>NC_056730.1:806993743-807611243 GCF_019279795.1 Protopterus annectens
TTTATATTGTTTAGCTCTCTCCCTTCTTTTCCTGCTGTTTTCCATCTTTTCCTTGCTAGGAAATAACATTCTTTGGACCTTGGCCTGCCTTCCATCTTTCCATTCTCATAAACTCTCAAAAAAAAGCCCAGAAGAAAATAAATATTTTTCTGTTTCATATCTATGCGTGTGTGTGTGTGTGTATATGTGTGTGTGTATATGTATATATATATATATATATATATATATATATATATACCATTTTTTTCAAAAAGGGAAAAGTATCTTTTGTTTACTTACAGTTGCAGTTTAGACAGCCACACTTTTATGAAGCATGACTCTGTTCTGAAAATGATTCTGTTGGAAGAAACTTCCTTCTCCAGACACATCATTTACTTGAGTGAGAGGCAAGTAGCTCTGTTTGCAGTTTTCAGAATCCTTTTTAGCTCAATTCTTCTGAACATTCAGGGCCAATTAATATTATACATGTACAAAAAAAAAAAAGAAAAGAAAAACAACTTCTGTGGTAGATCTGATCCTGCCAAGCCCAAAGTCTTCCTTCCACTGTGCTAATTAATTCTAACTTCATAGGAGATGAGGCTCTCCAGTACTTGGCACTGATGCTGTCAAGTCCTACTGATTCTTTAATATTGCTACCATTTTTAGATTTACCAATCAGAAGGGAAGACAAGCTACCTAGCTGGCCTAGAGGTTCCTCATCTAGTGGTGAAGTTAATTTTATATTATACCATGACCCCCCCGAAACGTGCACGCTGATTGGCCAGCGTGCCCGTTGTAAATCGAGTTATACTAATGGAAAAAGGTCCGGTCCCGGACTTTTTCCTTAGTATAACTTCGTTTTAAAACACTGTCTCGCTATGTTAAATGGGTTTAACATAGCGAGACAGCTTTAAAATAAGCAACGGAGATCTCCGTTGCTTATTTTAGCTGTCTCGCCATGTTAAACCCATTTAACATAGCGAGACAGTGTTTAAAAGCGGAGAAAGCAAGATCTCCGTTGCTTTTTGTCTCGCTATGTTAAATGAGTTTAACATGCGAGACAGTTTAAAATAAGCAACGGAGATGTCCGTTGCTTATTTTAAACTGTCTCGCTGTGTTAAACTCATTTAACATAGCGAGACATTCAAAAAGCAACGGAGATCTTGCTTTCTCCGTTGCTTTTGCTCAACTCTGATGTACTGCGCAGGCGCAGTACATCAGAACTGCCGGATGCCAGACATCTGCGGAAGGGCAGTAAACAGGCATTATACTATGCCATTATTTAAGAAAAGTAACAGTTTCTTTTCTTAAATAATGTCATGGTATAATAGCAATAACCCACTTCTGGGTGTGGGTAATGCTAAATTTACCCACAGTTGGCTTTGTTTGGTCCTCGGGCTGCACACTCGGGACCAAACCACGCCAACCGTGGGTAAATTTAGCATTACCCACACTCAGGCGTGGGTTATTGCTATAGTAATGGATTTTCCATGACCAAAATGCTATTAAAATTGTTGATACTACTTCACCAGTAGCTCCAAATATCAAATTCTAACTGATTTGCCAACTATATATTTTTAAACACTCGTAGTTGTCACTAAAACTGTATCTTTTTTTTTAAAACAAAGGAGGTTTATTTTACTAACAATTACTTTATTGTATAACAGTGCAATCCTCATGCATGGTGCAAAAGTCAGTACTCTGGTAACTACACAATGCATATAAGTACAGAAATCAAGAAAAAAGACCAAATATAGTCACAGTATTTACAATTCTATATTCTTTAAGTTATTGTTTGGAGTAATATCAGAAACATACAGATCACAGAATAAATAGAAGAAAATATCTAAAACTCTTAGTAATCCTTCACCTTGTCTCTTATAAGGTGACTTGATGCTATTTTTATCTGTTCCTTTGCCATATGATACAGCAGTTATTTAAATATGCTTCCATCATACGAGTCTGTTGTGTCCATTTGTTTCTACACAGTCTGATTTCCATTTCCCATTACTTAATTCCTGGTTTCTGATTTTGTTTTTTAATATCTACATATGTTTATGTTGTGATGTTGTGTCGGTTTGTCACCCTCTGATGATCACTTTTTACTTACTAGTAAAACTAAACAAACATCTCAGTAAGTTGGTATGTTCCAGTGTCTTTGTACCCCTGTGACAACTCGACTGCATAGTTTCTCTGGCCAGAATTTTCCCTGTTAAGTTTTGCAGATCTGCCTTGAGTCTGTCTAATTTTCAACATGACCAGATGATGTGCTCCCAGTCCCCTATCTTATCAATGCTGCATTTCTACTGTGATGAGTTTACCCCTTCAGACATTTTGTGTAGTCTCTCAAGGGTGTAAAAATATTTGTGTAAACACTTCCAACCAAATATTTGAAGTTCCCTAGATTTGGTTACACTTTTCTCCGGCCACACCTCCATTGAGAACTGTTGCCCAATTTTATCTTTCCAGTCCTGCTTCCACTTTTGTCTTTTACTATCCTGGTTTTCTAGAAGCGCTTTATACAACCTACTTTTTGTTGCGGGCATTTTCTATTCTTGCATCAATCAACAATCTGATTTTTTCAGGCTTTACACCCCCCCTTTATTGTATTTCCCTCTTGAACTTGCTCATTGTTGACACTATTGCCATGTAAGTCATATTATTTTGCCCTAAAATGAAGTCTGTTTGGCTGTGATCAATCCTAAAGTGTTCTCTCCCTGTTTCATTTATTCCGAATACACCTGGGCCCTTCTTCTCTCTGAGTTTTTCAGTGTGTGGCGCTATCTTTACATCTTTTGATCCCATCCCTCTGGAGCATAATTGCATCTTCCACTTTTCAAACTTTTTGTTATGCCAAAGTCCTTAAGTTAATCTGTAACTATCCCTTTCATTACACCAACATTCCCTCCCCCTTTTGATAGGATTATTTGTTTAAAAACAGCACTGTATTTCTCATACTTCAGAAAGTTGGTAAGCATCAGCTGTGAGATATCTTCACAAGTGTGGTACTGCCAGATCTCAGTTTAGAATGTTTTTATCCCATCTCACCTTTTTTTTAATATATCATATCAGAGGCTCTTTTTGTTTGGTCTCCCAAAGTGGTCCAGAAACTTTCTTGAGTTCATATAGATATGCTTGCCCTGCATAGATTATCAAAGGGACCACAAACAGTGTTTCTATTTTATTTATTTATTTATTCTAATTGCTATACCTTTATTCAATGATCACATAAGACATAAATACCTTCATATAAAAGGAAACAAACTGTATTGACATATTCCCAGTTAAAAATAGTATAAATTGCATATATTACTTTGTATATTTATCATCAATTCAACATTACTTACATTGATCAATTTCTGCCTTACCTTAAACATCACTCCTCCTCCAAAACATTATTTTGCATGTATTGGTCCCATAATTGCTATTTTCTGTGTAATTTGCTGCTACCATTTTTTAAAGACCCCACTTCCAGTTCCTTTACCTCTGTTACAGTATTCAGTACCTCAAATACAGTTGGTTTTGACTTTGATTTCCATTTTCTAGTAATTGCTTTTGTGGCAGCTACCAGAATTGTACTTGACAAGGCCTTACTATGTTTAGGTAATTCAGATAGGGAATCCCATCTAAAAAAAAAAAAATCCTTTGTTACACCCATTTGTTCACCCAATATTTCTGACAGAGTATTCTGTAGGGAATTTTTAGTCTGCCAGCCCCTTAATACTCCCAAAACACATGTTCCCAGTTACGTCTTTCTTCCATATCACATCTCCAACATCTGCTTCTGCCTGAGAAAAATTATTTAGAATCTGCTTGTTGTATACAAATACATATGCAAATTATTTCCAAGCAAAAATCCTAAATAGTCTAGACTTTGTTGCTTATTTGAGAGCCATGCATATATCTTCCCGTTTTTTTCATTGTGAATTGCTTATCCAATCTCTCTTCACAGTCTTTTCTAACTTCCTGTAACTGATTCTTATCATTATTGTGCAGTATTTTATATGGCCTACTAATTATCAATCTTTTAACAGCAGCTTCAGTTCTAGATTCAACTGAAAACTCTCTACCAGAGCAGGCTTCCCCTATCCCTTTCTCTTTGTGTGTACACTCTGATATCAATCCCTGAAAGGAAAGGCAGTCTCTCGCCCTGCAATTTAATGTTTTCTTGGCTTCCCATTCTGTTATCTTTCCTTGTCTAGTTATTTACTCCAAAGACCTTGATTCCTTTGTCAGTTTCTCCAGTAACTTCCAGCCCCTTCTTGCCTATTTTTTGTATGCCTAATTGCAGTCATTCCTATCAGTAAAATCTCCATTCTTTTGTTGGCTTAGTTCTTAAAATACTTTCGTCTACTTTGAGTATAATACTCTGTGTGACTGTTATTCTCCATAAAGATCTGTATCCAAAATCCTAGCTCTCTCCTTTTCTTGAATTTCCCCCTTGCTGTATCATCATTCCTTCCACTTCGAATTGTAGCTTTCTATTTATATGAGCCCTAACTGTGTAGCTCTAAAATATCCCTTCAAATCAGGTAATCCTAGTCCACCTTGTTCTTTTGGAAGGATCAGTTTATCCCACTTGACCTTTGCCCTTTTCCACTCCTAGATAAAAATCCTTCAACTCTTTATCAGTTACTGTCCACAACTTCTCCTCCAGTTGATAAAAATATGCCTGATCTGTATATAAAATTAAATGGACCAAAAACATTTTCACTACCTGTATCTTGCTATCCATATCCATAAACAAGAGCTTTCGGTTTCTCAGTTTCTGTATTATCTTTTGTTTAGTCTCTTCCAACTCATCTTTAGCTGCTATAAGTCACCTTTTTAATCCATACTCCTAAATACTTCATTTTTGTCATGTCCCTATAAATATGGGTATTGCTAGACCAGTTCATGTGTGGGTACATAGTTTACAGATGCAACCTTTGTTTTGTCTTCATTAAGTTTACATCCCAGAAAGACTTGAAACTGTATAAAAATATTTCACAACACTCAAATGTCCTTTTCTGGTTTTTATCAGGTACAAAATAATATGTGCATATAAAGCCAACTTTTCTTGATTACCATACCAGTTACATCCTTGAATTACTGAGTACCTTTGTTATTTGTTTTATATTTGGAGCCAATGGCAAAGAAAGTAAGGGGAAAGAGGACACCCCTCCCTGGTTCCAGTATTCAGACACAGTTTGTCAGAAAGGAACCCACCTACTTTATTTTAATCTGGTTTAGTTAATAAAATAAATCTCCAGATGATCATCGTGTTTCACTGTTGCAGTCATAACTGTAGGGTGCTCCTGCTGGCAGGCAGCCCGAGGTCGGCCAGAATCCCAAAGTCTGGGTCCGGCGTCGGCTGTACAAACCAGTACCCTGACGTCAGTATGCTCTGGTACATAACCCTCAGCCGACGCCATCTTCTCCAGTCTTTCTTGCCATGCGGTGGAAAGCAGCTCGCAAGTCGTTGGTTGGTGATTTTCGAACAGCGTTCTTGGTTGTTGTCGGTCCGAAGTTCTTACTTCTCTTCACAAAGCTAAGTACCCCGTTGGGGAATCTTTTTCTTGTTCCTCCGATGTCAGAAAAAGTTAATAATTGTATTACGTGTGGGAAACAAATACCTCATAAAGATTTCCACTCTTACTGTCTACCTTGCTTGGGCCCTGACCACGACGTTTCTTGTTGTCGGTTCTGTGCCAGGTTCAATTCTCGTACTATCAAACGCAGGTACGACTGGGCTCTGAATTACTTTGGCAGACGCTTCAATTACAGAATGTCGTCGGATACTACCGGAATTCAAAAGAAGCGCAAAGACAAGGACAGGCCTCCGAGGTCCAAACAGGACTCGTTGCAGCTGGAGCCAGCGTCCGGTTCGGCTGTCGTCAGTGAGGCTCTTTTGCAGCCCCTGTCGTCCGCCACTTCTGAACCGATGGCCGATACGGACTCCCATGGGGAGCCATCAAGGCCTTCTATTTTATCTGCTGCAGGACCTTCGGACGTCGCTCCCTCGGATGGGTCCGGAACCGCTGTGCAGGTACCGGCTTCTGAGGGGGTATTCAGGCCTACTCACATCACTATTTCAAAGGCAAGGCAAAGACAAAGACTCCTGTTAAGTCCAAAGCTCCTGCTCAAGCTACTTCTGAATCTACTCCCAGGACACAGAAGCAGTTGTTAAGGATGGCTGAAGATTTGCTTACTATGATTAGGGGTTCTCACCCCCCCCCCTGAGAAAAGGCCTCGACAGGATGTTCCTGTGGATTCCTCTGACCAGGCTTCTATATCTTCTGTCTCTTCCTCTGATCAGGAATATTCTTTTCCGCCTTATGAGGATTCGGATGCTGAGGACTCCTTGCCCTCTGCCTCTCCGCCTGAAGATTTTTCTTTTGGGGAAACCTTACATGAGATGAGGGAACATTTTCATTGGGAAGGTCAGGATTATTCTGCTTCCAAGAAGAGGCTTAGAGAATTCCTTCTTCTTCCTCAACATAGGCCTTTGGCTATCCCTCCTGTTCTTGACATTGTGGATGATGCTTTTCGAGGCTAATTTGAATCCTGACTCCATGCCTCCTGCTCCCTCTAAGCCTGATAGGTTTTATAGGGTTCCTGAGTCTCATTTGTTCTTGTTTAAGAATCCTTCTGCAGATCCTGAAACTATATCTCAGGGCTCTAAGGCTGCTAAAGTTGCTTCTTCTAAGAATCCTATTCCCTCTGAGAAGGATTCTCGTGCCTTAGACAGGTGGGGTAAAAAGGTATATACTTCTGCTACCCTTTCTGTTAGGGCTTTAAATTGCCAGTTTCATATATTTAAGTATCAGCAATTTCTTTTGTCTGTTTTAAAGCAAAAGCTTGCCTCCCTTCCTGCATGTGCAGAAGATAAGGAACTACAGGATGTATTGCATGCAACTGAACAATTGAACAAACATAGCTTGCATTGTGGTTTTGATGCTTTGGATGCTTCTTGCAGGGCCGCAGCCTCTGGTACTGTTATCAGGAGACTTGCTTGGCTTCGTGAGTAAAGTTTACCTGAACAGGTTAAGGCTAAATTATTAGATGCCCCTGTTCAGTATGATGTTCTTTTTGGATCTAAGGCTGAGGAGGTTATTAAAAAGATGGAAGAAAAGGCAAAATCTATGCAAACTGTGAAAGATTTCTTGCAAGTTCAGCCTCCTAGATTTTCCAGGAATTGGCCCTCCAAAAATTGGTCCTTTCCCACGTCTGACAGGCCTCAAAGGGGAAGATATAGACGCTCCAGAGGTCGTGGCCAAGCTCAGACCTCCTACAGATCGAGACAATGGACTGCTTCTTCACCTAGAAGGGGAGAAGACAGATCCCAATCTCAAAGGAAGCAAACTCAATGACTCTCTCGGTTGGGCTACAGGACTTCTTTACCTGGATGCCCCTCTCGGAGGAAAACTTTCTCTTTTTTACAGAAATTGGACTCATATTACCCAGGACAAATGGGTATTGGATGTGATTTTAAAAGGCTACAAATTCCACTTTCATACCTTGCCAAGGGCTTTCGGTTGGCCAGATCTGCCAAAACATCAATGGTCAGAGGCCTTAAATCAAGTGGATGCTCTTCTGGCCATGAGAGCCAATAGAGCCTGTTCCACTCTCAGAGATGGGAAAAGGTTTTTATTCAAAACTGTTTCTGGTTCCAGGAAAGCAAAGCTCATGGAGACCTATTCTGGACCTTTCTGTGTTAAACACCTTTTTGGAAATTCCAAAATTCAAGATGCTTACTCTGCAGCAGCTGATTCCAATGCTCTCTCAGGACGCCTGGATGGTGACATTGGATCTAAAGGAAGCTTATTTACACATTCCCATCAGGCAGGAACGCAGGAAATTCCTCAGGTTCTAGGCAGGTTCGAGACACTTTCAATTCTCTGTACTGCCCTTTGGTTTATCTACTGCGCCCAGAGTCTTTACCAAGTGCCTGGCACCAGTAGTGGCTTATTGCAGACTCCAGGGGATTCAGATTTACCCCTATTTGGACGACTGCCTTATTCAGGCAGACAGCGAGGATCTTTTACTTCAACATCTGGATTTTGTTCAACATCTTCTCCTCCTACTGGGATTTTCAGTGAACACAAAAAAGTCACATTTGATCCCTTCTCAACAAATGGTATTTCTGGGAGCCCTCTTAAATACAACCTTACAAAGGGCCTTCCTCACGACAGAAAAACAAATACAGCTGGCTTCAATTTTCAAAACTTTGGCAACTCTACCTCAGCTCACTGCAAGGAAATTCCTGCAGGCACTGGGCTACATGGCTTCCTGCATTCTGTTAATTCCAAATGCAAGGCTTCATATGAGAAAGCTTCAGTGGTATCTGAAAAGTGTATGGTCACAGCATTACCACGATCTGGACACTCTGATTCCTCTGATCCCCTGCCTCCAGAAGGAGTTCCTTTGGTGGTCCAGGGTGTGTGCGTTAAACGAAGGAAAGCCTTTCCGTCTTCCTCAACCTTCTCAAATCATAACCACGGACGCCTCGGATTATGCTTGGGGAGCACATTTTCTAGGCAATTGCCAGCAGGGAACCTGGGCAAAGGATCATCTTCACTGGCACATCAATCTGAAGGAAATGTTGGCAGTTCAAAATGCTCTTCTAGCCTTCAAGAACCTTTTGCATCCAGGACCTCTTTTGATTTGCACAGACAACACCACAGTCATGTGGTACATAAACAAGCATGGGGGTTCTCATTCGTAACCCCTTTGCAGGCTAGCTATGGCTTTATGGGACACAGCTCTAAATCTGAATCTACATCTCCAGGCCCAATTCATACCAGGAGAACAGAATCTCTTAGCGGACAGCCTGAGCAGGAACATTTTAGATCCTCACGAATGGATGCTAGACACCAACTTATTCAACAGGATTACTGCAGCTTGGGGATGCCCCCAGATAGATCTGTTTGCATCCCATGTCAATCATCAGCTGCCTCTCTTTTGCACCAGGTCATTCCACAAAACAGCTTGGAAAGTGGATGCCCTGTCCTTCAGCTGGAGAAACCTTTCGGGATATGCCTTCCCTCCTCTTCCTCGGATTTTACTGAAGATAAAACAGGACAAGCCCAAGTTCCTCATCTTGATTGCTCCAAATTGGCTTCGACAGTTTTGGTATTCAACTTTAAAGCACCTGTTCTTGGAGCCTCCTTGGATTCTCCCTCTGAACCCTTCTCTTCTGTCCCAGCATCAGGGTCAGTTGCTACATTCCAATCTCAATACCCTTTGTCTGGCAGCTTGGCTCTTCAAAGGAATTTTGATCTCTTCTAGCCTTCCCAAACAAGTTTTGGATGTTCTTTTGGAAGCTAGACGTCCTAGCACTAGGAAATCCTATGCCTCTAAATGGAAGAGATTTTGCATTTGGATGCAGGACCGAGGCTTGGACCCTGTGGTACCTGATCTCTCTTCTATTTTGCTTTACCTTTCGGATCTTTTGTCTAATGGACTTTCCTTTTCTTCCATTAAGATTCATGCTTCTGCTATTTCTGCTCATTTCAATACTGATCCCCCTGTTTTTTCTCCTCCTTTGGTGAGACAATTCTTGAGAGGGGCTAAGAATTTAAGGCCTCCCAGAACGCCTCCTGTTCCTGCTTGGGATCTTAATTATGTTTTAGAAAAACTTACTTTGCCTCCTTTTGAGCCTGCTGCATCTTCAGATATTAAGTTTTTATCTTGGAAGACAGTTCTTTTGTTAGCTTTGACTTCTGCCAGAAGGGTCTCAGAGCTGCAAGCTCTCATGGCTGTGGAACCATACCTTATTTTCCACCAGGACAGAGTATCCTTGAGGACCAATCCTACTTTCATGCCCAAGGTGATTTCGAAAGTGGCTTTGAATCAAACAATTAATCTTCCTACCTTCTTTCCTAATCCTCAGAATAAAGGGGAAAGGATTTTGCATTCCTTGGACGTGCACAGACAGTTACGATTTTATTTGGACAAGACTAAAGAGTTCAGAAAATCTAACCAACTGTTTGTTTCTTTTGCCTCCAGTTCTCTTGGAAAGGCTATTTCCAAACAAACTATTTCCAAATGGATTTCTTATGGAATAAGATTTTGTTACACTCATCATGGGAAACAATTTCCAGGTACTGTGAGAAGTCATTCTACTAGAGCAGCTGCTACTTCTACAGCTTTTCTCAGGGGAGTTCCTACCAAGGATATCTTGGAAGCTGCCACTTGGAGTTCTGTACATACTTTTTCCAAGCACTACAATCTCCCTTTGTATTCTAAGACCAGGGCAGGCTTTGCCTCTGCTGTTTTGCAGGGTCTTCTTGCTGCCCCTTCTTCTGTCTAAACCTCCCCCCTTTTTTCACTGCTTTGGGATTCCACCCTACAGTTATGACTGCAACAGTGAAACACGATGAACTTAGTACAGTTGTGTACACCTACCATAAATGTAGATGTTCGAGTGTCTTCACTGTTGCAGTTGGTGTTTCCCTCCCTCCTATCCCCTCTTTTTTGTGGTGTATTTGTGTTTCCTATTGGGATTAATTTATGATTTATTAGGGACTTCTGACATCTAGGGCAAGAAAGGCTGGAGAAGATGGCGTCGGCTGAGGGTTATGTACCAGAGCGTACTGACGTCAGGGTACTGGTTTGTACAGCCGACGCCGGACCCAGACTTTGGGATTCTGGCCGACCTCGGGCTGCCTGCCGGCAGGAGCACCCTACAGTTATGACTGCAACAGTGAAGACACTTGAACATCTACATTTATGGTAGGTGTACACAACTGTACTTTCTTCCACATCATTGTTGCAGTATTCATAACCAGCGTGATCTTCTGCCAAGGATAGCCCTATGTCTGGCTAGTGTACCAAAACCTTTAACTCTTAGTATTATGTGTCAGACCTATGCTCCCTGCATCAGTGTAGGGCATAAAAGTGATGTGCAGATGCTCCAAACATAGAACTTCTTTGCCACCAGTCTGAAAGCCAGAGTTGAACATCGGTCTGAACACTTAACCGTGCTCCTTATACTGAGCCTCTGTTAGGATTCCCCAGATCTTAGAAAGTTACTGATACCCTGATTGAGTTGAGGCAGGGTTCTGAGCCACTGAGGCTGGTTAAAACTGACATCCCCTTAAGAAGAAACAGAAGACTAAATATATTTCCCCCATTCCCAGGGATCCTCAAAAGGAATTTCAAGATTTCATTTTGGGCTTGTTTAACGCTCTCATGGCTTTGAGACCACTGCAGAGGTTTCTGTTCCTGCTCCTCTTTGCTCTTCCACCCTAAAGGATCTAGGGAGCCAGATTCTTCTGCTGAGGAATCAGACTCTGATGAGGATTCCTTGTCTTACTCCTCCCAAGTGCTATTACCTTTGGATTATGGCTCTGAGGAGGAGGAGTCCTTATGACCTCACTCCCTTTTAGAGGAATTGCCCTTTGGGGATATGGTAGTTTGGGTGATGGAACATTTTTAAGTGAGACTACTCCCAGGTTTCTGGCATTCAGAAAAGGTGTTATTTTTTGTTGCAAATGGACTCCCATAAGCCTTCTGATGTTCTTCCTGTCTTGGCTGTTGTGCTGGATACTCTTTCAGCTGCTTCCTTTGCTACAGATTCCCAGCCTCCTGCCCCTAAGAAGCCTGACCATTTTTATAAAGTGCCAGAGGCTTTCAAGTTTCTTTAAAAGTGTCTTTCTTCTGACCCATCTGTGGTGTCTGTGGCTACTGATAAGTCTTCCCAATGTTTGCCTTCTTCTAAACTTCTTCCCTAAGACAAGGACAGTCAGGCTATGGAAAGGTTGGGGGAAAAGTCTATACTTTTGTCACCCTGGCATTTAATGCCATAAACTGTTAAACTCATACGAGTGGCATATTTTATCCCTATTGTCTCAGCTTGAAGAATAGTTCTCTGTGACCTACCTGATTTTGATAAGTCCACTGCTCTTTAGTGGGTTCCACTTCTCAGGTAGCTTGCCACTTCAAGTGTAGCTATGATGCTGCTGATAAAAAAAAAAAAAAAAAAACAGAGAAACTAGTGGTCTTAAAACTTTGTTGATGAGCTCAAGCGATCCTCAGTAACAGAAAATGCTTGCTGCTGATGCATCCTCCAAAGCTGCTGCTTCAGGCTCTGTCATGTGATGCTCTTCTTGGCTTCATCTTCAGGTTTTGCCTGATGATGATGATAAGGCTAAGCTTCTTGATGCTCCTTTTGGTAATCAGAATGCTTTTTGTACTCCAGTGGCTGATTTATTTAAGACCTTACAGGACAAAGGATGTTAAGCAGATTTTTCTGTCTCTGATTCTGAAATTTGAGAGGAATTATCCTGCGAAAACTGCATTGTTTGTAGACAGCTTCGTCAACCCTGCAAAGGTAAGAAAGTTCCTAGGCATTTTTTTTCTGACAAATTCATTCAGACACCTAAGCATCAAAAACCTTCTTTTCATATTAATTCTTTTTTACAGGCATTTTTTGGAGGTTTTATGTAAATCGTTAATTCATTTTAATACCCCTATTCCCACTTGTGTTAAAAGAACGAAATATAACTTATTATGGAATGTGTTGACCATCTCCAGGAAAGTGATTACACAAAACTGTTTAAATGAGGAAGTAAATTCATTTTAAGAAGTTATAAGTTTAGCAACCGAAGTAACTCCTCTAGAAATTACAATCAGATTGAAAATGAACAGACTTACCTCTTACCTCAATTAATGGACAAAATTTAAAGAACTGCTTGACAAGCAAAAAAAAAAAAAAAAAAATTCTGGAATTGAACAGATATGCAACAACATGAATGACTAGAAGGCTAGTTCTTTTTTTGGTTTCTGTATTTAAAAGAATAGGTTGTTGTTTTTCTTTCTTTTAAATATTTGTGTACATTTCTGATTACAAATTTTGTAATTATGCTTTATGAAAATTTAATAAACTTTATAAAAAAAAAAAAAAAAAAAAAACTTCTTTTCAAGAGAAGTCCGTCTCCATCTGATATCCTGTCCTCCTTTCTCCTCGGCCAGGTTTCCTTGTCTCACAGACTTTCTCTGTCATGGCTCTGTTGGTCAAACAGATTACTTCCAGACTGTTAGGTTCTGTCAGTCATCCGTCTCTGTAGATCCCCAGAACCTTTTCAGGCATTCTCCTACCCCCTTTAGACCAAATTTCCCATTTTTCAAGGGTGTACTGTAGTGTTTGTTTTATCAAGGTACAATTCAGCCCATTCCGGAGGTCCTAAGGAGTACAGGGCTTTATTTCAGGATGCTTCTGGTCCCCAGAAAGGTGGTGTTCTAGACCTTTCTTTTCTGAATGCTATAACTACCAGTCTACAGGATGCTTTCCCTCCAGACACATATTTCCCCCCTCTTGCTACTTCAGGCCTTTTTGGCTTCTTTGGATCTGAAGGATGTCTATCGTTATATTTCTCATTCACCTTCTGTTCTGGAAGTTTTTACATTTCTGTTTCTTCCTCTCATTTCAGTTCTCTGCTTTGCCCTTTGATCTTTCCACAGCCTCAAGGGGTGTTCACCAAGTGCCTGGCTCCTGTTGTAGCTATCTGCAGGCTTCAAGGAGTACAGATATTTTCTTATCTGGATGACCTGTTTCTTCAGGCTTGTGCAGGACCTGCACTTTATCAGACTGCTTTCTTACAGTCTGGGTTTCACCATCAATCTCCAGAAGTCTCTTCTTTCTCTGTCTTAAGATAACATTTTTTCTGGGTTGTAGGATCCAAACTGTTCCAATGCTGGCCTCTTTGCCTGCTCCCAAGGTTCTGTCTGTAACAAACCACTTCAGTCTTTGCTTCTTCATTCTCTCATACCTGCCAAGGAATTTCTGTGGGCTGTGGGGTTCACAGCCTTGACTATCCCTTTTGCCAAGCTTCATATTTCAGAGTTTCGGTGGTACTTGTCGTCTGTGTGGCTTTTGAATTGCTACCCTCTGGAGTTTCCGGTTCATTTACTACCTTCTCTCAAACTGTCTTTATTGGTGGATTAGGCACATATCCCTCAACCTGGGTATTCCTTTCTAGGCTCCGGCTCCTTCTCAGGAGCTGTTTTCAAATGCTTAATGTCAGGGGTGGGGGGAGGCTTCTGGCAGTCTGAGGGTTTAGGGTCTCTGATCCCCCTCATCAGTATCTGGGTCATGCCAACATAAAAGAGATGCAGGCACTTGTTGCTCTCTAGACCTTCCACTCTTCTTGGTCCTTGTGCCCTTTATACAGACAGCACTACAGTCATGAAGTACACCAAGAGACGGGGGCCACAAGGTCATATTTTCTTTGAAGACTAGCCCTTCAGGCTTGGGATCTAGCTGTCCAACTGCAGGCTTCTCTTCAGGCGGTTTATATTTCTTTGGAACCAAACTGGGTGGCAGGCTCTCTGAGCAGATCCAAGGTGCAACCTCACGAAAGGATGTTTCACAGAGAGGTGTTTCTGGACTTAGTTTATTGGTAGGGTATTCGTCAAGTGGGTCTTTTTCCAATCTTCTGAAAAAACAGCTTCCTCACTTCTGTTCCAGAACCCCATGTCCTCTGGCTTGGTAGGTGGATGCCATTTTTTTTCCTGGAATGGGATGTTCCTTTGTCTTACTTCCTGATGTTCTTCCTGTTTCATTGTTGCAGTCATTACATTTGGGTTATCTGCTTGCAGTAGTCCTCAGTTGGCCTGATTAACAATGTCTTGGGTCCTGTGTCGGTTGCTGTCCTTTCTTCCATGACGTCAGGTCGTCAGGGGTATAAAACATGCAGCCAACGCCATTACATCAGTCTTTCTTGCCGTGCGGTGCCCGAAGCAGAAGCAGTTCGCAAGTGCCGGTCGGCTGACTCCTGAAATTTTCATTTTCGAGTTTCAGAACCGAAGTCTTCAACTAAAGCTAAGTACCTCGTTGGGGAAACTTTTTCTTGCTCCTTTACCGATGTCAGTAAAAGTTAATAATTGCATTACTTGTGGAAAGCAAATACCTCACAAAGATTTTCATTCGTACTGTATTCCTTGCCTAGGCCCCGACCACGATGTACCTTGCTGTCAGTTTTGTGCCTTATGTAATCAGCGCACTATCTGTCGTCAGTATATTTTCGCCTCTAAATATTTCAGCTCTCGGTTTAATTATCCGGAAATGTCATCAGTTAACAATCCGACTACCGGAATATCAAAAAAACGCAAAGATAAAGACAGAGACAGGCCACCTAGGTCCAAAGCTGCCGACGATGCTTCTCCTAAGCCAGTTCACTGGTACTCAGTGAGGCGCTTTCGCAGCCCTTGATACCCGCTACTTCTGATTCGCAGGCCTCTACTGAGACCCATTTGGAGTCTGGTATGCCACGAGATGCTTCAACTGTGGAACCTGCGGATTTCTCTACCTTGGATGGGTCCAGAGCCACTGTGCAGGCACTGGCTACTGAGGGTATATTCAGGCCTATTGACTTGCATATTAAACCAACACCATCTTCTTCTTCAAGGCCTAAAACTCGGACCATGTCTAGAAAACTGATGCCCAGACTGTATTGTCAGGCCTCTGTGCCTAAAAAATAAATGATAAGAATGGCGGAAGACCTTATTACTTTAATCAGGAGAATCCAATCTTCTCCCTCTTAAGAGACCTAGGACTGAGTTTGCTTATGATACTTCTGACCGGGATTCTGAAATTTTTGTTTCCTGTGATGACCAGGATTTACCCTTATCTACCTATGAGGATTCTGATGCTGAGGATTCTATTCCCTCTGCTTCCCCACCGGAGGATTTCTCTTTTGGTGAAACCTTGCATACTCTTAGGGAGCATGTTTGTTGGGAAAGTCAGAATTCTCAGATTCTAAAAAGGGGCTTAGGGATTTCTTACTTCTGCCCCTGCGCAGGCTTTTAGCTATCCCGTCTGTACTAGACATTGTTGATGATGCCTTTTCAGAATCTAGCTTGGCCCCTGACTCTTTACCTCCTGCTCCCAGAAAACCTGATAGATATTACAGGGTTCTTGACTCTCACAAGTTCCTTTTCAAAAATCCTACTGCGGATCCTGAGACCATTTCACAGGGACCCAAGGGCATTAAAGCTACTACTGCCAAAAATCCTACCCCCTCTGATAGAGGCTCCAGGGCGCTGAATAGATGGGGTAAGAAGGTATACACTTCTGCAACTTTGACCATTGGGGCCTTAAACTGCCAGTTTTATATGTTAAAGTATCAGGAGCATATTATTGGATTGCTTAAATGAAAATGATGATGATTTCTGATTGTGCGTAAAATAAGGATTTACAGGATTCAATGCATTCTGTTGAACAAGTTGAAAAACATACTTTGCAATGTCGTTTTGATTCACTTGAGGCATCTTGCAGGGCTGCTGTCACTGGGTCTGTGCTTAGAAGGCATGCTTGGCTTAAGGAGCAATCATTGCCAGATCATGTTAAAGCTAAATTACTGGATGCTCCCTTAAATCATGACCACCTGTTTTTTTGCAATAAGGCAGAATAAGTTCATAAAAAGATGGAGGAAAAAGCTAAATCTATGCAAACTGTTAAAGTTTTCTTACAAGTGCAACCTCCAAGATTTAGTAGGCATTGGCCTTCTAAGAATTGGTCCTTTCCTGCCTCTTCCAGGCCTTCTCAGTCCAAACCCAAATCCAGCAGAACACCCAGGCTTCAGTCCCAAGGTACGCACAGGACTAAGCAGTGGGGGGCCCCCCACTTCCAAATCTGGGAGTAGTAAAACTCCCACTATGGTAAACTGTCTCAGTGACTTAACTTTAAAACTTCCAAGCACATCTCAACTGACTTCCCATTTGGGGGGAAAGATTGCTCTACATGCAAAAAACTGGGAACTCATTACCCAGGACAAATGGGTTTTAAAAATAGTGTCCCAAGGATACATGTTTCACTTCCAGGCATTACCAAACCCAAACGGTTGGCCAGATATACCGACAAATCACTGGGCAGAGGCTCAAAAGCAAGTACTCTCTCTCTTAAGCATAAAGGCTATTCAAACTGTACCAGAAGAGGAAAAGGGGCAAGGTTTCTACTCGACTTTTCCTGGTACCCAAAAAA
The DNA here is from genome assembly GCF_019279795.1 of Protopterus annectens. Classification (NCBI taxonomy): domain Eukaryota; kingdom Metazoa; phylum Chordata; order Ceratodontiformes; family Protopteridae; genus Protopterus; species Protopterus annectens. The sequence continues at coordinate 807,010,689 of NC_056730.1, forward strand.
GACAATTCATGGCGTCCTATCCTGGACCTGTCTACTCTAAACACCTTTTTGGTGATTCCAAAATTCAGAATGCTGACTTTTCACCAGTTGCTTCCTATGCTATGCAAAGATGCCTGATTGGCAACAATCAATTTAAAGGAAGCATACCTACACAGCCCAATCAGGGAATCTTGCAGAAGATAACTACGCTTCAAAGCAGGCTACACGCACTATCAGTTCTCTGCACTGCCCTTTAGCTTATCTACTGCACCCAGGGTATTTACAAAGTGCCTAGCTCCAGTCATTGTATTTTGCAGGCAAAGAAATATTCAAATATACCCACACCTGGACGATTGTCTAATTCAGGCAGAAAGCCAGGACATATTTTTGAATCATCTGGCCTTTGTACAAAGGGTGCTAACTAGTCTGGGGAACACCATAAACAAAAAGAAATCACACCAGGTACCCTGTCAACAAATTATATTCCTGGCAGCAAGCTTGAATACAACTTCCCAGATGGCTTTCCTCATGCCAGAGAAACAAATTTGACAACCTACTTCAAACTAGTGGCCACAAAAACCCTGCTATCTGCAAAGCAAATACTGCAGGCCTTGAGGTTCCTGACCTCCTGCATTCTTCGAATTCCATATGCAAGACTGCAAATGAGGAAACTACAATGTTATCTAAAAAGCCTACGGTGTCAACATTCTCAGGATCTAGAAGCAATGATTCCTATCATACATTGCCTACGCCTAGAGTTCCTTTGGTGGGCAGTGGCCTGCCATCAAAACAAGGGACTACCATTTTCTCTAACCGCTGCCGACCAAACCTTAACAGACGCATCAGAATATGCATGGCGGGCTCACCTGGCAGGGAAGTGCATTCAGGGCAAATGGAATCCAAATGCATCTGCATATCAGTCAAAAAGAAATGTTAGCTGTACAGAATGTCTTGACAGCCTTCAAGGACCACATTCTTCCAGGACAATTAATGGTAAAGACAGACAACACCACTGTTATGTGGTACATAATCAAGCGGGGGGGGGGGGGTACCCATTCTTACCCTGCTCTGCAGACTAGTCATGGCATTGTGGAACACAGCCTTGAACTACCAAGTGCATCTACAAGCTCAATTCCTGCCAGGAAAACTAAATACACTGGCAGACGGACTAAGCAGAAACCTCATGGACCCAAATGATTGGAAACTGGAACCAAAGATTTTCAACATGTTGACCAACAAATGGGGGAGCTGAGATATAGACCTGTTTGCCTCTCCCCAGAGCTACCAATTAGACAAATTTTGCACAAGGACTCCCACAGACAAGCTTGGAAAGTGGATGCTCTGTCCCTCAGCTGGAAAAAACCTATCAGTTTATGCCTACCTCCTCTGCCTCTCCACTCCAGAGTACTACTAAAGATCAAACAGGACAAACCAAGGACGATATTGATTGCACCCGACTGGCCACGCCAACACTGGTACCCCCTCTTGCGCAGTGGGTCAATGTTGGCCCCATGGCACCTGCCTCAGACCCCTGCCCTTTTGTCTCAGCAGGATAAACAGATTCTGCACCCTCATCTTCAAACCTTGAACCTAGCAGACTGGCTAATTACCTAATCTCTCCTTTAACATCCCTCAGTAAACCAGTAATGGGTATCATTTTAGAATCAAGGAGGCCTAGTACTAGAAAATCTTGCGCTGAAAAATGGAAAAGATTCTGTGCCTGGAAGCAGTCTCAAGGGATGAGCACAGCAGCGCCCAACTTACCTTAGATTTTACAATACTTAACTGAGATGCTTCACAAGGGCCTTTCATTTTTCCTCCATCAAAATTCACACCTCAGCCATTTCAGCTCATTATAACACAGAACCTCCCCTGTTCTCTCATCCACTGCTCAAGCAGTTCCTCAGAGGGGCCAAAAATTTAAGACCTCCCAGGACAGCCCCAACTCCTGCCTAGGACCATACCTTTGTATTGGAGAAACTCACTCTTCCTCCTTTCGAGCCAGCTGCTAGTGCAGATTTAAAATTCCTTTCTTGGAAAGCAGCCTTCCTTTTAGCAATCACTTCAGCAAGAAGGGTATCTGAATTACAGGCCCTTATGGCAGTGGAGCCTTTCATCATCTTTCATGGGGACAGGGTGTTCCTCAGAACCAATCCATCCTTCATGCCCAAGGTGGTATCCAGTGTGGCTCTTAATCAATCCATTCATTTGCCAACCTTCTTTCCTAATCCACAGAACAAAGGTGAACGGATACTGCACTCCTTGTATGTGCACAGACAACTTAGATTTTACTTGAACTGGACTAAACCTCAAAGGAAATCTGAACAACTGCTGGTGGCATTTGCTGCAGGAGCAGTGGGAAAGGCTATTTCAAAGCAAACCATTTCTAAATGGATAGGCTATTGCATTAATTTCTGCTGTAAGCACCATGGAAAACCTATCCCACAGGGGATCAGACCCCATTCAGCCAGGGCTGCATCTACTTGTACAGCCTTTCTCAGAGGTGTCCCTACCAGGGTCATCATAGAAGCTGCTACCTGGAGTTCTGTACATACTTTCACCAAGCATTACCATTTTCCAGTTTTCTCTAAATCCAGAGCTGGCTTTGCCACTGCAGTCGTGCAGGGTCTTATAGCTGGTCCTAATGCTATCTAAATTCCTCCTCCCATCCTTAGCTTTGGGAATCTACCTAAATGTGATGACTGCAACAGTGAAACACGAAGAACATAGTACAGTTGTGTACACTTACCATAAATTTAGATGTTGTAGTGTATTCACTGTTGCAGTCCTGGTTACCCCTCCCTCCAGGCCTCTGAATTTTTTTGGCTGTACCTCTATTCTCCTTTACTATACTTAAAAGTTTTTTGGTGCATTTGCTTTTTTATTGGCGGTATATCCTTGTATATATATTTATATATGTTTTATTTCTTCACATTAAGGGGGGCACCTGACATCTGGGGCAAAAAAAAACTGATGTATTGGCGTCGGCTGCATGTTTTATACCCCTGACTACCTGACGCCATGGAAGAAGAGACTGCAACCGATGCATGACCCAAGACTTTGTTAATCAGGCCGACTGAGGGCAACTACAAGCAGATAACCCAAATGTGATGACTGCAACAGTGAATGCACTCAAACATGTACATTTATGGTAAGTGTACACAACTGTACTTTCTCTCTCTTCTAAGCATCAAGGCTATTAAGTCTGTCCCAGAAGAGGAATGGAGGCTAGGTTTTTACTCAACTTTTCCTGCTACCCAGAAAAGACCATTCCTGGCGTCCTATCCTGGACCTGTCTATCCTAAACACCTTTTTGGTAATCCCAAAATTCAAAACGCTAACTCTTCATCAGCTGCTTCCCATGTTAGGCAAAAATGCCTGGTTGGCAACACTGGATTTAAAGGAAGCCTACCTGCACATACCAATAAGGGAATCTTGCAGAAGATACCTACGCTTCAGAGCAGGCTACATGCATTATCAGTTCTCTGCACTGCCTTTTTGGCTTATCTACTGTGTCCAGAGTATTCACAAAGTGCCTAGCTCCAGTCATAGCATTTTGCAGGCAAAGAAATATTCAAATATACCCATACCTGGATGATTGCCTATTTCAGGCAGAAAGCCAGGACATATTATTAAATCATCTGGCATTTTTTAAAGAAATTACTAACTTCTTTGGGGTACACCATAAACGAAAAGAAATCACATCTAATATCCTGCCAACAAATTGTATTCCTGGGAGCAAGCTTGAATACAACTTCCCAGATGGCTTTCCTCACGCCAGAGAAACAATTTTTTTTGACAGCCTTCTTCAAACTACTGGCCAGAAAGACCCAGCTATCTGCAAGGAAAATACTGCAAGCCGTGGATTTCATGACTTCTTGCATTCTACTAATTCCATATGTTAGACTGCAGATGAGGAAACTACAATGGCATCTAAAAAGCCTATGGTGTCAACATTCTCCGGACCTAGAGTCAATGATTCCTATCATCCGTTGTCTAAAGACAGAGTTCCTTTGGTGGGCAGAGGCCTGCCACCACAACAAGGGACAACTGCCATTCACTCTACCCCCTGCCGCCCAAACCCTAGCAACAGACACATCAGACTATGCATGGGGGACTCACTTGGCAGGGCAGTGCATTCAGGGCAAATGGAACCCGAGTCAAATGCACCTGCATATCAATCAAAAAGAAATGTTAGTTGTACAGAATGCTCTGACAGCCTTCAAGGACCACATTCTTCCAGGATAATTATTGGTAAAGATGGACAACACCTCTGTTATGTGGTACATAAACAAGCAGAGGGGGAACCCACTCACACCCTCTCTGCAGACTAGCCATGGCTCTGTGGAACATGGCCTTGAACTACAAGCTCAATTCCTGCCAGACAAACTAAATACACTGACAGGCAACCTAAGCAGAAATCTCATGGACCCACATGAGTGGAAACTGGAACCAAAGATATTCAACATTTTGAGAAACAAAAAGGGGAGCCCAGAGATGGACCTGTTTGCCTCCCCTCAGAACTACCAATTGGACAAATTCTGCACAAGGACTCCCCATAGACAAGCGTGGAAAGTGGATGTCCTGTCCTTCACATGGAAAAGCCTATCAGTTTCTGCTTTTCCCTCTCTGCCTCTCCTTTCCAAAGTGCTACTAAAGGTCAAGCAGGACAAACTAAGGACAGTACTTATTGCACCAGACTGGCCACGCCAACACTGGTACCCCCTCTGCTGCAGTGTTTCACTGCTGGAACCATGGCACCCACCTTTGACCCCCTGCTCTGCTGTCCCAGCAGGAGGGCCAGATTCTGCACCCACAGCTTCAAACCCTGAACATTGCAGCCTGACTAATTACCTGATCACTCCGTTACCATCCCTCAGTAAGCAAGTGATGGATGTCATTCTGGAGGCAAGGGAGGCCTAGTACTAGAAAATCCTATGATGAAACATGGAAAAGATTCTGTTCCTGGAGCCAAACTGAGGGGATGGGCACAACAGTGCCCAATTTACCGCACATTCTTCAATACTTAACTGAGATGCTTCACAAGGGCCTTTCCTTTTCTTCTGTCAAAATTCATGCCTCTGCCATTTCAGCACAATATAATAGAGAGCCACCCCTCTTCTCTCATCCACTGCTGAAGCAATTCCTCAGAGGGGCCAAAAACTTAAGACCACCCAGGAGAGACCCTACTCCAGCCTGGGACCTTAACTTTGTATTGGAAAAGCTCACTATACCTCCCTTTGAGCCAACTGCAAATGCAGAGTTGACATTCCTTCCTTGGAAAACAGCTTTCCTTCTTGCCATCACTTCAGCAAGAAGGGTGTCAGAATTACAAGCCCTCATGGCAGTGCAGCCTTTCATCATCTTTCATGCGGACAGGGTGTTCCTCGGGACCAATCCTTCTTTTATGCCCAAGGTGGTATCCAGTGTGGCCCTTAATCAGTCCATTCATTTGCCAACCTTCTTTTCTAATCCACAGAACAAAGGAGAACGAATACTGCACTCCTTGGACATGCACAGACAACTTGGATTTTACTTGGACAGGACTAAGCCTCTCAGAAAATCTGAACAGCTGCTGGTTGCATTTGCTGCAGGGGCAGAGGGGATGGCCATTTCAAAGCAAACCATTTCTAAGTGGATAGGCCATTGCATTCATGTCTGCTCTAAGCACCATGGAAAAAATTCCCCACAGGGGATAAGACCACATTCCACCAGGGCTGCATCTACCTCTACAGCCTTTCTCAGAGGTGTCCCTACCAGGGACATCTTAGAAGCTGCTACCTGGAGTTCTGTATATACTTTCACCAAGCATTACCACTTGCCAATTTTCTCTAAATCCAGAGCTAGTTTTGCCACTGCAGTCTTGCAGAGCCTAATAGCTGGTCCTAATGCTATCTAATTGCCTCTTCCCTTTCTTAGCTTTGGGAATCTACCCAAATGGAATGACTGCAACAGTGAAACACGAAGAACATAGTACAGTTGTGTACACTTACTATAAATGCAGATGTTAGAGTGTATTCACTGTTGCAGTCCTGGCTACCCTCCCTCCAGCCCCCTGACTTCTATTGACTATACCTCTATTCTTGTTTACTATGCTTAAAGCTTTCTGGTGTATTTGCTTTTTGTTGGAGGTGTAACAGTGTATATAATTGCTTGCCATTATGGGGGCACCTGACATCTGGGGCAAGAAAAACTGATGTAATGGCATCGGCTACATGCTTTATACCTCTGATTACCTGACGTCATGGAAGATGAGACAGCAACCAATGCAGGACTCAAGGCTTTGATAATCAGGCAGACTGAGGGCTACCTGCAAGCGGGTAACCCAATTGTAATGACTGCAACAGTGAATACACTCGAACATCTACATTAGTGGTAAGTGTACACAACTGTCCTTTAGTCGGTAGGCCCCCCTCTTTTGTGTTGAGCTATTGTTACTCCTGTTCATGATCCTAGCCCTCCGTTTTGCATGCTCCTCTAGTAAGATCAAATTTATGATACTGTAACCCTGGCTGGCCCTAGGGATGGTCATGGTGAAACCGTTCAGTTTTAGGGGGATCTACTTCACCCTGTTGGAGACCAGAATGAAGTAAAGAAAGAATAGTCTGACAGCAGCCTTTATACTGTGACTGTGTGGATGTTCTGCTAAAGGAGGATTCTACCCAGTCAGGGAGCGAAGGGTGCTCGTCTTTAGAACACTAGGCAGGTTTGGACTTTGTCTGCAGCAGATATCCCTGTTGTGATGACTGCAACAGTTCTCCTACTCAGATATTTACTGTTCTGGTAAGTTGTTGTTATTGTGAAATGTCCTCATTGTCTTGGATTCTGGGGATAAAGCAACACTGGAACTGTATTGTTCCCTATGGCTTTGTCAATTCTTAAATGTTCCCCACTACTACTTGTCTGGAGTCTGCATGTTTGACGTATGACATTTTGCGGTCCTTTTACCTCCTTCCTTTTCATATGTCCGCTAATCTTCTACAGTCCTAAACTGATATCTTAATTTTAGACCTTGTTGTACCCAGCTGCTTTGTCTGGACTTTTTAGCCTCTTAAGTTTGTACCAAACATATGAAGAATATTGTCATGCTGGAGGCATCTAAGCCTTCACACTAGATTGTTGAGAGTCCAGGGTTGGCAAGAACTATGCAGCTTCAAAGGATGTGCTCCCATGTTTGAATTTTCCATGACTGCACCAACATGCTGCTTCTCAAGTCTTTTGGGTTTCTAATATGACAAGAATGGGCCCCATTGTTTCAATCTTTGACGTTAGCCAGAAGAGCTCTTCGCAGCAGCCACAATATGCCCAGTAATAACTCCTTCTGCAGTTCATACGGAGTTAGATGTACTAGTAACATATCTAAGTATGATAAGAATTTTTTTATAAGACCCATTGCTGCTACTACTACTGGAACTGTATCCTTCTTCCACATTGACCTCATTTCTGGATGTAAATCCTGGTATTTTCTGACTTTGTCTCTTTGTACATAAGATACTATAGTCACTTTGTGTAGCAATTTCAGTGATCAATGCTACTTTTGTCTTCTTTTCATAGACTACTATATGTCTGGTTTTCTTGCATCTATTTTTGAACTGTTTGTAATGGATGATGCTTTGTGGCTCATGTTCCCAGTGTTTTCATCTACTTCAATATTATAATGTTTACACAATTCCCAATGCAATAGTCTTGCCACATGGGTCTATAGTAGATGAACGAACGCTTAAAATGTCGAGTACGACATGCTCGACAGCTTTTAATTGAAAGTTCATCTAAGTGAAACCCTGTAATATCGAAACAAGGAGGTTTGAAAAGTTATAGTTGGCCAGCCATCAGGAAGCCAGCGGCTGATAGCTAAAATGTACTGTACACCATTAACCCCCCCCCCCCCAAAAAAAAAACAAATCAACAAACAAAAAGTGGGGGGCTTTGCCCCCACACCCCCCTATTTAAATGTACCAACTCCGAGATTGCAGGACAGTGGAGAACTGTCATAACATTACACAGGGTGAATGACAAGACCGCACCACAGTGGAGGGTTGTAAGAACGTCTAGACAAGGTGAACATTCTGACTTCAGCCGTTGGCTTCCAGACGGCTGGCCAATTATAACTTTTCGAAACTCCTTGATGTTCTTCATCTCACATTGCTGCAGTCATAACCTGTGGGTAGTCCGCTGTCCTCGGTCGGCCCGAATACCAAAGTGTTAGGCTGGCGTCGGTCATGGTCGCTCAGATCTGACGTCAGTACGCTGTGGTATTAAAGCGCATGACCGACGTCATATCCTCAGTCTTTCTTGCCGCATGGTCCGAAGCAGAAGCAGCGTTTGCAAGTGCCGTTCGGCGTTCTGAAATTTTCGTATTCTGAGTTTCAGACCGAAAACCAAGTTGGGCTAAGTACCCCGTTGGGGAATATTTTTGTCTTTTCTTGCCTCAGTTAAATCCGGATGTCAGAAAAAGTGAATAATTGTATTTCTTGTGGGAAACAGATACCTCATAGGGATTACCACTCTCTCTGTATTCCTTGTTTGGGGCCTGAGCACGACGTAGTCGGGTGTCGCTTTTGGGCTAGATTTAATAAGCGCACCATTAAACGTAGGATGTTCTTCATCTCACATTGCTGCAGTCCTAACACTTGGGTAGTCCGCTGTCCCAGTCGGCCCGAATACCAAAGTATAAGGCTGACGTCGGTCAAGGCGCATTTGTCTGACATCAGGACGTCAGGGTACAAATGCGCATGACCGACGTCATATCCTCAGTCTTTTTTTGCCGCATGGTCCGATGCAGAAGCAGTTTTGCGAGTGCAGGTTGGCGTTCTGAAATTTTCTGAAGTCGGAGTTTCAGACCGAATCAAAGTTGGCTAAGTACCCGTTAGAATATTTTGGTTTTTCTTGCCTCAGTATTTAACCGGATGTCAGAAAAAGTGAATAACTGTATTTCTTGTGGGAAACAGATACCTCATAGAGATTACCATACTTTGTGTATACCTTGCTTAGGGCCTGAGCACGACGTTGTTGGCTGTCGCTCTTGTGCTAGATTTAACAAACGCACTATTAAGAGAAGATTAGATTGTGCCAGGTTAGTTTTTGGGAAGCGTTGTAATTACAACATGCCGTCGGATGCTCCGACGCCCGCTTCGTCTAAAAAGCGCAAAGACAAAGCAGCGAAGCCTAGGGTGGAAGAACCGTCTGTCCCGAACGTCGGTTCTTTAGAGGGCTCGGTGGAGCCGGTGGTTCTATCAGAAGTTCCTTTGGATTCTCAGGGAGAGACTTTACTGTTACAAGATGTGTCCTCTCAGGAGGTAGGCCAGGCTGAAGGGGCTTCTCAGGTAGCTGTTCTCCCCTCCCTTCCTAAGGTGGTTAGGCCCTCCCCTTCTGTTTCCAAGGCTCCTTCTAGAGGCCGGCCAGGGTTTCTTCCAGGGCAGGTGTTGATTCTAACAGACAACACAACTGTCATGTGGTACATCAACAAGCAAGGGGGAACACATTCTTATCCTCTATGCAGGCAAGCAATGATTTTGTGGGAGACTGCGCTCAGCTTGCAGCTTACTCTTCAGGCAAGGTTTCTGCCAGGAGCACAGAACTCCTTAGCAGATGTGTTAAGCAGGCAAATCATGGATCCCCACGAGTGGAAACTGGATCTTCATGTATTTCAAACATTGACAGTGTCATGGGGAACTCCAGACATAGATCTGTTCGCTTCTCCACTAAACCACCAGCTGCCAAAGTTTTGCACGGAAAGGTTTCATCACACAGCTTGGAAAGTGGATGCTCTTTCGTTCAGTTGGGAAAATCTTCATGTGTATGCCTTTCCACCTCTGCCTCTCCTCCCAAAGGTACTCCTAAAGGTCAGACAAGACAAGCCAAGGATGATTTTGATAGCTCCAGATTGGCCTCGACAACACTGGTACCCATTACTGAGGAATCTGGTAAGAAAGCCTCCATGGCCTTTACCTTTAATTCCACACCTTTTGTCTCAGAGGGACGGTCATCTACTCAATGTCAAGCTTCACTCTCTTCATCTAACAACCTGGCATATTCTGTTTTGAACCACAGCATGTCTCAACTTCCTCAACAAGTTTTGAATGTGATTATGGAAGCCAGAAGACCTAGTACACGTAAAGTGTATGCAGAAAAATGGAAGAGATTTTTATTTTGGAGTGCAGCAAAGGATTTGGATGTTTCTGAGCCTAATTTGAGTGTGGCTCTTCAATATCTTACTGAGCTATTGGACAAGGGTTTGTCTTTCTCTTCCATTAAGATTCATGCTGCAGCAATTTCAGCTCACTATGATTGTGACCCACCATTGTTTTCTCATCCTTTGTTCAAGCAATTTCTTAGAGGGGCAAAGAATATAAGACCCCACGTAGAGCTCCTACTCCTGCTTGGGACCTCAATTTTGTGTTGGAGAAACTTACTCTACAACCTTTTGAGCCTGCCGCTACTGCTGAGTTGAAATACTTGTCATGGAAGACTGCTTTTTTGTTGGCCATTACTTCTGCAAGAAGGGTTTCTGAATTGCAGGCCCTTATGGCGGTTGAGCCTTTTTGATTTTTCATAAGGATAGGGTATCATTACGTACTAATCCTTCATTTATGCCTAAGGTGGTTTCTAGTGTGGCTTTAAACCAAACTATTCATTTGCCCACTTTTTATGCAGATCCCCAAAATAGGGGGGAAAAGATTTTGCACACCTTAGATGTACACAGACAGTTGCGTTATTATTTAAGCAGGACTAGGGATTTTAGGCAGTCTCAGCAGTTGTTTGTTTCTTTTGCTTTGAGTTCCCAGGGCAAGCCTGTGTCAAAACAAACTATATCTAAGTGGATTGGGTTTTGCATTGCATTCTGTTACTCCCATCATGGCAAGGAGATTCCAGCTGGGATTAGGCCTCATTCCACTAGGGCTACTGCCACTTCAACAGCATTTCTAAGGGGTGGCAACTAAGGATATTTTGGAGGCAGCTACTTGGAGTTCAGTGCATACTTTCTCCAAGCATTACCACCTTCCTCTCTATTCTAAGTCCAGGGCTGGTTTTGCCACTGCTGTGTTGCAGGGCATTTTGGCAGCTCCTGCTTCTTTATAGTTTAGCCATCCTCCCTTACCTCTGCTTTGGGATTCTACCCAAGTGTTAGGACTGCAGCAATGTGAGATGAAGAACATAGTACAGTTTTGTACCTACCATAAATGTAGATGTTCGAAGATCCACATTGCTGCAGTCCAATTTTCCCTCCCTCCTTCCCCTCTGTGTTTAGGGGTGGTTGTGTGGGTGAGGTTCTATTTTTTGTAAATTTGTATATATTGTACATATATTAGGTACAGGTCTGTTTTGGTGTTTTTTGGTTTTGGCCTTATCTTTTTAGGGTCTTCTGACATCTGGGGCAAGAAAAGACTGAGGATATGACGTCGGTCATGCGCATTTGTACCCTGACGTCCTGATGTCAGACAAATGCGCCTTGACCGACGTCAGCCTTATACTTTGGTATTCGGGCCGACTGGGACAGCGGACTACCCAAGTGTTAGGACTGCAGCAATGTGGATCTTCGAACATCTACATTTATGGTAGGTACAAAACTGTACTTTAGATTGCGCTAGGCTTGTCTTCGGTAAGCGGTGTAATTACAATATGCCGTCGGATCCTCCGACGCCCGCTACCGCTAAGAAGCGCAAGGAAAAATCGTTAAAGTCCAAGCAGGATGAGTCGTCCATTCCGGACGCCGGTTCTTTAGAAACTACGGTGGAATCTGTGGATCCAGCCGAGGTTTCAGCTGAGTCTCAGGGGGAGCCGTTAATTTTGCAAGATGTGGCCTCTCAGGAGTCGGGTCAGGCTGAGGGGGCCTCTCAGGTGGCTGTACTCCCTTCTTTGCATAAGGTGGTTAGGCCTTCCCCTTCTGTCTCTAAGGTACCTTCCAAGGTCAGGCCTGGTTTGTCTTCCTCTGGTGTCAGTCCTAGTTCTGCAGGTTCTGTACCTAAAAAACACATGCTAAAAATGGCTGAAGATTTGATTTCTTTAATCAGAGGTTCTATGCCCCCTCCAGATAAGAGGCCTAGGGTGGAGCCAGAGGTGGAAGGTTTGGAACATTCTTCAGATTACTCAGAGTCTTCGGCTGAAGACATTCAGGATTTTCCTCCTTATTCTGATTCAGACGCAGATGATTCTACTCCTTCTGCTTCTCCTCCAGAGGATTTTTCATTTTCAGAAACCCTGCATTCTATGAGGGAGCATTTTAAATGGGAAGGTCAGGATTTCTCAGATTCCCGAAAGAGGCTTAGGGAATTTTTGTTTTTACCACAACATAGGCCCTTGGCTATACCTCCTGTTTTGGATGTTGTTCAGGATGTTTTCTCTGAGGCTTCCCTTAATCCAGACTCTTTGCCTCCTGCACCGGTTAAACCAGATGGGTATTACAGAGTGCCAGAGGCTCATAAATATCTGTATAAGAGCCCAAGGGCTGACCCAGAAACTATTAGCCAGGGACCTAAGGGGGTCAGGGCTTCTGTTGTAAAGAATCCAGTTCCTATGGATAAAGATTCTAGGGCTTTGGATAGGTGGGGTAAAAAAGTGTATACCTCTTCCACTCTAGCAATGAGGGCTTTGAATTGCCAGTTTCATATGTTGAAGTACCAGAATTTTCTTCTTACTCAGTTAAAGTCTAAGGTAGATGCTTTGGCAGAGGGCATAGAGTGTAAGGAATTACAGGATTTGGTTCATGCCTCTGATCAGGTGGGTAAGCATTCTTTGCAGTGTGGTTTCGATGCTTTACAGGCTTCTTCCAGGGTGGCTGCCACTGGATCAGTTATTCGTAGGCACGCCTGGCTTAAGGATCAGAACTTGTCAGAGCATGTTAAAGCTCGAATTTTGGATGCTCCTCTTCAGTCTGAAGTTTTGTTTGGTTCTCCTGTGGAGTCAGTCTTGAAGAAAATGGAAGACAAAGCTAAGTCTATGCAGACTGTTAAGGATTTTTTGCAGGTGCAGCCCCCTAAGTTTAGCAGAAATTGGCCTACTAAGGGGTGGGCTTACCCTTCTTCTGATTTACAGTCTAGGGGCAGATCAAGACGTGGTAGGGGCAGAGCTCAGGGTTCTTTCAGGCCTAGAACGTGGAGTTCCCCTGCACAATCTACAGGTGAGGGCAGGGGTCAGTCCTTTCGTAAACAGACCCAATGACCTGCATCTTCAGCTGCCAGATCCTTCCTGTCTGGCAGCTCCTCTGGGAGGAAAGTTGGCACTTTTCAGGCAAAATTGGCTTCTAGTCACCCAGGACAAATGGGTGTTGGACATTATAGACCGAGGCTACAAGTTTTATTTCCACACATTGCCTCCTTTCAAAGGCATGCCGGACGTTTCTCCTCAGCAAAGGGTGGAGGCTCACAAACAGATTTATTTACTTCTTCAAATGGGGGCTATACAGCAGGTCCCTCTGTCAGAAGTGGGCCTAGGATTTTATTCTCGCCTGTTTCTTGTACCAAAGAAAGGAAACACTTGGAGGCCAATTTTGGATTTATCTATCCTCAACACATACCTGGACATTCCAAAATTCAAAATGTTGACTCTGCAACAACTTCTGCCTCTGTTGGGCAAAGATCACTGGATGGTAGCTCTGGAACTCAAAGAGGCTTATCTTCATATTCCTATCAGGCCCAGTTGCAGGAGATTCCTGCGTTTTCGGGCTGGGACTTTACATTATCAGTTCTCTGCATTGCCCTTTGGCTTATCTACTGCGCCCAGGGTGTTCACAAAGGTTCTGGCTCCAGTGATAGCCTTCTTAAGGTTAAGAGGAATACAAATTTATCCTTATTTGGACGATTGCCTGATTCTTGCTCAAGACAAAGACAAGCTACTTCACTATCTACAGTATGTTATGGCAGTGTTAAGGTGCCTAGGGTATTCTGTGAACGAAACAAAGTCCAGTCTAGTACCCTCTCAGGAAATGTGCTTTCTGGGTGTGAGACTGAATACAGCCTCTCAGATGGCTTTTTTGACCCCGGACAAGCAAAGAAATCTTACACTTTACTTCCAACAATTGTCTCTATGGTCCAGGCTGACTGCAAGGACAGTCCTTCAAGCCTTGGGGTTCATGGCATCTTGTATTCTGGTGCTTCCCAATGCCAAACTGCATATGAGGAAGCTACAATGGTATCTCAAAAGTGTATGGACTCAACACTGCCACGATTTGGACACTGTCATTCAGATAATACCTTGCATTCAAAAGGAATTTTTGTGGTGGGCTCAGGAATGTCACCTAAACAAGGGTCTCTCTGTGACCCGACCAGAGGCGAGTCAGATCTTAACGACAGATGCCTCAGACAAGGCTTTGGGAGCACACCTCAATGGAAAATGGGTTCAAGACACGTGGCCTGCCAGACTTCAACATTTGCATATCAACTTGAAGGAGATGTTAGCAGTCCAATTTGCATTGATGGCTTTCAAGGATCTACTTCACCCAGGACAAGTGTTGATTCAAACAGACAACACAACTGTCATGTGGTACATCAACAAGCAAGGGGGAACCCATTCGTACCCTCTTTGCAGGCAAGCTATGATTTTGTGGGAGACTGCTCTCAGTTTGCACCTCACTCTTCAGGCAAGGTTTCTGCCAGGAGCACAGAACTCCTTAGTGGATGTTTTGAGCAGACAGATGGTGGATCCCCACGAGTGGAAGTTGGATCCTCATGTATTTCGACAGTTGACAGTGATTTGGGGGACTCCAGACATAGATCTGTTCGCTTCTCCACTAAATTTCCAGTTGCCAAAGTTTTGCACAAAGATGTTTCATCCAAAAGCTTGGAAAGTGGATGCTCTATCATTCAGTTGGAACAATCTTCACATCTATGCCTTTCCTCCTCTGCCTCTCCTTCCCAAGGTGCTCTTGAAGGTCAGACAGGACAAGCCCTCCATGATTCTAATAGCTCCAGATTGGCCACAGCAGCACTGGTACCCTCTGCTGAGGAGTTTAGTACGGGAGCCTCCTTGGCCTTTGCCATCAATTCCACACCTTTTGTCCCAGGCAGGCAATCATTTCCTCAATGTCAGGATACAGTCCCTGCATCTGACAGCCTGGCGTATTCTGTTCTAGAACCTGGAAGGTCGCAGCTTCCTCAACAAGTTTTGAATGTCATTTTGGAGGCCAGAAGGCCTAGTACAAGGAAAGTTTATGCTGATAAATGGAGGAGATTTTTTATTTGGAGCAAAGCAAAGAGCTTTGATGTTTCAGGGCCTAATTTGAGTGTTTCACTTCAGTATCTTACAGAATTATTAGACAAGGGTTTGTCTTTCTCCTCTGTAAAAGTTCATGCTGCAGCCATTTCTGCTCACTATGACTGTGACCCACCATTATTCTCTCATCCTTTGTTTAAGCAATTTCTTAGAGGGGCAAAGAACATAAGACCCCCAGAGAGCTCCTACTCCTTCTTGGGATCTCAATTTTGTGTTGGAAAACTCACTTTACCTCCTTTTGAACCTGCAGCTACATCTGAGTTGAAGTTTTGTCTTGGAAGACTGCTTTTTTGTTGGCCATTACGTCTGCTAGAAGGGTATCTGAATTACAGGCTCTAATGGCAGTTGAACCCTTCCTGATTTTTCATAAGGATAGGGTATCCCTGCGTACTAACCCTACTTTTATGCCTAAAGTGGTTTCAAATGTGGCCTTGAACCATTCTATTCATTTGCCTACATTTTATGCTGATCCCCAAAATAAAGGGGAGAAAATTTTGCACACTTTGGATATTCACAGGCAGTTGCGTTATTATTTGAGCAGGACTAAAGGATTCAGACAGTCTCAACAGTTATTTGTTTCTTTTCTTTGGGCTCTCAGGGGAAACCTGTTTCAAAACAAACTATTTCTAAGTGGATTGGCCATTGTATTGCTTTTTGTTATTCTCATCATGGTAAGGAGATTCCGGTTGGAATCAGACCTCATTCCACTAGGGCTACTGCCACTTCTACTGCTT
The DNA here is from genome assembly GCF_019279795.1 of Protopterus annectens. Lineage (NCBI taxonomy): Eukaryota > Metazoa > Chordata > Ceratodontiformes > Protopteridae > Protopterus > Protopterus annectens. The sequence goes on from NC_056730.1 coordinate 807,026,609, forward strand.
TTTTAAGGGGTGTAGCTACTAAAGATATTTTGGAAGCAGCTACTTGGTGTTCAGTGCACACTTTTTCTAGACATTACCATCTCCCTCTTTAGTCCAAATCTAGGGCTGGGTTTGCCACTGCAGTTTTACAGGGCATGTTAGCAGCTCCCAATGCTTTATGATTTTGCCAACCTCCCTTTACCTTTGCTTTGGGATTCTACCCACAGGTTATGACTGCAGCAATGTGAGATGAAGAACATAGTACAGTTTTGTACCTACCATAAATGTAGATGTTCGAAGATCCACATTGCTGCAGTCCAATTTACCCTCCCTCCTTCCCCTCTGTAGTTTGGAGTGGTTGTGTGGTTTGGGTTGTAAATATTGTTTGTACATGGGTTTTGGAGGTTTTCTGTTTTTGGCTATGGCCTTTCTTTTTAGGGCCTTCTGACATCTGGGGCAAGAAAGACTGAGGATATGACGTCGGTCATGCGCTTTAATACCACGGCGTACTGACGTCAGATCTGAGCGACCATGACCGACGCCAGCCTAACACTTTGGTATTCGGGCCGACCGAGGACAGCGGACTACCCACAGGTTATGACTGCAGCAATGTGGATCTTCGAACATCTACATTTATGGTAGGTACAAAACTGTACTTTTCCACATTCTTAGGTTTCGCTTAGATGAACGTTAGCTTAAAAGCTGTTGAGCGTGTCATGCTCAACATTTTAATTGTTCGTTCATCTAATAGGGAACCTTGCCACATTGTTATGCTTTTCAGTGTCCAGTCCTGCCATTAGTATATCACATCCAGCAACAATATGTGCAACTGTTTCAAGTTCTGTTTTGCAAAATTTGCATTTGTCTTTCTCCCACATGTTCAATGGACTTTGTAAATCATTGTGTACATAGTCCATTATCGTGGGCCACCAATATTAACCTTTTCCCTTTTGGTTTAAATTCACACTTGACCATTCCTGCATTCGATGCTGCTCAATATGAGGTTGTTCCAGGAGATGTTCATCGTGCATACAGCTGCAGTCATCACACTTAGGTTATCCTGCCGTCAGGCGGGTCCTCGGTCGGCCGAATTCCAAAGTCGGTTGTCGTCGTTTCTTCCCTGACATCAGTGCGGCAGGGGTATAAAAGAGGCAGCCAACGCCATTTTCTCCAGTCTTTCTTGCCGCGCAGTGCCTGAAGAAGAAGCAGTTCGCAAGTGCCGGTCGGCCAGCTCCTGAGATTTACGAATAGTATTTCAGCCGAAGTCTTCTTTAAAGCTAAGTACCCCGTTGGGGAAACTTTTCTTGCCTCAGACCGATGTCAGACAAAGTTAATAATTGCATTTCTTGTGGGAAGCAAATACCACATAAGGATTTTCACTCTTACTGTATACCTTGCTTAGGGCCAGACCACGACGTCTCGGCCTGCCGTTTTTGTGCTAGGTTTAACAAGCGCACTATTAAGCGCTGGGCGGAGTTCACCCTTCATTATTTTGGCAAAAAATTTAATTATATCATGTCGTCGGATGTACCGATGCCAGTTTGAGGCAAAAAACGCAAGGATAAGGACAGACATCCGAGGCCTGCACCGAGTACTGAGATCACGCTTAAGCCGACTACTGGTTCTCCGGTTCTCAGTGAGGCACCTACGCAGCCCCTGACTACCGATGAAACTACTTTACCGGCGACTTCAGTACCCGAAGTCGCAGGATCCTCTGTCTCCATTCCCACTGCAGATACCGACGCCATTCTTGGCGGGGAAACCGAAAATTTAGCGAGGCCTGCCATTTCTGAAGGCGTTTTCAGGCCTACCACCTCCTCTATTAAATTGTTCACTAAATCTAAAGCTGCAATGAAAATCAAAAAACAGGGTCCTCAGACCCCCTCTCAAGGCCCCATGCCTAAGAAACAGATGCTTAAAATGGCTGAGGATTTGATTACTCTCATCAGGGGTTCTCAACCCCCCTCAGACAAAAGACCCATGTTGGAGGAAGACTACCCTTCCTCAGACCAGGCTTCTGTTACCTCAGACCATTCTGAGGACCAGGATTACGCCTATTCCCCATTTGAAGACTCTGATGCTAAGGAGTCTATTCCCTCTGTTCCCCCCCCCCCCCCCAAGGACTACTCTTTTGGGGAAACCTTGCATACATTGAGAGAGCACTTCCACTGGGAAGGCCAAGATTACTCAGATTCCAAGAAAAGGCTCAGGGAATTTCTACTTCCCCAGCATAGGCCCCTGGCTATTCCTCCTGTCTTAGATATTTTGGATGATGTGTACGCAGAAGCCAGTCTTAATCCAGACTCATTACCTCCAGCCCCTGTTAAACCAGACAGATATTACCGGGTTCCTGATTCTCACCAGTTCCTTTATAAAAGCCATACTGCTGACCCAGAAACAATTTCACAGGGTCCCAAGGGGATTAAGGCCTCTACTGCTAAAAACCCTTTACCTTCAGAGAGAGATTCCAGAGCATTAGAAAGGTGGGGGAAAAAAGTGTATACATCAGCAACTTTAACCATGAGGGCATTAAACTGCCAATTTCATATGTTAAAATACCAACAGTTCTTGCTATCTCAGCTGAAAAGCAAAATGACGCAAACAGAACAACCAGACTTGAAAGAGTTGCAGGATTTGTTGCATGGAGCAGAACAAGTGGGGAAACATACCTTGCAGTGTGGTTTTGATGCTTTAGAGGCCTCATGTAGAGCTGCTGTCACGGGGTCTGTCGTACATGGACATGCTTGGCTCAAAGAACAAGCCTTACCAGATCATGTCAAAGCAAAATTATTAGATGCACCACTACAAAAAGATGTATTGTTCGGTGTTAAAGCTGAGGAGGTACTAAAGAAAATGGAGAAAAAAGTGAAATTTATGCAAACAGTTAAAGATTTCCTGCAGGTACAGCCTCCACGCTTCAGCAGAAACTGGCCTTCAAAAAATTGGTCCTTTCCAGCCACGGACAGACCCCAAAGGGGCAGATACAGGCGCCCAAGGGGTAGAGGACAACCTCAAGGATCTTACAGAGCTAGACAGTGGCAAACACCAGCCCCAAGAGGTGGAGAAGATAGACCACAGTCATTTAGAAAATGGACGCAATGACTTTCCCCTATGCCTGCCAAACAAAGCTATAATGGCAGCACCTTTAGGCGGAAAACTGGCCTTATTTTCAAAAAACTGGCACATTGTTACAAAGGACAAATGGATTCTGGATATTATAGACGGAGGCTACAGGTTCCACTTTCACACCCTTCCAAAAAAGAGAGGCATGCCAAACCTGCCACAAAATCAATGGGCAGAGGCACAAAGGCAAATATCCGCTCTCATGGATATGACAGCAATTCAAGAGGTACCTGCCAAAGAACAAGGTCAAGGTTTTTATTCAAGGCTATTTCTGGTACCGAGGAGGGACAAAGATTGGAGACCCATCTTAGACCTATCTATTCTAAACACATATCTAGAGGTACCAAAATTCAAGATGCTCACATTACAGCAGCTTCTTCCCATGCTGGGCAAGGAGTCTTGGCTGGTAACGTTGGACCTCAAGGAGGCATGCCTGCATGTCCCTATCAGACAAGATTGCAGAAGATACCTCAGATTTCTTGCAGGTTCAACCCATTACCAATTCTCTGCATTGCCCTTTGGCATATCTACTGCGCCCAGAGTGTTTACGAAATGCCTGGCATCAGTAATTGCCTTCTGCAGACAACGAGGAATCCAAATCTACCCATATCTGGACGACTGCCTGATCCAAGCAGACAGCAAGGACATTCTATTGCAACATCTGGCGTTTGTAATAAAACTGCCTGGGGTACACAGTGAACAAAAAGAAATCAAAACTAATACCTTCTCAACAGATCATTTTCCTGGGTGCCAGCTTAAACACAACGACCCAGATGGCCTACCTCACGCCAGACAAACAAGGGCAACTGTCTCAATACTTCAACAGAATGGCAACTTTAACCAGGCTAACTGCAAGGAAAATCCTGCAGGCTCTGGGGTTCATGGCATCTTGTATCCTACTAATACCATTTGCAAATCTGCATATGAGGAAACTACAATGGTACCTAAAAAACTTATGGTCTAAACACAGCCACAGCTTGGAAACAATTATACCACTCATTCCATGCCTTCAAAAGGAATTTTTGTGGTGGGCTCAGGCATGCCAAAGAAACACGGGTCTTCCTTTCTGCTTACCACAAGCAACTCAAATCATCACAACAGACGCCTCAGACTACGCCTGGGGAGCACACATGGCAGGTCAAGTGCATTCAGGGAAAATGGTCCCAAAAAGAGATGCACCTACACATCAACCAAAAGGAGATGCTAGCCGTGCAAAATGCTCTTATGACCTTCAAAGACCTACTGCATCCAGGCCAGCTATTAATAAGGACAGACAACACCACAGTCGTGTGGTACATAAACAGGGGGGAACGCATTCATACCCCCTGTGCAGGCAAGCCATGACCCTGTGGAACACAGCACTGGAATTACAAATTCAACTACAGGCACAATTCCTGCCAGGAAAGGAAAACACACTGGCAGACAACTTAAGCAGAAATATGACAGACCCACACGAATGGAAGTTGCATCCTCAAGTCTTCTCAAAGATAACTCAGGCATGGGGACAGCCAGACATAGATCTATTTGCTACCCACAGAAATTACCAGTTGGAGAAATTATGCTCAAGGACCTATCATCCACAGGCCTGGAAAGTGGACACTCTCTTTCAATTGGACAACATTGACCGTCTATGCCTTCCCGCCTCTACCTCTACTGGCCAAAGTCCTATTAAAAACCAGAGCAGAAAAGTCACAAATGATTCTCATTGCTCCAGACTGGCCACGACAGCACTGGTATCCTCTCCTAAAAAGCCTGTCACTCTCACCACCATGGATCCTTCCACAAGTTCCTCTTCTTTTTTCCCAGCACAATTACAAGACCCTACACAGCCAGCTCAGAACTCTAAATCTAGCTGCATGGAGAATACCTTAATTTGCCAACAGACCCTCCTCTCCAAGGAGGTACAGGAAGTCATCTTGGAGGCCAGGAGACCCTCTACTAGAAAAACCTACTCCGCCAAATGGAAACTATTTTGTTCCTGGAATCAAGCTAAGGGTCAGAATCCTTAGGTAATAAATATACCTCAGATTTTACAGTACCTAGCTGAGATGTTAAACAGTGGCCTTTCCTTCTCTTCCATCAAGATCCACGCTTCAGCCATTTCAGCACAGTACAATACGGATCCTCCTTTATTCTCACATCCTCTTTTAAGGTAGTTCCTCAGAGGGGCAAAAAATATACAACCCCCACGGAAACCACCAGCTCCAGCTTGGGACCTCAACTTTGTATTGGAGAAGCTGACACTGCCTCCTTTTGAGCTGGCTGCTACAGCAGAGCTACAATACTTGTCATGGAAAACAGCCTTCCTTCTGGCTATTACCTCAGCACGCAGGGTTTCGGAGCTACAGGCCCTCATGGCTGTGTAACCATTCATCATTTTCCATCAGGACAGGGTTTCCTTACGAACCAACCCTACCTTCATGCCAAAGGTAGTATCCAGTGTGGCTTTGAGTCAGACTATTCATTTACCTACCTTTTATCCAAATCCACAGAACAAAGGAGAAAGGCTACTACATTCCTTGGACATTCACAGGCAACTTCGTTATTACCTGGACAGAACAAAGTCATTCAGAAAATCTGAGCAGCTCTTTGTGTCCTATGCTACAGGTGCTCAAGGAAAGGCTATTTCCAAACAGACTATTTCAAAATGGATAGCTCACCGCATACGCTTTTTGTTATTCATTTCATGGAAAATCAGTGCCTGTATACATCAGATCCCACTCCACCAGGGCTACAGCTACCTCAGCAGCTTTCCTCAGGGGGTCCCTACCAAGGACATTTTGGAAGCAGCAACTTGGAGTTCAGTGCACACTTTCTCCAAGCACTACCACCTTCCACTATACTCAAAATCTAGAGCGGGCTTTGCCACAGCAGTCCTGCAGGGCATTCTAGCCCCTCCTAATTCCGCTTAGTACCAGCCACCCTTACTTAGCTTTGGGATTCTACCCAAGTTTGATGACTGCAGCTATATGCACGATGAACATAGTACAGTTTTGTACCTACCATAAATGTAGATGTTCGAGTGCTCATACAGCTGCAGTCCAGGTTACCCTCCCTCCATCCCCTCTTAGGACAGGGCTTATGCCAAACACCTTTATCATACAACCTATTTGGGGTATTCCTTTATGGTGTATTTGCTTGCAACTACTGTTTTGATTTATCTACTTGTGTATGTTTGCATAACATCATGTTTTGCCTTCCTTTCTGGGGGCACCTGACATCTGGGGCAAGAAAAACTGAAGAAAATGGCGTCGGCTGCCTCTTTTATACCCCTGCCTCACTGACGTCAGGGAAGAAGCGACGACAACCGACGCCAGACCTAGACTTTGGAATTCGGCCGAACGAGGACCCGCCTGACGGCAGGATAACCCAAGTGTGATGACTGCAGCTGTATGAGCACTCGAACATCTACATTTATGGAAGGTACAAAATTGTTCTTTTTCTATACTTGCAACTATATTTATGCATTTTCCACAATTTTTTCCTTCTCGTCTGATCTTTCAACTTAGTCTTTTGTTTTTTGGCACATACGGTTGCTGCCTGATTTTTATCTACTTCTGGTTAGACTTCCATTCACGCTTGACGCCAATATGCTCCTGTTAAACTAAGCAGGAGTCATCTTAGACTTATTCTCCTCATGTTTCATAACTTCCACTACGTTTGGGTCTTGTGAGGTCAGCAAATATGTATACAGTCCCACGATTGCAGATCTTTACATGTAATCAATTTTGAGTAGGCCCATACCTCCTTCAGAACAGGGAATATAAAATCTTGGTATGCACTGATTTTTATAAATCGTTTGGTGAGTATGAAGCATCCTTCTTGTTTTCCTGTTCAACCTGTCCAACACCTTTTGGGGTCAGCCAATCACTCTAAAACTGTAAGTTTGGACAAGAAAAGCAAATTGGTTTATAGCTTGGACTTTGTTCCTAGATGTCAACACTGTTTTCAGTATTAATTTTAGTCTCATAAAAAATTCTTTACTAAGTTTTATTTGCATTTGTTCATGTTTTATTGTTGATCCTTCACCGGTTCCAAAATATTTATACATTCTTTCTTGTTCAAGTTCTTTTATGTCACATTCCTGCCCAAACTGCTGTTTTCTTGGTGCTGCATGTTTCCTGGTTTAAAGGTTGCTTTTGCCCAATTAAGACCAAGTGACATTCTTATGTCATCTGAAAAAGTTTTAACCACTTGCAGTTGTGCTTTCAGTTCCTCATTTGATGAACTATACAGTTTTAAATCATCTATAAAAAGATAAGTCTTTACACTTAGTTGTTTTGTGGGAGCCAAATTGTAGCCATGACCTACTCTTAAGTAGACCGCTTAATGGGTTAAGGGCAAGACAGAATGGCAACGGTGACAGAGTCACCCAGGAATGTCCCTCTTTGAATTATTAGCCCTGAAATAATAACTTGTCCTTTATCATGGCTTAACTAGAAAGTGGTTAGCCACTGTTTCATGGTTGCTGTAATGTAATCGATCAGTGTAGGGTGTATCTTATATATTTTTAAGCACTCTTTTATCCATGAATGTGGGATACTGTCAAATGATTTTTTGTAGTCTGTCCATGCCATTCTTAAATTGTTCCCCTTTTTACAGTTCTCCATTATGACTTTAACAGCAAATGATCCTTTGTTCCATATGACTTTCTTTTGTTGCCCTTTTGTTCTGTTGCCATGATTGAGTTTTCTTCTAAATGACTGTAAACTCTGTCGGCATCAATTCCAGTGTATAGTTTATACGTCGTCAGAAGGCAAGTTACTGGTGTATAGCTTTTAGGATAGCTTGCAGTTTCACTCTTAAGTTCACTCTTAAGTGCAAGTATTGATGTTCTTCGTGTTTCACTGTTGCAGTCATTACATTTGGGTTATCTGCCTGCAGGTAGCCCTCAGCCGGCCTGAATATCAAAGTCTTGGATCTCTGCGTCGGATGCTGTCTCTTCTTCCATGATGTCAGGTCTTCAGGGGTATAAAACATGCAGCTGACGCCATTACATCAGTCTTTCTTTCCACGCGGTGCCTGATGCAGAAGCAGTTCGCAAGTGCTATTTGGCCGACTCCTGAAATGTATGTTTTCGAGTTTCAGAACCGAATTCTTCAAAAAAGCTAAGTACCCCATTGGGGATCCTTTCTCTTGCTCTAAACTGATGTCAGTAAATGTTAACAATTGTATTACCTGTGGAAAGCAAATACCTCATAAATGTTAACAATTGTATTACCTGTGGAAAGCAAATACCTCATAAAGATTTTCATTTGTACTGCATTCCTTGCTTAGGCCCAGACCACGACTTCCTTCGCTGTCAGTTTTGTGCCTTATTCAACCCCCGAACTATTCGTCGTCTGTTTATTTTTGCAGCAAATTATTTTGGCACTTGGTTTAACTATCCAGAAATAGCTTTGGTATGCCAGCCGACTACAGACATTCTGAAAAACGAAAAGATAAAGACAGAGACAGACCGCATAGGTCTAAAGCTGCCGACGACACTTCCGTTAAGCTAGTCACTGGTCCGCCGGTACTCAGTGAGGCGCTTTCGCAGCCCCTGATACTCGCTACTTCAGATTCGCAGGCCTCTACTGAGACCCATTCGGAGTCCGGTATGCCGCGAGATGCTTCTTCGACCTGCGGATGTCTCTACCTTGGATGGGTCTGGAGCCACAGTGCAGGCACCAGCTTCTGAGGGTGTATTCAGGCCTACTGATTTGCATTTCAAACCGACACCATCTTCTTCTTCAAGGCCTAAAACTTGATCCACACCTAGAAAACTGACGTCCAAACCACATGGTCAGGCCCATATGCCTAAAAAACGAATGATAAGAATGGCTGAAGACCTTACTACTTTAATTAGGGGAAGCCAGCCTTCACCCTCTAAGAGACCTAGAACTGATTTTCCTTCCGTTTCTTCTGATCGGGATTCTGAAATTTCTGTTGCTTCTGATTACCAGGATTTGCCCTTATCTGCCTATGAGGATTCTGATGCAGAGGACTCAATTCCCTCTGCTTCCCCTCCAGAAGATTTTCCTTTTGGTGAAACTTTGCAAACTCTTAGGGATCATTTCTGCTGGGAAAGCCAGGATTACTCTGACTCCAAAAAGAGGCTTAGGGAATTCTTACTCCTCCCTCAACACAGGCCTTTAGCTATCCCTCCTGTCTTGGACATTGTAGATAATGCCTTCTTGGAAACTAACCTGGCCCCAGACACTTTACCTCCCGCTCCCAGGAAACCTGACCGGTATTACAGAGTACCTGACTCTCACAAGTTCCTTTTCAAGAATCCTACTGCGGACCCAAAGACCATTTCCCAAGGACCTAAAGGCATTAAGGCAAGTAGTGCCAAAAACCCTACCCCCTCTGATAGAGATTCCAGGGCCTTGAACAGATAGGGTAAGAAGGTATACACTTCTGCTTCTTTGGCCATTAGGGCCTTAAACTGCCAGTTTCATATGTTAAAGTATCAGCAGTGTATTATGGGACTACTTAAACAGAAATTGATGTTGATTCCTGACTGTGCTGAACTTAAAGAATTACAGCATTTAATGCATTCTGCTGAACAAGTTGGTAAACATACTTTGCAATGTGGTTTTGACTCTTTAGAAGCATCTTGCAGGGCTGCTGTCACTGGGTCTGTTCTTAGAAGGCATGCTTGGCTTAAGGAGCAACATTTGCCAGATCATGTTAAAGCTAAATTACTGGATACTCCCTTAAACCAAGAACTTTGGCAACAAAGCAGAAGAAGTCCTTAAAAAGATGGAGGAAATAGCTAAATCTATGCAAACTGTTAAAGATTGCCTGCAAGTACAGACTCCCAGATTTAGTAGGCATTGGCCTTCTAAGAATTGGTCCTTTCCTGTCTCTTCTAGGCCTTCTCAGTCCAAACACAGGAACAGCAGACCACCTAGGCTACAGTCTCAAGGTACTCACATGCCTAAGCAGTGGGGGGTTCCCACTTCCAAAGCTGGAAGTAGTAAGACACCCCCTATGGAAAAATGTCAGAATGACTTAACCTTAAACCTTCCAAGCACTGCTCAACTGCCTGCTCCCTTATGGGAAATATCGCCCGGCATGCAAAAAACTGGGAACTCATTATCCAGGACAAATGGGTTTTAAATGTAGTTTTTCAAGGATATAGATTCCACGTCCACACCTTACCAACCCCAAACGGTTGGCCAGACCTACCCCCAAATCAGTGGGCAGAGGTTCAACAACAGGATGTCCTTCAAGGATGCATCTGCAGTCCTAACGTATGGGGTGTCCTGCCTCAGGCAGCCCTTCGGTCGGCCGGATTCCAAAGTCTGGGTCTGGCCTCGGCTGATGTCGCACTTCACCCGACGTCATAGCTGCTGTGAATAGGGTATAAAGGCATCAGCCGACGCAATTTTCCTCAGTCTTTCTTGCCGCGCGGTGCCCGAAGCAGAAGCTGTTCGCAAGTGCCGGTCGGTCAGATCCAGAGATTACTACTACCGAAGACTTCTAAAAAGCTAAGTACCCCGTTGGGGACTCTTTCTTGCCTCAGCCGATGTCAGAAAAAGTAAATAACTGTTTAACTTGTGGGAAACAAATACCTCATAAGGATTTCCACTCTTACTGCCTTCCTTGCTTAGGCCCAGGCCACGACGTAGCAGCTTGTCTAGCCTGTGCTTCCTTCAACCGACGGACACTTAGACGTCGGTCGGAGTTTGCAGAGGAGTTTTTCGGCCCCGCTTTTGCTTACAAAATGCCATCGGAGACTCCGACTTCACAATTAGCTAAAAAGCGTAAGGAAAAGGACCGACACTCGCGGTCCGCGGTTTCGGCCGAAACCGCGGTTAAATAACCATGAGTGTCTCGGTTTCGGCTGAAACCGAGTCCACGGTTCTTCCTTCGGCCGAAAGCATGCCTCCTATAGCCGAGGCCTCACACAGCATGGCTGAATCTGCTACTGAAATTCCACCTGCGGTTGCAGGTTCCCAGGATTTATCAGATACTATCCCTTTAGACATTTCTACTCCTGCACGTGGAGCTGCTAGGCCCCCTGCATCTATGTCTATCAAGGCTTTTTCCAGGGCTAAAGCAGCTAAAGTTTCTAAGGCCTTGCCTGCTAAAACCCCCTCACACAGGCCTACCTCTAGTTCCCAAATGCTCAGCCTGGCAGAGGATCTCATTTTTTTGATCAGGGGATCCCAACCTCACCCTGACAGGGCCTCTCATCCCCCTCCAGAGAAGAGGCCTAGAGCAGAGCCCCCTGAGCCAATTTCAACATATTATTCCTCGGATGATTCAGAAAACTCAAATCCTCCAGAAGGCCCTTATTCTCCACATGAGGACTCTGATGCAGAAGACTCAATTCCTTCTGCCTCTCCTCCTGAGGAATTTTCTTTTGGGGAAACCTTGCATGCTATGAGAGAGCATTTTCAATGGCAGGGCCAGGAATTTTCAGATTCAAGGAAAAGGCTAAGGACCTTTTTACATTTACCACAGCAAAGGCCTTTAGCCATTCCTCCAGTATTAACAGTTGTGGATGATGCATTTCATGATGCTTGTACTGCCCCTGACTCTCTTCCCCTGGCCCCTGCTAAGCCCGACAGATATTACAGGGTCCCGGACACACACTTTCACTTGTATAAGGCTCCTATTGCAGATCCTGAAACTATTTCACAGGGCCCCAAAGCTGTAGCAGCTGCCTCTGCCAAAACCCCCCTCCCCTCTGAAAGAGAATCTAGAGCATTAGAGAGATGGGGTAAAAAAGTTTATACTTCTGCTACTCTTTCGGCTAGGGCCTTAAACTGTCAATTCCACATGATTCAGTATCAGGAATTTTTGTTAGATCAGCTAAATAAAAAACTGTCCTCTCCTGAACCTATAGACCGTAAGTCCCTTCAGGATTTGGTACATAGCACTCAGCAGGTCAGTAATCATTCCTTAAAATGCGGCTATGATGCACTGGAGGCTTCCTTTAGATCAGCTATGACTGGTACAGTGATCAGAAGGCATGCATGGTTAAAAGAGCAATCCTTACCAGACCATGTAAAGTCAAAGCTCCTAGATGCTCCCATGGAGAAACAAAGTTTGTTTGGCTCCCCTGCACAGCACGTGCTAAAGAAGGTGGAAGAAAAAGCAAAATCTGTCCAAACAGTCTAGGATTTCTTACAGGTCCAGCCTCCGAGGTTTAGTAGAAATTGGCCTTCGAAGAATTGGTCCTTTCCAGACACCTCCAGAGCACAGAGAGGCAGAAATAGGTGCCCAAGAGGCAGAGGTCAATCCAGAGGTGCCTACAGGGGACGTCAGTGGCAGCCTAACAACCAGAGAAGTACTGCCACAGATCCAGCTACTACCACTTCCACAGGACAGTCACAATGACTTGGCTCTGATACTGCCTACCAGGGAACAACTGGAAGCACCCTTAGGCAGAAAGCTAGCCTTATTTTCAGTAAACTGGCACTACATTATAGGAGACAAATGGATTTTGCAGACAATAGACAAAGGCTGCAGGTTTCACTTCCATACTCTACCAAAAAAGAGAGGAATGCCAAACCTACCACCAAACCAAAAAACAAACGCTCTAGGACAAATCAACCACTTACTAAGGATGAGAGCTATAGAAAAGGTACCATCTATGGAACAAGGACAAGGATTTTACTCCAGACTTTTCCTGGTACCAAGGAAAGAAAACCAATGGAGACCTATTCTCGACCTGTCCGCTCTGAACACATATCTCATTGTTCCAAAATTCAAAATGCTGACCCTACAGCAACTTCTTCCCATGCTGGGCAAGGAGTCTTGGCTGGTGACTCTAGATCTCAAGGAGGCATATCTGTATGTCCCTATACGACCAGATTGCAGAAGATACCTCAGATTTCTTGCAGGATCAGAGCATTATCAATTCTCAGCATTGCCCTTTGGCTTATCTACTGCGCCCAGAGTATTCACGAAATGCCTGGCATCAGTAATTGCTCATTGCAGGCTTCAGGGAATTCAGATTTATCCATACCTGGACGACTGCCTAATACAAGCGGACAACAAGACCAAATTAACAAAAGATTTGGAAAAGGTTATACAGCTACTACAAGCCCTGGGATACACAGTCAACATGAAAAAGTCAAGGCTGGTACCATCCCAAAGGATAACATTCTTGGGTGCAGAACTGGACACTTCAAATCAAATGGCATTTCTCTCAACAGAAAAGCAAAAGCAACTACCACTCTATTTCATGGCATTAACAACACAGAACCAGCTTACAGCAAGGAAAGTCTTGCAAGCCCTGGGTTACATGGCATCCTGCATAATATTGATTCCACATGCCAGACTGCATATGAGGAAGTTGCAATGGTACCTAAGGAATTTATGGTCTCAACACAAGCACAGTCTAGAAACCCAAATTCTAATAATTCCATGCCTGAAGCAAGAATTCCTGTGGTGGGCTCAGGCCTGTCAGTTGAACAGAGGACTACCTTTCCACAAGCCTCACCCAAGCCAGACTATCACCACGGACGCCTCAGACCTCGGTTGGGGGGCACACATGGTGGACAAGTGTATACAAGGCCTATGGACACAAGACCAGCTGAACCTATACATAAATCAAAAAGAGATGCTGGCAGTGAAACAGGCAATTCAGACATTCAGACCGTTTCTTCAACAGGGTCATTTGCTGATGAGGACGGAGAACACCACAGTCATGTGGTATATCAACAAACAAGGAGGCACACACTCGTATCCTCTATGCCGGATGGCAATGGACCTGTGGAATGTGGCCCTGAAACTCAACATTCAGCTCCAGGCCATATTTGTGCCAGGAAAAGAAAATATACTAGCAGACACCTTAAACAGAACTACCACGGATGCCCACGAATGGATGCTGCATCCAGACATCTTCAACTCCATTACAAAGAAATGGGGACTACCAGAAATAGACCTGTTTGCATCCCCACACAACCACCAATTGAGGAAATTCTGCACAAGGACATACCACCCACTTGCTTGGAAGGTGGACTCCCTCTCCTTCAGTTGGGAAAATCTTACAGCATATGCATTCCCACCTCTTCCTCTGATGCACAAAGTGCTACTGAAGATCAAAGAAGATCACCCAAAGATCATCCTGATAGCTCCAGACTGGCCGAGGCAGCATTGGTACCCGCTACTGAGGAGTATGTCTCGGACGCACACATGGCCTCCACCTCTAGTTCCTTTACTGCTAACACAGAACAACTTCAAGATCCTACATCCAAACTTGAAAACACTGCAGCTAGCTGCTTGGAATATTACATAAAACAAAATAACCCAGTTTTATCTCAGAGGGTTAAAGACATTATCCTGGAGGCTCGCAGACCCTCCACAAGGAAGACTTATTCAGCCAAATGGAAAAGATACCTCATTTGGAGTGCAGCAAAAGGAGAAAATGTATCATTAACAAACATTGCTAACATCCTGGAATATTTAGCAGAACTTTTCCACAATGGCCTGTCTTACTCCTCCATTAAGATTCATGCATCAGCAATTTCAGCAGAATACAACATGGATCCTCCAGTCTTCTCTCATCCTCTACTCAGGCAGTTTCTGAGAGGAATTAAAAATGTAAAGCCTCCAAGGAAGCCACCTTTGCCTACATGGGACCTTAACTTTGTGCTGGAAAAGTTAACACTTCCCCCGCTTCAACCAGCAGCAACAGCAGAATTACAGTTCTTATCTTGGAAAACTGCTTTCCTGCTTGCAATCACTTCAGCAAGAAGGGTTTCTGAATTACAGGCATTAATGGCAGTACAGCCCTTCCTTATCTTCCATCAGGATAGAGTGTCCTTGAGAACTAACCCTACTTTTATGCCAAAGGTGGTCTCCAGGGTATCATTGAACCAGGCAATCCACCAACCAACATTCTTCCCCAACCCACAGAACAGGGGGGAAAGACTACTACATACCTTGGATGTGCACAGGCAATTGCGCTACTATCTGGACAGAACCAAGAACAATAGAAAAACTGATCAGCTTCTGGTAGCATATGCAACAGGAATGGAAGGAAAAGCAATTTCAAAACAGACAATCTCAAAATGGATAGGAAATTGCATTAGATTTTGTTACTCTTTTCATGGAAAGACAACTCCAAAAAACATCAGACCTCACTCCACAAGGGCTACAGCCACTACTACAGCTTTCTTACGAGGGGTGGCTACCAAAGACATTTTAGAAGCTGCTACTTGGAGCTCCGTGCATACATTTGCCAAGCATTATAATCTACCTTTATACTCCAGATCCCGAGCAGGTTTTGCAACTGCTGTTTTACAAGGGATCTTAACTACACCATAATCATCTTAGTGCCTCCTCCCCCAGTTTAGCTATGGTATTCTACCCATATGTTAGGACTGCAGATGCATCCTTGAAGGACATAGTACAGTTTTGTACCTACCATAAATGTAGATGTCCGAGAGGTATGCATCTGCAGTCAGGATTACCCACCCTCCTTCCCCTCTGTGGTACTCCTAGGGTATGTGCCCATCTTGTAGCTGGCTTGGGGAATCTATTATGGTGTATTTGTTTGTATATATGTATATACATGTTTATTTTTGTTTGCTCTCTACTGTTTGGAATCATTTGCATTTATCCAAATTTAGCCTTCCTAGAGGGCATCTGGGGCAAGAAACACTGAGGAAAATGGCGTCGGCTGATGCCTTTATACCCTATTCACAGCAGCTGTGACGTCGGGTGAAGTGCGACATCAGCCGAGGCCAGACCCAGACTTTGGAATCCGGCCGACCGAAGGGCTGCCTGAGGCAGGACAACCCATATGTTAGGACTGCAGATGCATACCTCTCGGACATCTACATTTATGGTAGGTACAAAACTGTACTTTCTCTCTCTTCTAAGTATCAGGGCTATTCACCCTGTCCCAGCAGAAGAAAGGTGACCAGGTTTTTACTCATGACTTTTCCTGTTACCCAGAAAAGATAGCCCATGGTGTCCTATCCTGGACCTCTCTATTCTAAATGCCTTTTTTGGTAATCCCAAAATTCAAAATGCTAACACTTCAACAGCTGCTTCCTGTGCTAGGCAAAGATGCCTGGTTGGCAACCTTAGACTTAAAGGAAGCTTACCTGCACATTCCAATAAGGGAATCTTGCAGGAAATACCTACACTTCAGAGCAGGCTCCATGCACTCTCAGTTCTCTGCACTTCCCTGTGGCTTATCTTCTTCGCCCAGGGTATTCACTAAGTGCCTAGTTCCAGTCATTGCATTTTGCAGACAACGAAATATTCAAATATACCCATACCTGGACGGTTGTCTAATTCAGGCATAAGCCAGGACATGCTACTAAAACATCTGGCATTTGTAAAGAAACTTCTAACCTCACTGGGGTACACCATAAATGAAAAGAAATCTCATCTAGTACCCTGCCAACAAATTGTATTCCTGGGAGCAAGCTTGAACACAACTTCCCAGATGGCTTACCTCACGCCAGAGAAACAAGTTTATTTGACACCCTACTTCAAACTACTGGCCACAAAGACCCAGCTATCTGCAAGGAAAATTCCTGCAAGCCCTGAGGTTCATGGCCTCTTGCATTCTCTTAATTCCATATGCAAGACTGCATATGAGAAAACTACAATGGTATCTAAAAAGCCTATGGTGTCAACATTCTCAGGTCCTGGAATCAATGATTCCTATCATTCCTTGCATAAAGACAGAGTTAGTTTCGTGGGCAGAGGCTTGCTACCACAACAAGGGGCTCCCATTCACTCTACCACCTGCCGCCTAAACCCTAGCAACAGACTCATCACACTATGCATGGGGGGCTCATTTGTCAGGGCAGTGCATTCAAGGCAAATAGAACCCGAGTCAGATGCACCTACATATCAATCAAAAAGAAATGTTATAGGTTCATGGGTTCATAGATTAGTACTAAGCTAACTGCCCTTGCGAGCCATTTTAAGCCTAGCAAATTATCCCTTGTGAGACTCAAACCCTGCACCTTGTGTTTGTAAGGCAAACACCTCAACCATTAGGCCACCCTACCTAATGTTATAGGTTCATGGGTTCATAGATTAGTACTAAGCTAACTGCCCTTGCGAGCCATTTTAAGCCTAGCCAATTATCCCTTGTGAGACTCAAACCCTGCACCTTGTGTTTGTAAGGCAAACACCTCAACCATTAGGCCACCCTACCTATGGCTTATCTACTGCGCCGTACAGAATTCCCTGACAGCCTTCAAAGACCACATTCTTCCAGGACAATTATTGGTAAAGACAGACAACACCACTATTATGTGGTACATAAACAGGGGGGGGGATCCCACTCGTACCCTCTCTGCAGACTAGCCATGGCTCTGGAGAACACAGCCTTGAGCTACCAAGTGCACCTACAAGCTCAGTTGCTGCCAGGCAAGTTAAATTCACTGGCAGATATGACCTAAGCAGAAATCTCATGGACTCACATGAGTGGAAACTGGAACCAAAGATATTCAACCTTTTGAGAAACAAATGGGGGAATCCAGAGATGGACTTGTTTGCCTCCCCTCAGAACTACCAATTGGACAAATTCTGCACAAGGACTTCCCTCAGTCAGCTTGGAAAGTGGATGCCTTGTCCCTTGACCTGGGAAAGCCTCTCAGTTTATGCCTTTCCCCCTCTTTTTCTCCTCTCGAAAGTTCTGCTAAAGATCAAACAGGACAAACCAAGGACGATACTGATTCCACCAGGCTGGCCACTCCAGCACTGGTACCCCCTCTTGTGCAGTATGTCACTGCTGGAACCGTGGCGCCTCCCTCTGGCCCCTTCCCTGCTGTCCCAGCAGGAGGGCCAAATTCTGCACCCTCAGCTTCAAACCCTGAACCTCGCAGCCTGGCTAATTCCTTGAGCTCTCCAATAGCATTCCTCAGTAAGCAGGTGCTAGATGTCATTCTGGAGGCAAGGAGGCCTAGTACTAGAAAATCCTATGCTGAAAAGTGGAAAAGATACTGTTTCTGGAGCCAGACTCAGGGGATGGGCACAACAGTGCCCAGCTTAACGCATATTCTTCAGTACTTAACAGAGATGCTCCACAAGGGCCTCTCCTTCTCGTTAATTAAAATTCATTCCTCTGCCATTTCAGCACATTGAGAAACTGCTTTAGCAGGGGGTGAGAGAAGAGAGGTGGATCAGTATTACAGAGGGGCCAAAAATTTAAGACCACCCAGGAGAGCCCCCTACTCCAGCCTGGGACCTTAACTTTGTATTGGAAAAGCTCACTATACCTCCCTTTGAGCCAGCTGCAACTGCATAGTTGAAATTCCTTTCTTGGAAAACAGCCTTCCTTCTAGCCATCACTTCAGCAAGAAGAGTGTCTGAATTACAGGCCGTCATGGCAGTGGAGATTTGCCTACCTTTTTCCCTAATCCACAGAACAAAGGAGAATGAATACTGCACTCTTTGGACAGGGTGTCCCTCAGGACCAATCCTTCCTTTATGCCCAAGGTGGTGTCTAGTGTGGCCCTTAATCAGTCAATTCATTTGCCTACCATTTCCCCTAATCCACAGAACAAAGGAGAATGAATACTGCACTCTTTGGACGTGCACTGACAACTTAGATTTTATTTGGACAGGACTAAGCCTCTCAGAAAATCTGAACAGCTGCTAGTTGGCTTTGCTACAGGGGCAGAGGGGAAGGCCATTTCAAAGCAAACAATTTCTAAGTGGATAGCCCATTGCATCAATTTCTGCTATAAGCACCATGAAAACCTTCCTCACAACAGGGGATAAGATCACATTCCAGTAAGGCTGCATCAACCTCGACAGCCTTTCTCAGAAGTGTCCCTACACAGGGACATCCTAGAAGCCGCTACCTGGAGCTCTGTACATACCTTCACCAAGCATTACCACATGCCTATTTTTTTCTAAATCCAGAGCTGGTTTTGCCACTGCAGTCTTGCAGGGTCTTATAGCTGGTCCTAATGTTATCTAAATTACTCCTCCTAGCCTTAGCTTTGGGAATCTACCCAAATATGATGACTGCAACAGTGAAACACGAAGAACATAGTACAGTTGTGTACACTTACCATAAATGTAGATGTTCGAGTTTATTCACTGTTGCAGTCCTGGTTACCCACCCTCCAGCCCCCTGACTTCTCTTGGCTATACTTTTCTTCTTCTTTAGTGTATTTCAGCTTTCTGGTGTATTTGCTTTTTGTTGGAGGTGTAACCTAACATATAATTGCTTCCCATTATGGAGGCACCTGACATCTGGGGCAAGACAAACTGATTTAATGGCATCTGCTGCTTGTTTTATACACCTGACAACCTGACGTCATGGAAGAAGAGACCGCATCCGACGCAGGGATCCAAGACTTTGATATTCAGGCCGGCTGAGGGCTACCTGCAGGCAGATAACCCAAATGTAATGACTGCAACAGTGAATACACTCGAACCTCTACATTTATGGTAAGTGTACACAACTGTACTTTTTTACTGTTAACCAGGCTGGTATCTCTTTGGGATGCATATATAAATAGTTCTTACTCCATGGCTTAATCTTCATGTAAAGATGTTAATACTTTTAGTCAGAAGTTAGGTATGCATCTGGGCCTGGGGTTTTCCAATTAGGAGCTTTTCTTAACTTTGTTTCAATCTCTCTGGCCATTACTTCATCTCATTTCATATCTTGTATATTTGAACTTATTTTTTCTTTTACTACTTCTATCCATTTATCATCTTTATGTCCCCCAGGATCTTCATAGATATTTTTCCAAAATGTATCTGTCTTCTTTTTTTTGGTGGTGGTGTTTCAATTCATTTTACCTTGTTTCCCTCATGTTCATCGTGTTACACTGATGCAGTCATTACACTTAGGTTATCCTGCCGTCAGGCGGCTCCCCAGTCGGCCTGAGTTCCAAAGTCTTGGTCCGGCATCGTTTGCTGTCGCGTCCTCCCTGACGTCAGTCCGACAGGGGTATATAAGATGCAGCCGACGCCATTTTCTCCAGTCTTTCTTGCAGCGCGGTGCCCGAAGCAAAAGCAGTTCGCAAGTGCCGGTCAGCCGTCTCCTGAGATTTTCATTCCGAATCCAGAACCAAAGTCTTCTACAAAGCTAAGTACCCCGTTGGGGAAACTTTTTCTTGCCTCAGACCAATGTCAGTAAAAGTTAATAACTGTATTTCTTGTGGGAAGCAAATACCTCATAAGGATTTCCATTCCTATTGTATCCCATGCCTGGGCCCAGACCACAACGTCACTGTTGTCGGTTTTTTGCTAGGTTTAACAAGCGCACTATTAAACGTCTGTTTGATTTTGCCCGACATTATTTTGGTAGAAAATTCAATTATACCATGCCGTTGGAACTTCCGACTACCGAAATACACAAAAAGCACAAAGACAAGGATAGGCATCTGAGCCCCAAAACTGACGACTAAGCCTCTTCTAGGCCAGTCGCTGGTTCTCCGGTTTTCAGCGAGGCGCCTTCGCAGCCCCTGACAACCGCTTCTGTAGAACCACAGGCCGCCTCTGACTCCCACGTGGAGATGGCTGGGCCGTCGGACGCACAAGTTGTTCAGCCTACCGAGACTAACCTTTCAGAGGGATCCGGAGTAGCTGAGCAACCCACAGCTTCAGAGGGTGTCTTCAGACCTACTCAAGTTAAGCATTAAACCCTCAGCTAAGTCTAAGCCTTCTTTAAAATCAAAGAAACAAATACAGCATTCTCCAGGACAGGCCTCCATGCCTAAGAAACAAATGCTCAAAATGGCCGAAGACCTAATCACTCTGATCAGGGGGTTCCATCCCCCTCCTGATAAAAGGCCTAGACAGGATGCAGACTATGACTCATCCGACCAGGTGTCTATCTCTTCTGATTCATCCTCAGACCTAGGATACTCTTTACCCCCTTATGAGGATTCTGATGCTGAGGAATCAATTCCATCGGCCTCACCGCCTGAGGACTACTCCTTTGGGGAAACCCTACATACCATGAGGGAGCATTTCCACTGGGAAGGCCAGGATTACCCAGAATCCAAAAAAAGGCTCAGAGTCTTCCTTTTATTACCTCAACACAGACCCCTTGCTATTCCGCCAGTGTTAGATATTGTGGATGATGTGTATACTGAATCCAGATTAAATCCTGATTCCTTACCTCCAGCTCCTGTTAAACCTGACAGATACTACAGAGTCCCTGACTCACATAAATTTCTGTATAAAAGCCCTGTAGCTGACCCTGAAACTATTTCTCAGGGACCCAAAGGAGTTAAGGCCTCATCAGCCAAGAATTCAGTTCCCTCTGACAGAGATTCCGGAGCGTTAGACAGATGGTAAAAGAAAGTATATACGTCTGCAACTTTAGAAATGAGAGCCTTAAATTGCCAGTTTCACATGCTAAAATATCAGCAATTTTTACTGTCTCAGTTAAAACAAAAAATGCTTCCAGAATCAGATCCTCCTAATTTTAAAGAAATGCAGGCTTTATTGCATGCAGCTGAACAAGTGGGAAAGCATAATTTGCAATGTGGTTTTGATTCTCTAGAGGCCTCCTGCAGAGCAGCAGTTACAGACTCTGTCATTTGAAGACATGCTTGGTTAAAAGAACATACGTTACCAGATCATGTTAAAGCAAAATTATTGGATGCACCTTTGCAGCAGGATGTGTTATTTGGAGTTAAGGCAGAAGAGGTATTAAAGAAAATGGAGGATAAGACAAAATCTATGCAAACGGTGAAGGATTTCTTACAGGTTCAGCCTCCTAGATTTAGCAGAAACTGGCCAACTAAGAATTGGTCCTTTCCAATTACAGACAGACCTCAAAGGAAAGATACAGACGTCCAAGAGGTAGAGGTCAAACACAAGGTCCTTACAGGCCTCGACAATGGGTTGCATCAGGCCAGAAAGAAGGGGAAGACGGGCCCCAACCATATAAAAAGCAGCTCCAATGACTTCACACTACAGCTGCCAAACAAATCCCTCTTGGCAGCCCCCTTGGGAGGAAAACTGGCACTCTTCTACCACAATTGACAGATGATCATCAAAGACAAATGGGTTCTCAACATTGTAGGTTACAGGTTCCACTTTCACACTCTGCCAAGGTTAAAAGGAATGCCAAATCTGCCACCAAATCAATGGGCAGAGGCTCAAAAACAAATTACAGCACTCATGGATATGAGAGCTATTCAAAAGGTACCATCACAGGAGCAAGGACAAGGATTTTACTCAAGACTCTTTCTGGTACCCAGAAAGGGAAAAGCCTTTAGGCCCATTCTGGATCTTTCATCTCTAAACACTTAACTGGATGTTCCGAAATTCAGAATGTTGACACTACAGCAGCTTCTTCCCATGCTGGGCAAGAAAGCTTGGCCTGTGACTTTGGACCTCAAGGAGGCATACCTGCATGTCTCTATCGGACAAAACTGCAGAAGATACCTCAGATTCATAGCTGGTTCAATGTACTACCAATTCTCTGCACTGCCCTTTGGCTTATCTACTGCGCCCAGGGTCATCACAGAGGGCCTGGCACCAGTAATTACATTTTGCAGACAGAAAGGAATTCAAATTTATCTGTACTTGGACGACTGCCTGATTCAAGCAGAGAGCAAGGACATTATTCTAAAGCATTTGGCGTTTGTAAAAAAGTTAAGTTGCCTGGGGTACATAGTAAACAAAAAGAAATCAAAACTAGTGCCCTCACAAGAGATTATATTCCTGGGTGCCAGCTTGAACACAACGGCCCAGATGGCTTATCTCATGTCAATACTTTCAATTGATGGCAACAAAGACCCAACTCCCTGCAAGAAAAATTCTGCAGGCCTTGGGTTACATGGCATCCTGCATAATACTAATTCCATATACCAGACTGCATATGAGGAAACTACAATGGTACCTAAAGAATGTATGGTCTCAACAAAGTCAAAGTTTGGAAACAGTTATACCACTAATCCCTTGCCTTCAACAGGAGTTTCAGTGGTGGGCTCAAGCTTGCCACCTCAACAAGGGACAGCCTTTTACACAACCCACAGCCAGGCAAACACTGACAACAGATGCATCGGATTACGTCTGGGGAGCACATATGGCAGGCAAATGTATTCAGGGCATGTGGCCCGCAGAACAAAGGCATCTTCAAATCAATTAAAAAGAGATGCTAGCTGTACAAAATGCCCTTATAGCTTTCAAGGACCTGCTGCATCCAGGACAACTACTGCTAAAGACAGACACCACAGTTATGTGGTACGTAAACAAGCAAGGGGGCACTCACTCCTACCCTAAGCCATGACCTTGTGGAACACAGCTATAAACCTTCAAGTTCATCTGCAAGCACAATTCCTGCCAGAAGAGAAAAACACACTGGCAGATGACTTAAGCAGAAACATCATAGATCCCCACGAATGGGAATTGAATCCACAAATATTCAGAATGATAACACAGAAATGGTGGAGACCGGACATAGATCTGTTTGCATCCCCAATAAACTGCCAGCTACAAGAATTCTGCACAAGGAGTTACCCATCCACAAGCATGGAAAGTGGATGCCCTCTCATTCAGCGGGGAGAACCTACAAGTATACGCTTTCCCACCACTACCTCTCCTGCCAAAGGTACTCCATAAAAGCCAGGCAAGAAGAGCCAATGTGATCCTGATTGCACCAGACTGGCCACGCCAGCACTGGTACCCAATCTTAAGGAGCTTAGCACAAGAACCACCCTGGATTTTGCCTCAAATCCCACATCTGCTGACTCAGCACAACAATCAAATACTACACAGACAGGTAAATACCTTAAACCTAGCTGCATGGAAAATTCCTTAGTCAAGCAAGCAATGCCTCTCTCCAAAGCTGTTACGGATGTCATTCTGGAGGCCAGAAGGCCTAGCACCAGGAAAGCCTATTCGGATAAATGTAAGAGATTCTGTGCCTGGAACCAAGCTCACAGCCTTGACCCTCTTGTCCCAAACATTCCTCAGATACTACAATACTTAACTGAGATGCTGGATAAAGGCCTCTCCTTCTCATCCATCAAGATCCACGCCTCTGCCATCTCTGCTCATTACAACACGGATCCACCAATTTTCTCTAATCCTCTGTTAAAACAGTACCTCAGAGGGGCTAAAAACATAAGACCAACCCCGTAGAGCACCTACTCCAACTTGGGACCTCAACTTTGTTTTGGAAAAACTAACTTTACCTCCTTTTCAGCCAGCTAACACAGCAGAATTAAAATATAGCTCTTGGAAAGCTGCTCTGCTCCTGGCAATAACATCAGCACAAAGAGTTTCAGAATTACAGGCACTAATGGCAGTGGAACCTTTCCTCATTTTACACCAGGACAGGGTGTCTTTAAGAACTAGCCCTACGTTTATGCCAAAGTGGTGTCTAGTGTGGCTCTAAACCAAACTATTCACCTGCCAACTTTTTATCCTAAACCACAGAATAAAGGGAAGAGACTACTGCACTCTTTGGACATTTACAGGCAGTTACGCTTCTACTTGGACAAAACCAAAGCTTTCAGAAAATCTGAGCAATTATTGGTAGCATATGCTGCAGGAGCACAGGGAAAAGCCATTTCAAAACAGACTATTTCAAAATGGATAGGACATTGTATACATTTCTGCTACACATACCATGGAAAACCTGTACCTAGCAGCATTAGATCTCACTCCACCAGGGCAACAGCCACTTCAACTGCCTACCTCAGGGGAGTACCTACCAAGGATATTTTGGAAGCAGCAACTTGGAGTTATGTACATACCTTCACCAAGCATTACCATCTGCCTTTATACTCTAAATCCAGATTGGCTTTGCCACTGCACTGCTGCAGGGCCTTATAGCCACCCCTAATGCCTTATAGAACCAGCCACCCTACCTCAGCTTTGGGATTCTCCCCAAGTGTAATGACTGCAGCAGTGTAACACGATGAACATATTACAGTTTTGTACCTACCATAAATGTAGATGTTCGAGTGTATACACTGCTGCAGTCCAGGTTACCTTCCCTCATTCCCCTCTTACTGGCTGGTACGTACCTATGTCTTCTACCCTTACTACCTATGGGGAGTATTTGCTGGTAGCTGTAAGCTATTTTTTGCTTTTCTTATGTATGTTTTATTAGCAGTTGGAATTGCCTACCTACCTAGATGCACCTGACATCTGGGGCAAGAAAAACTGAAGAAAATGGTGTCTGCTGCATCTTATATACCCCCTGTCGCATTGACGTCAGGGCGGAGGCGACAGCAGCCGACGCTGGACCAAGACTTTGGAACTCAGGCCGACTGGGAACCGCCTGATGGCATGATAACCCAAGTGTAATGACTGCAGCAGTGTATACACTCAAACATCTACATTTATGGTAGGTACAAAACTACTTTCTCTATAAAACTTTTTTTTGGGTCATCAATAAATTGCTTATGTTGCACTTTTCTTTATATTTATCTGTATAACTTCTAAGATGTCCTTCAAGGATGCATCTGCAGTCCTTACAAATGGGTTGTCCTGTCGTCAGGCAGCCCTTCGGTCGGCCGGATTCCAAAGTCTGCGTCTGGCCTCGGCTGGTGTCGCACTTCACACGACGTCATAGCTGCAGTTCTTCGGGTATAAAGGCATCAGCCGACGCCATTTTCCTCAGTCTTTCTTGCCGCGTGGCGCCTGAAGCAGAAGCTGTTCGCAAGTGCCGGTCGGTCAGATCCAGAGATTACTACTACCGAATACTACTTCGAAGACTTTTAAAAAGCTAAGTACCCCGTTGGGGACTCTTTCTTGCCTCAGCCGATGTCAGAAAAAGTGAATAACTGTTTAACTTGTGGGAAACAAATACCTCATAAAGATTTCCACTCTTACTGCTTACCTTGTTTAGGCCCAGACCACGACGTAGCAGCTTGTTTAGCCTGTGCTTCTTTCAACCGATGGACGCTTAGACGTCGGTCGGAGTTTGCTGAACAGTTTTTCGGCTCAGAATTTGCATACATAATGCCGTCGGATCCTCCGACTTCACAAGTTGTTAAAACGAAGAAAGGACCGACACTCGCGGTCCGCTGTTTCGCGAAACCGCGGTTAAGCAAACCGAGTGTCTCGTTTCGCGAAACCGAGCAAACGGTTCTAACTTCAGCCGAATCCATGACTACTACCGAGGCCCCTTCTAACCTGGTTGAGTCGGCCTCTGAAATTCAACCTGCTACTGTGGTTTCACAAGAACTATCAGACACCATCCCTTTGGATGTTTCAATCCCTGCACGTGGTGCTGCTAGGCCGCCTGCAGCCATGTCCATAAAGGCCTTTGCCAGGGCTAAAGCAGCCAAAACTTCTAAGTCTGTGCCTGTTAAGCCCCCCCTCTCACAGGCCCAGTTCCAGTTCCCAAATGCTTACTCTGGCAGAGGATCTCATCTCTTTAATAAGGGGATCCCAACCTCATCCAGATAGGGCCTCTAAACCTCCTCCAGAAAAGAGACCTAGAGCAGAGCCCCCTGAGCCAGTGTCCTCAGATGATTCTTCTGATGATTCAGACAATACAGACCATCCAGAGGCTCCTTTTTCTACTTATGAAGACTCCGATGCTGAGGAATCGATTCCTTCTGCCTCTCCACCAGAGGAATTTTCCTTTGGGGAAACCTTACATGCCACGAGAGAGCAATTTCAATGGCAGGGGCAAGATTTCTCAGACTCAAGGAAAAGGCTTAGGACTTTTTTGCATTTACCACAACATAGGCCTTTGGCTATACCTCCAGTTCTTCCTGTTGTAGATGATGCATTTAATGATGCTTGCACTGCTCCTGACACTTTGCCTCCAGCCCCTGCTAAGCCCGATTTACAGGGTCCCGGACACACATCACCATTTATACAAGGCTCCTTTTGCAGATCCCGAGACTATCTCCCAGGGGCCTAAGGCAGTAGCTTCGACCTCAGTTAAAAACCCTCTCCCCTCTGAAAGGGAATCCAGGTCCATAGAGAGATGGGGTAAAAAAGTTTACACCTCTGCTACCCTCTCAGCTAGGGCATTGAACTGTCAGTTTCATATGATCCAATACCAGGAGTTTATGCTTGATCAGTTAACTAAGAAACTGTCCTCTGATGATTCTTTAGATAAGAAATATGTTCTAGAAATGGTGCATAACATTCAGCAGGTTAGTAACCATTCTTTAAAATGTGGCTATGATGCACTGGAGGATTCCTTTAGATCAGCCATGACTGGCACAGTTATAAGAAGGCATGCATGGTTGAAAGAACAGGTCTTGCCGGATCATGTTAAAGCAAAACTATTAGATGCTCCTATGGATAAGGTCAGTTTATTTGGTTCTCCTGCTCAGCAGGTACTGAAGAAAATGGAAGAGAAGGCAAAATCTGTACAAACAGTGAACGATTTCTTACAGGTTCAGTCTCCAAGGTTTAGCAGGAACTGGCCTTCCAAAAATTGGTCCTTTCCAGACTCCTCTAAAACACAGAGAGGCAGGAATAGGCGCTCGAGAGGCAGAAATCAATCCAGAGGAGGTGCCTACAGGGGACGCCAGTGGCAAGGTAACAACCAGCGAGGCACAGACACAACTACTACCACTGCAACAGGACAATCACAGTGACTTGGCTCTGGCACCGCCTACCAGGGAACAAATTGCAGCACCCTTAGGCGGAAAGTTAGCCTTATTTTCAAAAAACTGGCACTACATCACAAGAGACAAGTGGATTTTGCAAACTATAGACCAAGGCTACAGGTTTCATTTCCATACTTTACCAGGAAAAGAGGAATGCCAAACCTACCACCAAATCAAAAGACAGAAGCTCTAAAACAAATAGCTCAATTAGCAAAGATGAGAGCTGTGGAAAGGGTACCATCTATGGAACAAGGAAAGGGATTTTGCTCCAGACTCTTCCTGGTACCAAGAAAAGAGAAAAATTGGAGGCCTATTCTCGACCTGTCTGCTTTAAACACATTCATCATTGTTCCAAAATTCAAAATGCTGACCCTACAGCAACTTCTTCCCATGCTGGGCAAGGAGTATTGGCTGGTGACTCTAGATCTCAAGGAGGCATACCTGCACGTCCCCATACGACCAGATTGCAGAAGATACCTCAGATTTCTTGCAGGATCAGAGCATTATCAATTCTCAGCATTGCCCTTTGGCTTATCTACTGCCCAGAGTGTTCACGAAATGCCTGGCATCAGTAATCGCTCACTGCAGGCTTCAGGGAATCCAAATATATCCATACCTGGACGACTGCTTGATACAAGCGGACAACAAAAACAAGCTAACAGAACACTTACAAAGAGTCATTTGCTTACTGCAAGCCCTGGGATATACAGTCAATATAAAAAAATCAAGACTGATACCATCCCAAAGAATAACCTTCTTAGGTGCAGAATTGGACACAGTAAAACAGATGGCATTCCTAACTGCAGAAAAACAAGAACAACTTCCTCTCTACTTCTTGGCATTAACAAAGCAGAACAAACTAACAGCAAGGAAAGTACTGCAGGCCTTGGGCTTCATGGCATCCTGCATAAATCCTGGTCCCTCATGCCAGACTGCATATGAGAAAGCTACAGTGGTACCTGAAGAATTTATGGTCTCAACACAGGCACAGCCTAGAAACCGAAATACCACTAATCCCATGCCTGAAACAAGAGTTCCTATGGTGGGCTCAGGCATGCCAGTCAAACCCAGGTTTGCCCTTCCACAGCATTTAACCAAGCCAAACCATCACAACGGACGCCTCAGACCTCGGTTGGGGGGCCCATATGCTGGACAAGTGCATACAAGGCTTATGGACTCCAGATCAGCTGCACCTGCACATAAATCAAAAGGAAATGCTGGCAGTAAAACTAGCAATCCAGAATTTCAGACCATTCCTCCAAGAAGGGCAGTTGATGATAAGGACAGACAACACCACAGTCATGTGGTACATCAACAAACAGGGAGGCACTCATTCATACCCTCTATGCCGGATGGCACTGGACCTATGGAATATGGCTCTGAGTTACAACATTCAGTTACAAGCAATTTTTGTACCAGGAAAAGAAAACATCCTAGCAGACATATTAAGCAGAACTACCTCGGATGCTCACGAATGGATGCTACACCCGGACATCTTCAAGGTCATCACAAGAAAATGGGGACTGCCACAAATAGACCTATTCGCATCCCCACTCAATCACCAGCTCAAGAAATTCTGCACAAGGACATACCACCCACTTGCTTGGAAGGTGGACTCTCTATCCTTCAGTTGGAAAGGCCTGACAGCCTATGCATTCCCACCTCTTCCTTTGATGCACAAGGTGCTATTGAAAATCAAAGAGGAACATCCAAGGATCATTCTGATAGCTCCAGACTGGCCAAGACAACATTGGTACCCATTACTGAGGAGCATGTCTCGGGGCAGATGTGGACACTACCCCGATTCCTTTGCTGTTAACTCAGAGCGGCTACAACACCCTGCATCCAAACCTGAAAACTCTGAAGCTGACTGCCTGGAACATTACATAAGAGCAACTAACCCAGATTTATCCCAAAGGGTTAAAGACATTATCCATGAGGCCCGCAGACCTTCAACAAGAAGGAACTATGCAGGAAAATGGAAAAGGTTTCTCATTTGGAGTACTGAAAGGGGAAAAGATGTGTCAAAGGTAGACATTGCCAACATCCTGGAGTATTTGGCAGAGCTTTTCCATACAGGCCTGTCCTACTCCTCCATCAAGATACATGCATCAGCTATTTCTGCAGAATACAGATTCGATCCACCTGTCTTCTCGCATCCTCTACTCAGGCAGTTTCTGAGAGGAATTAAAAATGTACAACCTCCTAGGAAACCACCATTACCAGCATGGGACTTGAACTTTGTGCTAGAAAAATTGACACTCCCCCCTTTCGAACCAGCAGCAACAGCAGATCTTCAACACCTATCCTGGAAAACTGCTTTTCTGCTGGCAATTACCTCAGCAAGAAGGGTTTGTGAGCTACAGGCTTTAATGGCAGTACAACCCTTCCTAATCTTCCATCAAGATAGAGTGTCCATGAGAACAAATCCTACATTTATGCCTAAGGTGGTATCCAGAGTGTCTTTAAACCAGGCTATCCACCTACCTACCTTCTTCCCAATCCACAGAACAGGGGGGAAAGACTGCTGCACACTTTGGATGTACATAGACAGTTGCGTTACTACCTGGACAGAACCAAGAGCAATAGAAAAACTGACCAGCTTCTGGTGGCATATGCAACAGGAAGGGAAGGAAAAGCAATTTCAAAACAGACAATCTCCAAGTGGATAGGAAATTGCATCAGATTCTGTTACTCCTACCATGGAAAGCAAACTCCACAGAACATAAGGCCTCATTCTACAAGGGCTACAGCCACTACCACAGCTTTCTTACGAGGAGTGGCTACCAAGGACATTATAGAGGCTGCTACTTGGACCTCCGTGCATACATTTGCCAAGCATTATAACTTACCTTTATACTCTA
Source organism: Protopterus annectens (assembly GCF_019279795.1). Classification (NCBI taxonomy): domain Eukaryota; kingdom Metazoa; phylum Chordata; order Ceratodontiformes; family Protopteridae; genus Protopterus; species Protopterus annectens. Next base: position 807,057,057 of record NC_056730.1, read on the forward strand.
GATCCCGAGCAGGGTTTGCCACTGCTGTTTTGCAAGGGATCCTAACTACACCATAATTTCTTCTTCCTCCTCCCCTAGTTTGGCTATGGTATTCTACCCATTTGTAAGGACTGCAGATGCATCCTTGAAGGACATAGTACAGTTTTGTACCTACCATAAATGTAGATGTCCGAACAGGAATGCATCTGCAGTCAGGATTACCCACCCTCCTTCCCCTCTGTGGTATTCATAGGGTATTGGCCCATCTAATAGCTAGCTGGGGGGGATCTCTTATGGTGTATTTGTTTGTATATATGTACATACATGCTTATTGTTTGTGTTTGCCTTCTACTATTTGGAAACATTGGCATTTATCCAAAATTTAGCTATCCAAGACGGCAACTGGCATCTGAGGCAAGAAACACTGAGGAAAATGGCGTCGGCTGATGCCTTTATACCCGAAGAACTGCAGCTATGACGTCGGGTGAAGTGCGACACCAGCCGAGGCCAGACCCAGACTTTGGAATCCGGCCGACCGAAGGGCTGCCTGACGACAGGACAACCCATTTGTAAGGACTGCAGATGCATTCCTGTTCGGACATCTACATTTATGGTAGGTACAAAACTGTACTTTTTTCTGCCTGTGCTGATATTTTTAGTTATTATTTGCAGTAGTGCATGATAGATCCTGATCTTTTCTGATACTGCACATTGCTTTTGTCACGTCTATCTTTTGAGTATTTTTCTTGATCTGTTCCCTCTTCTATACTAACAGTAACACTTCTTTTCTTAATTGCTTTATAGTTTTCTCTGTTTGATACTTCCATTATGGTATTTAACTTCTCCCCTTCCTTTCCTTTACTACCCTGTGTTTTTGTGGCAAGACTTCCATCTGTTAATTTAGCTGCACAGTAATGTATCCTGTTTACTTCTGTTATATCACATGAATCTCTGTGGACAGTCCTAATTACTGTGTTCATAGGTTCATAGGATGATACTAGGCTATTGGCCAGAAGGCTTATAAGCCTAGCCAAGAATTTGACGCATGTTCCCTCAAAGTCAGCACCTGTTTTCCCTGTCCAGCAGGGATAAAGTTGGGATGCCAGGGGTATATTTTCTGTTTCCCATCCAGTCGTCCAGGTTCCTCTTAAAAAGGGCTAGAGAGGTATGCTGCTTGATGTGGAGAGGAAATCTATTCAACAGATGGGAGGAAGTCTTTGGAACACTAACCTATCCCGCCAACAAGTCCTGTTAATGTCACAGAGCAGGGTAAGGCCTTGCATGCGTTTTGCGCGAGTGGAGCTTGACTTGCGGATATGCAGCAACTCCATCAAGACTGGGCCTGAGATGGCCTTGTATGCCAGACACAGGTCACCTCTGAGCAGTCTGTATGAGATTGAGTAGAGGGACAGGGCTTTTAGCCTATCTGCATAGGATAAGGTGTTTGAGTCCCTGGATTTTCCTGCTCAGGAACCTCTGTGGTCTCTCCCGCTGCGGCATGTGATTGACAAGTTACATGCCAAAGGGGGGCGTTGTACTCGATAAGGGAGGAATACAGGGATGTCCTTCAAGGATGCATCTGCAGTCCTTACAAATGGGTTGTCCTGTCGTCAGGCAGCCCTTCGGTCGGCCGGATTCCAAAGTCTGGGTCTGGCTTCAGCTGGAGTCGCACTTCACCCGACGTCATCGCTGCAGTTTTTCGGGTATAAAGGCATCAGCCGACGCCATTTTCCTCAGTCTTTCTTGCCGCGTGGCGCCCGAAGCAGAAGCTGTTCGCAAGTGCCGGTCGGTCAGATCCAGAGATGTGGACAAGGGAGGATGGCCTAATGGTTAAGGTGTTTGCCTTACAAACACAAGGTGCAGGGTTAATTACTCCCTTATATACAGGAAGATAGGGTCTCTCACGCACTGGTATGATTCGAACCATCAACCTCCGCCTCCCAGTCTGCTAGGATTACAGGCGTACGCCACACGCCCAGCCCTACTACCGAATACTACTTCGAAGACTTCTAAAAAGCTAAGTACCCCGTTGGGGACTCTTTCTTGCCTCAGCCGATGTCAGAGAAAGTGAATAACTGTTTATCTTGTGGGAAACAAATACCTCATAAAGATTTCCACTCCTACTGCATACATTGTTTAGGCCCAGACCACGACGTAGCAGCTTGTCTAGCCTGTGCTTCTTTTAACCGACGGACGCTTAGACGTCGGTTGGAGTTTGCTGAACAGATTTTCGGCTCTAATTTTGCCTATATTATGCCGTCGGATCCTCCGACTACGCAAATTACCAAAAAACGCAAAGAAAAGGACCGACACTCGCGGTCCGTGGTTTCGGCAGAAACCGCGATTAAGCAAACCACGAGTGTCTCGGTTTCGGCCGAAACCGAGCAAGCGGTTCTTTCTTCAGCCGAAACCATGCCTTCTACCGAGGCCTCCTCTATCCTGGTAGAATCGGCTTCTGAAATCCAACCTTCTGTTGCGGTTTCTCAGGAATTATCAGACACTATTCCCCTGGATGTCTCTTCCCCTGCACGTGGAGCTGCTAGGCCTCCTGCAGCCATGTCTATTAAGGCCTTTGCCAGGGCTAAAGCAGCCAAAGCTTCAAAAACGGTGCCTGCCAAACCCCCCCCCCCCACACACACAGGCCCAGCACCAGCTCCCATATGCTTTCCTTGGCTGAGGATCTCATTTCTTTAATTCGTGGATCCCACCCTCATCCAGACAGGACCTCTCACCCACCTCCAGAAAAGAGGCCTAGAGCAGAGCCCCCTGAGCCAGTATCCTCAGATGATTCCTCTGATGACTCAGAACATACAGACCCTCCTGAGGCTCCTTATTCCCCTTACGAAGACTCTGATGCTGAAGAGTCCATTCCTTCAGCCTCTCCACCTGAGGAATTTTCCTTTGGGGAAACCTTGCATGCTATGAGGGAACAATTTCAGTGGCAGGGTCAAGATTTCTCAGACTCCAGAAAAAGGCTTAGAACCTTTCTACATTTGCCACAACATAGGCCCTTAGCTATACCTCCAGTTCTTTCTGTTGTAGATGATGCATTTAACGATGCTTGCACTGCTCCTGATTCATTACCTCCGGCTCCTGCTAAGCCCGATAGGTTCTACAGGGTCCCGGACACTCATCACCATTTATACAAGGCTCCTTTTGCAGATCCAGAGACTATCTCCCAGGGCCCTAAAGCTGTAGCAGCTACTTCTACTAAAAACCCCCTCCCCTCTGAAAGGGAATCCAGATCCTTAGAGAGATGGGGTAAAAAAGTTTACACCTCTGCTACTTTGTCAGCTAGGGCTTTGAACTGCCAATTTCATATGATTCAATATCAAGAGTTTATGCTTGACCAGTTAACTAAACAGCTGTCCTCTGAAGAATCTTTAGATAAAAAATATGTTCAGGAAATGGTACATAACATACAGCAGGTTAGTAACCATTCTTTAAAATGTGGCTATGATGCACTGGAGGCTTCCTTTAGATCAGCCATGACTGGCACAGTTATCAGGAGACATGCATGGTTGAAAGAACAGGCATTACCAGACCATGTCAAATCAAAGCTTTTGGATGCTCCCATGGACAAGGTCAATTTATTTGGTTCCCCTGCACAGCAGGTACTAAAAAAGATGGAAGAGAAGGCGAAATCTGTACAAACTGTGAAAGATTTCTTACAGGTTCAACCACCAAGGTTTAGCAGGAACTGGCCCTCCAAGAATTGGTCCTTTCCGGACTCCTCTAAGACACAGAGAGGCAGGAATAGGCGTTCTAGAGGCAGAAATCAATCCAGGGGTGCCTACAGGGGACGCCAGTGGCAAGGTAACAACCAGCGAGGCACGGACACAGCCACCACCACTACAACAACACAATCACAGTGACTTGGCTGTGGCACCGCCTACTTGGGAACAACTAGAAGCACCTTTAGGCGGAAAGCTAACCTTATTTTCAAAGAACTGGCATTGCATCACAAGGGAAAAATGGATTTTGCAAACTATAGACCAAGGTTACAGGTTCCATTTCCATACTCTACCAGGAAAGAGAGGAATGCCAAACCTACCACCTACTCAAAGGGCAGAAGCTCTAAAGCAAATATCTCAACTATTAAAAATGAGAGCTGTCGAAAAGGTACCATCTATGGAGCAAGGAAAGGGATTTTACTCCAGACTCTTCCTGGTACCAAGAAAAGAGAACAAATGGAGGCCTATTCTAGACCTGTCCGCTTTAAACACATTCCTTATTGTTCCAAAATTCAAAATGCTGACCCTACAGCAGCTTCTTCCCATGCTGGGCAAGGAGTCTTGGCTGGTAACTCTAGATCTCAAGGAGGCATACCTGAACGTCCCCATACGACCAATTTGCAGAAGATACCTCAGATTTCTTGCAGGATCAGAGCATTATCAATTCTCAGCATTGCCCTTTGGCTTATCTACTGCGCCCAGAGTGTTCACGAAATGCCTGGCATCAGTAATTGCTTATTGCAGACTTCAGGGGATCCAAATTTATCCCTACCTGGACGACTGCCTGATACAAGCGGACAACAAAAGCAAGCTAACAGAAGACTTACAAAGAGTCATTTACCTGCTGCAAGCCCTGGGATATACAGTCAATATAAAAAGTCAAGGCTGATTCCATCCCAAAGAATAACCTTTCTGGGTGCAGAGCTGGACACATCAAAACAAATGGCATTCCTAACTGCAGAAAAGAAAAAGCAACTACCTCTCTACTTCTTGGCATTAACAAAGCAGAACCATCTAACTGCAAGAAAAGTACTACAAGCCCTAGGCTTCATGGCATCCTGCATAATTCTGGTCCCTCATGCCAGACTGCATATGAGAAAGCTACAGTGGTACCTAAAGAATTTGTGGTCCCAACACAAGCACAGCCTAGAAACCAAAATTCCAATAATCCCATGCCTGAAGCAAGAGTTCCTATGGTGGGCTCAGGCCTGTCAATCAAACACAGGATTGCCCTTCTGCAACAGTCAACCAAGTCTCCAAGAAGGTCATTTGATGATAAGGACAGACAACACCACAGTTATGTGGTACAGCAACAAACAGGGAGGCACACATTCATATCCTCTATGCCGGCTGGCACTGGACCTATGGGATGTGGCTCTGAGCTACAACATTCAGTTACAAGCAATTTATGTACCGGGAAAAGAAAACATTCTAGCAGACATATTAAGCAGAACTACCACAGATGCCCACGAATGGATGCTGCATCCGGACATCTTCAAAACCATCACAAGAGAATGGGGATTACCACAAATAGACTTATTTGCATCCCCTCTCAATCACCAGCTAAAGAAATTCTGCACAAGGACGTACCACCCACTTGCTTGGAAGGTGGACTCCCTATCTTTCAGTTGGAAAAACCTGACAGCATACGCATTCCCACCACTTCCTTTGATGCACAAGGTGCTTTTGAAGATCAAAGAGGAACGTCCAAGGATCATTCTGATAGCTCCAGACTGGCCAAGACAACATTGGTACCCATTGCTGAGGAGCATGTCTCGGGAACAAATATGGACATTACCACTGATCCCATTACTGTTAACCCAGAACAACTACATCCTGCATCCAAACCTGAAAACTCTGCAGCTAACTGCCTGGAACATTACATAAGAGCAGTTAACCCGAATTTATCCCAAAGGGTTAAAGACATAATCCTGGAGGCTCGTAGACCTTCAACAAGAAAGAATTATGCAGCAAAATGGAAAAGATATCTCATTTGGAGTACTGCAAAGGGAAAGGATGTGACACTGGTAAACATAGCCAACATCCTGGAGTACTTGGCAGAGCTCTTCCATACAGGCCTGTCCTATTCTTCCATCAAGATTCATGCATCAGCTATTTCAGCAGAATACAGCTTGGATCCACCTGTCTTCTCTCATCCTCTGCTCAGACAGTTTCTGAGAGGAATTAAAAATGTAAAACCTCCCAGGAAACCACCATTGCCAGCATGGGACTTGAACTTTGTGCTAGAAAAATTGACACTCCCTCCTTTTGAACCAGCAGCAACAGCAGAATTACAATACTTATCCTGGAAAACTGCTTTCCTGCTGGCAATAACTTCAGCAAGAAGGGTCTCTGAACTACAGACATTAATGGCAGTGCAACCATTCCTGATCTTCCATCAAGATAGTGTGTCCATGAGAACAAATCCTACATTTATGCCTAAGGTGGTATCCAGAGTGTCTTTAAACCAGGCTATCCACCTACCTACATTCTTCCCCAACCCACAGAACAGGGGAGAAAAGACAATTACACTACTACCTGGACAGGACCAAGTCCAATAGAAAAACTGACCAGCTTCTGGTAGCATATGCAACAGGAAAAGAAGGAAAACCAATTTCCAAACAGGCAATCTTCAAATGGATAGGAAATTGCATTCGATTTTGTTACTCCTACCATGGAAAGAAAACTCCAGAGAACATCAGGCCTCACTCCACAAGGGCTACAGCCACTACCACAGCTTTCTTACGAGGAGTGGCTACCAAGGACATTATAGAGGCTGCTACTTGGACCTCCGTGCATACATTTGCCAAGCATTACAATTTACCTTTATACTCTAGATCCCGAGCAGGTTTTGCCACTGCTGTTTTGCAAGGGATCCTATCTACACCATAATCTCTCCTTTTTTCCTCCTCCCCTAGTTTAGCTTTGGTATTCTACCCATTTGTAAGGACTGCAGATGCATCCTTGAAGGACATAGTACAGTTTTGTACCTACCATAAATGTAGATGTCCAATAGGAATGCATCTGCAGTCAGGATTACCCACCCACCTTCCCCTCTGTGGTACTCCTAGGGTATTTGCCATCCTTCAGCTAGCTTGGGGGGGATCTATTATGGTGTATTTGTTTGTATATATGTACATACATGCTTATTTTATGTGTTTGCTCTCTACTATTTGGAAACATTGGCATTTATCCAAATTTAGCCATCCAGGAGGGCACCTGGCATCTGGGGCAAGAAACACTGAGGAAAATGGCGTCGGCTGATGCCTTTATACCCGAAAAACTGTAGCGATGACGTCGGGTGAAGTGCGACTCCAGCCGAAGCCAGACCCAGACTTTGGAATCCGGCCGACCGAAGGGCTGCCTGACGACAGGACAACCCATTTGTAAGGACTGCATATGCATTCCTATCGGACATCTACATTTATGGTAGGTACAAAACTGTACTATGTTATGACTTCCTTGTTTCTTGATGACATACTCTTCTTTATGAGGTGGGCCGTGTAGAAAGCCTTCCATACAACGGTGACAACTTGGTAGTCAAAATTCAGGTTGCTGTAAACCTGGGTGCACAAGTCCCTCACGACTGATTGCTTGGTTAGTACCTTGTTGTTAATGTGATAACTGATGGGGATGCCATTTCCCCCAAAGCAGATAATGATGCATTTCATGGCATTCAGTTTGAGCCTATGCTTTGGGCACCAGTCAGTTTGGGTAAGGCCTTCTTGGAGGATGTTCACATCACTAGGGGAATTTAAGATCGCGCCCAAGTTGCAGTCATCTGCAAACTTGATCAGTCAGAGACCACTGGTTCTTGCTTGCACCTCAGAAAAGTATATCCCAAACAGTAGAGGCCCCAAGATTGATCCTTTGGGTACACCACTCTTTACGAGTCTACTACTAGAGGTGGCTTCCCCTATTTTGACTGAGTGGGTTCTAGCAGTGAGCCACTTAGCTACCCATCTGGTAACATACGGGTTGATGCCTAGCTGGGAGAGTTTATTATCCCCGAGTGGGGAATAGTGTCAAAGGCTTTGGCTAGGTCAAGGTAGACGGTGTGCACCCTCTTCCTCTCATCCATGGCTTTGGTGACTGTTTCGAAGAAGTCGACCACGTTTAACAGGCATGATCTTCCTTTGAAAAAAACAAACTGTGTGGGGTCAAGTGTTTGGAGGTTGCCAGTGTCCTTGTTTATAAGGTCCATGATAATGCGTTCCATGGGCTTACAGATCAGGGTAGTTAGGCTGATGAGCCGATAACTGCCTGGGTCAATGGATGCTCCACCTTTGTGTAGAGGGATGACTGTGGCTGTTATCCTTTCAGCTGGGATGAAGCCGGTGCTCAGGCTTTGGTTGAATAAGGTGCCTAATGGAGCTGAGAGCTCATGGCTGAGTTCATATAGGATACAGCCAGGGTTGTTATCGGGTCCCATGGAGGCTGTATTTTTTGCCTTTGAGAGGGCATTAAAGACCTGCTCCCAGGTGATGAAGGCAGCTGCAGGGGATGTCATGGTATACTGAGGGGGACAGGGGGGTGAAGTTTTCACTGAACCTGTCTGCCAGCAGGTTGTATATATCTGTGACATTTGTGTATGTGGTGTTATTGACCACCACTTCAGAGCAGATTTGGTTGTTACCTTTGAGATTGCAGACATATGTGAAGAAGGCCTTGTGATTGTCCTTAGGGGATGTGGCCAATTTGGACTCGAAGTTAGCCTTAGAGGATTTCACCAGTGACCTTATTTTCTTGTTCAGACAAAAGAGAGATTGCTTCTAATTTGGCACTTGCATCTTGTTTATTATAGAGTTAGTTGCTGCAGTCCACCAGACAGGTTTACTCTTCCTTGAGGAAGATGATTTGGTCCTGTCTGGTATTGCGGAGTCCATACAGCTGTGTAGGTGCTCATGTAGTTTTTTGGTTTAGGCTTGGACATTGGTGCTAGTTCTAGCTGAAGGGATGGTGCTTGTGAAACTGCTTATACCTCAACAAAGGAAATTCACAGACTGATAAAATCCAAAAAAAGAAGACAGATCTGAAGAAGTTTACAATTTGCCAGTAAACGAAAGCGCAAATTCACTAAAAGCAGTTGCCAGTGTGGTTTGTCTTCTTTTTTTGGATTTTATCAAACTGCTTATACCTGCTTTGGGGAGATTGTAGTCAGCTTTGGAAAAGTGTTTTTGTTTGACCCTGATGGGGGGGGCGGGGGATCAGGGGAGAAAGTGACTTCAAAAGTGATCACTTTATGATCGGATCTAACCAAGGAGGATGACACTGTAGAAGTTCTACAGTGGATATTCATGTTGGTTAGGACCAGGTCTAGGATATTTTCAACTCTCGTAGGGGTGTCGACCAGCTGATCCAATGCATTGGTACTGATGAAGTCGAGGAATCCCTGGGCATTTGCTTGGGTTAGAATAGGTCTTCCACTCTGTGGTTGGGTAGTTAGTCACCCAGGATCTGGGTAGAAGTTTGAATTTTGATAGATTCAAGTAAGTCCAGATAGGTGGAGTGGGTGTCCTGAGTCATGGTTGGAGGTCTGTAGCTAGTTATGATTTGAACAGGTGTTTTGTCAACAGTTAACTGTACTTGGAGTGTCTCCTGTGGGTCATACCATTTGACCAGCCTGGAGGTGTGTATGTCTTTGATAAATATTGAAACTCCACCTCTTTTTGGCTTTGTAGCCTTCTGTTTGGGGTTTGAAAGTATGCTAGGATGAGTAACCTGGTAAGGCTGTGGTGCTTTCCACAGCTTTGAACCAGGTTTCAGTGACTGCACAAATGTCAGCATCATCCAGGATGTTCATTTTGTTTGATCAGTCTGCTAACTTTTTGGGTTTTATTGATTTTCTGTAGTCTTTATTTCATTGATATTAATATATCCAAACATAAACGAACCCAAACTCCAAAAACCACAAACCAACCAAAAACCAAATGGGCAAGCACAAGTTCAAGAACAACAAAAAACAAGAATGGGAAAGGGAAGAAGCAACGGGAAAAGCAGAAAGAAGTAAGACTGTTAAACTTTAATACAAGTGTTTATATTACATTTGGGAATGACTCTGATGCTTCCGTTTCTTCTCAAAACGTTTATGGAACTGTTTGTAATGTGAATAATCTGCATTCAGTGTTAAAAACATCAGAAACATTGCATGAAATGTATGATTCGTTTGGGGAAGAACAACAGTTTTATCTTAATGTTAATGAGAATGATAAATGTTTAGACAGGCTGGATTCCTTGGTTAACATACAAAATGATGAAAATAACTTAAGTATTCAGAACAGCATGCATGCTGAGGTGGTCACGAATATTTCTGATACTAGAAGTAAAAACGATGAAGGGAATAATATGCATTTAATGAATGTTGAACGATTTAATACAACTGAAACTATGAATGTGAACATGAAATGTTCAGATAAATTGCATTATTATATGAAAAAAAAGATGGAAGTTTAAATGAAAATTAGGATATTATGGATGGTGCATTGTATGGAACATGTAATAATCTTGGGGAAGGGGACAGCCTAGTTTAAATGAATATGTTTTCCATAGAAGTGCAGTGGATTCTTACATTATCTGTGATAGGGAAGGTAGTGAAATCCATAGCAAAAGAGCTGAAGATAACAAGTGCAGATTTGGGTACAACCATTATGGTGGATGAAATAGATAATAGTACTATGAAAATTATTAACCTCACAAATGTTAATATTTCTGATATTGCTGAACAAGTTTTGCTCAGAGGTACAAAATTTGTACCCAGTAAAATTCCACCTTTGGCAGACATGATTATAGACGTTAAGAAATTTTGTCGCAAGTTAAATCTCAAAGTATTTTTTCACACAAAAAAGGAAAAGCCTTATGCAGAGGTAGTAAACAGTAATGAATCTTTTGATGATGAAGATGAGTTATTAAATGTAAGCATCTATGAAAATGAAATGTATGAGTTGTATGTTGGTTTGGGTGAAGTGGATTTAAGTAATGCTGGAGAAAGTAACATTTCATCCGAACCTTTTGTTACAGGATATGGTTGTTTGGAAATGCCCAAATTAAGTTCAGATAGCAAATTTATGCCCCCAAAGAATAGCCAAGCTATTAATGTTTTTGAAAATGTATCGTGTAAGAAAGTGGAAAATAGTTATGGTCAGTTTGTGAAGAAGTACAAGTCTTACAATTTAAGTAAAGTGGAATGGATGGCCTTACAAGAACTTAGAGCCAATAAGAATGGGATGGTATACAAAACAGCTGATAAAGGAGGGAACTGGGTAGTTATGGATACCATGCAATATGATGAGATGGTTTCAAAAATACTAGCAGAAGAGGGATGTTATGTTAGATTGCAATATAACCCTCTGGTAAGATTTTCAACCGAGCTGGAGGAAATATTGGAACGGGGAGAAAGATTTGGGTTTTTGAAACATCAGGATGTAAAAAAGTTGGTTAAAAACCTCCTCAGGCACCCGTTTATGTATGCAATTCCCAAAATTCATAAAAACATGCTTAATCCTCCAGGGAGGCCCATTATTTCAGGAATAGGGTCATTTTTGGAAAATGTTAACATCTTTTTGGACTTTCATTTCAAAAACATTTAATTACTATACCTTTGCATGTTAAAAATCCCCAACAAATTTGTGAAGAATTAATTTGAAATGGGAGGATAATTATTTTTGGGTGACCGTAAGTGTTACTGCTTTATACTCAAATATTAATATAAGATGGGGCATGGAAGCAATGCCCAGGAAACTAGAAGGCCACGTTCCACTTTCTTGTTGAGCTTGTTAGAATTTAGTCTTACCCATAATTATTTCACATGGAAAAATGAATTTTTTCTACAAACAAGGGGGACAGCATTTGCCCCATCGTATGCTATCACGTATATGGGCGATTTCAAAAATCAATTTATGACACCACAAGACTTTTATGTAAAAAAAGTAGTATATTATAAGAGATACATAGATGACTTACTTTTCATTTGCAAAGGTGATCAGGTGGAATTTGTGGAATTTATGAAAACTTTGAATAATAATGCACATGGATTGAAATTTACGTGGGAAATTGGTAGAGATAATATGCAATTTTTGGATGTTATGTTTTACATTGATGATGATAAAAAGGTACAGCACAAACCATACAGAAAACCTACAGCAGTAAACATTTGTTTTTTACATGCCACCAGTATGCACCCCCCACATTTAATTGAATCACTGTTTTATGGTGAATTTAAACGGATATTTTTGAATACCTCTGAGATTGAGTCGAAGAAGAAAAATTTGGATGAAGTATACACAAGGTTAAAGAACAGAGGATGTTCTTCATTCCACATTGCTGCAGTCCTAACTATTGGGTAGTCCACTGTCCAGTCGGCCCGAATACCAAAGTATATGGCTGACGTCGGTCAGGGCGCATTAGACTGACGTCAGTACGTCAGGGTACTAATGCGCATGACCGACGCCATATCCTCAGTCTTTTTTGCCGCATGGTCCGATGCAGAAGCAATTTTGCGAGTGCAGGTTGGCGTTCTGAAAGTTTCTGAAGTCAGAGTTTCAGACCGAATCAAAGTTGGCTAAGTACCCGTTGGGAATATTTTGGTTTTTCTTGCCTCAGTATTTAACCGGATGTCAGAAAAAGTGAATAACTGTATTTCTTGTGGGAAACAGATACCTCATAGGGATTACCATACTTTGTGTATACCTTGTTTAGGGCCTGAGCACGACGTTGTTGGATGCCGCTCTTGTGCTAGATTTAACAAACGCACTATTAAGAGAAGGTTAGACTGTGCCAGGTTAGTTTTTGGGAAGCGTTGTAATTATAAAATGCCGTTGGATGCTCCGACGCCCGCTTCGGCCAAGAAGCGCAAGGACAAAGCAGCAAAGCCTAGAGTGGAAGAACCGACAGTCCCTGACGCCGGTTCTTTAGAAGGCTCAGTGGAGCCGGAGGTTCTGCCAGGTGTTTCTTTGGAGTCTCAGGAGAGACTTTACTGTTACAGGATGTATCCTCTCAGGAAGTAGGCCAGGCTGAGGGGGCTTCTCAGGTGGCTGTTCTTCCCTCTCTTCCTAAGGTGGTTAGAGCCTCCCCTTCTGTTTCCAAGGCTTCTTTGAGAGGCAGGCCAAGTTTAGCTTCAGTGGGGGTTTCTCCTAGTGCTTCAGGGTCTTTGCCTAAGAAACATATGCTTAAAATGGCAGAGGATTTGATTACTATGATTAGAGGTTCTATGCCCTCCTGATAAGAGGCCTAGGGTGGCACCTGAGTTTGAGAGTTTTGAGCAATGTTCGAGGCTTCTGAGTCTTGACTGAAGACTTGCAGGAGTTTCCTCCTTATTCTGATTCTGATGTGGATGATTCTACTCCTTCAGCTTCTCCTCCTGAGGATTTTTCATTTTCAGAGACTCTGCATTCCATGAGGGTGCATTTTAAATGGGAAGGTCAAGATTTCTCTGATTCCAGGAAGAGGCTTAGGGAATTCTTGTTTTTACCCCAGCATAGGCCTTTAGCTATACCTCCTGTTCTGAATGTGGTGGAAGATGTTTTTGCAGAAGCTTCCCTGAATCCTGATTCTTTGCCTCCTGCCCCAGTTAAACCGGATAGGTATTATAGGGTGCCTGAAGCTCATAAGTATCTTTTTAAGAGTCCTAGGGCAGACCCGAAACTCTCTCAGGGGCCTAAAGGAGTGAAGGCCTCTGTTGTTAAAAATCCTGTTCCTCCTGATAAAGAGGCAAGGGCTTTGGATAGATGGGGAAAGAAAGTGTATACTTCTTCCACTTTAGCCATGAGGGCGTTGAATTGTCAGTTTCACATGTTAAAATATCAGAATTACCTCCTTTCACAATTGAAATCTAAGGTGGATGCTCTGGCAGAAGGAATTGAGTGTAAAGAGTTGCAGGATTTAGTTCATGTGTCTGAACAGGTAGGTAAACATTCCTTGCAGTGTGGTTTTGCTGCTGTGCAGGCCTCCTCGAGGGTGGCTGCCACTGGTTCTGTTCTTCGTAGGCATGTCTGGTTGAGAGATCAGAATTTAGCTGAGCATGTTAAAACAAGGATTTTGGATGCTCCTTTGCAGTCTGATGTGTTGTTTGGTTCGCCTGTGGAAGCAGTTTTAAAGAAAATGGAGGACAAGGCTAAGTCTATGCAAACTGTTAAGGATTTTTGCAGGTGCAGCCTCCAAGTTTAGTAGAAATTGGCCTACTAAGGGATGGACTTATCCTGCTTATGATTCCCAGTCTAGGGGTAGGTCTAGACGTGGTAGGGGCAGAGCTCAAGGTTCTTTTAGGCCTAGGACAGGGAGTTCCCCTGCTCAGACTTCTGGTGAGGGCAGGGGTCAGTCCTTTCGTAAGCAGACCCAATGACCTGCCTTTTCAGCTGCCAGTACATTCCCGCCTGGCAGCACCTTTGGGAGGAAGGCTGTCTCTTTTCAAAGAAAATTGGGATTTAATTACCCAAGACAGATGGGTTCTGGATATCATTCACCACGGTTACAGGTTTTATTTCCATACCTTGCCTCCTTTCAAAGGCATGCCAGACATTCCTCCTCTACAAAGAAAAGAGGCTCACAAGCAAATATCTCTGTTGCTCCAAATAGGGGCCATTCAGCCAGTTCCTGTGCCAGAAAGGGGCCTAGGATTTTATTCTCGCCTGTTCCTAGTACCCCAAAAGGGGAACACGTGGAGACCAATTTTGGATTTATCTATCCTCAACACTTATCTGGACATTCCCAAGTTCAAAATGTTGACGTTACAACAGCTTTTACCTCTGCTGGGCAAAGATCACTGGATGGTAACTTTAGATCTCAAGGAAGCTTACCTTCATGTGCCTATAAGACTAAGTTGCAGGAAGTATCTGCGTTTTCGAGCTGGAAATTCTCATTATCAGTTCTCTGCATTGCCCTTTGGCTTATCCACTGCCCAGAGTATTCACAAAGGTTCTGGCTCCAGTGATAGCTTACTTCAGGCTAAAAGGAATTCAAATCTATCCTTACTTGGACGACTGCCTGATTCTAGCTCAAGAAAAGGAAGACCTTCTACAGCATTTGGATTATGTCATAGCAGTGCTAAGATGCCTAGGGTATTCTGTGAACGAAATAAAGTCCAGTCTAGTACCCTCTCAAGACATGTGCTTTCTGGGTGTGAGACTGAATACAGCAGCCCAGATGGCCTTTTAACCCCGGACAAACAAAAGAATCTTTCCAGTTACTTCCATCAACTATCTCTTCAGTCCGGGCTGACTGCAAGGACAGTCCTTCAAGCCTTAGGGTTCATGGCATCTTGTATTCTGGTGCTTCCCAATGCCAAACTGCATATGAGGAAGCTGCAATGGTATCTCAAAATGTATGGACACAGCACTGCCAGGATTTGGACACTGTCATTCAAATAATACCTTGCATTCAAAAGGAATTTTTGTGGTGGGCTCAGGAATGTCACCTAAACAAGGGACTCTCTGTGACCCGGCCAGAGGCGAGTCAGATTCTAACGACAGATGCCTCAGACATTGCTTGGGAGCTCATCTAAATGGAAAGTGGATACAAGACAAGTGGCCTGCCAGACTACAGCATCTACATATCAACATGAAAGAGATGTTAGCAGTCCAGTTTGCATTAATGGCTTTCAAGGAGTTACTTCTTCCAGGGCAGGTGTTGATTCTAACAGACAACACGACTGTCATGTGGTACAGCAACAAACAAGGGGAACACATTCTTACCCATTGTGCAGGCAAGCAATGATTTTATGGGAGACTGCGCTCAGCTTGCAACTAACTCTTCAGGCAAGGTTTCTGCCGGAGCACAGAACTCCTTAGCAGATGTGTTAAGCAGACAAATCATGGATCCCCACAAGTGGAAACTGGATCTTCATGTATTTCAAAATTGACAGTGTCATGGGGAACTCCAGACATAGATCTGTTCGCTTCTCCACTAAACCACCAGCTGCCAAAGTTTTGCACAAAGAGGTTTCATCACACAGCTTGGAAAGTGGATGCTCTTTCTTTCAGTTGGAAAAATCTTCATGTGTATGCTTTTCCACCTCTGCCTCTTCTCCCAAAGGTGCTTCTAAAGGTCAGACAAGACAAGCCAAGGATGATTTTAATAGCTCCAGATTGGCCTCGACAGCACTGGTACCCATTACTGAGGAGTCTGGTAAGGAAGCCTCCATGGCCTTTACCCTTGATTCCACACCTGTTGTCTCAGAGGGACGGTCACCTGCTCAATGTCAAGCTTCACTCTCTTCATCTAACAGCCTGGCATATTCTGTTTTGAAAGACAGCAGGTCTCAACTTCCTCAACAAGTTTTAAATGTGATTATGGAAGCCAGAAGACCTAGTACAAGGAAAGTGTACGCAGAAAAATGGAAGAGATTTTTATTTTGGAGTGCAGCAAACAATTTGGAGATTTCTGAGCCTAATTTGAGTGGGGCTCTTCAATATCTTACTGAGTTATTGGACAAAGGTTTGTCTTTCTCTTCCATTAAGATTCATGCTGCAGCAATTTCAGCTCACTATGATTGTGACCCACCATTGTTTTCGCATCCTTTGTTCAAGCAATTTCTTAGAGGGGCAAAGAATATAAGACCCCCACGTAGAGCTCCTACTCCTGCTTGGGATCTCAATTTTGTGTTGGAGAAACTTACTCTACAACCTTTTGAGCCTGCGGCTACTGCTGAATTGAAATACTTGTCATGGGAGACTGCTTTTTTGTTGGCCATTACTTCTGCAAGAAGGGTTTCTGAGTTGCAGGCCCTTATGGCGGTAGAGCCTTTTTTGATTTTTCATAAGGATAGGGTATCTTTACGTACTAATCCTTCCTTTATGCCTAAGGTGGTTTCTAGTGTGGCTTTGAACCAAACTATTCATTTGCCTACTTTTTATGCAGATCCCCAAAATAAAGGGGAAAAGATTTTGCACACTTTAGATGTACACAGGCAATTGCGTTATTATTTGAGCAGGACTAAGGATTTTAGGCAGTCTCAGCAGTTGTTTGTTTCTTTTTCTTTGGGTTCAGGGCAAGCCTGTGTCAAAACAAACTATTTCTAGGTGGATTGGGTTTTGCATTGCATTTTGTTATTCCCATCATGGCAAGGAGATTCCAGCTGGGATTAGGCCTCATTCCACTAGGGCTACTGCCACTTCAACAGCATTTCTAAGGGGGGTGGCAACTAAGGAAATTTTGGAGGCAGCTACTTGGAGTTCAGTGCATACTTTCTCTAAGCATTATCACCTTCCTCTCTACTCTTAAGTCTAGGGCTGGTTTTGCCACAGCTATTTTGCAAGGCATGTTGTCAGTTCCTGCTTCCTTATGATTTGCCAGCCTCCCTTACCTCTGCTTTGGGATTCTACCCAATAGTTAGGACTGCAGCAATGTGGAATGAAGAACATAGTACAGTTTTGTACCTACCATAAATGTAGATGTTCGAGGATCCACATTGCTGCAGTCCAATTTACCCTCCCTCCTTCCCCTCTGTGTTTAGGGGTGGTTGTGTAGGTGAGGTTATATTCTGGTAATTTTGTATATATTGTACATATTTTTGGTGCAGGTATGTTTGGAGTTTTTGGTTTTGGCCTTATCTTTTCAGGGTCTTCTGACATCTGGGGCAAGAAAAGACTGAGGATATGGCGTCGGTCATGCGCATTAGTACCCTGACGTACTGACGTCAGTCTAATGCGCCCTGACCGACGTCAGCCATATACTTTGATATTCGGGCCGACTGGACAGCGGACTACCCAATAGTTAGGACTGCAGCAATGTGGATCCTCGAACATCTACATTTATGGTAGGTACAAAACTGTACTTTTTGATGATACATTACAGACAGCAAAAAATAAGGTGACAAAGGGCAGAAGGAAAGAAAAAGGTGGCCCTAACCATCATGGAAGAACAGTCAGAAATAATTTAGAAATCAATATGGATGAAGATGAGAAGTTATTCTTTGTTACTAGATATTCTGATTTTTCTCCCATTTTGGAAAAAAATTGTTAGGCAAGCCTGGGAGATTGTCTGTGAGGACATCTCCATAGGCTCATCGTTTCCTAAACGTATAACTTTTTTTACAGCAGGTATAGTAATTTGAAAGAGGTATTGAATAATAAAAAGAGTTTACATTCAAGTTTTTGTATAGCATAAGTAAAAATGTTGGGACATACTGCTGGGGGAGATGTTCTATTTGTAATCGTGTTAAGAACTTAGATGGGAAAAAGATCAATGGCAAGTTGTATAGGGCCACAGAGTATTGTAACTGTGACAGCTGCGGAGTAGTGTATATTATAGGTTGTGACTGTCATCCAGCTGTATGCTATATTGGTCAGACTACCAGGAAGGCCAAAGTGAGGATTATGGAGAATATGGGGAATGTGAGAAGACGGAAACCTGAGAGCCCTGTAGCTATGCACTTCTTGTCCAAACATGGGGGTTTGGACAAGAGTTTATTTTTTAGCACATCCGGTGAGCGATTGAGGATTTCAAAAGGCAACTGAACAAACTTGAGAGTGGAATGATAATTTTCATACATTAGGTCCTTGAGGCATGTATTTGGAAAATAATCTTAATATTTGATTTGTTATAGTGATATTAGAATAGTATCTGAATGTTAAAGGTTGTTTTCAGGCAGAATATAGTTAAAAGTTATGATACAGAAAATTTTGGATGCATCACAGTGGGTATGAATAAAAATGAATTCTTAAGGCTGGGAAATAAAGATACACTATAGGTATTCAAATCAGTATATTGAATTGAAGTAGGTGTATAATGCACTTTATTCTATCATGGTGAATATTTGTGATATATTTTAGCACGTCACTTTAAATTCTGTATAGAAGGGCATCCTTTATCTTGGACTAATTAATATATAAAGGATATTACAATATAGTGTGATAAATAGTGTTTAAAATGTTAAAAATAGGTTATAGGAAATATGTATTAATAATTAGAGATGACTCAGAATTTATAAAATGTATGCATGGACTTTGAAATGTATTTTGAGAAACTTTACTCAGTTTGGTCTTACGAATTGCCTACAATTTGGTTACAAATAATTTAATTGTTTAATGGAACTAATTAAGTTAATTAACTGAAGTCAAAGGGTGTGTGTGTGTGTGTGTGTGTGTGTATAGATTTTATATATATATATGTATATATATATATATATATATATATATATATATATATATAGACAGAATGATACTGAAAAAGGTTCCAACAGAAGGCGTGAAGCCGAGGTACCAGAACGTTGTTTAATAAAAGAAGTTTTGTCCTGCCTGTGGTATTCCTGTTCCTGATATTTTTTTTTGTGTTTCTGCTATTGATATTAATATGTCTGTCCATCTCTGTTAAATCGAGCAACTCTCCTCTTGGATCATTTTCTTCTAAACTGAGAGCAGATTCTTTGTTCATTTCCTATGGACATCCTGTAGAAAGTTCTAGAACATCTTCCTGTGCTATATTATCTTCAGTTTCATCCTGTGTCAATCTGTTGCTCTTTCATATGGGAATTCACTGGCCTATCACTCCACAACATTGACTGCGTCAGAGTTGACACAGTTTCCTGTTCCTTCCCTTGCTGTGCAACACCAACTGAACTTTTGTACTGGTTTCCTGTGGAAGGCTCCAAAGTATCTTAATATAGCAACTGATCAGGTGCTTCTCCTTGGGGATCCATTACTCTATCCCGCTGTGGTATTTTCGGAGTTAGATTTTCTACTCTAAATCCTTCACTTCGCAGGTACTCCATAACCTCAGTTTTATTTGTTTAATTTCTCCATTACTAATCCTCTTTTCTACTTTTCCTCTTTGTTTTCGTATTTTAAGTGTTGTAAAAATTTACATGTCCGGATGCCTTTGACTATATTTCTTTTCAAATATCTTTGGTGCTGCTCTTTTGTTGATTAGTTTTGCTTACTCCATTGCATAAAAATTACACCATATTAAATCTTTTTTTCTTTCCCTTGTCCATATTTCTTCTTCGGATGTTTCCTTATCTTCCTCTTTCTCCTTACTTTGGGGACTCGTTCTTTCATGCTGTAATGTAACCTGTGTTAGACGTTCTACACTAAATCCTTCACTTTGCAAGTTTTCCATAACTTCAACTTCTATTTTAACTTCTACTTTACTAATCTTCTGTTATATGTTCCCTCTTTGTGATCTTATTTTTTTATTGTGAAATTTTCTGTATCTGGATGCCTTTGCCTGTATTTCTCTTTGACTATCTTTGGGGATGCCTTTTTTGTGTTGATTAATTTGGCTTTCTCCTTTGCGTAAATATCGCACCATATCAGATCTCTTTCTTTCTCATGTCCATATTTCCTTTTTTATAACTTTCAAACATCTGTAGGTATTGTTCTTTATTTTCACACTTCCTCAGATCTTCTTTTTTCAAATGGATCAAGGTTTCTTGGTTTATGTAATGTTTTTTATAAATCTAAATAAAACGAGCAAAGTAGGGGTAAATTCTCTGATAACTATACCAAATAAGTTTAAAACAAAGAAACAGCACCAGAGCACTCCACGGCAATCGGACCATACACAGAGAAAACTAATAGCGCACTATAAGTAATAGTTCAAGCATTTAGTATAAAATCCAAGGTTTATTGGAATTCCAGGTTAGCGCTTTCACCCTCATGGGCTTCTTCAGACCTTTTACATCTCATAAAAGTAGTGCTAACATTTATACTAAAGCCTCTATGACATCATTCTTTAAGTAAAATAGTGTTCACCTGTAAGGCTTTATTCAAGAACAGTTTGTAAATACTCAACCACAAAGCAACTTCTAAAAGTTAAAGTATACATATAGTAATATATATACTATGTATGTATAAAGAATATATAATAAATACTTAAACATGGCATATAAAAAAATATAAAAAACAAATATATTTAAAAATGTTTAAAAATGTTTTAAATTAATCATTATGAAACGTTCATTATCTACAGTTCTTATATGAACTGGCATAATTTGTATAACATTTTATTGATGCATGGCATATACACACATACATATGTTTTGATATACATAACATTTTAAAATATTTTTAAACATTTTTAAATATATTTGTTTTTTATATTTTTATATATGCTATGTTTAAGTATTTTTTTATATATTCGTTATATATACATAGTATATATATTAATGTATGTATACTTTAACTTTAGAAGTTGCTTTGTGGTTGAGTATTTACAAACTGTTCTTGAATAAAGCCTTACAGGTGAACACTATTTTGCTTAATTAAAGAATGATGTCATAGAGGCTTTAGTATAAATGTTAGCATTACTTTTATGAGATGTAAAAGGTCTGAAGAAGCCCATGAGGGTGAAAGTGCTAAACTGGAATTCCAATAAACCTTGGATTTTATACTACATGCTTGAACTATTACTTATAGTGCTGCAAGTTTTCTCTGTGTATGGTCCGATTGCCGTGGAGTGTTGTGGTGCTGTTTCTTTGTTTTTCATAAGTCTGTTTTATTTGAAGCTTATGACTTTTTTCTTGTGGAAGTATTTTTCTTTCCTCTAAGTGTTCTCTTAATCTTTTTGTAAATCTTGTCTTGAAATTATGGGCTTCTTCCATAATAGTAACAGTACGTATTTTTTTTTTTTTCATACAGACAGAGTGGACTATTGAGCATGTTTTTTGGCCTATCAGTTGTTGTGATTTTTGTGTGGACAGCTACTTCCTTCTCCAGTGGGGGGGGGGGGATCCTCCCCCTGGGCCTGACCTAGCCCCATTGTAGGAATGTTTCTGTGTCTTGAGGATTCTACACTGTCATTTTTTTCCAGTCCTGGCACCAGTGCGCCTACCAGGATTGGACACTTTTTTTCTAGGTCTTGTGCACTCAGCTATCTTTTTTATTTTATTTTTTTTTAACCTACTTCTATCCATGATATATGCTATGTAAAATGCAGTCTATATTTCAGTGTCATATTGGTGAGACTTGGATGTCCTGGGAAAGGTCACCTATTTATCTCAAGTGATGATGGTTTAAGGGTGCTGCTGTGTAGTCTTTTTGAGAATGTTGATTGCTGTGTTCCTTTTCTTTAAGTTGTAAGGGTGGAGTGTACCACTTGTTCGTAGGTCAAAGATAACCCATCTCAGAAAGTCCTTGCTGCTTAATTGGATAAAACCCTGACTGTGGCCCGGGCAGTTTGAATTTGACTAGCAGCTTGGAGCTTGAAAGTTCTGGCAGGTATGATGGCCAGAGCCTGCCTTACATATTACTACTATCATTTGGAAGTGTAGTAACTACTGATCTGTGTAAGTCTTCAAAGTGAGTGTGTAGAAGTATGCACACAAGGAACCATTGTGGACCACTTTGTGGAATGGGTCACATGTCCAGCTGTCCAAGGTGTGGAGTTAGGCTATCCATATAGTCTCAGTTCTGGGATGCTGATGAGAGCGCAAATCACTTCCATGTCTGCCTTGAGTGAAGGACAAATGGGCATTGTCTGTTAAGTGGGAGTCTTGATGGTTGGCAGGTACTGAACAGAGATCACCTAGAAAAAATGTCTGCTCCATTATTTTCCATTAACTGAATTGCTTTAGTTCTCTTATAAAGCAAGATTACCAGACAGATCAACTGCTAGGCCTGTGTGAGCATTCTTTCTTTCATTTTTTTTTTCTTGTAGTAGTAGTATCACTGTTTGTATATTTACAGCACTGCTACAAGTGGGTTCAAGTCTGTGGTCGCTCAGAACTCAGTTGAGGCGTGATTGAAGTCTGCGGTTTGATTCAGTTCTTCTCCAGCTGTACCATGCGTTTTCACTTCATCTAGTGTTTGGCCGTAAAGTCCCCTTCTGTGTGCTGTTTTGTTGAATGAACGGCTTTTGATGTCAGTGAGAACACCTCTTGGACTCTGGTTGAATTGATTTTGCTTGCTTCTGTTGTAGGCTTAGAAATCAGGCACTGTAAAATCAGAAGCAGAATTACCAAGGTCTTTCGGCTTTTCTCAGTTAGGGGTCACCACAGTGGAACTCCTGTCCGCTAATGATTGGCAGTGGGTGTTTAAGCTGCCGAGTTTCCAGCCCGATGTCCAGCCTTCAAAGAAGGCACGCCCATTCACGCACCTACCTGCATGTCTTTAATGTCACTCGACCATGGGGAAGACATGCAGACTCCACACAGAAGGCGCTCCAGCCGAGAATCGAACAGGAGAACCTCTTGCTGTGAGGCGACAACGCTAACCACTGCGGCAAACGAGCAGAATTACCAAGGTAGTGCATTTAAATCTTTTTTGTGGCAGAGTTTCTCAGGGCAGAACTTTGCTTAATCTGTATGACTGTTACATTAATGCCATAGTAGAAAACATTGCTGTAATTTGTTTTCCTTTATTTTAGAAATTGAAAGACATCTCAAAATCTTTGTCTAAGTAGTGTATTTCAGTGTTATAAACAGCATTATGACAGAAAAAGCATTGACATTTTGCTGGTAATGTGGAAGTTGCTGCATTGATAATACATTAATATGGTGTCAGTCAGCATTTTAGTCAGTTCTGCAAGACAAAAAAAGTATTTTTTTTGCTCTTAATAGAATTTATGTGATCATGTATTTTTAAACTTAAACTTCATTTCAGTATAAAATGAGGAACATAAATTTCAACTGGCAACATGCTAGTTTAGTCTAAAAAAAGTTACTAGTAAGCACAGTCACACCTATTCATATGGATTTTGCAAAGCTTGTCATTGAGTAACCGTCAGCATTCTCATTCTGTCTCAGAAAAACTTGGTAGTAAAAGTTGTTATATGTGTATCACTGATATAAATATGCTAACCACAGACTGAGTGCACTTACAGTAGATTCCCTCTTATCTGGCCATCACTTTTTTGCAGAAGAACAACATTTCTGCCTCTTCTGGGCTAAATACTTACAGACATTTGAGTTTGACTTCATATTCATTAGAACAATGCATACTAACATGAATCATGTTATTCTAGCTGATTTATACCCTGCAAATGCTGTTTTGTATGCTTTTTCTGATTAACCGTTCATTTATCCAGCCTGATGTCCAGTCCCAGTGAGACGAGATAAGAGTGAGTCTATTGTAAATATAATCCCCCATCACCCCATCAAACATATCTTGCAGTAGCATATCATGTAAACTTAACAGTATATGTATATGCCACTGTAATGCACTGATGTTCTTTGTTTAACTGTTGCAGTCCTGACTCGTGGGATTCCCTGCCATGAAAGTCCTTAGCTGGCCTGACTACCAGGGCAAAATTCCCCTTTTCTTTAGGCTGGCGGATGTCCTAATTAACATCAGTAGGCTTGGGTATATAGGGAGCCAGCCGACGTCAAGATATCTGTCTTTTCTTGCTATTGGAGCCCGAAGCAGTGTTTGTGTGTCGCTCGGTCCTAACCAAAAAGAAGTCATTGATGGGGAACTCTCTTCCCTTGTTTTAACTCATATCAGGTAAGGTAAATAATTCTCTGCTGTGGTAAGCAGGTCCCACAAAGAGGCTTCCATTCACATTGTGTCACCTGTTTAGGCCCAGATCACGATGTCCCTAGTTGCCATTTTTGTGCCTGTTTTAATTCTAGAATGATCAGATGTAAGGTCAAGATCTTAGCTAAATTCCTTAGTCTTGAATCTACTCCTCAGTGTACGATGGTGCTCACCGGTCATTCAGAAGTTGAGCAGCCTAGGAATAAGAGGGAAAAAGATGACAGACCCAAGCTTAGGGCCACAGACGACAACCATTCTCAGTCTGTTTCTCGTTCATGGCTTATAATCGTTGAAGAAGGCAAGGTGCTTTCACAGCCCCCCTTCTGTGTCTGAGGTGGTGGCACAGGCCTCTTTTGAGACCTGTTCAGAGTCCAACATGCCGTTGCATCCCTCTACTTCTGCACAGGTCCTTGTTTTCAGCTCATCGGTCAGGTCCGAGACCACTCAGCCGGCCTTGACTTCCGATGAGCACACTTTAACCTGTGGTGCTCCTTTGCAGCTTCGGCCTACACCAGCTCCTCATTCCTCTAGAGAGAGAGGTGTCAGAATTTCAGATGTCCCTATGCCCAAGGCTAAAGTGACTCCTAAGAGGGGTACTTCTGCAGGGCCTTTGCCTAGGTCTACCAGCTCCTGTTCTCAGGGATATCAGCAGGACTTAGGCTAGCTGAAGACGTAATCTCCATAGTCAGATCTAGACATGCACCAGGGGATTCTTCCACAGGAAGAAGTAAAAGGGATCCTACTTCTGAATTTTTTTCAGATCCTTTTGAATCTGTTAAGGATTCTGACCTAGAGGACCCTCCCTCACTTCTTTTGAGGAATCAGATTCGAGGAGAACCTGGCCTCTCCTAAGCCGGTCACCGGTTCTCAGTGAGTCGCTTTCGCAGCCTCTACCGACTCCCACGTGGAGTCGGCCATGCCACTGGATACTCAAGGAATTGGAGCCTTGGACGCTAATCCCTCAGATGGGTCCGGAGCCGCTGTGCAGGTACCGGCTTCTGAGGGTGTATTCAGACCTAAACATCTTTACATTAAAGCAACTTCAGCTGCAAAGACAAAGGCTAAAGCACCTTCTAAAGCAAAGAAACAAACTCAAGAGCCACGTGGACAGGCCTCCATGCCCAAAAAACAGATGCTCAAGATGGCAGAAGACTTGATTACCTTGATCAGGGGTTCCCATCCCCCATCTGATGAGGCCTAGGCAAGACACTGACTATGAATCTTCAGATCAGATTTCTATTTCTTCTGATTCCTTTTCTGATCAGGAATATTCTCTTCCCTCCTATGAGGATTCTGATGCTGAAGAATTTATTCCTTCAGCATCTCTTCCTGAGGACTATTCCTTTGGGGAAGCCTTGCATACCATGAAGGAGCATTTCCACTGGGAGAGCCAAGATTTCTCAGAATCTAAAAAGAGGCTCAGGGATTTTCTTTCATTACCTCAGCACAGGCCTCTAGCCATTTCACCTGTGTTAGACATTGTAGATGATGTGTGTCTAGTCTGACACCTGACTCCTTATCACCAGCCCCTGTTAAGCCTGATAAATATTTTTAAAAACCCTGCTGCTGACCCAGAAACTATTTCACAGGGTCCAAAGGGAGTTAAGGCTTCCATGGCAAAAACCCAACCCCCTCTGACAGAGATTCAAGGGCACTGGATAGATGGGGAAAAAAGGTTTACACATCTGCAACTTTGGCTGCAAGGGCCTTAAACTGTCAATTTCATATGCTTAAGTATCAGCAGCATGTCATGGGATTGCTTAAACAGAAAATGTTATTAAATACTGAATGTGCAGAAAACAAGGAAATGCAGGATTTATTGCATGCTGCAGAACAAGTTGGAAAGCATACTTTGCAATGTGGTTTTGATTCTTTGGAGGGCTCCTGCAGGGCCGCAGCTACGGGTTCTGTAATAAGGAGGCATGCTTGGCTAAAGGAACAAAATCTGCCTGATCATGTTAAAGTTAAATTACTAGATGCACCTTTACAGCATGATACTTTGTTTGGTGTTAAGGCAGTAGAGGTGTTAAAGGAAATGGAGGACAAAGATAAATCAATGCAAACCGTCAAAGATTTTTTACAAGTATAGCCACCTAGGTTTAGTAGACACTG
This sequence comes from Protopterus annectens, assembly GCF_019279795.1. NCBI lineage: Eukaryota > Metazoa > Chordata > Ceratodontiformes > Protopteridae > Protopterus > Protopterus annectens. Next base: position 807,083,284 of record NC_056730.1, read on the forward strand.
GCCTATAAAAAATTGGTCCTTTCCTGTGTCAGACAGACCTCAAAGGGGCAGACCCAGACACCCTAGTGGCAGATCCCAGGCGCAAGATTCTTACAGACCCAAACAATGGGGTGCTTCTACCTCCAAAGCTGGAGACGATAGATCACAAACATACAGAAAACAGCCTCAATGACTTCCCCCTGCCTGCACCAAGCACTTATCTTCTGGCAGCTCCCTTAGGGGGAAAATTAGCACTTTTTGCTCAAAACTGGCACATCATTACCCAGGACAAGTGTGTTCTAAACATAGTGTCACAAGGCTACAAGTTCCATTTCCATACTCTGCCAAAGGCAAACTACTGGCCAGATCTGCCAAAAAATCAATGGGCAGAGGCACAGAAACAAGTCTCATCCCTCATGGACATGGGGGCCATTCAGCAAGTACCAGAGCAAGAGCAGGGACAAGGTTTTTACTCAAGACTGTTCTTGGTACCCAGAAAGGACAAGGTCTGGAGGCCGATACTAGACCTATCTATTCTGAATACTTTCCTGGATATTCCAAAATTCAAAATGTTGACCTTGCAATAGCTTCTGCCCATGCTGGGCAAGAATGCTTGGCTTGTGACTTTGGACCTAAAAGAGGCATACCTGCATGGTCCAATCAGGCAACCATGAAGAAGATAACTCAGATTCAAGGCAGGTTCAATGCATTACTAATTCTCTGCACTGCCCTTTGGCTTTTCTACTGCGCCCAGGGTCTTTACAAAGCGCCTGGCACCAGTAATTGCATTCTGCAGACAGAGGAATACAAATATACCCTTACTTGGACGACTGTCTCATTCAAGCAGAGAACAAGGACATTCTTATTCAACATCCGGCGTTCGTGAAAAGACTTCTAACATGCCTAGGGAACACAGTCAATAAAAAGAAATCAAAACTAGTACCCTCACAAGAGATTACATTCCTGGTTGCTAGCTTGAATACAACTGTCCAGATGGCTTATCTCACACCAGACAAACAAAGGCGACTGACTACCTATTTCAAAATGTTGGCAACAAAGACCCAGTTTTCTGCAAGAAAAATTCTGCAGGCTTTGGGCTTCATGGCATCCTGCATCCTACTAATTCCATATGCAAGACTGCATATGAGGGAAACCTCAGTGGTACCTAAAAAGTGTTTGGACTCCACATTCACACAACCTGGCAGCAGTCATTACTCTCATCCCCTGCCTGCAACAGGAATTTTGATGGTGGGCAAAGGCTTGTCACCAGAACAAGGGACAACCATTCACATTTCCTCCAGCCAGGCAGACACCAACAACGGATGCATCAGACTATGCCTGTAGAGGCATTCAGGGCACGTGGTTCTCAAACCAAATGCATCTACATATCAATCAAAAAAAAGATGTTAGCTGTGCAAAATGCCCTGACAGCCTTCAAGGACCAGCTTCATCCGGGAAAACTACTGATAAAGACAGACAACACCACGGTCATGTGGTACATAAACAAGCAGGGGGGCACATATTTTTACCCCCTTTGCAGACTAGCCATGACCTTGTGAGAGACAGCTTTGACTTACCAAGTACATCTGCAGGCACAATTCCTGCCAGGAAAGGAAAATACTCTGGCAGACGAACTAAGCAGCAACCTCATTGAACCCCACGAGTGGAAACTGGATCCACAAGTCTTCAGCATGATAACAAGGAAATGGGGATGCCCAGACATAGATCTATTTGCCTCCCCTCTCAATTACCAACTAAAAAGATTCTGCACAAGGACTTATCACAGACAAGCATGGAAAGTGGACGCCCTATCGTTCAGCTGGAAAAAACTATCAGTATATGCCTTTCCTCCACTACATCTACTCCCCAAGGTGCTCCTAAAGTTCAGGCAGGAGAAGCCAAAGATGATGCTTATTGCCCCAGAATGGCCACGTCAGTACTGGTATCCAATACTAAGGAACATATCTCTATACCCAGCTTGGCCCTTAACTCAAATACCTCGACTACTGTCCCAGCAAAACAATCAGATCATGCACAGCCAACTCAGGACATTAAACTTGGCAGCATGGTGGATAATGTAGTCATACAAAAATCACCTCTCAGTAAAGCTGTGATGGATGTCATATCTGGAAGCCAGAAGGCCTAGCAGTAGAAAGTCTTATACTGGAAAATGGAAGAGATTCTGTGCCTGGAAATAGCACAAGGAACTGATACAACGGTACCAAATATTCCTCAGATTTTGCAATAATTAACTGAGATGCTGGACAAAGGCCTATCTTTTTCATCAATTAAAATTCATACCTCTGCCATTTCGGCTCATTACAATACAGAGCCACCACTTTTTTCTCAGCCTTTATTAAGGCAGTACCTCAGAGGAGCCAAAAATTTAACTCCTCCAAGGAGACTACCAATACATGCATGGGACCTCAGCTATGTCTTGGAAAAACTCACCCTACCTCTTTTTGAGTCAGCGGCTACTGCTGATGTGAAGTTTTTATCTTGGAAAACAGCACTGCTCTTAGAAATTACTTCAGCAAGATGAGTTTCAGAGCTACAGGCGCTCATGGCTGTGGAACCTTTCATCATTTTTCATCCAGACAGGGTCTCCCAACATTTATGCCTAAAGTAGTGTCCAGTGTGGCGCTTAACCAAGCCATCCATCTGCCTACCTTTTACCCATATCCACAGAACAAGGGGGAGAGAATTCTGCATTCTTTGGACATACACAGCTTAGATTCTTCTTGGACAGAACCAAAGCATTCAGGAAGACAGAGCATTTACTAGTGACATATGCTGCAGGATCACAAGGAAAGGCTATCTCAAAGCAGACTATTTCAAAGTGGTTAGGACACTGCATTAATTTTTGCTACTTACATCATGGCAAACCAGTACCTAAGGGAATTAGGCCTCATTCCACCAGGGCTGCAGCCACCTCAGCAGCCTTTCTCAGGGGAGTACCAACCAGAGACATTTTAGAGGCGGCTACTTGGAGTTCAGTGCACACCTTTACGAAACACTATCATCTGCCACTCTACTCTAAATCCAGGGCAGGCTTTGCCACTGCAGTTCTGCAGGGCCTCTTAGCCGCTGCTACTGCTGTCTAGTACCAGCCCCCCAACCATAGCTTTGGGACTATACCCAAATGTAATGACTGCAACAGTAAAACACAAAGAACATATTACAGTTGTGTACACTTACCATAAATGTAGTTGTTCAAGTGTATTCACTCTTGCAGTCCAGGTTACCCACCCACCTTCCCCCTTTTTTCTTTTGAATCTTACCTTTCCCCCTTTTTTCTTTTGAATCTTACCTTTCCCCCTTTTTTCTTTTGAATCTTACCTTTCCCCCTTTTTTCTTTTGAATCTTACCTTTCCCCCTTTTTTCTTTTGAATCTTACCTTTCCTTCTCTGATTTATACTACCTATGTGGTGTATTTGCTTATAGATGAAGGTAACATTTATATTGGTGTATTTATATAATCTTTGGCTACCCTTTTCGGGGGTACCTGACATCTGGGGCAAGAAAAACTTAAGAAAATGGCGTTGGCTACTGCTTTTATACCCCTGATGACCTGACGTCAGGGAGGGGGCGACAGCAGTTGACGTAGGACCCAAGACTTTGGAATTCAGGCTGGCTGAGGGCAACCTGCCAGCAGGATTACCCAAATGTAATGACTGCAACAGTGAATACACTCAAACATCTACATTTATGGTAAGTGTACACAACTGTACTGTCTCTTGCCTTAAGGATAAAAACCTTTCTAAGGCACTTTTAGATCTTTGCCACACCAGTTCACATTTAGGTAGGCATTCTTTACACAGTGGCTACAATGCTGTGGAGGCTTCTTGCCGGGTGATGCCCACTGGTTCTGTTATTAGAAGGCATGCATGGCTTAGGGAACAATGTCTTCCTGCCCATATTAAGTCTAACCTTCATGATGCTGCCATAGACAGGACCTTCCTCTTGGGTCTAAAGCTGAGGCTGTTCCTCAAAACATGGAAGACGAAGCTAAATCTGTGCAGATGGTGAAAGATTTCTTTCATGTTCAGCCATCAAGGCTTAGTAGGAACTTCCCCACTAAACACTGATCCTTTACCTTCTAATATAGAAGCAGGCAGAGGAAATCTCAGTGGGAAAGGGCACAAAGGCAGTGGCAGCAACTGTAGGATCCTAGGCAGTGGACCTCAAACTCCCAGACAAGGGAGTTCTAAGCCACATGCCTCCTGCAGAGAGCAGCAGTGACTCACCCACCCCGCTCTCCTTGCCCCCCCCCCCACATGAAAAGGAGGAAGGCTGTCCCTTTTCAAATAAAATTGGTCCCTCATCACTTGAGACAAGTGGGTTCCTAAGCATTATTTCAAATGGTTACATACTCACTTTCAAAGAGCCTTTAAAATACTCAGGCTCCCCAGATATTCCTCTAAGTCAAAAAACAGAGGCCCTCTCTCATATCCAGATTTTGTGCTCTTTGCCATCAGTAGAACCAGTTCCAGAACATTAGAAAGGAAAAGGGTTCTGCTCCCGGCTGTTTTGGGTCCCCAGAAAAGAAGGCTGGTGTCATCCCTATCTTAGACCTGTCCACCCACAATCAGTTCCTCCTGGTTCCAAAATTCAAAATGTTGACTCTTCAAAAGCTCATGCCCCTGATAGCCCCACAGGTCTTATGGTCTCACTGAATCTAAAAGATGCCTACTTGTACATTCCCATACAGGAACTGCACAGAAGCTTTCTTAGCTTCAGAGCAGGTATCAGTTACTTTCAATTTTCAGCACCGCCCTTTATCTTGTCTACTGTTACCAGACTTTTCACCAATTGCTTATCCCCTGTAATTGTGTTTTGCAAGACCACAGTGGCCCAAGTCTACCCCTGCCTGGATGTTTGCCTTCTACAGGCCACAAATCTGTCAAAACTTCTCAAGGATTTGAGGTTTACCAAGAACCTCCTGTCCTTCCTGGGCTTCACTGTAAATCTGCAGAAATCAAACACTATTCCGTCAACCAGGATAGTTTTCCTAGGAGCTCTCCTGGACTGTTTTCTTCAAAAAGCCTTCCTTTACCCAGACAAGGTCTCCTTTTTGACCCACTGCATCAAAAGACTTCAGCAGAAAGAGTGCATCTTTGCCAAAGAGTTCCTCCAAGCACTGGTTTACATGGCATCTTGTATTCTTATGGTTCCCTTGACCAGGCTGCACATGAGGAAACTCCAGTGGTACCTCAAAAATGTATGGTGCCAACACTGCCAGTCCCTGGTGACCAAGAGATATAGTTGATTCCTTGCCTCAAGGAGGAGTTTGTATGGTGGGTACAGGCTTGTGCACAAAATCGGGGCCTCCCATTCAGATTCACTCCCCAGGGTCAAACTCTCACCACAGATGCCTTAGAGACAGCCTGAGGGGCTCAGTCCCAACACTTCCAATCTCATGGGAAGTGGGGATTCAGTTCAAGGAGAGGCACGTAAACTGGAAAGAGCTTATGGCAGTGCAAAAAAGGACTGATAGCTTTCAAAGAAAAATGAGAGCAAGGTTAGTGAAGACAAACAACACCACAGTTAATCAAGCAGGGACACACACACTCTTACCCTCTGTGCTGTCTAGCAATGCAAGTTTGAGAAGCTGCTCACTCTGTGGGGTTGCACCTCCTGGCACAATAACTTCCAGGTGCTCAAAATACTCTCAACAAGACACATCAGCAGAAACGTGATAGACTCTCATGAATGGCATCTGCATCGGAAAGTATTTCTTAGCATGGTCCACAGATGGGAAGTCCCAAAGACGGACCTTTTCACCACCAAGAAAAGTGCTCAACTGAAAAAATTCTGTTCCTGGAACAGGCAGTCAGTCAGCCTGGAAGATGGATGTTTTCTCTTTCCTTTGGACTCCCTTCTTAATTTATGCATTCCCTACCTTACCTCTACATCCTTGGGTGCTTCTAAAGATAGAATAGGTCCCGAGGCAATACTGATAGCCCTAGATTAGCCCAGGCAGCACTGGTATCCTCTGCTCCTTGAACTAACCAACGAGAATCCATGGCTGTTGCCTCAGAGTCTTGACCTTCTAACTAAGGACAAGGGAAAAATTGTGCACCACAGCCTGCGGACGCACAGCCTTTCAGCTTGGATAATTCCACAGCATCCATTACCAAGCCTGCCATAAGCAAACACGTTCAGGGCATTCTTAAGGAGGCTAGAAGGCCTAGTACTAGAAAATCATACTCTGCTAAGTAAAAAAGATTTTCAATCTGGTACCAATAGCAGCACCACAGTCCTGACTCAGACCAGATTTCTGTCATTCTAGATTACCTGGCTAGTCTCGTTGATAGAGGCCTTTCCTACTCCTCCATTATAATTCATGCCTCTGCCCGTATACCTACTCTTCCTCCTGTCTTTACCCTCCCCTGTTAAGGCAATTTTTAAGGGAGTTGGCCACACCAGACCTCCCAGAACCCCCCCCCCCCATGGGACCTTAATTTTGTTTTGGAAAAACTGACTCTGCCTCCTTTGTTGAACTTGCACCCTCTACCCATCTTAGTTTTATAACTTGGAAAACTCCCTTCTGCTGGCTATCACCTCCGCTAGGACAGACTCTGAGCTGCAGGCTGTATTGGCGGAGGAGCCATTCCTTATCTTCCACCCAGGCAGGGTTTCCCTCAGAACTAATCCATGTGAGAGTGTTCAATCTCGCCTTTGTTCTTACACATGGGTTCGGAGCCGATCCTCGGCTCCGTGCCGGCCGACTGCAAGCTCTGCATCGAGAAGAAGCTCGAGGACATCTAATACCCACAATCCCCCTCTGCCTTTACCTCAGATCTAGTTTGCCGCTGCTGCATACGCATCGTTGGAGACTAGCTCGAGGCTGTACAGATAAGATTTTTATCTATTCTGTTTAAATTTCAGAGTATTTTATCTAGTTACTTAAAGTATAAGAGTAGGTGTGTGAGTCATTAGGAATTCTCGATACTTAGAATAGTTAACTTAGTTAACTTTCGAGTTTAGAGTTTTTCGGGGCCTACCCCTTCTTGGACTTGTGACTAGAAACTTGTTATAGTCTTGCCTTTAGGCAGTTCACGGATTTGACAAATTTGACTAAAAGCTTGTTTTAGCTAGTATCAAACAGACTCTTATTACCGGATTTGACACTTTTACTGGATTGGACTTTTACTGGACTGGACTGTCTTTTCATTTCTCAATATGTCTGAAAAGATGAAATCTGGCTTTAAACGTTGTCAGTGTGGCCAAAAAATGTTGGTCACAGACAACCACAGTTCCTGTGTCTACTGTCTTGGCCCTCTCGACTTACAAGAGGACTGCTCTATTTGTCACTCTTTTAGTGGGAGGGTCATGACAGATAGGCGCAGGAAACTGATGGATAGAGGATTGCTGAAACCCTCTTTCCAGGAGGCTCTGGATGCTTCAGACCAGGCATCCAAGTCTTCGAAGGGGTCGAAGGCGTCGGAGCCAAAGTCATTGGCTCCGAGCTCTTCGAGTCTAGTTAGATCACCGGTTCCACAGACTTCGGGGCCGAGTGTTCAACTGTTGGCAGTTCCCGAGCCTCGAGTCTTGGAACCGGTGACGGAGCTCCCTCCACCGACTCTGCTGAGGTCGGCTCCGTCTTCAATCCCTTCGACTCGTTCTTCTAGAGCCCTTTCCGACACCGACGTGGACCGTGTGGTGCAGAAACTTATGGAGCATACGGCCCTGTCCAAGCTTATTTCGGTCTCCTCTCAGTTGATGTCGAGACTTGAAGGCCTGCCACTATCTCCATCTGTTCCTCCTCCGAGACCTGTTCAGTCTTCGGAGCCGGAAGAAGCTGACCTGATGATTGTGGAGCCCTCGGTGCCAGAACCATCTTTTTCTCGGTCGGCACCGTTTACCTCGACTCCATCCGATCCGGTACCGGAGTCTCGGGGCGAAGATCTGTCCCTGGTTCCGGGGCCGAGAGTCGGACCGGTGTTTCGTTCCGACTCTCCTCTCGGGCCTCGCACGGATCGATTCGGTTCCGTCCTCGGGGTCGGTGCCTTCGGCTCCTGTTTCGAGGATTCTTCCCATTTCTTCGGAACCGGGAGATACCTCGACTCGGGACCCCGGGGGCCTTCGACCTCATGAGGAAGGTGTTGTCTACCCAGACAACCACATCAGCAGGTACAGCTTCTCCTCCCCGCAAAGGACCGTTATCTTCCTCTGCACCCACGGCCACGTCCAAGCGTCGGGCACCAGTGTCTCAGCCACCCCTGGAGGGTGCCCCCTCTTCCTCGGAGGCTTCTTCGGATGCTCCCACGAAGAAGTCCCTAGGAAAAGACTGTGTAAGAGGAGACACTTGGATTCTCCACAAGAATCCTTGACATCTGATACTGACTTAGATGAGTCAGAAGGGTCCCCTAAGTCACCTTCAGAGGATGTCTCTTTTTCTGACATCTTGGAGATCCTTAAACAGAGAGGTGACTGGCAAGCCCTTCCCCCTTCTGAGGATGAGTCAGTTTTGCTGAAGGCATTTGGTGCCCGTCCTTCCTCCTCCTGGGTCACTCCGCCTTTGATGAGTTAATGGAATTAATTGCTCGGGCGTGGAGACTCCTGACACGGTGGAACCAGTCCCTAGGAAGCCAAATAAGTACATCACGGCACCACAGGACAAAGCTTACCTTACCAAAGGAGTTCCAGTAGACGCCATGGTGGTGGCAGCGGCCACGAAAAAGGAGATGTCGGAGTCTTCCTCATCTGTCCATCCGCCTAACAAAGATTCTAGGACCATGGACAGATACGGGAAGCGCATTTTCAGTTCAGCGGCTTTCTCTATGCGTTCCCTGAACTATTTGACACATTTTACACGTTTACAGAGGGATCTAGTCAAAGAGTTGGGAGATACCCTCCAGGGTGCTACAGATGCCGCTGTCTCAGAGAAAGTTACGGCGCATCTCAACACCCTTACGTCCATTGTGAACTCGTCCATGAGGCTGATATCCTATGCAGCTGAAGGATCGAGTAGGGCAGCGGCTTCAGCGATTGCTCTTCGTAGACAATCCTGGATGCGCTTATGTTCGTTTGCGGAAGCCTTCAAGTCTTCCTTTACTAACGCCCCATTTGATGGAGCCACACTTTTTGGCCCTAAAGTAAAGGAGACCCTTACCCGGTGTGAACAGGAGGGAAAGACTCTATCTGCTGTCGGAGTCCGTTTTTCCACCCCTTCCAGGCGTCAACTGATACAAGCCAGGGATTACTCCCTACAACTTTGTACACACCTTGGCATTTCAGTAAATTTCGAGAAATCTTTGCTACAGCCATCACAGCATATCTTATTCATAGGATCGGAATTAGATACGCGTCAGTTAGTTCTAAAACTTCCGACAGAAAGAATAGTAGCACTTCAATTCAACATTTCCCTTCTGCTGTCGTCCAGAAAATCCCCAGCAAAAATTGTTCTGAAAGTTTTGGGTCTCATGGCAGCTTCTCTCATAGCAATACCATTGGGAAGACTGCACATGAGAGTGCTACAATGGCTTCTATTTGCACAATGGTCATTCCAACAACTTCCACTGACTCACGAAATATTGATAACGAAAACATGCAAATCACACCTAAGGTGGTGGTTACAGACTTGCAACCTATCCGGGAAGACCATTTGTGCTACCCACACCGTCAGCAACGATAACCACGGACGCTTCCCTGATAGGGTGGGGGGGCATCTTTCAGGGACAGACAGTCCAAGGCGAATGGACCAATCTGAGTACAATCTGCACATCAATGTTCTGGAGTTGAGGGCAGTGTTCTTGGCGTTGCAACACTTTGCTCCCCTTCTTCCTCCAGGGACCATTGCAGTTCAGACAGACAACATGTCAGTAGTTTGGTACATAAACAAGCAAGGGGGAACCAGGTCTTACCAACTATGCAGAGAGGCCATGAGAATTTGGCAATGGGCAGAGTCCACCGGTCGCTTTCTGATCGCAACGCACATCCCGGGGTCATCCAACGTCATAGCCGACAGGCTGAGCAGGGCAATACTATTGCCTCACGAGTGGTCCCTCAAACAATCAGTTGCGGGAAGGATTTTTCGCAAATGGGGCCAGCCTACCTGCGATCTGTTTGCGTCTCCAATGAACGCCAAATGCAGGAGCTACTTTGCCCTATTACCCCCAGGGGAAGTCCCCAGGGACGCGCTGGTGCACTATTGGCCCCCGGGTCTCCTATATGCTTTTCCTCCATTTCCCCTGATTGCAAAGTTTCTACAGAAAGCAAACAACCTTCAGAGGACTATAATTCTCATTGCTCCGTTCTGGCCTCGTCAAATTTGGTTCCCCTTTCTATTGCATCACCGCATTCGGGGACCTTGGATGCTGGACCCAGAGCCAGATCTACTGACTCACTCGTCAGGAGTTCCTCACCCATCCCTGGAATCTCTCCATCTAGCAGCTTGGCTGCTCCGCTCCTTAGCCAGGTCAATTCCCCTTACATCGGCGGTTCAGGATATTTTGGTAGCTTCTCATAAAGTTTCCACTACAAAGACTTACACCAGTAAATGGAAACGTTTTGTCTTCTGGGCGGAGTCACATCAGTTGGACCCTGTTACAGCTCCGTTAAACAAGGTTTTAGAATTCTTGACTGAATTATTTCATGAAGGAGCTTCCCCGGCTACTTTAAGAGTACAGTTAGCTGCCATTTCTAACTATCATATAGAAGAATGTGGTGCCTATTATGGCTCACAGACTTTGTAAAACCTTTTAAAAGGTTCCTTTCATATCAGACCACCAGTCAGAAGTCCGACATCACCGTGGAATTTAAATTTGTTGCTTTCTAAATTGATGTTGCCACCCTTTGAACCAGCTTCAAGTTGCACGTTGAAATTTTTGTCATGGAAAACATTATTTCTAGTGGCCATTACATCTGCTAGATGAGTGTCTGAGCTTCAGGCCCTTTCGGTCAAACATCCTTATTTAATATTTCATTCTGACAGAGTATCCCTACGCACTAATCCATCCTTTCTTCCCAAAGTTTGTTCTTCTAGTAATATCAATCAGTCCATTGAATTACCCACCTTCTTTAAAAACCACTCTAATAAATTGGAGTATATGTTGCACAAACTAGACGTCCATAGACAACTCAGATTTTATTTGGATAGAACAAAAGATCACAGGAAATCTGATCAACTATTTGTAGCTTTTGCTGACAGCAGAAAGGGTCTTGCAGTTACTGAAACAAACTCTTTCTAAATGGCTAACTGACTGTATCACATATGTTTATGAAGCCTCTGACCAAACTTTATCTGCAAAACCCAGAGGACATTCTACCAGATCAGTGTCTACATCTTTGGCTCACGCAGCTCGCTTACCTTTAGACACTATTTGTGCGGCTGCTACTTGGGCTAAACCACATACATTTATCTCTCATTACAAAGTGGACAGGGTTTCTAGGGATAGGGCAACCTTTGGTTCCACTGTGCTCAAGAACGTTCTCCCTTGAGTTCCTCAGGATCATGGAGCTAGGACGCTACCCATGTGTAAGAACAAAGGCGAGATTGAACACTCTCACATAAAGAAGTTATGTCCTTACCATAACGCTCCATGTGGAGTGTTCATCTCGCTTGGTTATTACACTCCCACCCTTCCCACCCTTAGGAAGAACGTTCGATTTGGTGCCTGGTCTGGAGTATTCTCCTTCTGCTGTTGCAGTAGTACTGTTACTATCATACTCAGGGTATGTTTGTATATATGTATTTTTATGTATATAGTGGCATGTGTGCGTGCGTATGTCTGGTTTGCTTGCAAACTAGATCTGAGGTAAAGGCAGAGGGGGATTGTGGGTATTAGATGTCCTCGAGCTTCTTCTCGATGCAGAGCTTGCAGTCGGCCGGCACGGAGCCGAGGATCGGCTCCGAACCCATGTGTAATAACCAAGGCGAGATGAACACTCCACATGGAACGTTATGGTAAGGACATAACTTCTTTTTCCTTGATGTCCAAGGTGGTCACTGACACTTCTCTAAATCAGGCCATTCACCTGTCCACATTTTTTTCCCAAACCTCAGAATCCAGGGGAAAGAATGCTTCATTCTTTAGATGTGCATAGGCATCTCTGTTACTGTCTTGACAGAACTAAAGCCTTGAGATAATCTGACAAGTTCTGTGACCTTTGCCTCTGGCTCCGAGGGAAAACCAGCTTCTAAACAGACTGTCAAAATGGGTGCTTCTCATTTTGTTATAGCTGAAATGGCAAAAAGTCACCGGAGGCTGTCACATAACACTCCACTAGAGTTACTGCAACCTCTGCTGCCTTCCTGAAAGGAGTCCCTACCAAGGACATTCTGGAAGCTGCTACCTGGTCTTCTGTAAGACCTTCACCGAACACTACCACTTAGCAGCCTTTTCCAGGTCCAGAGTAGGATTCGCCACTGCCATCATGTAGAGAATCCTCTCCTTTCACCCTCATTTCAGCTTTGAGAATCTTCCCACAAGACAGGACTGAAACACGAAGAACATAGTACAGTTGTAGACACTTAATATAAATATAGATGTTCGAGTGTATTCACTAATGTAGTCTTCTTTCCCTTCCTCCTTCCCTCTTAGCCTACTAGGTAGTTTATTCATAACTCCTCTAGACAAGGGAATCCCCTTTGGCCTCTCCTCCTGTATAGGTTCTCTTCCTCAGTTCTCTACTGCCCATTTAGGGGCTCCTACTTTTTAGGTGGAAAGAAAAAACTGTTATGATGTCTGCTGGTTCCCTGTATACCCAAGTGCACTGACGTTGGTTAGGGCGTCCGCAAGCCTAAGGAGGAGGGGAATTTTTCTGTGGTAGTCTGGCTGGCCAAGGGCTTTGACAGTAGGAAATCCCACAAGTCAAGACTGCAATAGTGAAAACACTCAAACATCTACATTTATGGTAAGTGTATGTAACTGTATTTTCTTTATCAACCTCAATATAAAAAGACTCCCCTGCAAGCAGGGCATTTCCACGTATCTAGCAGCATTTATGACTGTTAGGAAAACCCGCATCCGCCTTCATAGATTCATAGGTAGGTACTAGGTTATTGGCCCTAGGGCCTATATAAGCCTAGCCAAAAAGGTACCCTGGCTTTCACCACCCAAGAAAATTATTTTCCTGTGCCCCTGTCAAGCAGAGACACAGAGATGATCCCCGGGGTGAATTTCCTATTTCCCATCCAAACATCAAGATTTTTCTTGGAGTGCTAATTGAGGAGCTTTGTTTGATATAGATAGGTAGTTTGTTCCAGAGTATGGGAAGTCTCTGGGACAGGAATCTATCCCACCAGCATGTCCTGTTTATTGTGGTGACAAGGTTTAGGTCCCCAGAGCATGTAGCTTGGAGGGATTGGGATTTCTTTAAGTGGAGCATGTCCAACAACGCTGGGTTTAACATAGCTTTGTATATTAGGTAGAGAGTGCCTCTGAGTAGGCGATATGCGACAGAGTTAGGCTGGAGTTTTTGAGATGGTCTGCGATAGGGCATCTGTTTGAGCCATTAATCCTCTTTGTGAGGTATTTCTGCAGCCTTTCCGGTTGTTGTAGATGACTTGTGAGGTACATACCAAAAGGGGCATTGTACTCTATAATGGTTCTAATGAGTGACGAGTAGAGGGGAACAATGACCTCTTTTTTTTCCTGGATGAGAAACCTTTTGTGATGAGGTGTGCCACGTAGAAGGATTTCCTGACTACTGTGGCGATGTGATTATCAAAGGAGAGACTACTGTCCACCTGTGTCCCAGGGTCTCTTATCACACTTTCGGTGTGAAGTAGACTACCACCTATGTGGTAGCTCATGGGTACAGAGTTTTTACCAAAGGGTTGACAATGCACTTTTTGGCATTGAGCTTGAAGCCAAGGCTTTGACACCAGGCATCTGTCTCAGTGAGGCCCTTTTGTAGGATGTCCTCATCGTTAGGAGTTTCGATTATGGCTCCTAGTTTGCAGTCATTTGCAAACTTCATTAGCCAAAGATCTTCTGTGTTGGCTGTACTTCAGAAAAGTAGATACCAAACAGGAGAGGACCCAGGACTGAACCCTGTGGCACTCCACTTGTCACTGGTCTGAAGTTGGATTTGGACTCTGCTACTTTCACAGTGTGGGTTCTGTCAGTGAGCCAGTTGGCAACCCATCTTGTGACATAGGGATTTATACCTAGTTTAGTGAGTTTATCTATAATTCCAGAGTGGCGGATGGTGTCAAAACCCTTGGCGAGATCTAGATAGGCTGTGCGAACCACCTTACCCTCATCTACGGCTTTGGTGACTGCTTCAAAGAAGCCTATCAGGTTTAGGAGGCATGATCTGCCTTTTACAAACCCGAACTGGGTGGGGTCCAGAGTTTGGAGATCACCAGTGTCTTAGTTTATAAGTTCCATGATGATACATTCCATGGCCTTGCAGACCAGGCTCATTAGGCTAATGGGGCGGTTGTTCCTGGGGTCCGTGGTAGCTTCCCCTTTGTGGAGTGGGATAACCATCGTTGTGCGCCATTCAGTGGGCAAAAAGCCTGAGGTGAGGCTATGATTGAACATGGTGCTTAGGTGGGGTGTCAGTTCATTCTGTAGTTCATGTAGAACGCAGCCTGGGATGTTGTCAGGTCCCATGGATGCTGTGTTCTTGGCTTTGGAGAGTTTGATTTTTACGGGTTCAGGCTCCTAGGCAGCGAGACATTTCCCTGTGGTATATTTGGTTGGGGACACATGGCTGAAGTGACATTTAGCTGTAGAGAAATATAGCTGTTACAAATTCCCTGTAGGCAAAGAGAAGAATGCGATGCCATGTCCATAACTTCAATAACCAAATGCACAGGAGAAAAATAATGTCCATGGTCCCCAAGACTACATGAGACAGCAGGCAGTATTGCAGGTATCAGCAGCAGGCTGGCCAGTGGGCATGTCAATGGCAGTAAAAATGCGGTGCACAACAGGCAGTGCCTTTATCATTGGTATGTGAGAAACACTACCCCTTCACAGTGTCTAGAGAACATTACTTAAAATACATACTGGAGCATAAATGTGACTACAGTAGCATGCAAGATTTCCTACATGCTGTAGAACACTTCTACATGTTGTAGTTACTTAAGCATGTACTGTACACTGAACCAAACATTCATTAATTCTTCTGCCCCCACACACTTGGTTACTAAAGCTGTGGGAATAGCAGTGTGTGCTTCTCTTTGCCCACAGGGAATTCACAACAGACATATTTCTCAAGAATGTCACTTCAGCCATGTGTCCCCAACCAAATATACCACAGAGAAATGTCTCGCTGCCTAGAAGCCTGAACCCGATTTTTACCTGTGCAGCCATGTTTACAGGAACTTTGCATTCTTCCGGTATAGAGATGGCCCCTTTAGGGGGTGAGAGGGAGGTAAAGTTAGCACTGAACCGATCTGCCAGGATGTTGGCAATATCAGTTGGTTCTGTATATTTAGTGCCATTGTGCTGTAACTCAGAGCAGGTCTGAGTGTTGCCATTGTGATTCTTGACATAGCTATAGAATGCTTTTTGGTTGTCTTTTGAATCAGTGGCTATTTTGTTTTCATAACTAGCTTTGGAAGATTTTATGATGGATCTCAGCTTCTTACTGTGGCTGACCAGGGAGTTCCTCCAGTCATGGGATTTTACTCTTTTTGGCAGCAGTTACTTTCTTCTGTTGTAGAGTTTTTTTATGGCAGGGGACCACCAGATTGGCTTCATTTTTTTGGAGGATAGCATCTTGGTTCTGTTAGGGATAGCATGATCCATGCACTCGTGTAAGTGCTTATAAAGTGCATTTGTGTAGGATTCAGCAGTCGTACCTCTGTTGTCCATCTGCATGGGTGTCGTGAAGTTTGCCACTTCTGTCTTAAGAACGGTGAAGTTGGCTTTGGAGAATTTTTTTACGGTGGTTTTCCTAATGGGGAGTGGGGGTGGGATGTGGATGTCTAGGGTGATTAGCTTGTGGTCGGATCTGACCAATGAGGAATTGGGTGTGGAACACTGGTCACCCATGTTGGTAATGACCAGGTCTAGGATATTGGTCCCCCTGGTGGCGGTGTGGATAAGTTGATCCAAGGCACTGGAATTTATGAATTCCAGAAAACATTGAGCAGAATAGTTGGTACATGAGTAGTTTTCCAGTTAATGGTGGGTTAGTTGAAATCGCCCATTATTAGGGTGTTGTGTTGTACTCTAATATTTTCCCAGTGTATCATGAAATGAGGAGTGGGAATCCTGGGGCGTGGTGGGGATCTGTAGCAAGTTACAATTTGGATTGCAGTCTTGGCCAGAGTTAGGGGCACTTGGATAATCTCGGGTGCGTTATGCTGAGCAACTAGCCTGGAGGTGTGGATATCCTTAATGAATATGGACACGCCTCTGCCTTTAGTGTTTCGGTCCAGGTTAGGTGGCCGAAAGGTGTGGTATGAATTATAGCCTGGTAATACAGGGGTGCACTCTGGAGCCTTGAACCAGGTCTGTGTCACTGCACAGATGTCAATGTTCTCTATTTTAAGGAGTGCCTCGAGTGAATGCATTTTGAGGTTTAGACTTCTAGCATTGATTAGCATTACCCTCAGATTTTGCTTGCTTGTACCTGTTACGGTGGTGAATTTGTCATTTGAACAATCCTTATTGAATGATTATTATGTAATTCAGAAAGAGTTTTTCTTTAATACTGTCATTATACTAATTATGGTGTAATTGTACCTTTTTTTTATTCAATGATAATGCCTTTCATATTAAATAATCATATAACTAAAAGCATGCCACCAGATTTATTGGCTATAGTGTTTACAAAGACTAGACATGCATAATGAAGGGTGTATTGCTGCTTCCAGCTTGAGTACGGCCTCCTGGTAGTTGCTGTAGACAGTTGCTATAATGCAGACAAATTGCACACATTGCATAGTACGATGCTGGAATTAATTTTGTGCTTCATTTGGTTTCTCACCTCTATTTGGGCCATTTGTCTTCTATTCTGACTGCTTGTCAAACTTCTACGTTACCTCTTAAATCGATCAGCCCTTCTCTGCTAATAGAGTAGCAACTAGTGAAAGGGTCTTCTGAATTCTTGGTGTTAAGGTTATAAACTGAAATCCTGTGTATCATTAGACAACACCTGCCCTAAGCAATTTGTTAAAGCGTCGCATTGACCATTTTTCTCAGCTTTTTTGTCCCTGTTAGGAATGGGTCTTCTCATTGGTACTGATTTTTAAGAATAAGGGTGATGTGCAGAGCTGTAGTAAGTACAGAGGGGTAAAGTTGATCAGCCACAGTGTGATATTATGTGAAAGGGTAGTGGAAGCTTGGTTAAGAAGGGAGGTGGTGATTAGTGAGCAGCAGTATGGTTTCATGCCAGGAAAGAGCACTACAGATGCAATGTTTGCTCTCAGGATGTTGATGGAGAAGTATAGAGAAGGTCAGAAGGAGTTGCATTGTGCCTTTGTGGACTTAGAGAAAAGTGTATGACATGGTGTTTAGAGAGGAGTTGTGGTATTGTATGAGGAAGTTAGGAGTGGCAGGGAAGTATGTAAGAGTGATACAGGATATGTACAAGGTCAGTGTGACAGTGGTGAGGACTGCGGTAGGAGTAACGGACACATTCAAGGTGGTGGTGGATCAGCTCTGACCCCTGTCTTATCTGCAATCGTTTTGGACAGGTTGGCAGATGAGATCAGACAGCAGTCCCCGTGGGATATGATGTTTACAGATGACAATGTGATTTGTAATGAGATAGGGAACAGGTAGAGGAGACCTTGGAGGGGTGGAGATGTGCTCTAGAGAGGAGAGGAATGAAGGTCAGCAGGAGTAAGACAGAATATACATGTCTGAATAAGAAGGAGGACAGAGGAATGATGAGGATGCAGGGAATATAGTTGCGAAGGTGGATGAGTTTAAATACTTGGGATCAACAGTTCAAAGTAAATTTGAGTGTGGAAGAGAGGTGGAGAAGAGAGTGCAGGCAGGGTGGAGTGGGTGGAGAACAGTGTCAGGAGTGATTTGTGACAGATGGGTACCAGCAAGAGTGAAAGGGAAGCTCTACTAGATGGTAGTGAGACCAGCTTATGTTATATGAGTTGGAGACTATGGCACTGATGAAAAGACAGGAGTCAGAGCTGGAGGTGGCAGCGTTAAAGATGTTAAGATTTGCATTGGGTGTAACGAGGATGGACAGGATTAGAAATTAGTATATTTGAGCGTCAGCTTAGGTTGGATGGTTTGGAGACAAAGCCAGAGAGGCAAGATTGTGGTGATCTGGACATGTGCTAAGGAGGGATGCTGGGTGTATTAGGGGAAGGATGGAAGGATGCGAAGGATAGAGCTGCCAGGTAAGAGGAAAAGAGGAAGGCCTAAGATAAGGTTTATGGATATGGTGAGAGAAGATATGCAGGTGGTTGATGTGACAGAGCAAGATGAGGAGGACAGGAAAAAATGGAAGCAGATGATCCGCTGTGGTGACCCCTAACTGGAGCAGCCGAAAGAAAAAGACCAGTTTGCCAGTGTTATGAATAGCTTTGTTCATAGTTATAGATGATGCTTTAAGAATTCATATTGTCTGACTTTGTAAAGGGTTGAAAGTGTTTTGTCTTCATGACAATATGTTACCCTTAGTGCATGTTTTGCATTGCTGTTATATTATCCAAATGTTTGATGTGAAGTTGTTCAGTCTCGCCATTCATTCTTTACTGAAGAGTTCGGAGCCGATCCCTTGGCTCCGATACAATATGGCTAGTTGCCAAGCTCGAGGTCTTCAAATAGAGGTCAAGTCCCTATATCATGATGCACTTTGAATTACCCCAGATCTAGTTTGCCACTATAATAGATCAGAGGTTCTGCATTAGCTCGGGCCAGTAAAATTGTTTTTCTACTTATTTCTTACTTGCATTTACATAGTTAGATAGTTTAAATAGCTTAGGTAGTTTATTAAAGCTCTTACAGCTTTATACTGTGTGTTACTGTACTTTAGTCCCTTCCCTTAGTCTGTTTAAAAATTTTTTATAGTTGGCCTCTCGTTTTAGACGTAGATGTCCTTCAAGGATGCATCTGCAGTCCTAACATATGGGTTGTCCTGCCTCAGGCAGCCCTTCGGTCGGCCGGATTCCAAAGTCTGGGTCTGGCCTCGGCTGATGTCGCACTTCACCCGACGTCATAGCTGCTGTTTATTGGGTATAAAGGCATCAGCCGACGCCATTTTCCTCAGTCTTTCTTGCCACGCGGTGCCCAAAGCAGAAGCTGGTCGCAAGTGCCGGTCGGTCAGATCCAGAGATTTCTACTACCGAAGACTTCTAAAAAGCTAAGTACCCCGTTGGGGACTCTTTCTTGCCTCAGCCGATGTCAGACAAAGTAAATAATTGTTTAACTTGTGGGAAACAAATACCTCATAAGGATTTCCACTCCAGTAGAGCGTGCTTAGTCAGTGACCTTTGTCACTATTTTGCTAAAAACTTTTTAGTGTGTAGTTTTTCTGTGTAGTGTATTTAGCCTTCAGTTTGTTTAGGAAAGCTTTAAATTTATAATTACTGTTGAGTTTTATTGTTAACAGTAATTTTGTCTGACTGGATATTTAGACAGGGTATATCTTAGCAGCTATCTCCTTTTTTCTGTATAGCCTGCTATTATTGTGTGTTTAAAAAGTTGTGGTGACAGTAAAGGCTTTTCCTGTCACATTTATATTTACATTGCAGTTCTGCGTGTGTGTGTGTGTGTGTGTGTGTGTGTGTGTGTGTTTTAGCCTGATATTTTTTAAGATTTTTGGTAGCTGATTACTGTAGAATTGTTTTGTGTGACAGTAATTCTTCAAGTTTTCCTATGGCTGACCAAGACAGGCATCCCAAGTCTGGGTTTAAGAAGTGCCCAAAGTGTGGCCAAAATATGTCTGTAACAGACA
The DNA here is from genome assembly GCF_019279795.1 of Protopterus annectens. Classification (NCBI taxonomy): domain Eukaryota; kingdom Metazoa; phylum Chordata; order Ceratodontiformes; family Protopteridae; genus Protopterus; species Protopterus annectens. The sequence goes on from NC_056730.1 coordinate 807,103,099, forward strand.
GCCACGTGAATTGTGTATACTGTCTAGGAGCCCTGCATTTGCAAGACAGCTGTGCTATTTGTCATTCCTTCTCCTCAAGGGTCCTTCAGGAAAGGAAGAAAAAATGTATCGACAGATGGTTGTTGAAACCTTCGTTTCAAGAAGCTTTGAGTGACCAAGATGGATCCAGCAAGTCCTCAAAGTCTTCCAAGACTTTGGACTCTAAGAAATCAAAAAAATCTTCGACTTCGGCTCCACTGCCATTGGAACAGACAGTTTTTTTCCCTTTGGAGCCGGTCCCCAGTCTTGGAACCTGTGTCTGAAGCTCCAAAGAGTCCATTACTTCAGTCGACTCCTCTTGGTCCTCTATCAGCCTGTCCGGTCTGGATGTGGATCGTGTGGTGCAGAAGCTGTTATTGGCACTGGCCTTGGCAAAAATTTTATCGGCTTCAACGCCGAACACCCTTGCACCAGCACAAACTATTCCTCCTCCAAGCCATGCTGGTCCTTCGGAGCCGGAGAAGTCAGACCTGATGATAGTGGAACCCTCTGAGCAGACGCCTGCTCCAGTGTCTTTGGCTCCGTGCACTCTGATGTCCTCCATGCTGATCAAGGACTTTAGGGGCCGGCACTCTCTAGTCGGGTCCGGGGAGGATAGTCGGACCGACTTGTTGGCTCCGACTCTCCCTCTTGGAGCGTCGGCTCGGATGAGCTCTGCTTCTACCTCTGGTTCGGAGCCCACTGTCCCAGTGCCGGGGGTGTCGATGGTATCTTAGAATCCGTCAGTTCCCTCGCATCGGAGCAGAGGTGCTTTCGATGCCATGAGGAGAGTCATGTCTCCTGAGACATCCTCGACCTCAGGTCTGCCTTCCTCCTTCCCTAAAGTGCCTGTGTCTGCTTCTGTCTCACACATCCTTACAAAGCGTAGAGATCCAGAGCCTCAGAAAGCCCTATTGGGAGGCCCCTGCTCTTCTGAGACCTCACCAGAAGTTTCCACTGATGAGGTTCCCAGGAAGAGATTGTGTAAGAGGAAATATCTAGACTCCTTTCAGGAACATCAGATACTGACTTAGATGAGACAGATGGGTTCCCATGGTTCCCCTCTGAGGATATCTCATTTGCTGAGATACTTGAAATCCTTAGGCAGAGGGGTGACTGGCGGTCCAAAAGCCCTACTGAGGATGAGTCAGTTCTCCCGAAGGCTTTCGGGTATCAGCCCTGCACCTCTTGGGTGTCCTCCGCACTTTGATGAGCTGATGCAGCTGCTCTCATGAAGGTTGTGGTAGTCTCCGGATACTATGGAGCCTGTCCCTAGGACGCCTAATAAATTAATTTCTGCCCCCCCTTGACAAACCATTTTTAACAAAAGGTGTTCCAGTTGATGTGGTGGTGGCAGCCACCAAAAAGGAAATGTCTGAGACTTCCTCATCTATCCATCCTCCTAACAGAGACTCCAGGATTATAGATAGATATGGGAAGCACATGTTTAGTTCAGCGAACTTTGCTCTTCGTTCACTCAACTATTTAACCCATTTTTCCAGGTTACAAAGAGATCTCCTTAATGAGCTAGGAGATGCTCTTCAGGGTACAGTAGTTGCAGGAGCTTTTGACAAAGTTGCCGTTCAGCTTGCTAACCTCAGTTCTGTAGTCAACTCAACCATGCGCCTGATCTCTTATGCAGTTGATGGAATGAGTAGGGCAGTGAGTACAGGAGTTGCTCTTAGCAGACACTCCTGGATGCGCTTGTGTTCCTTCGTGGAGCCCTCCAAGTCATCCTTCGTGAAAACTCCCTTTGATGGCTCGTCCCTGTTTGGGCCTAAAGTGAAGGAAACCTTAACCATGTGTGAACAGGACAAAAAGACTCTTTCTGCTGTTGGGGTCTGTTTGTTTTTCAAACCCTGCCCGACCCTACCCTAAAGGTCAAAGGGGAGGAAAAATGTGGTTTCGAAAAGCTCAAAGAGCCTTTCAGGGCACACGCGGTGAAACCCCCCACCAGAGGCAGAGGTGAGGGCAATAATGGAAGACGTCACCCTCGTGGCAGAGGGGGTCCGCAACACCAGGGCGACAGAGATCACGTCTCTGGGAAGCCCTACCAGCACTCCTGAGAGGAGGCCCGACTGTCCTGTTCTGGAGGCAGTCAGGGGTCGCTTATCTTTGTATCCAGACGCCTGGCTCAAAATAACAAAAGACAGCTGGGTACAAAGTATAATTTTCAGAGGATGCTTAATCCCATTCACCACACCCCCTCCACCCATAAGAAAAATCTCGGACGTTCCACCCAGTTACAGGGAACGGGCAACAATAGAGGTACAAACGTTGCTAAGAAAAAGTCATCCAGCCAGTCCAGACAGGATCTGGAACTTACTCAAGATTCTTTTTGGTTCCAAAGAAGACGGGGGAACTGGAGACCCATATTGGTCCTCCGCAGACTGAACCAATATGTAAAGAAGGAGAAGTTCTGGATGGTCACGCTTCAGTCTATACTTCCCTTCTTAGGGAAAGACAATTGGATGCGCTCGATAGATCTCACGGATGCGTACTACCACATAAAAATGGCCAGGCCATCCAGGGATCATCTGCGCTTTTGGCTGGGAGCCAGTCATTACCAGTTTTGAGCCCTGCCCTTTGGTCTCACTACAGCCCCCAGAGTGTTTACCAAATGCATGACAGTGGTCAAGGCTCACCTGAGGCTTCTAGGATTACAGGTGTTTCCATACCTAGACGATTGGCTCCTTACCACCACCACCAGGCATCAACTCATTCAGTCCCGGGAGTCCACTCTGTCACTCTGCAATCATCTGGGCATTATAGTCAACTCAAGAAAATCTGCCTTGTCACCACCACACTAAGGCTTCCAATAGAAAGAGTCTTTCTTCTTCATCAGCATGTCAGCATTCTAATATCAAAAGACAGGGCACCAGCATCAGAAGTTCTGAAATTATTAGGCATGATGGCAGCAGCAATTCTAGCCATACAACTAGCTCGTATGCACATGCAGATACTACAATGGCTGTTGTTCACTCAGTGGTCTTACCAAGAGCTTCCCATGTCTCACACTATAATGATCACAAATTCCTGCAAAAAGGACCTTCAGTGGTGGTTTACCTCACTTCATGTCATGATAGGATGCCCATTTGTGCTACCTCCTCCAGTGGCCGCAGTGACTGCGGACACTTCTCTGATAGGGTGGGGGGGGGGGCATTTTCAGGGAAAGACTGCCCAGGGCACATGGACCGATCAAGAGACACATCTGCATATCAATGTCCTGGAGATGAGAGCAGTACTTCTGGCATTGCAGTACTTTCAGGACTCTCTTCCTCTGGGTACAATTGCGATTCAGACAGACATGTCGGTTGTCTGGTATTTGAACAAACAAGGAGGAACCAGTTCTTACCCCCTTTGTTGCGAGGCTGTCAGAGTATGGCAGTGGGCTGTTTCCATCCAGCGCTTTCTGTTGGCAACGCACATCCCGGGGAAATCCAATGTGATAGCAGAAAAGCTCAGCAGGCCTATCTTGTTGCCCCACGAGTAGTCTCTCAAGAAAGAAATAGCGGACAGGATATTCTGCAGGCAGGGCCAGCCTTGCTGTGAACTTTTTGTCAGTCACATGAACACGAAATGCGGAAGATACTTTGCCCAGATTCCCCCACTGGGAGAAGCCCCAAGGGATGCACTTGTACACGATTGGCCTCCTGGTCTCCTCGATGCATTTCCACCAATCCCGTTGATACCCAAGGTTCTACAGAAAGCAAAAACCCTGGGAAGGACCACCATTCTAATAGCCCCTCATTGACCTCATCAGATTTGGTTTCCCTTCCTTTGACTTTTGGAGGACTCTTGGATTCTGGACCTAGTTCGAGACCTTCTGACTCACTCGTCGGGGGATTTTCATCCCTCTCTGCAGTCGCTGAAGCTGACAGCTTGGCTGCTCCAATTCCCATCATAGCTAGGTTCCATAACCTCTCCAGTGAGTCAAAACAGATCCTTTTATCTTCTCTCAAATCTTATACTCGGAAGCTTTACCTTAGCAAATGGAAAACCTTTTCTATATGGGCTTCTAAAAATAATATTGATCCTTACCAAGCCCCTGTGGCCTCCATTTTAGAGTTCTTGACTATGATTTTTAACAAAGGAGCTGCAGCAACAATTGTTTGTGTTCAATTGGCTGCTATTTCTAATTTTCATCACGGATTTGAAGGGTTGAATATCATGTCTCACAAGTTATCCAAAGCTTTTCTCAGTGGGACTTTTCATATTGGACCACCTGTGAAATCTCCCTATCCTCCATGGAATCTAAATGTTATGCTTTCCCGGATAATTCTTCCACCATTTGAACCAGCTTCCTCTTGTGACATGTCATGGAAAGACCATCTTTCTGGTAGCTGTTATTTTGCCCGCAGTGTGTCAGAGCTTCAGGCTTTATCCCTCAAGCCTTTCACATTTGATATTCCATGCTGACAGAGTCTCACTTAGAACAAACCCCTCATTTTTGCCCAAAGTTCACACTGAAATCAATCGTAACCAGATTATTGATTTGCCAGTCTTCTTCACCAACCATTCGAACAATTTAGAGTATATGCTGCACAAACTTGATGTTCACAGACAGCTCAGATTTTATTTGGATAGAACAAAAGATTTCAGAAAATCAGACCAGCTTTTTGTTTCATTCTCGGACTCTGGGAAGGATAGACCAGTGGCTAAAACGACTCTGTCTAAATGGTTATCTGATTGTATCACCTTTACCTATTCAGCTGCCAGTATGCCTGTGGCAAGATAAGATTGAAGCTCACTCAACCAGAGCAGTTTCTACATCATCTGCTTTTTCTGCCAGACTTCCCATTGATAACATTTGTGCAGCAGCCACTTGGATAAAATCTCATACCTGTATCACTCATTACAAAGTTGCCAAAGCCTCCAGGGAACAGGGCTTCCTTTGGATCCATGGTCCTGAAAAATATACTCCTGTGAGCCACCCAAGGTTGATGGGGCTTGGGATGCTACCTATCAGTAAAGAATGAATGGCGAGATTGAACAACTTCAGGTAAATAAGCTATGTACGTATCATAACGTTCCATGTGAGTTGTTCATCTCGCTTTCATTCTTACGTCCCTCCCCCCTACCCCCTCCTGGGCAGTTTCTTTAGCTGACTAATGGTAGGTGTAGTCTTGACAGTTTTTCTCCTTTGGTGCAGCAGTGTCTTCACTTTCATTTGTTGGATTTTATTATGCAGGTAGGACACATTGGTAATAGAAGGAAGCTGCTTTCTGAAGTCATTAAAAGTTTAGCTTTGTGCATAATCTTTTACAGATTCTACAGTTAAAAATTTCAAAGAGCAGACTGTGGTTTGGGAGGCACTGGATCATTATATGGCAGTGAGCGTGATTGGAGGTCTCAGACAGCTGTCTTACCAGTCAGTCTACATCTTCATCTCTGCTCATGGTCATGAAGTATGGGTACTGACTGAATGAACACGATAAATTGCCAAGTGAAATTTCTTTGGAGAGATCTGGGCTTCTTGTCTTGATATTATGAAGAGGTTAAGAAGCATTGTGGTTTAGGAGAACCATGGACTGAAACTGTTGCTCCTTTGTATTGAGAAGAGCCAAGATGGTTCTGGCCTCTTATAAGGATGTCTTGAGAGAGATTCCCATTGTAATTATTTTAGGATTAACACAGGGCACTCTGGATGAAGTTACATCTTTTTACCTGCCTGGAAATACTTGGGATTCCCAGGATGAACTGAAATCTGTTAAAGAAAGGGGGCTGCCTGTATACTCTTTACTAGTAGGGTTGAAAAGTGTACTGGTTCCAACTCCTGTCCTTACCCTGAAAAAAGGAGAAAAAAGAAAACGTATATAAACATGCTTATAATATATACACCTTTTGTTATAGGGATTTCAGGCATCATTTCTTGCATTTGTTTGCAAGATGCCTGACCTCCAAACTATCGCTCAACATTACAGCTTGTTTTCTTGAAGAGGCATTAATTGCTTATGTGGTTGTAGCATTCACTGTACTTATTTAACCCTTTTAGATAAAGTTAAGACATTGGTGCCAGATATAGAGCTGTTTTAGGAGTTGTTCTAATGTCACTATAGTATATACATAATGTATGCTTGGTCAGGCTTACGCAAGCTAGTTTCCATGCAGGTTTTCTGACAGGATTTCTTTTAGGTAAATGAAGTTCCACGGCGGCCACGGTGGTGCAGCGGTTAGCGTTGCCACCTCACAGCAAGAGGTTCTCCGGTTCTATTCTCTGCTGGGGTGCCTTCTGTGCAGAGTCTGCATGTCCTCCCTGTGGTCGCGTGGGTTTACTCCGGGTGCTTCTGTTTCCTCCCATATCCCAAAGACATGCTGTAGGTGGTTTGGACACACTAAATTAGCCCTAGGTGTGAGTGTGTGCATGTGTGTGCCTTCTGTGGAAGGTTGGGCGCTGGGCTGGCAACTCGACACCATAAAACTCCATTGCCAATCATGAGCGGACAGGTGATCCGCTGTGGCGACCCATTAACCGGGAAAAGCCGAAAGAAGAAGAAGAAGAAATGTTATTTTTCAGCACCTTTGTCAGTTTCTGATTTTAAGTATTTTACCATTTCACAGTCTATTTAGTATTTTGTCAGAATATTAGAATCACTCTTCTGCATAAATTGGAAATATTTTTGTGAAGTAGAAGTGTTACAAGAACTGCCTTGTCAGTTAAAAAATAAAATAACTGTTTATCCAATAAGGATGGTGCCTTTTACTTGGAAGTGTCTTAAGTGTCTGTCAAATGAAAGATTTGCTGTGCAAAATAACTGAGAAACAGAAGAGAGGGAACCACAGATTTTTTTTGCAAGTTTTATTGAGGAGCAGAGAAATACCATCATGAAAATGCTACATGAAAAGCCACTGCGGGTACTTTTGTGTGACATTAACTTAATACTGAAAAAGGTTATAGATAATGTGTGGAATCAACAAATGTGCTAGTTTGCAAATTAGACAACGTAGAGGCTAGATGTTTATGAAGATAAGTGCTGAATAGTAGCAAGGCAAAAGTAACGTACAAAAGAGTGCAGTATTGAAGTTCTCTCAAGAGGTGACTTTCTTGCTATCCATGTCAAGAACACATAATAAAGGGTTATGATTGGTGACCTGATCATAATTCTTTGTAGTGCATAGAGCTTTATTTCAACTGCGTACTACCAGTGAAGTAGAAAAATTAAGTGTGTTGCTGGCTTTCAAAACTGTAAAACACTTGGCAAGCGCTGCCAGTCTTTCTCATGTTGCAAAAAGTCAGGAACAGATTACCTGCACAGAGAGCAGGTATAAACAGATCTGTTTTTTTTATTGTGGTGCTGTTTTGCTGGTCAGTTTTGGCAGATTTAACTGCCTAGGGAGAGCCCTGACCCTAACAAATCTGATGTTCATTCTATCCTCAACTAGTGGGTTCAGATCCGATCCGTCGGATGTGACTCTGCCGATGCTAAAGCTCTCAGCCACCAGATCTCTCAAGCTTTTGCCTTGCTCACAATGCACTCTGCCAATTAACACTGATCTTGTTTGCCGTTTCTAGCTAACTGACATGGTCTACCAGTTTCTCTCGAGCTGTATTGGATAAGTAAAGTTTTTTCTTCATAATTCCTTTCATTGACCAGTTTTCTTTTTCTTTACCTTTTTAACGTTTAGTTGTTACTGTTTGTGGTTTAGGATTATTACTGTTTATTCTCCCTTGCCCTTATGACTTTGTCATATTTCTGACATACTATTGTTGGTATTTCCTTGCCTTCCTTTCTCTTCTACTGTCCTTTGAGTGTTGTAATTCTTTCTTTTGAACTGCTTCTGCTGTCGTTCCGCTCCTTTTCATACTTGGTACTATTACATACTATCGTTAGTATCTCCCTTCCCTTATGACCTGGTTGTAGGTCTACATATCATTGGTGGTATTCCTCTGCTTTTCTTCTTCCATTCTGTGCTTTTCGTCTTCCATCCTGTTTAAAAAAAAAAAAAAAAAAAAAAGAGAGAGAGACTTAATTACTGTTTGGAATTGTTTTATGTTACGAATTTTCACATATTATTATTATTGTTGATGTATATATTGCATAATGAGTGACAAAACTACAGATTTCAAGAAATGTTCCAGATGTGGACATAAGTTGCTTATCTTGGATGCACACTTGTTTTGTGTGTACTGCTTGGGTCTATTACACTTACAGGAAGATTTCTTGATTTGCCCCGGATTTAATCTGCGAGCCTTAACTGAACATAAAAATAAGTTGATATTAAAAGGTCTCCTCCCTTCCTTTTTTGGAGAAGCTGTATCCCAGACTCCAGAGTTGAAGCATTCCACCTCTTCAAAATCTTCCTCTGATTCTTCCCTGAAAAGGAGTGCTAAACATCTGGTCTCAACCCTGGATCAGAAAAAGACGAAAATTCAGGATCCGACTGCCCCTTCTGTTCCTACGACTTCTAAAGCAGCTATTACAGTGCCGGTAATATCCAAGTCGGGTCAGACAGAATTTTCAGATCAGACACTGGCTTTGGAGACTCTGTATTGGCCTTGTACTAGATATTCTCCATCGGTTAATCCAGTACCCGACAAGCTTCCATCACCCTTTTGTAGAGACCAGCATCCCCCCTCCATTTAGTCTACTCGTTCTTCAAGAAGTCTCACGGAAGAAAATGTGGAGAGAGTGATGAGGCAGATCCTCTAGGCGTAGGAACAGATTGGTTTTCCCTCTGTACCTACCTCTCTGGGTCAGGTTGTCCGACCTTCCACCCCTGCAAGTTCCTCCTCTAATACCATCTGTTGTCTTATAGCTTCAGGTTCCCAGTTGTCTGGATCCATCAATCTTGGATTTGAGGATCTCGTGTCTTCGGATCTGACATTGTCTCTGAGACTTCTGATCTTTTTGGATCTGGAGAGCTCTTTGAGTCGAAGCCTGCCTGCAGAGTCTGGGGTGCAGTTTTCAGAGCCATCTCTGTTTCTCGGCACTGGACAGTTCAGCTCCAGCTTCCTCCTTTGGGGTGGTGTCGACTGGTTGGAGAGGGGATTATTCGGAAACCTGGTTTCTTGGATTAGAGCCTCTCTCTGGCTCCTTTGAGCCCTGCCTTTGAGGCTGTGAAGAGAGTTTTTCTGGCCTTGGCAGACCTCATAGAACCTTTCCCTCAGATCCTACTTTTTCCACAATGATGCCCCAGCTCCTGGAGCCTCAACAACTTTCTCCACGGGGACATTCTCTACCAAAACCTCAAATTCCCTCACAGGGAATTCTGCTTTCCTCTTCCAAGACTTCCCCAGAACGTATCACTGAACGAAGTACATAGGAAAAGGGCATGCAAGAGGAAGCACCTAGACTCCCTCACAGGAGTCTGTCACTGAAGACATGGATTTTGGAGAAGGTCCCACCAGTCACCTCCTGAAGATGTTCCCTGCGGACACATAATAGAAATCCTGAAACAGAGAGGTGGCTGGACATCCTCCAACCGTACGCTGGAGGAATCCGATGTCCTTCAAGAATGCAACTGCAGTCATAACATATGGGTTGTCTTGCCTCAGGCAACCCTCGGTCGGCCGGATTCCAAAGTCTGGGTCCGGCGTCGGCTGGTGTCGCCTCCTCTCCGACGTCAGAGCGGCTGGAGTTATAAAGGCATCGGCCGATGCCATCTTCTTCAGTCTTTCTTGCCGCGCGGTGCCCGAAGCAGAAGCAGTTCGCAAATGCCGGTCGGTCAGCTCCTGTGTTTTCAGTACCGAAGTCATGTAAAAGCTAAGTACCCCGTTGGGGGACATTTTTTCTTGCCTCAGCCGATGTCAGAACAAATTGAGAAAGTTAACAATTGTTTGTCTTGTGGTAAACAAATACCTCATAAGGACTTCCATTCTTACTGCCTTCCTTGCTTGGGCCCAGACCACGACGTCTCTGCCTGTGCTGCCTGTCCTTGCTTTAATAAGCGCACTGTCAGGCGCCGGGCAGAATTTGCCGAAGACTCTTTCAGTGAATCTTTCGAATATATTATGCCGTCGGATCAACCGACAACTCAATCTGCCAAAAAAACGAAAGGACGGGGACCGACATCCTCGGCCCGCATCCACAACCGATGTTACTCCTAAATCCTCCGCTAGTGCTTCGGTCCCTTCGGAAGCGGTGATTCAACTGCTCCAGGCCGACGACACAGCGTTAACTCGTCCTTCGGTCTCGGAGACCTCTCCGGTGCCGGTTGTTGACTTTCCTCCGGAAACCGAAGTTCTGGATCTACCCGACACCATTCCCGTAGACAAGGTTACTCCTGCACGTGGAGCTGCAAGGCCTCCAGTATCCATGTCTATCAAGGCCTTTGCACGTGCTAAGGCCGCCAGCCAGGCCAAGGCCCATCCTAAACCTGCTGCTCAGGCCCCTTCTTCTGATAAACAGATCATGTCTCTTGCTGCAGATCTTATTTCTGTTATCAGGGGGTCTCAGCCTCACCCTGACAGAGATTCTCAGCCACCTGCAGAGAAAAGGCCCAGAACTGAGCAGGCTGACAACCTCTCTTCAGATGAAGCCTCTGGGGATTCTGAGCATTCAGATACCCAAGAAGAATCCTTCCAGGCCTATGAGGACTCTGATGCTGAGGAATCAATTCCCTCTGCCTCCCCTCCAGAGGATTTCTAGTTTGGTGAAGTCCTGCATTCTATGAGGGAACATTTTAAATGGCAGGGGCAGGAATTCTCTGATTCCAGGAAAAGGCTTCGTACCTTCCTCAAGCTTCCCCAGCACAGACCTTTAGCTATTCCTCCAGTTATGGATGTTTTGGATGATGTTTTCTCTGACTCCAGTACTAACCCTGATTCTATCCCCCCTGCTCCTGTCAAGCCAGACGGATATTACAGGGTTCTTGACACTCACAAGCATCTTTTTAAGGCCCACTCTGTGGATCTAGAAACTATTTCACAGGGCCCCAAGGGAGTGGCTACTTCCACTGCCAAGAATCCACTGCCAGCGGATAGGGAAGCTAGGTCCCTGGAGAGATGGGGTAAAAAAGTTTATACCTCTACCACCCTAGCCATGAGGTCACTTAACTGCCTTTTTCATATGTTTCAGTACCAGGATTTTTTACCGGATGATTTACAGAAAAAGCTAGCCTCACCAGAGCCTATTGATAGAAAAGCATTGCAGGATCAAATACATAACACTCAGCAGGTTAACAATCATTTTCTTCAGTGTGGTTATGATGCATTGGAGGCTTCATGTAGGGCAGCTATGACTGGGGCTGTGATACGTAGACATGCTTGGTTAAAAGATCAGCCATTGCCAGACCATGTTAAAGTAAAGTTACTTGATGCACCTCTGGAAAACAGAAGCTTTTTGGTGCTAATGCACAAGATGTGTTGAAATCCATTGAGGAAAAAGCTAAGTCAGTACAGACAGTCAAGGATTTCCTCCAGGTTCAGCCTCCCAGGTTTAGCAGAAACTGGCCCTCAAAGAATTGGTCCTTCCCGGACTCTGACAAGTTTCAAAGGGGAAAAAGCAGGCGTGCACGAGGTAGAGGGCAATACCGAGGATCCTACAGGGGCTGCCAATGACACCCTTCAAATCAAAGAAGTGGCGCAGGCAGCCTTGCTGCACCACTAGGACAATCACAATGACTTGACTTTCATTCCGCCTACAAAGGCTCAAAGAGAAGCACCTTTGGGCGGAAAATTATCCTTATTCTCAAAAAACTGGCATATCTTAACCAAGGACAACTGGATTCTGGATTTAATAGACAAGGGTTACAGATTCCACTTCCATACTTTACCAATAAGACAAGGCATGCCAAACCTGCCACATCATCAAAGGGCAGAGGCACTCACTCAAGTCTCAAAGCTGTTAAGTATAAAAGCAATAGAGAGGGTTCCTCCTCAGGAACAAGGCCAGGGATTTTACTCAAGACTGTTCTTGTTCCAAGAAAAGAAAGCAAATGGAGACCTATACTGGACTTGTCTACTCTAAATACTTTTCTCATTGTGCCAAAGTTCAAAATGCTGACGTTGCAGCAACTCCTTCCCATGCTGGGCAAGGGGTCTTGGCTGGTCAGTCTGGACCTCAAGGAGGCATACCTGCATGTCCCAATCAGACAAAGCTGCAGAAGATACCTCAGATTTCTTGCAGGGACAGAGCATTATCAATTCTCAGCATTGCCGTTTGGCTTATCTACTGCGCCCAGAGTGTTCACGAAATGCCTGGCATCAGTAGTGGCACACTGCAGACTCCAGGGGATTCAAATATACCCCTACCTGGACGACTGCCTCATACAAGCAGACAACAAACAAACCTTAATTGCAAACTTGGACTATGTCATTAAACTGCTGCTGGCCTTGGGATACACAGTCAACATTCAAAAGTCAAGACTACTACCATCCCAACAGATTATTTTCCTAGGAGCCAAACTGGACACAGAAACACAAATGGCCTACCTCACAGAGGAGAAACAACAGCAGTTACCAGAGTACTTCAAAGGCGTAGCAAAGCTCTCCCAGCTGACTGCAAGGAAAATCCTGCAGGCCCTGGGGTTCATGGCATCTTGCATTCTCATGCATCAACCAGTCCTTCATTCATGCCAAAAGTGATATCCAGGGTGTCTCTAAATCAAGCAATTCACCTGCCTACTTTCTTTCCCAATCCTCAAAATAAGGGGGAAAAGCTGCTGCACACTTTGGACGTACACAGACAATTACGCTACTACTTGGACAGAACAAAGACCACCAGAAAGTCTGACCAACTATTTGTAGCCTATGCTGCTGGAGTGCAAGGAAAGGCAATCTCCAAACAAACAATTTCAAAATGGATTGGACACTGCATCAGATTCTGTTACTCTTTCCATGGAAAAGGTGTGCCAGCCAATATTAGGCCACACTCCACCAGAGCTATAGCCACATCCACAGCTTTCCTAAGAGGAGTGGCTACAAAGGACATTCTAGAGGCTGCTACATGGAGCTCCATGCATACATTTACCAAACACTACAACCTGCCTTTATACTCCAGATCCCGAGCAGGCTTTGCTTCGGCAGTCCTGCAGGGCATTTTAGCTACACCATCCCTTTCTTAGATCCTACCACCCCCAGCTTGGCTATGGTATTCAACCCATATGTCAGGACTGCCGTTGCATATCTATCGGACATCTGCATTTATGGTAGGTACAAAACTGTACTTTATCACATTTGGGTTATCTGCTTGCAGTAGCCCTCAGTCGGCCTGATTAACAAAGTCTTGGGTCGCACGTCAGTTGCTGTCTTTTCTTCCGTTACGTCAGGTCTTCAGGGGTATAAAACATGCAGCCGACATCATTACATCAGTCTTTCTTGCCGTGCGGTGCCCAAAGCAGAAGCAGTTCGCAAGTGCCGGTCGGCCTACTCCTGAAATTTTCGTTTTCGAATTTCAGAACGAAGTCTTCAACTGAAAGCTAAGTACCCCGTTGAGAAAACTTTTTCATTCTCTAAACCGATGCCAGTAAAAGTAAATAATTGCATTTCTTGTGGAAAGCAAATACCTCATAAAGATTCTCATTCGTATTGTATTCCTTGCCTAGGCCCTGACCACAACGTACCTCACTGTCAGTTTTGTGCTTTATTTAAACCATGAACCATCAGTCGTCGGTATATTTGCTCTTCTAAATATTTTGGTGCTGTGTTCAATTATCCTGATATGTCTTCGATAAGCCATCCGTCTACCGACATTCCGAAAAAAACGCAAAGATAAAGACAGAGACAGGTCGCCTAAGTCCAAAGCTGCTGACGATGCTTCTCCTAAGCCAGTCACCAGTTCCTTGATACTCAGTGAGGTGCTTCCGCAACCCCTTATACCTGCTACTTAAGATTCGCAGGCCTCTACTGAGACCCATTCGGAGTCCGGTATGCCGCGAGATGCTTCAACTGTGGAACCTGCGGATGTCTCTACCTTGGATGGCTCTGGAGCCGCTGTGCAAGCACCGGCTTCTGAGGGTGTATTCAGGTCTACTAACATGCATATTAAATGTACGCCATCTTCTTCTTCAAGGCCTAAAACTCGAACCATGCCTAGAAAATTGATGCCCAGACCGCATGGTCAGGCCTCTATACGTAAAATACAAATAAGAATGGCTGAAGACCTTATTACTTTAATCAGGGGAAGCCAACCTTCCACCTCTAAGAGACCTAGGACTGAGTTTGCTTATGATACTTCTGACCAGGATTCTGAAATTTCTGTTTCCTCTGATGACCAGGATTTACCCTTCTCTACCTGTGAGAATTCTGATGCTGATGACTCTATTCCCTCTGGTCCCCCCCAGAGGATTTCTCTTTTGGTGAAACGTTGCATACTCTCAGGGAGCATTTTCGTGGGAAAGTCAGGATTTCTCTGATTGTAAAAAGAGACTTGGGGATTTCTTACTCCTGCCCCAGCACACCTTTAGCTATCCCTCCTGTACTAGACATTGTTGGTGATGCCTTTTCGGAATCTAGCTTGGCCCCTAACTCTTTACCTCCTGCTCCCAGAAAACCTGATAGTACAGGGTTCCTGACTCTCCCAAGTTCGTTTACAAAAATCCTACTGCAGATCCTGAGACCATTTCACTGGGATCCAAGGGCATTAAAGCTACTACTGCCAAAAATCCTACCCCCTCTGATAGAGACTCCAAGGAACTGGATTGATGGGGTAAGAAGGTATGCACTTCAGCAGCTTTGGTCATTAGGGCCTTGAATTGCCAGTTTCATATGCATCAACAGCATATTATTGGATTGCTTAGACAGAAAATGATGTTGATTCCTGATTGTGCTGAAAATTAGGATTTACAGGATTTAATGCATTCTGCTACACAAGTTGGTAAACATACGTTGCAATGTGGTTTTGATTCACTAGAGGCATCTTGCAGGGCTGCTGTAACTGGGTCTGTACTTAGAAGGCATGCTTGGCTTAAGGAGCAATCCTTGCCAGATCACGTTAAAGCAAAATTACTGGATGCTCCCTTAAATCAGGACCGCCTGTTTGGCAACAAGGCAGAAGAAGTTCTTAAAAAGATGGAGGAAAAAGTTGAATCTATGCAAACTGTTAGATTTTTTACAAGTACAACCTCCAAGATTTAGTAGGCATTGACTTTCTAAGAATTGGTCCTTTCCTGCCTCTTCCAGACCTTCCCAGTCCAACCCAGATCCAGCAGAGCACCCAGGCTTCAGTCCCAGGGAACGCAGAGGACTAAGCAGTGGGGGGGCCTCCACTTCCAAATCTGGAGTAATAAAACTCCCCCCTATTGTAAACTGTCTCAGTGACTTATTTATTAAACCTTCCAAGCACTTCTCAACTGACTGCCCCTTTGCGGGGAAAGATTGCACTTCATGCAAAGAACTGGGGACTCATTACCCAGGACAAATGGGTTTTAAATATAGTGTCCCAAGGATACAGATTTCACTTCTACACATTACCAACTCCAAGCGGTTGGTCGGTTCCACCTCCAAATCACTGGGCAGTGGACCAAAGCAAGTACTTTCTCTCTTAAGCATAGGGGCTATTCAGTTGGTACCAGAAGAGGAAAAGGGACAAGGTTTCTACTCAAGACTTTTCCTCCTTCCCAGAAAAGACAATTCATGGCGTGCTATCCTGGACCTGTCTACTCTAAACACCTTTTTGGTGATTCCAAAATTCAAGATGCTGACTCATTTGCTTCCTATGCTAGGCAAAGATGCCTGGTTGGCAACATTAGTTTTAAAGGAAGCATACCTGCAGATCCCAATCAGGGAATCTTGCAGAAGATACCTACGTGCACTATCAGATGTTCTTCGTGTTTCACTGTTGCAGTCATTACATTTGAGTAATCTGCTGGCAGGTTGCCCTCAGTCGGCCTGATTAACAAAGTCTTGGGTCCTGCGTCGGTTGCTGTCCCTTTTTTCCATGACGTCAGGTCGTCGGGTATAAAACATGCAGCTGACGCCATTTTCATCAGTCTTTCTTGCCTCGCGGTGCCTGAAGGAGAAGCAGTTCGCAAGTGCCGGTCGGCCGACTCCTGAAATTTTCATTTTCGAGTTTCAGAACCGAAGTCTTCAACCTAAAGCTAAGTACCCCATTGGGGAAACTTTTTCTTGCTCCTTACCGATGTCAGTAAAAGTTAATAATTGTATTACTTCTGGGAAGGAAATACCTCATAAGGATTTTAATTTGTACTGTATTCCCTGCCTATGCCGTGACAACAACGTGCCTTGCTGTCGGTTTTGTGCTAAATTTAATCACCACATTATTAAGCATTGGTTTATTTTTGCATCAAAATATTTTGGCTCAAGATTTAACTACCCAGAAATGTTGTCGGTTAGCAGTCCGACTACCGGAATACCTAAAAAAAATGCAAAGAAAAAGGCAGAGGCAGACAGTCGAGCTCCAAAACAGACGACGGAGCTTCTCCTAAGCCAGTCGCCAGTACTCAGTGAGGTGCTTTTGCAGCCCCTAATACCCGCTACTTTTGATTCGCAGGCCTCTACTGAGACCCATTCGGAGTCTGGTATGCCACGAAACACTTTAAGTATTGAACCCGCGGATGTCTCTACCTTAGATGGGTCCGGAGCCGCTGAGCAGGCACTGGCTTCTGAGGGTGTTTTCAGGCCTAAACATTTGTATATTAAACAGACGCCATCTTCAAAACTAAGGCCAAAATCAACTTTTGTGTTTAAAAAAACGATGCTTGGACCACGTGCACAGGCCCCATATGCCTAAAAAACAAATTATCAAAATGGCTGAGGATTTAATTACCTTGATCAGGGGTACCCATCCTCCTCCTGCTAAGAGGCCTAGGCAAGGCAGTGACTATGAATCCTCAGATAAGCTTTCTATTTCTTATGATTCCTCTTCTGTTCAGGAATTATCTATTCCACCTTATGAGGACTCTGATGCAGAAGATTCCATCCCTTCTGCTTCTCCTCCTGAGGATTTTTCTTTTGGAGAAACTTTGCATACCCTAAGGGAACATTTTCACTGGGAGAGTCAGGATTACTCAGAATCTAAAAAGAGGCTTAGGGATTTCCTCCTTCCTCAGCATAGGCCTTTGGCTATACCTCCTGTTCTAGACATTGTTCTTTATGTTTTCTCGGAATCCAGCATGGCTCCTGATTCCCTGCCTCCAGCTCCTAGTAAGGCAGACAGATATTACAGGGTTCCAGTCTCCCACAAATTCCTCTTTAAAAACCATACTGCTGACCCTGAAACCATTTCTCAAGGTCCCAAGGGTGTTAAGGTTTCTTCTGGTAAACATCCTACCCCTTTTGATAGAGACTCCAGGGCGCTGGATAGACGGGGTAAGAAGGTTTACATGTCTGCAACCTTGGCAATCAGGGCTTTAAATTGTCAATTTCATATGCTTAAATATCAGCAGCATGCCATGGGCTTACATAAACAGAAAATGATGTTGATTTCTGACTGTATGGAAAATAGAGTTGCATGATTTATTGCATTCAGCTGAACAAGTTGGAAAGCATACTTTGTAATGTGGATGTCCTTCAAGAATGCAACTGCAGTCCTTACATATGGGTTGTCCTGCCTCAGGCAACCCTCGGTCGGCCGGATTCCAAAGTCTGGGTCTGGCGTCGGCTGATGTCGCCTCCTCCCCGACGTCAGAGCGGCTGGGGTATAAAAGCATCAGCCGACGCCATCTTCCCCAGTCTTTCTTGCTGCGCGGTGCCCGAAACAGAAGCAGTTCGCAAATGCCGGTCGGTCAGCTCCTGTGTTTTACGTGTCTGAAGTCATCAAAAAGCTAAGTTCCCCGTTGGGGAACCTTTTCTTGCCTCAGCCGATGTCAGAAAAAACTGAAAAAGTTAATAACTGTTTGTCTTGTGGTAAACAAATACCTCATAAGGACTTCCATTCTTACTGCCTTCCCTGCCTTGGCCCAGACCACGACATCTCGGCCTGTGCTGCCTGTGCTTGCTTCAATAAGTGCACTCTCAGGCGCCGGGCAGAATTTGCCGAAGACTTTTTTGGCGATAAATTTGCTTATACCATGCCGTCGGAACAACCGACACCACATATTTCCAAAAAACGGAAAGACTGGGACCGACATCCTCGGCCCGCGACTTCCACCGACTCCACGCCATAAACTACCGTGAGTGCATCGGTCTCTTCTGAGGCGGTTTTTCCACCGCTCCAGACCGACGACACCGCTTTACCGATCACTTCGGCCCCGGAGCCTACCCCGGTGCCGGTTGTTGATTTTCCTACAGAAACTGAAGCCCAAGATTTGCCTGAGACCATACCGGTGGACAAGGTTACTCCAGCACGTGGGGCGGCTAGGCCCCCTATGTCTATGTCTATCAAGGCCTACACACGTGCGAAGGCTTCCAGCCAGGCTAAGTCTCACCCTCCCAAATCTTTGCCTCAGCCCACTACTGATAAACAAATCATGACTTTAGCTGCAGACCTAATTTCCTTAATCAGGGGCTCCCAGGCCCATCCTGACAGAGGTTCTCAACCACCTTCGGACAAAAGGCCCAGGGTTGAGCATACAGACACCCTTTCTTCTGCTGAGGCCTCTGGTGACTCTGATCACTCTGATACCCAGGAAGAGTCCTTCCAGGCCTACGAGGATTCTGATGCGGAGGATTCTATTCCTTCTGCCTCTCCTCCTGAAGATATTTTTTTTGGGGAAGTTCTCCACTCCATGAGAGAGCATTTTCAGTGGCAAGGCCAGGAATTCTCAGACTCCAGGAAAAGGCTTTGTACCTTCCTTAAGCTTCCCCAACACAGGCCTTTAGCTATCCCTCCAATGTTAGATGTACTGGATGATGTGTACTCAGATTCGAGTGCTTCTCCTGATTCTCTCCCCCCTGCTCCTGTCAAGCCGGACAGATACTACAGGGTTCCTGAAACTCATAAACATTTCTTTAAGGCCCATTCTGTTGACCTAGAAACAATTTCCCAGGGGCCCAAAGGGGTGGCCACATCCACGGCCAAAAATCCTTTGCCTTCAGACAGGGAAGCTAGGTCCCTGGAGAGGTGGGGCAAAAAAGTTTATACCTCAACCACACTTGCCATGAGGGCCCTTAACTGCCTTTTTCATATGTTTCAGTATCAGGATTTCTTGATGGATGATTTGCAGAAAAAGTTAGCCTCTCCTGAGCCTTTAGATAGAAAGGCCTTGCAGGATTTGGTTCATAATACTCAGCAGGTTAGCAATAATTTTCTTCAGTGTGGTTATGATGCATTGGAAGCTTCATGTAGGGCAGCTATGACAGGGGCCGTCATATGACATGCATGGTTGAAAGAACAGGCATTACCAGATCATGTTAAAGTAAAGCTTCTAGATGCACCTCTGGAAAAACACAAGCTATTTGGTGCTAATGCTCAGGATGTGTTGAAATCAATTGAGGAAAAGGCTAAATCAGTGCAAACAGTCAAAGATTTCCTCCAGGTCCAGCCACCAAGGTTCAGCAGGAATTGGCCTTCTAAGAATTGGTCCTTTCCAGACACCGACAAGTTTCAAAGGGGAAAAACAGACGTGCCCGTGGGAGAGGACAATACAGAGGCTCCTACAGGGGACGCCAATGGCAACCGACTAATCAGAGAGGTGGCGCAGGGACTTCTACTGCTCCACAGGGACAATCACAATGACTTGACTTTACACACTGCCGACCAAGGCTCAAAGAGAAGCTCCTTTTGGTGGAAAATTATCCTTATTTTCAAAAAATTGGCACATTTTAACAAAGGACAGATGGTTTCTGGACATAATAGACCAAGGCTACAGGTTCCACTTCCATACTTTACCAACAAGACAAGGCATGCCCAACCTGCCACAAAATCAAAGGGCAGAGGCATTACTACAAGTTTCAAAGCTGATAAAAATCAAAGCAATAGAAAAGGTACCGACTCGGGAACAAGGCCAGGGATTTTTCTCAAGACTGTTCCTTGTTCCAAGAAAAGAAAAGAAAATCAATGGAGACCTATACTGGACTTGTCCACTCTAAACACTTTTCTTATTGTACCAAGATTCAAAATGCTGACGCTCCAGCAACTCCTTCCCATGCTGGGCAAGGGGTCTTGGCTGGTTACTCTGGACCTCAAGGAGGCATACCTGCATGTCCCAATCAGACACAGTTGCAGAAGATACCTCAGATTTCTTGCAGGGTCAGAGCATTATCAATTCTCAGCATTGCCTTTTGGCTTATCTACTGCGCCCAGAGTATTCACGAAATGCCTGGCATCAGTAATTGCACACTGCACAGGGATACAAATATACCCTTACCTGGACGACTGCCTTATACAAGCAGACAGCAAGCAAGCCTTGACAAAAAACTTGAATTATGTCATTCACTTACTACAGGCTTTTGGGATACACAGTCAACTTACAAAAATCAAGACTACTGCCATCCCAGCAAATAATTTTTCTAGGAGCCAAACTAGACACAGAATCACAAATGGCTTACCCCACAGAAGAGAAGCAAGAACAATTACCACATTACTTCAAAAGCCTAGCAAAGCTCACCCAGATGGCTGCAAGAAAAATCCTGCAGGCCCTGGGTTTCATGGCATCTTGCATTCTACTGGTTCCACTGGCAAGACTTCACATGAGAAAACTACAATGGTACCTAAAAATTTTATGGTCTCAACACAGCCACAACTTAGAAGCAATTATCCCACTCATCCCATGTCTACAAAGGGAATTTTTGTGGTGGGTCCAAGCAAGCCAGTTAAACAAAGGTATGCCTTTCAACAAACCTCAAACAAGCCAAACCATTACAACAGACGCCTCAGACCATGGATGGGGGGCGCACATGGAGGGCAGATGCATTCAAGGGCAATGGTCCCCTCAGGAAGTGCATCTTCACATCAATCAAAAAGAGATGATGTTCTTCATCTCACATTGCTGCAGTCCTTACATATGGGTAGTCCGCTGTCCTCGGTCGGCCCGAATACCAAAGTATTAGGCTGACGTCGGTCAAGGCGCTTAAAACTGACATCAGGACGTCAGGGTACAAAAGCGCATGACCGACGTCATATCCTCAGTCTTTTTTGCCGCATGGTCCGATGCAGAAGCAGCGTTGCAAGCGCCGTTCGGCGTTCTGAAATTTTTCGAGTTCGGAGTTTCAGACCGAATCCAAGTTGGCTAAGTACCCGTTAGAATATTTTGTTTTTCTTGCCTCAGTGTATTACCGGATGTCAGAAAAAGTGAATAATTGTATTTCTTGTGGGAAACAGATACCGCATAGGGATTATCATTCTTTGTGCATTCCTTGTTTGGGGCCTGAGCACGACGTAGTTGGGTGTCGCTTTTGTGCTAGGTTTAATAAGCGCACTATTAAGCGAAGGTTAGATTGTGCTAGGCTGGTCTTCGGTAAGCGGTGCAATTATAATATGCCGTCGGATACTCCGGCCGCTTCCTTGAAGCAAAGACAAAGCGGTTAAACCCAGGCAAGATGAGTCGTCCGTTCCGGACGCCGGTTCTTTAGAGGCTTCAGTGGAACCGGTGGTTCTGATAGAGGCTTCTCTGGAGTCTCAGGGGGAGTCTTTGATTTTGCAGGATGTGGCCTCTCACTAGGCAGGTCAGGCTGAAGGGGCTTCTCAGGTTTCTGTACTCCCCTCCCTTCCCAGGGTGGTTAGACCCTCTCCTTCTGTTTCCAAGGCTTCTTCCAAGGGCAGGCCAGGTTTAGCTTCTGTTGGTGTCAGTCCTTGTTCTGCAGGGTCTGTGCCTAAGAAGCACATGCTTAAGATGGCAGAAGATTTGATTACTCTGATTAGAGGTTCTTTGCCCCCTCCTGATAAGAGGCCTAGGGTGGAGCCAGAGTTGGAAAGTTTTGAACAGGCTTCGGATGTTTCAAAGTCTTCGGCTGAAGACTTGCAGGAGTACACTCCTTATTCTGATTCTGATGCAGAAGATTCCACTCCTTCTGCTTCTCCTCCAGAGGATTTTTCTTTTTCAGAGACTCTTCATTCTATGAGGGAACATTTTAAGTGGGAAGGTCAGGACTTCTCTGATTCACGGAAAAGGCTTAGAGAGTTTTTGTTTTTACCTCAACATAGGCCCTTAGCTATACCTCCTGTTCTGGATGATGTCCTTCATGGATGCATCTGCAGTCATAACAAGTGGGTTGTCCTGTCGTCAGGCAGCCCTGCAGTCGGCCGGATTCCAAAGTCCGGGTCCGGCTTCAGCTGATGTCGCACTCCACCCGACGTCATCTCTGTTGGTCTTCGGGTATAAAAGCATCAGCCGACGCCATTTTCCTCAGTCTTTCTTGCCGCGTGGCGCCCGAAGCAGAAGCTGTTCGCAAGTGCCGGTCGGTCGGATCCAGAGATTACTTCTACCGAATACTACTTCGAAGACTTCTAAAGCTAAGTACCCCATTGGGGACTCTTTCTTGCCTCAGCCGATGTCAGAAAAAGTTAACAATTGTTTAACCTGTGGGAAACAAATACCTCATAAAGATTTCCACTCTTACTGTCTGCCTTGTTTAGGCCCAGCCCACGACGTAGCAGCCTGTTCGCCTGTGCTCTTTCAACCGATTTAACGCTTAGGCGCCGGTCGGAGTTTGCAGAACAGTATTTCGGTTCTGATTTTGCGTACATTTTGCCGACGGTTCCTCCGACTACCCCAAAAACGCAAAGATAAAGACCGACATTCGGTCCGCGGTTTCAGCCGAAACCACGGTAAAGCAAACATGAGTGTCTCGGTTTCGCCGAAACCGAGAAAACTGCTCAAAGTACAGCTGAACCTATTCTTACAACTGAGGCCCCTGCTACAACTCTTGAATCGACCTCAGAAATTTTACCCACTACGGTGGTTGACTTATCAGACACCATCCCCTTGGATGTCTCTACCCCAGCACGTGGTGCTGCTAGGCCTCCAGCTGCCATGTCCATTAAGGCCTTCGCCAGGGCTAAAGCAGCCAAGACTACTAAAACAGTGCCTGTTAAACCCCCCACATTCAGGCCCTCTTCTAGTTCTCAAATGCTTTCTTTGGCAGAAGATTTAATTTCTTTAATTAGAGGATCTCAATCTCACCCAGACAGGGCCTCTCAGCCCCAGAGAAGAGACCTAGGGCAGAGCCCCTGAGCCAGTGTCTTCTGATGATTCTGCTGATGAATCAGACATAACTGACCAGCCTGAGACTCCCTTCTCCAATTTTGAAGATTCTGATGCTGAAGAATCCATTCCAGCTGCTTCCCCACCAGAAGAATTCTCCTTTGGGGAAACCTTGCATGCCATGCGAGAACAGTTCCAATGGCAGCAACAGGATTTTTCAGACTCCAGAAAAGACTTAGGACCTTTCTGCACCTCCCACAGCACAGGCCCTTAGCTATACCTCCTGTTCTCTCTGTGGTGGATGATGCTTTCAATGATGTTTGCTCCGCTCCAGATTCTTTACCCCCAGCCCCTGCCAAACCAGACAGATTTTACAGGGTGCCAGATACTCATCACCACCTTTACAAGGCCCCACTTGCAGACCCAGAAACTATATCCCAGGGTCCCAAGGCAGTAGCGACCACAGCTAAAAACCCTATTCCTTCTGAAAGGGAAGCAAGGTCACTAGACAGATGGGGTAAAAAGGTCTACACTTCAGCTACTCCCTCAGCTAGAGCTTTAAACTGCCAGTTTCACATGATACAATACCAAGAGTTTATGCTTGATCAGTTAACTAAAAAACTAACCACTGATGAATCTCTTGATAAGAAATATGTATTAGAGATGGTAAATAACATACAACAGGTTAGCAACCATTCCTTAAAATGTGGCTATGATGCACTGGAGGCTTCATTTAGATCAGCCATGACAGGCACAGTGATAAGAAGGCATGCATGGCTAAAGGAACAAGCTTTACCGGATCATGTTAAAGCTAAGTTGCTAGATGCTCCTATGGACAAGACAAGTTTGTTTGGTACACCTGCCCAGCAGGTTATGAAGAAAATAGAAGAAAAGGCAAAATCTGTTCAAACTGTTAAAGATTTCTTGCAGGTTCAACCCCAAGGTTTAGCAGGAACTGGCCTGCCAAAAATTGGTCCTTTCCTGACTCCACAAAATTTCAAAGGGGCAGGAATAGACGCTCCAGAGGCAGAAACCAATCCAGAGGAGGTGCCTACAGAGGACGACAGTGGCAAGGTAACAACAGAGGCACAGACACAGCCACTGCCACTACATCAGCACAACCACAGTGACTTAATCCTAAATCCGCCTACCAGGGAACAAATAGCAGCTCCTCTAGGCGGAAAGTTAACCTTATTTTCAAAGAACTGGCACTACATAACAAAAGACAAGTGGATTTTACAAACCATAGATCAAGGTTACTGGTTTCACTTCCACACTTTACCAGTCAAAGAGGAATGCCAAATCTACCTCCAAATCAAAAACAGAGGCTCTACGCCAGATAATGGAGTTAGCAAACATGAGAGCTGTGGAAAGAGTGCCAACAGCAGAACAAGGAAAGGGTTCTACTCCAGACTATTCCTAGTTCCAAGAAAGGAAAAAAGTTGGAGACCAATTCTCGACCTGTCCACCTTAAATACATACATCATTGTCCCAAAATTCAAAATGCTGACCCTACAGCAACTTCTTCCCATGCTGGGCAAGGAGTCTTGGCTGGTAACTCTAGATCTCAAGGAGGCATACCTGCACGTCCCCATTCGACCAATCTGCAGAAGATACCTCAGATTTCTTGCAGGATCAGAGCACTATCAATTCTCAGCATTGCCCTTTGGCTTATCTACTGCGCCCAGAGTATTCACAAAATGCCTGGCATCAGTAATCGCCCATTGCAGACTACAGGAATTCAAATTTACCCATACCTGGACGACTGCCTGCTACAAGGGGACAACAAAAGCAAGCTGACAACAGATTTACAAAGGGTCATTTACTTGCTACAAGGACTGGGATACACAGTCAATTTACAAAAGTCAAGGCTGATACCATCCCAAACAAGGACATTCTTGGGCTGAATTGGACACAGTACAACAAATGGCATTCCTGACTACAGAAAACAAAAAGAACTTCCTCTTTACTTCTTGGCACTAACAAAACTGAACAAGTTAACAGCAAGAAAAGTTCTGCAGGCCTTGGGCTTCATGGCATCATGCATAATCTTGGTCCCATTTGCCAGACTACATATGAGGAAACTACAGTGGTACCTAAAGAATTTATGGTCCAAACACAGACACAGTCTAGAAACAGAAATCCCACTAATTCCATGCTTAAAACAGGAGTTCCTATGGTGGGCTCAGGCATGCCAGTCAAACCCAGGCCTACCCTTTCGCAGATGTCAACCAAGCCAGACCATCACAACAGACGCTTCAGACCTAGGATGGGGGCCCACATGCTGGACAAATGCGTGCAAGGATTGTGGACACAGGATCAACTTCACCTGCACATCAATCTAAAAGAAATGCTGGCAGTAAAACTGGCAATCCAAAAGTTCAAACCATTTCTCAAAGAGGGCCAGTTGATGATAAGGACAGACAACACCACAGTCATGTGGTACATCAACAAACAGGGAGGCACTCATTCATACCCCTATGCAGAATGACCTTGGAGCTGTGGACCCTGGCACTCAGCTACAACATTCAGTTACAGGCAATATTTGTACCGGGAAAGACAATACTCTAGCAGACATATTAAGCAGAACCACTTCGATGCCCACGAATGGAAGCTGCACCCGGACATCTTCAAGACCATCTCGAAGAAATGGGAATGCCACAGATAGACCTATTCGCATCACCTCTCAATCACCAGCTCAAAAATTCTGCACAAGGACATTCCACCCACTAGCATGGAAAGTGGACTCACTCTCCAACTGGAAAGGCCTAACAGCATATGCATTCCCACCTCTTCCTTTGATACACAAGGTACTACTAAAAATCAAGGAAGAACGTCCAAGGATAATCCTGATAGCTCCAAACTGGCCAAGACAACACTGGTACCCACTACTGAAGAGCATGTCTCGAACAATATGTGGCCAATACCCTGATGCCTTTGATGTTAACTCAGAACAACTACAGCATCATACATCCAAACCTAAAAACGCTGCAACTGACTGCATGGAACATCACATAGCAGCAGCTAATCCAGAACTTTCCCAAAGAGTTAAAGACATTATTCTTGAAGCACGCAGACCTTCAACAAGAAGGAACTATGCTGGAAAATGGAAAAGGTTTGTCATTTGGAGTACGGAAAGAGGAAAAGATGTGTCAAACATAGATATGCCTAACATTCTGGAGTATCTGGCGAACTTCTTCATTCAGGCCTGTCCTACTCCTCCATCAAGATACATGCATCAGCTATTTCAGCAGAATACAGCTTTGATCCACCTGTTTTTCGCACCCTTTGCTCAGGCAGTTCCTCAGAGGAATCAAGAATGTAAAACCTCCAAGGAAACCACCATTACCAGCTTGGGATTTAAACTTTGTGCTAGAAAAGTTGACACTATCACCCTTTGAACCAGCAGCAACAGCAGACCTACAACACCTGTCATGGAAAACTGCTTTCCTACTGGCAATTACTTCAGCAAGGAGGGTTTCAGAACTACAGGCCTTAATGGCAGTGCAACCCTTCCTAATCTTCCACCAAGATAGAGTGTCCATGAGGACTAATCCTACATTTATGCCCAAGGTGGTATCCAGAGTGTCTTTAAACCAGGCAATCCACCTACCTACCTTCTTTCCCAACCCACAAAACAGAGGGAAAGAATACTGCATACCTTGGATGTACATAGACAGCTACGCTACTACTTGGACAGAACAAAAATAGCAGAAAGACTGACCAACTTTTGTAGCCTATGCAACAGGAAGGGAAGGAAAAGCTATTTCCAAACAGACAATCTCCAAATGGATAGGAAATTGCATACGATACTGTTACTCCTTCCATGGAAAACCAATTCCACAGAACATAAGACCTCATTCTACAAGGGCAACAGCCACTACCACAGCCTTCTTACGAGGAGTGGCAACCAAAGACATTATTGAGGCGGCTACTTGGACCTCCGTGCATACATGTGCCAAGCATTATAATTTGCCTCTATATTCCAGATCCCGAGCAGGGTTTGCCACTGCTGTACTGCAAGGGATCCTAAACACACCATAATCTACTTTTATCCTCCTTCCCTAGTTGGCTATGGTATTCTACCCACTTGTTATGACTGCAGATGCATCCATGAAGGACATAGTACAGTTTTGTACCTACCATAAATGTAGATGTCCGAACTGGATAGCATCTGCAGTCAGGATTACCCTCCCTCCTTCCCCTCTGTGGTACTCCTAGGGTGTTTACCCTCCTAATAGCTAGCTGTTGGGGGGGAGTCTTTTATGGTGTATTTCTTTGTATATATGTACATATATGCTTATTGCTGTGTTTACCTCTATCTATTTGGAAACATTGGCATCTATCCAAATTTTTAGCCTGCAAGAGGGCTACTGGCATCTGGGGCAAGAAACACTGAGGAAAATGGCGTCGGCTGATGCTTTTATACCCGAAGACCAACAGAGATGACGTCGGGTGGAGTGCGACATCAGCCGAAGCCGGACCCGGACTTTGGAATCCGGCGGACTGCAGGGCTGCCTGACGACAGGACAACCCACTTGTTATGACTGCAGATGCTATCCAGTTCGGACATCTACATTTATGGTAGGTACAAAACTGTACTTTGTGCAAGATGTATTTTCAGAGGCTTCTCTTAATCCTGATTCTCTGCCTCCTGCGCCTGTTAAACCGGATAGGTATTACAGGGTGCCTGAGGCTCATAAATATCTCTATAAGAGTCCTAGTGCGGACCCAGAAACTGTGAGTCAGGGACCTAAGGGGGTCAAGGCCTCTGTTGTAAAGAATCCGGTCCCTCTAGATAAAGAGGCCAGAGCTTTGGATAGATGGGGAAAGAAGGTTTATACATCTTCTACCTTAGCTATGAGGGCTTTGAATTGCCAGTTTCATATGTTGAAATATCAAAATTTTCTTCTTTCACAATTGAAATCTAAGGTGGATGCTCTGGCAGAAGGCATTGACTGTAAAGAATTACAAGATTTGGTGCATGTCTCTGAACAGGTGGGTAAGCATTCTTTACAGTGTGGTTTTGATGCTTTGCAGGCCTCTTCTAGGGTGGCTGCCACTGGTTCAGTTCTTCGCAGGCACGCCTGGCTTAAGGATCAGAATTTATCTGACCATGTTAAGACAAGGATTTTGGATGCTCCTTTGCAGTCTGAAGTGTTGTTTGGTCCACCTGTGGAGTCAGTCTTGAAGAAATTGGAAGACAAGGCTAAGTCTATGCAGACTGTTAAAGATTTTTTGCAAGTTCAGCCTCCAAAGTTTAGTAGAAATTGGCCTGCTAAGGGGTGGACGTATCCTTCTTCTGATTCTCAGTCTAGGGGTAGATCTAGACGTGGTAGGGGCAGAGCTCAGAGTTCCTTCAGACCTAGAACATGGAGTTCACCTGCACAGTCTTCGAGTGAGGGCAGGGGCCAGTCCTTTCGTAAACAGGCCCAATGACCTACTTTTTCAGCTGCCAGATCCTTCTTGCCTGGCAGCACCTTTGGGAGGACGGTTGGCACTATTCAAGGAAAATTGGATTTTAATTACCCAAGACAAATGGGTATTGGATATCATACACCAAGGTTACAAGTTTTATTTCCATACCTTACCTCCTTTCAAAGGCATGCCAGACGTTCCTCCAAAGCAAAGACTAGAGGCTCACAAACAGATTTCTCTACTGCTTCAAATAGGAGCTATACAACCGGTCCCTCTGCCAGAAGTGGGCCTAGGATTTTACTCGCCTGTTTCTAGTACCAAAGAAAGGGAACACGTGGAGACCAATTTTGGATTTATCTATCCTCAACACATATCTGGACATTCCCAAGTTCAAAATGTTGACGTTACAACAGCTTTTACCTCTGCTGGGCAAAGATCACTGGATGGTGACTCTGGATCTCAAGGAGGCTTACCTTCATGTTCCTATCAGGCCCTGTTGCAGGAAGTATCTGCGTTTGGCTGGGACTTTTCATTATCAGTTCTCTGCATTGCCCTTTGGCTTATCTACTGCGCCCAGAGTGTTCACAAAGGTTCTGGCTCCAGTGGTAGCTTTCTTCAGGCTAAGAGGAATACAAGTCTATCCTTATTTGGACGATTGCCTGATTCTGGCTCAAGGAAAAGACGAACTTCATCATTTACAGTATGTGATGGCAGTGTTAAGATGCCTAGGGTATTCTGTGAACGAAATAAAGTCCAGTCTAGTACCCTCTCAGGACATGTGCTTTCTGGGTGTGAGACTGAATACAGCATCCCAGATGGCCTTTTTGACCCCGGACAAACAAAAGAATCTTTCTCTTTACTTCCACCAATTGTCTCGTCAGTCCAGGCTGACTGCAAGGGCAGTCCTTCAAGCCTTGGGGTTCATGGCATCTTGTATTCTGGTACTTCCCAATGCCAAACTGCATATGAGGAAGCTACAATGGTATCTCAAAATGTATGGACGCAACACTGCCAAGATATGGACACTGTCATTCAGATAATACCTTGCATTCAAAAGGAATTTTTGTGGTGGGCTCAGGAATGTCACCTAAACAAGGGACTCTCTGTGACCCGACCAGAGGCGAGTCAGATTCTAACGACAGATGCCTCAGACAAAGCTTGGGGAGCTCATCTAAATGGAAAATGAGTACAAGACACGTGGCCTGCCAGACTTCAACATTTACATATCAACTTGAAGGAGATGTTAGCAGTCCAATTTGCATTGATAGCTTTCAAGGATTTACTTCTTCCAGGGCAGGTGTTGATTCAAACAAACAACACAACTGTCATGTGGTACATCAACAAGCAAGGGGGGACACATTCATATCCTCTATGCAGACAAGCAATGATTCTGTGGGAAACTGCTCTCAGTCTACAGCTAAATCTTCAGGCAAGGTTTCTGCCAGGAGCACAGAACTCCTTAGCAGATGTGTTGAGCAGACAAATTATGGATCCCCACGAGTGGAAATTGGATCCTCATGTATTTCAAAAATTGACAGTGTTATGGGGAACTCCAGACATAGATCTGTTCGCTTCTCCACTAAATTACCAGCTGCCAAAGTTTTGCACAAAAAGGTTTCATCCCACAGCCTGGAAAGTGGATGCTCTCTCATTCAATTGGTGCAATCTTCACGTGTATGCCTTTCCACCACTGCCTCTCCTCCCAAAGGTACTCCTGAAGGTCAGACAGGACAAGCCAACTATGATTTTAATAGCTCCGGATTGGCCTCGACAGCACTGGTACCCATTACTGAGGAGTCTGGTACGGGAGCCTCCATGGCCTTTACCTTCGATTCCACACCTGCTGTCTCAGGAGAACAGTCATTTACTCAATGTCAAACTTCACTCTCTGCATCTAACAGCCTGGCATATTCTGTTTTAAGCCCTGGAGGGTCTCAGCTTCCACAACCAGTTTTGAATGTTATTTTGGAGGCCAGAAGGCCTAGTACAAGGAAAGTTTACGCAGATAAATGGAGGAGATTTTTAATTTGGAGTACAGCAAAGGACTTTGATGTTTCTAAACCTAATTTAAGTGTTGCTCTTCAATACCTTACTGAGTTATTGGACAAAGGTTTGTCCTTCTCCTCTATAAAGGTTCATGCTGCAGCAATTTCTGCTCACTATGACTGTGACCCACCATTATTTTCTCATCCTTTGTTTAAGCAATTCCTTAGAGGGGCAAAGAATATAAGACCCCACGTGAGCTCCTACTCCTGCTTGGGATCTCAATTTTGTGTTGGAGAAACTCACTCTACAACCTTTTGAGCCTGCAGCGACTGCCGAGTTGAAATATTTATCATGGAAGACTGCTTTTTTGTTGGCCATTACCTCTGCGAGAAGGGTTTCTGAATTACAGGCCCTTATGGCGATTGAGCCTTTCTTAATTTTCCACAAGGATAGGGTGTCTTTGCGTACTAACCCTTCCTTTATGCCTAAAGTGGTTTCTAGTGTGGCTTTAAACCAAACTATTCATTTGCCTACTTTTTATGCAAACCCCAAAATAAAGGGGAGAAGATTTTGCACACTTTGGATATACACAGACAGTTGTGATATTATTTGAGCAGAACTAAAGGGTTCAGGCAGTCTCAGCAGTTGTTTGTTTCATTTGCTTTGGGTTCTCAGGGCAAACCTGTTTCAAAACAAACTATTTCTAAGTGGATTGGTTTTTGTATTGCTTTCTGTTATTCCCATCATGGTAAGGAGATTCCAGCTGGGATTAGGCCTCATTCCACTAGGGCTACTGCCACTTCTACAGCTTTTTTAAGGGGGGTAGCTACTAAAGATATTTTGGAGGCAGCTACTTGGAGTTCAGTGCATACTTTTTCTAAGCATTACCACCTTCCACTTTACTCTAAATCTAGGGCTGGATTTGCCACTGCAATTTTACAGGGCATTTTGGCAGCTCCTAATGCTTTATAGTTTTGCCATCCTCCCTTACCTTTGCTTTGGGATTCTACCCATATGTAAGGACTGCAGCAATGTGAGATGAAGAACATAGTACAGTTTTGTACCTACCATAAATGTAGATGTTCAAGATCCACATTGCTGCAGTCCAATTACCTCCCTCCTTCCCTCTGTAGTTAGCGGTGGTTGTGTGGTTTGGGTTGTAAATATTGTAAATATGGTTAGTGCAGGGGTGGTTGGTTGTTTTTGCTGTTTTTTTGGCTTTGGCCTTTCTTTTTAGGGCCTTCTGACATCTGGGGCAAGAAAAGACTGAGGATATGACGTCGGTCATGCGCTTTTGTACCCTGACGTCCTGATGTCAGTTTTAAGCGCCTTGACCGACGTCAGCCTAATACTTTGGTATTCGGGCCGACCGAGGACAGCGGACTACCCATATGTAAGGACTGCAGCAATGTGGATCTTCGAACATCTACATTTATGGTAGGTACAAAACTGTACTTTAGCAGTAATTCATGCAATCGAGGCCTTCGGAAAATATCTTCACCAAGGTCATCTGCTAATAAAGACAGACAACACCACTGTTACGTGGTACATAAACAAACAGGGAGGTACTCTTTCATACCCCCTTTGCAGACTAACAATGACTCTTTGGGAAAAATCCCTGAAACTGAACATACAGCTACAATCCCAGTTTGTTCCGGGCAGGGACAATGTTCTGGCGGACAGTCTAAGCAGAAACATCCTGGACCCGCACGAATGGATGTTGCATCCAGACATTTTTGCACAAATAATTCTTGCATGGGGGAGGCCGGACATAGATCTTTTTGCTTCCCACCTCAATCATCATCTGAAAAAGTTCTGCTCGAGGACACACCATCCACTAGCCTGGAGAATGGATGCTCTCTTATTCAGCTGGAACTCTCTAACAATCTATGCATTCCCATTTCTACCGTTAATGACCAAGGTGTTACTGAAGATCAAAGCAGAGCAACCCAAAGGCATCTTAATAGCTCCAGACTGGCCAAGACAGCACTGGTACCCATTACTAAGGAGCATAACTTGCACCAAGCCGTGGCCCCTGCCTCAATGGCCTCTACTGTTGACTCAGCACAATTACAGGACGGTTCACCCCAACCTGCAAACTCTGCAGCTGACAGCTTGGAGGGTTCCATGATTTCACCCCATATCTCTCTCTCCAAGGAAGTTCAACAGATATTATTGGAAGCACGCAGACCTTCCACCAGAAAGACTTATTCAGCCAAATGGAAGAGATTCAACATCTGGAACACCAACAAGGGACAGGATGCATCAGTAATGAGCATCCCACAGATGCTGGAATACTTGGCAGAAATGCTGCATAATGGACTTTCCTATTCTTCCATAAAAATTCGCGCTTCAGCAATTTCAGCAAAATACAACACTGATCCACCTGTGTTTTCACATCCTTTGCTAAGACAATTTCTAAGAGGGATAAAGAATATCAAACCTCCCAGAAAACCACCAGTGCCTGCATGGGACCTCAACTTCGTGTTAGAGAAATTAACTCTTCCTCCTTTTGAACCAGCAGCATCTTCAGAATTGCAATTTATTTCCTAGAAAACAGTTTTCCTGTTGGCAATTACCTCAGCAAGAAGAGTTTCGGAGATACAGGCCCTCATGGCAGTACCTCCATTTCTCATTTTTCTTCAGGACAGGGTTTCTTTAAGAACCAATCCTTCTTTTATGCCAAAGGTGATATCCAGGGTGTCTCTAAATCAAGCAATTCACCTGCCTACTTTCTTCCCCAATCCTCAAAATAAAGGGGAAAGGCTGCTGCACACTTTGGACATACACAGACAACTACGCTACTACTTGGACAGAACAAAGGCCAACAGAAGGTCAGACCAACTTTTTGTAGCATACGCTCCTGCAGTGCAAGGAAAGGCGATTTCCAAACAAACAATTTCAAAATGGATTGGACATTGCATCAGATTCTGTTATTCCTTTCATGGAAAGGGTGTGCCAGCCAATATCAGGCCACACTCCACCAGAGCTACAGCCACCTCCACAGCCTTCCTAAGAGGGGTGGCTACAAAGGACATTCTAGAAGCTGCTACATGGAGCTCCATGCATACATTTTCCAAGCACTACAACCTGCCTTTATATTCCAGATCCCAAGCAGGCTTTGCTTCTGCAGTCCTGCAGGGCATTTTAGCTACACCATCCCTATCTTAGAGCCTACCACCCCCAGCTTGGCTATGGTATTCAACCCATATGTAAGGACTGCAGTTGCATTCTTGAAGGACATAGTACAGTTTTGTACCTACCATAAATGTAGATGTCCGATAGATATGCAACTGCAGTCAAGTTTTCCCTCCCTCCTACCCCTCTGTGTATTGGGTCCACTTTCCTCCTTTTATACTTAGCTGGGGATATCTGTTATGGTGTATCTGTTTATTGCTATTGTGTATGTCTGGACTTTTTCATCCAATTTTAAATTTAGCCTTCCTTGGAGGGCACCTGACATCTGGGGCAAGAAACACTGAGGAAGATGGCGTCGGCTGATGCTTTTATACCCAGCCGCTCTGACGTCGGGGAGGAGGCGACATCAGCCGACGCCGGACCCAGACTTTGGAATCCGGCCGACCGAGGGCTGCCTGAGACAGGACAACCCATATGTAAGGACTGCAGTTGCATATCTATCGGACATCTACATTTATAGTAGGTACAAAACTGTACTTTTTGATTCCTTGGAGGCCTCTTTCAGGGCCACTGTAACTGGATCTGTGATAAGAAGGTATGCTTGGCTCAAGGAGCAAAATCTGCCTGATCATGTTGAAGCATAATTGTTGGATGCTCTTTTACAACAGGACAGTCTATTTGGTAATAAGACAGGAGTAGTTTTGAAAAAGATGGAAGATAAAGCTAAATCTATCCAAACTGCAAAAGATTTCCTACAAGTGCAGCCACCCAGGTTCAGTAGGCACTGGCCTACTAAGAATTGGTCCTTTCCAATATCCACCAGAGCCGCTCAGGTCAAACCCAGACATTCCAAAGGCTCCAGGTTTCAGTCACAAGGAACTTCTAGAACAAAACAATGGGGTGCCTCCACCTCCAAATCTGGAATTAACAAGGCACCTTCCTACAGTAAACAGTCTCGATGACTTTCCACTGCAATCACCAAGCACTTGTCTTTTGGCCGCCCCTTTGGGGGGAAAACTGGCACTTCATGCACGAAAATGGCAACTAATTACCCCAGGACAAGTGGGTTTTAAATATAGTATCTCAGGGATACAGACTTGATTTCCACACATTGCCCATCACAAACAGATGGCCAGATCTGCCTCCAAATCAGTGGGCAGAGGCCCAGAAACGAGTTGTGTCCCTCATGAACATGTGGGCTATTCAGCCAATACCAGAAAAGGAAAAGGGACAAGGTTTTTATTCAAGACTTTTTCTGGTACCCAGAAAAGACAAATTATGGCATCCAATTCTGGACTTACCATTCTAAATACATTTCTGAACATTCCAAAATTCAAGATGCTGACTCTACAACAGTTACTGCCTATGCTAGGCAAGGAGGCCTGGTTTGGTAACTTTAGACTTAAAAGAGGCCTACCTGCATATCCCAATCAGGGAATCTTGCAGAAGATACCTCCGCTTCAAAGCAGGCTATTTGCATTACCAGTTGTCTGCACTGCCCTTTGGCTTATCTACTGCACCCAGGGTTTTCACAAAGTCCCTGGCACCAGTAATTGCATTTTGCAGACAAAGAAATATTCAAATTTATCCTTATCTGGACGATTGTCTAATTCAGGCAGAAAACAAGGACACTCTTCTAAAACATCTGGCGTTTGTAAAAAGACTTCTAACTTGTCTAGGGTAGACCATAAACGAAAAGAAATCACAACTGGTACCCTCTCAAATAATTACATTCCTGGGATGCAAGCTTGAATACAACTGCCCGGATGGACCTACCTTACGCCAGAAAAACAAATTCAGTTGATGACTTGCTTCAAACAGGTGGCAAAAAAAAAGCTATCTGCAAGACAAATTCTGCAGGCCTTGGGGGTTCATGGCCTCCTGCATCCTAATAATTCCATATGCAAGACTGCATATGAGGAAACTTTAGGTACCTAAAAAGCTTATGGAGTCAACATTGTCACAGCCTGGAAACAATGATTCCTATCATTCCTTGCCTGGAGCTAGAGTTCCTATGGTGGGCAGAAGTCTGCCACCAAAACAAGTGACTGTCATTCACTCTACCCCCTGCCGCCGAAACCCTGACTACAGATGCATCAGATTATGCTTGGGCTGCGTATCTGGCAGGGAGATGCATTCAGGGCCAATGGAGCCCAAATCAAATGCACCTACATATAGAAATGCTAGCTGTACAGAATGCTCTGATAGCCTTCAAGGACTATCTTCATCCAGGACAACTACTGATAGACAGACAACACCACAGTCATGTGGTACATAAACAAGCAGGAGGGTACACATTCGTACCCCCCCTTTGCAGACTAGCCATGGCATTGTGGACCACAGCCTTGACTTACCAAGTACATCTACAAGCTCAATTCCTGCCAGGAAAGCAAAATACTCTGGCAGACGCACTAAGCAGAAATCTTATGGACCCACACGAATGGAAACTGGATCCACAAATCTTCAGCATGTTGACACACAAATGGGGGAGCCCAGACATAGATCTTTTCGCCTCACCCCAGAATCATTAGTTGGACAAATTCTGCACAAGAATGCATCACAAACAAAGTTTGGAAAGTGGATGCTCTGCCCTTCAGCTGGAAAAACCTATCAGCCTATGCCGTTCCTCCTCTGCCAGGTCTTACTAAAAGTCTGACAGGAAAAACCAAAAATTATACTGATTCCTCCAGACTGGTCTCGCCAACACTGGTACCTGCTCCTACGCAATGTGTCACACCTTCTTCCGTGGTACCTGCCTCTGACACCTTACCTACTGTCTCAGCAGAACTATCTAATTCTGCACACTCCACTCCAAACTCTGAATCTTGCAGCATGGTTAATCAACTTTTAAACAGTTGCATCTCTCAGCAAACCTGTGATGGCTGTCATTTTGGAGGCTAGAAGGCCTAGTACTAGAAAATCTTATACTGACAAATGGAAAAGATTCTGTGCCTGGAACCAAGCACAAGGAATAAGCACAGCCATGCCCAATATTCCCCAGATTCTGCAATATTTAACTGAGATGCTTCACAAGGGCCTATCTTTTTCTTCTATAAAAATCCATGCTTCTGCCATTTTATCTCATTAAAGTACAGAGCCTCCCTTCTTTTCTCATTCTCTGCTAAAGTAATACCTCAGAGGGGGCAAAAATTTAAGACCTCTCAGGAGAGCACCAGCTCCTGCATGGGACCCCAATTTTGTTTTGGGAAAACTCACTCTACCTCCTTTTGACCCAGTTGCTACTGCAGATTTAAAGTTTCTTTCCTGGAAAACAGCTTTTCTTTTAGCAGTTACTTCAGCTAGACGGATTTCAGAATTACAGGCTCTTATGGCAGTGGAGGCTTTCATTATTTTTCATCCGGACAGGGTGGCTCTCAGGACCAATCTGTTTTTCATGCCTAGGGTGGTATCCAGTGTGGCTCTTAATCAGACCATTCATCTGCCAACTTTCTTTCCCAGTCCACAGAACAAGGGTGAGCGGATTCTGCATTCACTAGATGTGCACAGACAACTTAGATTCTTTTTAAACAGGACAAAACATCTTAGAAAATCTGAGCAACTATTGGTGGCTTTTGCTACATGGGCAGAGGGAAAACCTATTTCAAAGCAGCTATTTCTAAATGGATAAGCCATTGTATTTGTTTCTACTATGTGCACCATGGTAATCCTATCCCCAAGGGTATCAGATCTCATTCCACCAGGGCTGCATCTACTTCTGCAGCCTTTCTCAGAGGGGTTCCTACCAGAGACATTCTAGAAGCTGCTACCTGGAGCTCAGTTCATACGTTCACCAAACATTACCATTTACCTCTCTTCTCTAAATCCAGAGCTGGCTTTGCCATTGCTGTCCTGCAGGGCCTTATAGCTGCTCCTAATTCTGTATAAATCCATCCTCCCAACCATAGCTTTGGGAATCTACCCAAATGTAATCACAGCAACAGTGAAACACGAAAAACATAGTACAGTTGTGTACACTTACCATAAATGTAGATGTTCGAGTGTATTCACTGTTGCAGTCCTGATTATCCACCCTCCAGCCCCCTGCTTTCTCTTCTACTGTACCTCTTCTTTCTTTTAATATGCTTAAAAGCCTTGTTGGTGTGTTTGCTTTTGATTGAAGGTTTATTGTTTGTGTTCTAAATTATATGCATACATATATATATATATATATATATATATGTGTGTGTGTGTGTGTGTGTATATATATATATATATATATATATATATATATATATATATATATATATATATATATATATATATTGCTCCCCATTTGGGGGGCACCTGACATCTGGGGCAAGAAAAACTGATGAAAATGGCGTCTGATGCATGTTTTATACCCCTGATGACCTGACGTCATGGAAGAAGGGACAGCAACTGAAGCAGGACCCAAGACTTAGTTAATCAGGCCGATTTAGGGCAACCTGCCAGCAGATTACCCAAATGTAATGACTGCAACAGTGAATACACTTTGAACATCTACATTTATGGTAAGTGTACACAACTGTACTTTCTCTGCACTGCCCTTTGGCTTATCTACTGCGCCCA
This sequence comes from Protopterus annectens, assembly GCF_019279795.1. Taxonomy (NCBI): domain Eukaryota; kingdom Metazoa; phylum Chordata; order Ceratodontiformes; family Protopteridae; genus Protopterus; species Protopterus annectens. The sequence goes on from NC_056730.1 coordinate 807,141,130, forward strand.
GGGTATTCACAAAGTGCCTAGCTCCAGTCATTGCATTTTGTAGGCAAAGAAATATTCAAATATACCCATACCTGGATGATTGTCTAATTCAGGCTGTAAACCAGAACATACTTTTGAATCATCTGGCTTTTGCACAAAGGGTGCTAACTTGTCTGTGGTACACCATAAATGAAAATAAATCACACATGGTACCCTGTCAACAAATTTTATTCCTAGGAGCAAGCTTGAATACAACTTCCCAGATGGCTTTCCTATCCAGAGAAACAAATTCACTTGACAACCTACTTCAAACAAGTGGCCATAAAAACCCTGCTATCTGCAAGGCAAGTACTACAAGCCTTGGGGTTCTTTGCCTCCTGCATTCTTCTAATTCCATATGCAAGACTGCATATGAGGACACTACAGTGGTATCTAAAAAGCCTATGGTGTCAACATTCTCAGGATCTGGAAGCAGTGATTCCTATCATACCTTGCCTATGCCTAGAGTTCTTTTGGTGGGCAGAGGCCTGCCACCAAAACAAGGGACTACCATTCACACTACCCCCTGCCGCCCAAACCCTAACAACAGACGCATCAGACTATGCATGGAGGGCGCTCTTGGCAGGGAAGTGCATTCAGAGCAAATGGAACCCAAGTCAAATGCACCTGTACATCAGTCAAAAAGAAATGTTAGCTGTACAGAATGCTCTGACAGCCTTCAAGGACCACATTCTTCCAGGACAATTAATGGTAAAGACGGACAACACCACTGTTATGTGGTACATAAACAAGCAGGGGGGGGTACACATTCTTACCCCCTATGCAGACTAGCCATGGCATTGTGGAACACAGCCTTGAGTTACCAAGTGCATCTACAAGCTCAGTTCCTGCCAGGAAAATTAAATACACTGGCAGACAGACTATGCAGAAACCTCAAGAACCCACACAAGTGTAATCTGGATCCAAGGATTTTCAACATGTTGACAAGCAAATGGGGGAGCCCAGATATAGACCTGTTTGCCTCCCCCCAGAACTATCATTTTGAAAAATTTTGCTCAAGGACTCCCCACCGATGAGCTTGGAAAGTGAATCCTCTGTCATTCAGCTGGAAAAACTTATCATTTTATGCCTTTCCTCCTCTGCCGCTGCTCTCCAAAGTACTACTAAAGATCAAACAAGACAAACCAAGGATGATTTTGATTGCACCAGACTGGCCGCGCCAACACTGGTACCCCCTCCTGCGCAGTGGGTCACTGTTGGCCCCATGTCACCTGCCTCAGACTCCTACCCTGCTGTCTCAGCAGGAGAACCAGATTCTGCACCCTCAGCTTCAAACCCTGAACCTAGCAGCCTGGATAATTATCTAATCTCTCCTTTACCGTCCCTCAGTAAACCAGTGATGGATATCATTTTAGGGGCAAGGAGGCCCAGTACTAGAAAATCTTATGCTGAAAAATGGAAAAGATTCTGTGCCTGGAACCAGTCTCAAAGGATGAGCACAGCAGTGCCATATTTACTTCAGATTTTACAATACTTAAATGAGATGCTTCACAAGGGCCTGTCTTATTCCTCAGTTAAAATTCACGCCTCAGCCATTTCAGCTCATTATAACACAGAACCTCCCCTGTTTTCTCATCCACTGCTCAAGCAGTTCCTCAGAGGGGCCAGAAATTTAAGACCATCCAGGAGAGCTCCAACTCCAGCCTGGGACCTTAACTTTGTATTGGAAAAACTCACCCTTCCTCCTTTCGAGCCAGCTGCTACTGCAGATTTAAAATTCATTTCTTGGAAAACAGCCTTTCTTTTAGCAATCACTTCAGCAAGAAGGGTGTCTGAATTACAGGCCCTTATGGCAGTGGGGCCCTTCATCATCTTTCATGTGGGCAGGGTGTCCCTCAGGACCAGTCCCTCTTTCATGCCAAAGGTGGTATCTAGTGTGGCCCTTAATCAGTCCATTCATTTGCCAACCTTCTTTCCTAATCCACAGAATAAAGTGGAATGGATACTGCACTCCTTAGATGTGCACAGACAACTTGGATTCTACTTTGACAGGACTAAACCTCAAAGGAAATCTGAACAACTGTTGGCGGCATTTGCTGCAGGGACAGAGGGAAAGGCTATTTCAAAGCAAACCCATCTCCAAATGGATAGGCCACTGCATTCATTTCTGCTATAAGCACCATGGAAAACCTATCCCACAGGGGATCAGACCCCATTCAACCAGGGCTGCATCTACCTTTACAGCCTTTCTCAGAGGTGTCCCTACCAGGGACATCCTAGAGGCTGCTACCTGGAGTTCTGTACATACTTTCACTAAGCATTACCATTTGCCAATTTTCTCTAAATCCAGAGCTGGCTTTGCCACTGCAGTCTTGTAGGGTCATATAGCTGGTCCTAATGCTATCTAAATTCCCCCTCCCATCTTTAGCTTTGGGAATCTACCCAAATGTGATGACTGCAACAGTGAAACACGAAGAACATTGTACAGTTGTGTACACTTACCATGAATGTAGATGTTCGAGCATATTCACTGTTGCAGTCCTGGTTATCCTTCCTCCAGCCCCCTGACTTTTTTTGACTATACCTCTACTCTCCTTTACTATGCTTTTTGGCGTATTTGCTTTTTTATTGGAGGTATATCCTTGTGTGTATATGTGTGTGTGTGTGTGTGTGTGTGTGTGTGTGTGTGTGTGTGTATATATATGTATATATATATATTGCTTCTCATTAAGGGGGGGCACCCGACATCTGGGGCAAGAAAAACTGATGTAATGGCGTCGGCTGCATGTTTTATACCCCTGACTACCTGACATCAGAGAAGAAGATACAGCAACCGATGCAGGACCCAAGACTTTGTCAATCAGGCCGACTGAGAGCTACTGCACACAAATAACCCAAATGTGATGACTGCAACAGTGAATACACTCGAACATCTACATTTATCGTAAGTGTACACAACTGTACTTTTTGGGTTATATGACTATACCAGATAGCTCAGTTAGTTTTCTCCAGCTAAATTACTCATTTTAGCAGTTGTCAGTACTTTTGTAGGTTCAGAACATTTGTGTTGCACAAACTTTTATGGCTGTGGAGATGCAGAGGTAAGACCAGAAGATCATGAAAAACTGCAGGAGGGCATATTCTTTCTATTGCTGATAGGGTTACACTTTTTTGTTTTTCCAAATTGTATTGCCTAATGAATGCTGTCATGATTTTTCACAGGTAGCAGCTGCTGTATGCCATGAATATAAACATTGTTATCTTACAGGAGGTTGGGTTGGGGTTTAAGAGTAACAGCTTCCCTTTTGCATAGTACTTAATTCCTGATGAATGATCTGTACAGATTATCTCTTAACAGTAGCATGGTCATGTGCTTGTCATAGAAAAGCAGGAAATGGATTACGTTGCTTCCAAAGGGAAGTTTGTTTAGTGGGTCATTATGTAGCATATGCTAGATCCTTTAAAGAAAAACACAACACCCACATACTGCAGAGCTGTTAAAGTGCATTGAGCAGTACTAGAGTAAGAAACTGGATCCTTTTGAGTGATTTGCTGGCTGGAGAACATTTTGTAGCAGCCAGGGAGGATATTGCATGAGTTGTCAACCTTCTGTGACATATCCGTTGATAAAATTAGATGCTTCAGCGTTACTTGTTCAACCATTAAAAGTAATGCTTAAAATCAACATTTTGTTTAGTTAAAACTACTCATCATATATCTACAACAAAGAAACAAAGCCAGGCTAGAAGTTTGGGTCTGGCATGTAAGCAGTGAGGATTAAGGAGTTGCTAATCAATTTTGTTTGCCATGGGTTTGAGTCATTTTCAGACTGGCATACAGTGGTGCCTCATTGCTTCTGAAAACAGCTTATCCAGTTAATAAATGAAGTCCCCCCCCCCCCCAGCTTACTTTGCTTCTTTAATTTAGAGAGTCCGCTACTGCTGACCTACTTACCAGTGATTTCTTAGTTTTTACTTCAGGTCTTGTTCTGCTGTTTATATTGTTCAAACATATGGTGATTTCTGTCGTGAACTCCTCTGTGTTCTCTTATTTGTATATGACGAAGTTTCACACCTTTTCCTCAGTTGTCCAGTGTGGGACCTTGAACTGTTTTGTTTGACTTTGCATTAATAGTGTAGAAGCATTTCAGAAGTACAGCACATAGGAGTAGATACTTGGTTCCTAATGATGACCTTTGTTAGTGAAAGACTTTTCCGTTCTGGTCATTTCTTCATTAGCATTCACAAAATGCTACTGATTCTCACCACAGCAAAAAACTGTGACTGTAATTGCTTATGGTTACTGAAAAATGTCATTTAATACAAATCTTTAAGAATTAATGACCATCTTGCTACCTTTGATGTTCATCATAATCATTGCTGAAGTAGTCTTAGCTGTATGGGTTGTATCTTGCTAAGGGTATGACAGCTGACCAGTCTCCCAAAGCCTTTGACTTTTCCCAAAGTATTTAGCTTTAATGAAAATAGATACACCTCTACCTTTGGTTCTTTCACACTCATTTTGGCGTCTGAATGTGTGGAAGGCATTGTAACCTTGCACAGATGGGGTGCTGTCTGTGGCCTTGAACCATGTCTCCGTGACTGCACAGATGTTAGCATGTACCAAGGTGAGTAGTGCTTCCAGGGACCGTGTTTTTTTGTTTAGGCTTCTAACATTAAGCAACATAACATTAATCCCTATGTCACTCGATGGGTTGCCAACTGGCTTACTGACAGAACCCACACTGTAAAAGTAGCCGACTCCAAATCCAGCCCAGACAAGTGGAGTACCTCAAGGTTCAGTCCTGGGGCCACTCTTGTTTGGCATCTACTTCTCTGAAGTACAGGCCAACACTAAGGGACTCTAGCTAACAAAGTTTGCGGATGACTGGAAACTGGGAGCCATTATTGAATCCCCAAATGATGTGTATACTCTACAGAAGGGCCGTACAGAAAAAGATGCTTGGTGCCAGAGCCATGGGCTCAAGCTCAATGCCAAGAAATGTATAGTTATCCCCTTTTGGGAAAAAAACATGTACCCGTGAATTACCACATAGGTGGCAGTAGACTAAACACCGAAAGTGTGATAAGAGACTTAGGGACACAGGTGGACAGTGGTCTGACCTTCGATAACCACATTGCCACAACACTCAGAAAATCCTTCTATGTGGCACACCTCATCACTAAGTGATTTTCATCCAGAAAAATGGAGGTCATTGTCCCACTGTACTCATTCCTCATTAGACCCATTATAGAGTACAACACCCCGTTTGGTATGTACCTCTCAAGACATCTGCAACAACTGGAAAGGACGCAGAAATATCTTACTAAAAGAATCACAGGCCTGAAGCAGATGCCCTACGTTGACCGCCTTAAACTCCAGATATACTCTGTCGCATATCGTCTACTCAGAGGGTGATCTCTGCTTGACATACAAGGCCATGTCAAACCCAGAGCTATTGGACATGCTACACTTAAAGAAATCTCAATCCCTCAGAGCCACACGATTCAGGGATCTAAACGTTGTCATCACAATAAACAAAACATGCTGGAGGGATAGGTTCCTGACCCAGAGACTCCCCAGACTCTGGAATAGACTGTCCATACATGTCAAGCAGAGCGCCTTTTTGGCCCTCTTCACAAGGAACCTTGAGGATTGGATGGGAGAAAGGAAATTCACCCTGGGGATCACGTTAGTCGCCCTGCTAGACAGGGGTCAAGGGAAGTAAATCGAGTGGGAAGAAATAGCCAGGGAATTGTTATGGCTAGTCTTGTATAGGCCCTAGGGCTGATAGCCTAGTACCAGCCTATGAACCTATAGCCATGAGTTTGTCTCGAGTGGATTTTTTTTTATGTTGGAAATTTTGTTGTTTTGACATTGCCTAAAAAGGCACTATGGAAGAGGCAAGTGCCTGTGACAGGATACAAAAGCTGAGAAAAGACAGGTGAAGACTATTTCTGGCAAAGCAGTGTGGTCTGCCAACCACATCTTCACAGGCTGACAGATACTGGATCCCGCAGATTGACATCAGAAGCCAAGTCAGTTGTTGAAATCAGTCATTTTTTTTGTCTATGTTGTGGCATTATCTTGGGTGAAGGTAGAATGCTGCTTACGGCTAGGGACATACCTGCTTTGGCGGACACAATCTGAGATTTCAGTCATGTCTCTCTTCATATAGTCCAAAGAGGTATGTCTCAAGTCATTCACTCCAACCTGTACTATTACAGAGTTATATTGGTAATTGTTGTTGAGTGACTTGAGAGCATGCGTGATTTGACGGAGCCTGGTATCTGATAGGCAGCTGAACACAACATTCTCCTTGTCCAGCCTGGTGAGGGAGGGCGTCTGTGTGTTTCACTATGGAGTGACCTATGACCAGGATATTTGGTTTTGATGTGCTTTGCCTTAAGGGCTTATTTGTTGAGACACTGGTGTGTGTGTGTTATTTGTAGTGGATTCTATTTGTTTTGCATTGTATGCAAGTGGTTAGAGCTTGGAGGTCTCTGCTCTTTTATTAGGCTTCTGTTGAGTACCTCCACGTATGTGGGTTTGTGTTGTGATCTTGTTTTGTGTGAGAGGTGATATGTGCATGTGTATTATGAAACCGGTCTGATATCCGGTTTGCTATGTGAGAGAATTGATTCAAAATTCATTGTACAATTACATCTCTCACATATTGTAATTGTTTTAGGAGTAAGTGGCTGTCTGTATACATGAGGCAATTATTGCATTGCCTCAGGATGCCTGTGTCAATCAGGCTGCCCGCAGAAATGGTTGGAAACTGTCCATCCATAATGGCAGGTTTTTATTGTAACTTCCATTATGGCAGGTTTTTATTGTAGCCACTGTTTGGGAGTGGGCTAGTTTGACCAAATTTTGCTTTAGGATTAACTAAGGGGCTTATTCTGTTGAAGGCTAGGGATGAAAACTATGTCAATGCTTCTCAGTGAGCAACTGAGTGTGCAGCAGGGAAGCGTGGGAGGGTTCAGTAGCAGATGTTTAGGAAAAAACTTATTTCAATGAGATGTCCTTCAAGAATGCAACTGCAGTCCTTACATATGGGTTGTCCTGCCTCAGGCAGCCCTCGGTCGGCCAGATTCTAAAGTCTGGGTCCGGCGTCAGCTGATGTCACCTCCTCCCCGACGTTAGAGCGGCTGGGGTATAAAAGCATCAGCCGACGCCATCTTCCTCAGTCTTTCTTGCCGTGCGGTGCCCGAAGCAGAAGCAGTTCGCAAGTGCCGGTCGGTCAGCTCCTGTGTTTTACGCACCGAAGTCATCAAAAAGCTAAGTTCCCCGTTGGGGAACCTTTTCTTGCCTCAGCCGATGTCAAATAAAACAGCAAAAGTTAATAACTGTTTGTCTTGTGGTAAACAAATACCTCATAAGGACTTCCATTCCTACTGCCTTCCCTGCCTTGGCCCAGACCACGACGTCTCGGCCTGTGCTTGCTTCAATAAGCGCACACTCAGGTGCCGGGCAGAGTTTGCTGAAGACTTTTTTGGTGAAAAATACTCGTATACCATGCCGTCGGAACAACCGACAGCACATATTTCCAAAAACCGGAAAGACCGGGACCAACATTCTCGGCCCGCGACTTCCACCGACACCACGCCAAAATCTACCGCGAGTGCATCGGTCTCTTCTGAGGCGGTTATTCCACCGCTCCAGACCGACGACACCGCTTTACCGATCACTTCGGCCCCGGAGCCTACGCAGGTGCCGGTTGTTGATTTTCCTCCAGAAACTGAAGCCCAAGATTTGCCCGAGACCATACCAGTGGACAAAGTTACTCCAGCACATGGGGCGGCTAGACCTCCGATGTCTATGTCGATTAAGGCCTACACACGTGCTAAGGCTTCCGGCCAGGCTAAGTCTCACCCTCCTAAATCTTTGCCTCAGCCCACTTCTGATAAACAGATCATGACTTTAGCTGCAGATCTAATTTCCTTAGTCAGTGCTTCTCAGGCTCATCCTGACAGAGGTTCTCAGCCGCCTTTAGACAAAAGGCCCAGAGTTGAGCAGACAGACACCCTTTCTTCAGATGAAGCCTCTGGTGACCCTGATCACTCAGATACCCAGGATGAGTCCTTCCAGGCCTACGAGGATTCTGATGCGGAGGAATCTATTCCTTCTGCCTCTCCTCCTGAGGATATTTCTTTTGGGGAAATTCTCCACTCCATGAGAGAGCATTTTCAGTGGCAAGGCCAGGAATTCTCCGACTCCAGGAAACGGCTTCGTACTTTCCTTAAGCTTCCCCAACACAGGCCTTTAGCTATCCCTCCAGTGTTAGATGTACTGGATGATGTGTACTCAGATTCGAGTGCTTCTCCTGATTCTCTCCCTCCTGCTCCTGTAAAGCCAGACAGATACTACAGGGTGCTTGAAACGCATAAACATTTCTTTAAGGCCCATTCTTTTGATCTAGAAACTATTTCCCAGGGGCCCAAAGGAGTGGCCACATCCACGGCCAAAAATCCTTTGCCCTCAGACAGGGAAGCTAGGTCCCTGGAGAGGTGGGGCAAAAAAGTTTATACCTCAACCACACTTGCCATGAGGGCCCTTAATTGCATTTTTCATATGTTTCAGTATCAGGATTTCTTGATGGATGATTTGCAGAAAAAATTAACCTCTCCTGAGCCTTTAGATAGAAAGGCCTTGCAGGATTTGGTTCATAATACTCAGCAGGTTAGCAATCATTTTCTTCAGTGTGGTTATGATGCATTGGAAGCTTCATGTAGGGCAGCTATGACAGGGGCCATCATACGTAGACATGCATGGTTGAAAGAACAGGCATTGCCAGATCATGTTAAAGTAAAGCTTCTAGATGCACCTCTGGAAAAACACAAGCTATTTGGTGCTAATGCTCAGGATGTGTTGAAATCAATTGAGGAAAAGGCTAAATCAGTGCAAACAGTCAAAGATTTCCTCCAGGTTCAGCCACCAAGGTTCAGCAGGAATTGGCCTTCTAAGAATTGGTCCTTTCCAGACACTGACAAGTTTCAAAGGGGAAAAAACAGGCGTGCCCGAGGGAGAGGGCAATACCGAGGCTTTTACAGGGGACGCCAATGGCAACCGACTAATCAGAGAGGTGGCGCAGGGACCTCTACTGCTCCACAGGGACAATCACAATGACTTGATTTTGACACCGCCGACCAAGGCTCAAAGAGAAGCACCTTTAGGCGGAAAATTATCCTTATTTTCAAAAAATTGGCACATTTTAACAAAGGACAAATGGATTCTGGACATAATAGACCAAGGCTACAGGTTCCACTTCCATACTTTACCAACAAGACAAGGCATGCCAAACCTGCCACAAAATCAAAGGGCAGAGGCATTCGTACAAGTTTCAAAGCTGATACAAATCAAAGCAATAGAAAAGGTTCCTCCTCAGGAACAAGGCCAGGGATTTTACTCAAGACTGTTCCTTGTTCCAAGAAAAGAAAAGCAATGGAGACCTATACTGGACTTGTCCGCTGTAAACACTTTTCTCATTGTACCAAAATTCAAAATGCTGACGCTACAGCAACTCCTTCCCATGCTGGGCAAGGGGTCTTGGCTGGTTACTCTGGACCTCAAGGAGGCATACCTGCATGTCCCAATCAGACACAGTTGCAGAAGATACCTCAGATTTCTTGCAGGGTCAGAGCATTATCAATTCTCAGCATTGCCTTTTGGCTTATCTACTGCGCCCAGAGTATTCACGAAATGCCTGGCATCAGTAATTGCACACTGCAGACTCTAGGGGATACAAATATACCCTTACCTGGACGACTGCCTTATACAAGCGGACAGCAAGCAAGCCTTGACAAAAAACTAGAATTATGTCATTCACTTACTACAGGCTTTGGGATACACAGTCAACTTACAAAAATCAAGACTACTGCCATCCCAACAAATAATTTTTCTAGGAGCCAAACTAGACACAGAATCACAAATTGCTTACCTCACAGAAGAGAAGCAAGAACAACTACCACATTACTTCAAAAGCTTAGCAAAGCTCACCCAGATGACTGCAAGGAAAATCCTGCAGGCCCTGGGTTTCATGGCATCTTGCATTCTACTGATTCCACCGGCAAGACTACACATGAGAAAACTACAATGGTACCTAAAAGGTTTATGGTCTCAACACAGCCACAACTTAGAAGCAATTATCCCACTCATCCCATGTCTACAAAGGGAATTTTTGTGGTGGGCCCAAGCAAGCCAGTTAAACAAAGGTATGCCTTTCAACAAACCTCAAACAAGCCAAACCATTACAACAGACGCCTCAGACCATGGATGGGGGGCGCACATGGAGGGCAGATGCATTCAAGGGCAATGGATCCCCCAGGAAGTGCATTTACACATCAATCAAAAAGAGACGTTAGCAGTAATTCATGCAATCGAGGCCTTCGGAAAATATCTTCAACAAGGCCATCTGCTAATAAAGACAGACAACACCACAGTTATGTGGTACATAAACAAGCAGGGAGGTACTCATTCTTACCCCCTTTGCAGACTAACAATGACTCTTTGGGAAAAGTCCCTGAAACTGAACATACAGCTGCAATCCCAGTTTGTTCCGGGCAGTGACAATGTTCTGGCGGACAGTCTAAGCAGAAGCATCCTGGACCCGCACGAATGGATGTTGCATCCAGACATTTTTGCACAAATAACTCATGCATGGGGGAGGCCGGACAGAGATCTCTTTGCCTCCCACCTCAATCATCATCTGAAAAAGTTCTGCTCGAGGACACACCATCCACAAGCCTGGAGAATAGATGCTCTCTCATTCAGCTGGAACTCTCTAACAATCTTTGCATTCCCACCTCTACCATTAATGACCAAGGTGTTACTGAAGATCAAAGCAGAACAACCGAAAGGCATCTTAATAGCTCCAGATTGGCCAAGACAGCACTGGTATCCATTACTAAGGAGCATAACTTGCACCAAGCCGTGGCCCCTGCCTCAATGGCCTCTACTCTTGACTCAGCACAATTACAGGACGGTTCATCCCAACCTGCAACCTCTGCAGCTGACAGCTTGGAGGGTTCCATGATTTCTCCCCATATCTCTCTCTCCAAGGAAGTTCAACAGATATTATTGGAAGCACGCAGACCTTCCACCAGAAAGACTTATTCAGCCAAATGGAAGAGATTCAACATCTGGAATACCAACAAGGGTCAGGATGCATCAGTACTGAGCATCCCACAGATACTAGAATACTTGGCAGAAATGCTGCATAATGGACTTTCCTATTCTTCCATAAAAATACACGCTTCAGCAATTTCAGCAAAATACAACACTGATCCACCTGTGTTTTCGCATCCTTTGCTAAGACAATTTCTAAGAGGGATAAAGAATATCAAACCTCCCAGAAAACCACCAGTGCCTGCATGGGACCTCAACTTCGTGTTGGAAAAATTAACTCCTCCTCCTTTTGAACCAGCAGCATCTTCAGAATTACAATTTCTTTCCTGGAAAACAGTTTTCCTGTTGGCAATTACCTCAGCAAGAAGAGTTTCGGAGATACAGTCCCTCATGGCAGTACCTCCATTTCTCATTTTTCATCAGGACAGGGTTTCTTTAAGAACCAATCCTTCTTTTATGCCAAAAGTGATATCCAGGGTGTCTCTAAACCAAGCAATTCACCTGCCTACTTTCTTCCCCAATCCTCAAAATAAAGGGGAAAAGCTGCTACACACTTTGGACATACACAGACAACTACGCTACTACTTGGACAGAACAAAGGCCGACAAAGTCTGACCAACTATTTGTAGCATACGCTCCTGGAGTGCAAGGAAAGGCAATTTCCAAACAAACAATTTCAAAATGGATTGGACATTGCATCAGATTCTGTTATTCTTTCCATGGTAAGGGTGTGCCAGCCAATATCAGGCCACACTCCACCAGAGCTACAGCCACCTCCACAGCCTTCCTAAGAGGGGTGGCTACAAAGGACATTCTAGAAGCTGCTACATGGAGCTCCATGCATACATTTTCCAAGCACTACAACCTGCCTCGGTCTGAGGCAAGAAATGTTTCCCCAATGGGGTACTTAGCTTTAGAGAAGACTTCGGGCTGAAACTCGATTTTAAAATTTCAGGAGCTGGCCGACCGGCACTTGCGAACTGCTTCTGCTTTGGGCACCGCGCGGCAAGAAAGACTGAAGAAAATGGCGTCGGCTGTCTCTTTTATACCCCTGTCGCACTGACGTCAGGGAAGAGGCGACGACAACCAACGCCGGACCAGAACTTTGGGTTTCGGCCGACTACGGGACAGCCTGACGACAGGATAACCCAAGTGTCATGACTGCAGCAGTATAACCACTCGAACATCTACATTTATGGTAGGTACAAAACTGTGGTTTACCTTTATGCTAGGATAAGGATTTGTATATTTTTCCCCTGTCTTTTCTTGTCAGGACCATAGAGTCTCTTTTTTTTTTTCAGTTGGCAAGAAAGTCCTGAAGTGCATGTGGAAGGATCCCAAGGCTTTGAGAGACTAGCCAGCTATTGTGTCCTTGTCAGCTGTACTTTATTCACTCTGAATCCACTTATAGAAGTTATTGAGGGGGGTTGCAATACCATTCCTGTGTGGAAGTTTGCCATTATGTTTGTTGTACATTTAGGAATGTATGACTGATATTGATTTACTTCAGAACCATTTGGATAGGATGACATGCTTCTGTGTTTGCAGACTTAACTGGGTAAGGCTTAATGTTACACATAGGAGACAAAGGCCAAACATGAAGGTGCTTAAGACCTCCACTGTTCCATATGGGTAGATATAGAGCATGTGTAGGGGAGGGAATACTGTGGGTGATTTTTGATGGTATGACATTAAGGGAATTAGGTACGTTCTTTAGTTACATAATTTTTCCCCTTCTCAATAATATTACAGGATTAAACTTATACCTTCAGATGACCTTGCTAAACTGGTTGATATCTTCACACTTAAAGTGCTGCATTGTCATCTACCTGAGGTGATTGAGTATGGATTTTGGGCTCTTTAAGCTGGTGCAGAACTATACAGTTAGGTTGTTAATGTATTTATGCCTCGGTCACCACATTGCATCTGTGCTGTGAATTTGTACTGGTTGCCTGTGATATGTAGAGCAGTGAAAGATATTGTTATGGACATACCTAGCCATGCATATGATGCATTTGAAAGTGATATGGATTCTTTGACCCTTTTCTTGTCTGCTAAGGAACTGCTGATAATTTCCATGATGTAAATTGTGTGGGATTTGAGGCATAAGGTTTATAGGCTAGTACTAAGGAGGCTTCAACCACCATTTTAGCCTAGTCATACACCCAGTGAGTAGGTTTTCCTCCTGTGTAGATAAGGGTTCTGCTTCTAATTCTTGGGGTAAACTTATGTGAACCCATTTCGTCATCAAGACTTTAGAGTCTGTGTTGCACTGATAAACATATGTAACCTTTAATTTATTATGAGGAGGTCCTTTTTTGGTAAAGATGGGACTAATCTTTACTGGAAAAGCTCACCCAGATTCTGCCACAACTTGCCGTGAGGGAAAAGTTAGCTTGCTTTTGCTTTCTTGTATTTTGTATTATTTTATTGCCATCGTCTATTTTGTATACTGTGGATGTTCATTGTGTTTCAGTGTTGCAGTCATTACACTTGGGGTTATCCTGCTGGCAGGCGACCCGTAGTTGGCCCGAGTTCCAAAGGCTTGGTCCGGTGTCGGTTGCTGTCACCTCTTCCCTGACATCAGTGCGACAGGGGTATAAAAGTTGCAACTGACGCCATTTTCTCCAGTCTTTCTTGCCGCGCGGTGCCCGAAGCATTAGCAGTTCGCAAGTGCCGGTCGGCCGACTCTTGAGATTTTCAAAATTGAATTTCAGAACCGAAATCTTCAATAAAGCTAAGTACCCCATTGGGGAAACTTTTTCTTGCTCCAGACTGATGTCAGTAAAAGTTTAATAATTGTATTTCTTGTGGGAAGCAAATACCTCATAAGGACTTCCACTCTTACTGCATTACTTGCCTAGGCCCTGACCACGACGTCACTAGTTGTCGGTTTTGTGCTAGATTTAATAAACGCACTATTAAACGTCTGATGTTAAGTTGTCTATCTTGCCTTCATTCTTGCTGGATGGGTTCGGAGCCGACCTCGGCTCCGACTCGGCCACTCTAAAGCTCGAGAGTTGGTTCCACCGGCTCGAGGCTCCCCTTGTATCCCACAATGCTAGGCGAGAGTTACCTCAGATCTCGTTTGCCACTAAGCTATCGATGTTGGTTTTCTACCGGTTCTTGGTAAGTGACTTTTTCTTGTGTAATTTAGTCTATCAAAACCCCTTTAATTTTAATATTTTTACTTATTTCCCTTAGTTTAGAGAAATTTTATCCCCTTCTAAAAATTCCGTTTTTCCCTCAAGAACTTTAGGTTCTTCCCTTGGGCCTACAGGCTTTTTCTCTTCCCTAGTGGAGTGTGTGTATTATTTTAAAATCCTAGTTAGTGGTTTTTATTATAATTTAAACTTGACAGGGTGTAATTAGTGTGTTTGTGTGTGTGTTTGTTTACACCTGTTAAAAAAATGTCTAAGGAAGCAAAGGTCTCCGGATTCAAGAAGTGTGATGCGTGCTGTCAGACGCTCACACTTCTTGTGTCTACTGTCTGGGGCCTTTGCACCTGCAGGACTCCTGTGCTGTGTGCCATGGCTTCAGCCCCAGGGTCCTGCAGGAAAGAAAAAATAAATTGATATTAAGAGGCTTACTCAAGCCAGAGGATTCCCTGTCTGTTTCAACAGGGAAGCCCTCTAAGGCATCTAGGTCTTCGGCTCCGACAACTGAGCCGAGACCTAAGGTTTCTCAACCTCTGCCTTCATCGGCTCCGGCTGGAGCCGATAAGTCTCAGTCCACAGTTTCTGTGGCTCCCTCGGCTCCGGCCGGAGCCGAGGTAGTAGAAGTTCCCGTGTCGGCTCCGACCAGACCTTCGGAGCCGACAACTAGGAAGAGGTCCAGGTCACCATCTCTTGGCTCCGTTCATTCGGCTCCAGGATCTCCCCTGCTGTCTGAACGGAGCCAAAGATCTCACTCCTCTAGGTCATCGAGGCTGTCGGATCATGACCTTCAGAGGGTAGTGAGTCGACTTCTTGAGTCGGGCTCTGAAGCATCTGGGCCAGTGCCTCGGACTTATCAGTCGATGCCTGCCCCGGTCCATCAACATATTCCTCCTTCGACTCTCTTGAGCTTGGAGCCGGGTCGCGTCGGAACCGAGACTGTGATAGCGTCGGAGCCGATACAATTGTCTTCGGCTCCGTTGTCGGCTCCGTTTTCTTCCTTGGAAGAATCTCGGCGCCGGACTTCCCTCGTCGGCTCCGAGGGGGTGAGTGGCATCGGACCCTTGTCCGACCCCTCTCCTCTCGGTGCTTCGCTCTGGTGAGTTCGGCTCGACATCGGCCTCGAGCCATCACTGTCGGTGCCGAGGGGTTCTTAGCTTCGGGCGGGACCTCTGGCTCTGCCTGACAGGGGTGCATTCGAGGTCATGCGGAGTGTGTTAGAGCCTGGCTCTACTCCACAGTCGGCTCCGTCCGCCCCTCCTCTACAGTGCCTCAGGTTAAGTCGACTCACTCCCTCATCCCGGACCGCAGAGAGCCAGCTCCTCAGGAACCCCTGTGGGATTTCATCCTCTTCCGAGGCCTCTCCTGATTTGGCAGAAGAGCCCCTCGAAGAGGAAGTGTAAGAGGAAACACATTGACTCACCTGAGTCCATCAAGTCAGACACAGATTTGGATGATTCTGAGGGTTCCCCGTTCCCCTTCTGAAGATGTCTCATTTGCAGACATTCTGGAGATCCTGAAACAGAGGGGAAATTGGCCAGCCCTCAACCCTTCGGAGGACGAATCTGTGTATCTTGTGGCGTTGGCTCGCCCTTCCACCTCCTGGGTGTCCCCCCCCTTTGACCCCCTCATGCAGGTGGTTGCTAAGAAGGCATGGGCGGCTCCTGATTCAGTGGACCCCACTCCCAGGAGACCCTCCAAGTTCATAACGGCTCCAGCAGACAAACAGTTCTTAACAAAAGGAGTTTCTGTGGATGCTATGGTGGTAGCTGCTGCCACTAAGAAGGAGCTAGCTGATCCTTCAGTACCTGTCCATCCACCTAACAAGGAATCTAGGTCCATGGACAGGTGGAAGCGGATGTTCTCGTCAGCGACATTTACCATGCGTTAAGCTGAACTACCTGTGCCATTTTACTGCCTTCAAAGGGACTTGATCAAGGAAGCGAGTGAAATGTTAAAGGACCCTACAGCTGCGGGTTTCCAAGATAAGATGAACACGCAGCTGGCTACCCTTAACTCCATAACCAACTCCTCCATGCCTTCTTTCTTACGGCTGATGGAGCGAGCAGAGCCGCAGGGACAGGTGTGGCCTTACGTAGGCATGCCTGGATGCGGCTATGCAATTTTATGGACCCCTTCAAGGCGTCTTTCACTAACTCCCGTTTGATGGATCATCCCTCTTTGGTCCTCAAGTGAAAGAAACCTTGACTAGGTGCGAAACTGATGGCAAGACCCTTTCTGCCGCCGGAGTCCGTTTTCTACTCCTTCTAGGCCTTACCCCAAAGGCCAGAAAGGTGGAAAGATGTGGTTCCGTAAACAATCTCAAGGGACTTAGCCTGACGACAGAGTCGTTCCTGCCAGAGGCAGAGGCGGGAATAACAATGGTAGACGCCCTAGGGGCAGGGGGTCCAGAACCAGGGCAATCGGGAAGCCTTCCTGACAAGCCCTTTCAGCATCCCTGAGGTGTTGCCCGACTGCCCATCTTCGAGGCAGTCGGGGAAGATTGTCACTGTACCCAGAAGCCTGGCTATCCCTGACTCAAGACAAATGGGTACAGTCCATCATTTCGAAGGCTATTCTATCCCCTTTCTTCGCATTCCAAATCAGTCAAAAATCCCTTCCAGATGTTCCACCGCTCAAAGGGATCTAGCGGTTTTGGAGATTTCAAAACTGCTTGCAAAAGAGCAATTCAGCCAGTTCCAGCAGACCAGCAAGGATCCGAATCTACTCAAGGTTCTTTTTAGTTCCAAAGAAAACAGGGGACTGCAGACCAATTTTGAATCTCAGTGTCTTGAACAGATCAGTCAAGAAAACAAGATTTCCGATGGTCACGCTGCAATCCATCCTTCCCCTTTTGGGCAAAGGAATCTGGATGTGCTCTATAGACCTTCAGGATGCATCTATCACATAAAAATGAACAGACGCTCCAGAAGATTCCTCCGCTTCAGGCTGGGAACCAGTCATTTTCAGTTCAGGGCCCTGCCCTTTGGTCTCACCACTGCCCCCAGGTGTACACCAAATGCATGGCAGTGGTAGCTTCTCACCTGAGACGACAAGGATTCCAGGTGTTTCCATATTTGGATGACTGGCTCCTCACAGCTCCCACCAAGCATCTCCTTCTGATGGCCAGGGATTACACTTTTCGCTTGTCAAAAGCTGGGTATTTCAATAAATTGCGAAAAGTCTGTTTTGTCGCCTTGTCGTACTATTACCTACATAGGCGCAAATCTAGATACAGTAAACATGTCACATCAGAGAATAACAGACATTCACAAACTGGTATCACTCCTTTTCAACAACAACAGAATCAAAGCCAGGTTAGTTCTGAAAGTGTTGGGAATTATGGCAGCCATACCTCTGCTTCCATTAGCCAGATTCCACATGCGGATCCTTCAATGGATGCTCTTTACTCAATGGTCATACCAGCAACTTCCAATGTCTCACACCATTATGATCACATGGCGTGCAAAAATCATCTCATGTGGTGGATGTCTTCCCTCAGCTCTTGTTGGGAAGACCCTTTGTTCCACCTCCTCCGGTTGCTACTCTGACAACGGATGCCTCCCTGATCGGGTGGGGGGGGGCATTATCAGGGCAGGACGGTCCAGGGCACATGGCAACCAAACGAATGCCACTTGCACATAAATGTTCTGGAGATGAGAGCAGTGCTTTTAGCGTTGCAAGCCCTTCAAGACTCTCTTCCCTTGGGAACGATTGCAATCCAAACAGACAATATGTCTGTAGTGTGGTACATCAACAAACAAGGCGGAACCAGGTCATACCCCCTGTGTCGAGAAGCACTCAGACTGTGGCAATGGGCGATTTCTTCTCAGCGGTTTCTGATAGCAATGCACATCCCCGGGAAGTCCAATCAAATTGCGGACAAGTTGAGCAGAGCTATACTCATGCCTCATGAGTGGTCTCTGAAAGACTCTGTAGTGAGAGAAATTTTTCTCAAGTGGGGTCAGCCTTGCTGCGATCTTTTTGCTACTCCCCAAAACAGCAAGTGCAGAGAATATTTCACTCTATTCCCTTTACCAGGCCAACCCAGCAGAGACGCTCTAGTCCAAGTTTGGCCCCGGGGACTTCTGTATGCATTTCCTCCCTTCCCACTAATCTCTCAAGTGATACAGAAAGCTATCGCTCAGAAGGCCTCATTGATCCTCATTGCTCCTTACTGGCCTCGACAAGTGTGGTTCCCCTTTCTACATCGTTTTCTTTTGAGCGACCGTGGAATCTGGACCTAGTTCCAGATCTTTTGATCCATCAGTCGGGTCAGTTTCATCGCTCCCTCCCCTCTCTGAACCTCACTGCTTGGTTCCTCCAGTTCCAACCTTAGCCAGGCTTCCTCAATTATCTCACTCTGTTAGAGATATTTTGATAGCTTCCCATAAATCTTCCACTCGGAAGATTTATTTGAGTAAGTGGAAACGCTTCACATATTGGGCTCAAGGAAAGGACATAGATCCTTTCACTGCTTCCATCCAATTAGTCCTTGATTTTCTAGCTGAACTCTTCCATGCAGGTTCATCTCCCTCTACACTTAAAGTTCAATTGGCAGCTATTTCTAACTTTCATGTGGGTATTTCTGAATCTGCCTTAATGTCCCACAAGCTTTGCAAAGCCTTTTTGAAAGGAGTTTTTCTTCTCAGACCTCCTATAAGAAATCCTCCTTCTCCTTGGGACCTAAATTTAGTTCTTGCTTCTTTGATTCTCCCCCCTTTCGAACCTGCAGTCTCCTGTTCTTTAAAATTATTATCATGGAAGACTCTTTTTTTGGCAGCTATTACATCAGCTAGAAGAGTTTCAGAGCTTCAAGCACTCAGCTGTCGTCCTCCTTATCTTTTGTTTCATAAGGACAGAGTATCTTTACGAACTAACCCGTCCTTTTTGCCTAAGGTGGTCTCGACGTCAAATCTAAATCAAAGCATTGATCTACCTGTCTTTTTTCCAGAATACTCCAATAGGTCTGAACAAAAATTACACTGCCTGGATGTTCACCGTCAATTGAGGTACTACTTGGATAGAACAAAACAGTTCAGAAAATCTGATCAGCTGTTTGTCTCCTATGCGGAAAGCAGAAAGGGACTTTTAGTTTCAAAGGTATCATTATCCAGATGGCTAACATCTTTGATTACCCTTGTATATGAAATTAGACATCAAAAGCTGCCTGATAAACCTAAGGCCCATTCCACCAGAGCTTTGGCTACTTCTTTAGCCTTCCAAGACAGACTGCCTATTGACACCATTTGTGCAGCGGCTACTTGGGCTACTCCTTACACTTTCATTTCTCATTATAAGTTGGATTTAGCTTCTAGGCATAGAGCTAACTTTGGTTCCACTGTTCTCAGGAGTCTGTTCCGTTAGGCCACCCGGGACAAGGTGCTAGGGACGCGGTCCCATCCAGCAAGAATGAAGGCGAGATAGACAACTTAACATATAGAAGTTATGTTCTTACCATAACGTTCCATGTTAGTTGTCTTCTTCTCGCCTTCTTAAGGCCTCCACCCTCCTTCCCACTGTCCTGGACAGACCTAGAGGAGTTGTGATTGTGACCGCTCTTTCTACCACCTCTTTCTTAGACATATGCTATTATGCATATTTCCTGGTTCAGGATGTAGGTCACCCTTCTTTCTTCCTGTTGTTAGAGGTGGACTCGGTTTTACAGTTATACTGTTACTATTATAAGCTGGGGTTAGCTTACAAACGAGATCTGAGGTAACTCTCGCCTAGCATTGTGGGATATAAGGGGAGCCTCGAGCCGGTGGAACCAACTCTCGAGCTTTAGAGTGGCCGAGTCGGAGCCGAGGTCGGCTCCGAACCCATCCAGCAAGAAGAAGGCGAGAAGAAGACAACTAACATGGAACGTTATGGTAAGAACATAACTTCTATTTTGATTTTGCTTTACATTATTTTGGACGACGATTTAATTACATAATGCCGTCGGAACAACCGACGATCGGAATGTATAAAAAACACAAAGACAAAGAAAAAGACAGGCATCCGAGGTACAAAACCGACGATGAAGCCTCTTCTAGGCCAGTCGCCGGTTCTCAGTGAGGTGCTTTCGCAGCCCCTGACACCTGCTACCTCGGAGCCACAGGCCGCAACCGACAGCCACGTGGAGACACTGAGGCCTGTGGAAACTCAAGGTATTGGGCCTACGGAAAATATACCCTCAGATGGGTCTGGAGCCGCTGAGCAGGCACCGGCTTCTGAGGGTGTTTTCAGACCTTTACAGCTTACAATTAAAGCTACTACAGGAGCAAAGGCAAAGTCAAAAACACCATTAAAGACAAAGAAACAAGTGCAACATTCTCCAGAACAGTCATCCATGCCTAAGAAACAGATGCTTAAAATGGCCGAAGACCTTATTACTTTAATCGGGGGCTCCCATCCCCCTCCTGACAAATGACCTAGGCAAAACACTGATTATGATTCCTCTGATCAGGTTTCCATTTCTTCTGATTCTTCCCCTGACCAGGGCTATTCTCTCCCTCCCTATGAGGACACTGATGCTGAAGAGTCCATTCCTTCAGCCTCACCGCCTGAGAATTACTCTTTTGGGGAAACCCTGCACACCATGAGGGAACACTTCCATTGGGAGAGCCAGGATTACTCAGATTCCAGGAAAAGGCTCAGATATTTCCTTCTATTGCCTCAGCACAGGCCCTTGGCTATCCCCCCTGTGCGTGATATTGTTGATGATGTTTTTTCTGAATCCAGTCTGTCTCCAGATTCTTTACCCCCTGCACCAGTAAAGCCGGACCTGTACTACAGGATGTTCGTGTTTCACTGTTGCAGTCATTACTGTAGGGTTCTTCCTGCCGGCAGGCAGTTCTCAGTCGGCCAGAATCACAAAGTCTGGGTCCGGCGTCAGCTGTTCAGTCATGCTGCCTGATGTCAGAGCGCTAGGAGTACAAAGCTGCCAGCTGACGCCATGTTCTCCAGTCTTTCTTGCCGTGCGCTAAAAGCAGTTTGCAAGTGCCGGTCGGCTGACTCCTGATATTTTTTCGTGCTTCAGTCAGAAGACTTACTTCTTCTTCTCAAAGCTAAGTACCCCGTTGGGGAAACTTTTTTCTTGCTCCAGTCGGATGTCAGAAAAAGTTAATAATTGCATTTCTTGTGGGAAGCAAATACCTCATAAGGATTTCCATTCTTACTGTATTCCTTGTTTAGGCCCTGACCACGACGTAGCTTGTTGTCGGTTTTGTGCTAGATTTAACCAACGTATGATTAAGCGAAGGTACAATTTTGCTTTTCACTATTTTGGTAGGCAATTTAATTATAAAATGTCGTCGGACACGCTTCCGACTACCAGAGTTCACAAACGACGCAAGGATAAGGACAGGCCTCCGAGGTCCAAATCAGACTACGTTTTACAAGCAGAGCCAGCTACAGGTTCAGCCGTCGTCAGTGAGGCGCTTTCGCAGCCCCTGACGTCGGCCATTTCAGAACAGATTGCCGAATCTGACTCCCACAAGGAGCCAACTAGGCCTTTGAGCACTCCAGTTGCAGGACCTTCGGACAATGCTCCTTCGGATGGGTCCAGAGCCACTGTGCAGGTACCGGCTTCCGAGGGGGTTTTCAGGCCTACACAGCTTCTGATAAAGGCAAAGCCAAAGACAAAGGCAAAGACTCCTTCTAAATATAAGACACCAGCCCAGGCCTTTTCTGATCCGGGACCTAAATCTCAGAAACAGCTACTTAAAATGGCAGAGGACTTACTAACCATGATTAGGGGTTCACATCCTCCTCCAGACAAAAGGCCAAGGCATGAATTGGATTATGAATCTTCTGATCAAGCATCTATTTCTTCAGTGTCTTACTCTGAACAGGAATATTCTTTCCCTCCTTATGAGGATTCAGATGCTGAGGCATCCATTCCATCAGCTTCTCCCCCTGAGGATTTTTCTTTTGGGGAAAATTTACATGTCATGAGGGAACATTTTCACTGGGAAGGACAGGAGTACTCGGAATCTAAGAGAAGGCTTAGGGATTTCCTTCTTCTTCCCCAACATAGACCCCTGGCTATTCCTCCTATTCTGGATATTGTGGATGATGCCTTTTCTGAGGCTAATTTAACTCCTGACTCCTTTCCACCAGCCCCTGCTAAGCCCGACAGATATTACAGGGTCCCTGACTTCCATCAGTTCCTTTACAAAAATCCTACTGCTGATCCAGAAACCATTTCTCAGGGTCTTAAGGGGGTTAAGGCCGCTTCTGCTAAAAACCCTATTCCGACAGATAAGGATTCCAGAGCTTTGGAGAGATGAGGCAAAAAAGTGTACACTTCTGCTACTTTATCTATTAGGGCTTTAAATTGTCAATTTCATATGCTAAAATATCAGCAATTTTTACTGTCTGTTATGAAACAAAAGCTGGGTACCATTACTGCATGTGCAGATAATAAGGAATTACACGATTTGATGCATGCCACTGAACAAGTGGGGAAGCATGGTTTACACTGTGGTTTTGATGCCTTGGAGGCTTCTTGCAGGGCGGCTGCCTCTGGCACAGTCATTAGAAGGCATGCTTGGTTAAAGGAACAAAACTTACCTGATCAAGTTAAAGCAAAGTTACTGGATGCACCTGTTCAGCATAATGTTTTGTTTGGCTCTAAGGCTGAAGAGGTGATTAAGAAAATGAATGGTAAGGCAAAATCCATGCAAACGGTTAAGGATTTCTTACAAGTTCAGCCCCCAAGATTTAGCAGAAATTGGCCAACTAAAAATTGGTCCTTTCCCAGCTCGGACAGACCTCAGAGGGGTAGATACAGGCGTTCCAGAGGGAGGACCCAAGCACAGACCTAGGCAGTGGAGTGCTTCCACCCCCCAAGGGTGGAGAGGACAGACCTCAATCTTATAGAAAACAGGCTCAATGACTTCCCCTGCATGGCTCCAGGAACTTCTCTCCTGGAAGCTCCACTAGGAGGAAAACTCTCTTTTTCAACAAAATTGGACTTGCATAACCCAAGACAAGTGTGTTCTGGATGTAGTTTCAAGAGGTTACAAATTCCACTTTCATACCTTGCTAAGACCAAACGGATGGCCAGACCTTCCAAAACACCAATGGTCAGAGGCATTAAACCAGCTGGGATCCCTCATGGCTATGAGGGCCATAGAACTGGTTCCACAATCAGAGACGGGCCAAGGTTTCTACTCGAGGCTCTTTCTAGTTCCCAGAAAGCAAAATTCATGGAGACCCATCCTGGATCTGTCAGTCTTAAACACTTTCCTGGACATACCAAAATTCAAGATGTTTACTTTGCAGCAGCTCCTGCCAATGTTGAGCAAAAATGCATGGATGGTGACATTGGATTTAAAGGAGGCTTACCTACACATCCCAGTCAGACAGGAGTGCAGAAAATACCTCAGGTTGAAGGCCGGATCGAAACATTACCAATTCTCTGCGCTGCCCTTTGGCTTGTCTACTGCGCCCAGGGTCTTTACCAAGTGCCTGGCACCAGTAGTAGCTTATTGCAGACTCAAGGGAATTCAAACTTACCCTTATCTGGACGACTGCCTTATTCAAGCAGACAGCAAGGATGTCTTACTCCAGCACCTGGAATTTGTTCAAAATTTACTCAAGTACCTGGGATTCACTGTGAACATAAAAAAAGTCAAATTTGACACCCACACAACAGATAACTTTTTTGGGTGCTCTTCTAAACACAACAACCCAGATGGCATTCCTGACATCTGAAAAACAACAGCAACTGGCTTCAATTTTCAAAACCTTGGCGTCAATAACTCAGCTAAATGCAAGGAAATTCCTGCAGGCTTTGGGTTACATGGCCTCCTGCATCCTTCTCATACCAAATGTAAGACTACATATGAGAAAAATACAATGGTACCTAAAAAGTGTATGGTCCCAGCATTGCCACAGTCTAGACACACAGATTGCTGTCTTGCCTTGCCTACAAAAGGAATTCCATTGGCGGACCATGGCATGTCTTCACAACAAAGGGAAAGCCTTCAGTCTGCCTCCAGCCAGCCAAGTGTTTACGCATGGGGAGCCCACTTGCAGGGAAAAGGTCTGCAAGGTTTTTGGACAGAGGATCAGAAGCACCTACATATCAATTTGAAAGAGATGTTAGCTGTACAGAATGCCCTCTTGGCTTTTAGGGATCTTCTACAACCAGGACAACTACTGATACGGACAGACAACACCAGAGTTATGTGGTACATAAACAAACAAGGGGGTTCACACTCCTACCCCCTTTGCAGACTAGCCATGACTCTATGGAACACAGCTCTAGCTTGCAAAGTGGATCTACAAGCTCAGTTCCTGCCAGGAAAACAAAATATTCTGGCAGACAGCCTGAGCAGGAACCTGTCAGACCCACACGAGTGGATGCTAGACACCCAAATATTCAAGATGTTTACAGAAGCCTGGGGCTGCCCGGACATAGATCTTTTTGCATCCACGGGTGTTACTAAAGATCAAGCAGGACAAGCCCAAGATGATGATTTTACTGGCCCCAAATTGGCCTAGTCAATTTTGGTACTCAACACTGATGAATCTATCCCAGGAGCCTCCTTGGATTTTGCCTCAGATTCCAAATCTTTTGTCCCAACACCAGGGCCAGGTTCTGCACTCTCATGTCAAAACTCTCAGCCTAGCAGCCTGGCGAATTTAGGGTCTATGATTAATCCTTTCCTTCCCAAACAGGTCATGGATGTCATCTTAGAAGCCAGACGGCCTAACACTAGAAAATCTTATGCAGGTAAATGGAAGAGATTTTGCACCTGGATGCATGCTCAGGATTCGGATCCTCTCATTCCTAATATCCCACTGATTTTACTTTACCTGACAGACATGCTACATAAGGGTTTATCCTTCTCCTCCATAAAAATACATGCCTCAGCTATCTCTGCACATTACAATACAGATCCTCCAATCTTTTTGCATCCACTTCTGAAACTATCTCAGAGGAGCAAAGAATTAGGACACCACCCATACCTGCCTGGGACCTCAGCTATGTTCTGGAAAAACTCACTCTACCTCCTTTTGAGCCTGCTGCCACATCTGATATTAAGTATTTATCATGGAAGACAGCTATCCTACTGGTTTTGACTTCAGCCAGGAGAGTCTCGGAGTTACAAGCACTCATGGCTGTGGAACCTTATATTATTTTTCACCAAGATAGGGTGTCTTTAAGGACCAATCCTACTTTCATGCCTAAAGTGGTTTCCAAAGTGGCTTTAAATCAAACTATTCACCTGCCAACTTTTTTCAATAACCCATAAAATAAGGGGGAAAGGATCTTGCATTCCTTGGATGTACTCAGACAACTTTGTTTTTACCTGGACAGGACCAAGGATATCAGGAAAACAGAGCAACTGTTTGATGTCCTTCAAGGATGCATCTGCAGTCATCACATATGGGTTGTCCTGCCTCAGGCAGCCCTTCGGTCGGCCGGATTCCAAAGTCTGGGTCCGGCGTCGGCTGAGGTCGCCCTTTCCCCGACATCAGAGCGCCTGGGGTATAAAAATGTCAGCCGACGCCATCTTCCTCAGTCTTTCTTGCCGCGTGGTGCCCGAAGCAGAAGCAGTTCGCAAATGCCGGTCGGCCAGCTCCTGTAATTCAGCTAAACCGAAGACTTCAAAAGCTAAGTACCCCGTTGGGGACTCTTTCTTGCCTCAGCCGATGTCAGATAAAATTAATAATTGTTTAACTTGTGGGAAACAAATACCTCATAAGGATTTCCACTCTTACTGCCTCCCCCGCCTAGGCCCAGACCACGACGTCTCGGCCTGTTCAGCCTGTGCTTCCTTCAACCGACGCACTCTTAGACGTCGGGCGGAGTTTGCAGAGGAATTTTTTTGGGGCTAGTTTTGCTTACAATATGCCGTCGGAGACTCCGACTTCACATTTAACAAAGAAACGGAAGGACAAGGACCGACACACGCGGGCCGCGGTTTCGGCTGAAACCTCGGCCAGGCCTGCCGAGAGTGTCTTGGTCGAAACCGAGTCCTTGGAACTTCTGACCACCGAAACCATACAACCGACAACCTCGGCCCTGGAGGCCCCTACTGTATCGGTTATTGAATCTCCATTAGAAACTGGTGTCCTGGAACCTTCCGACACCATTCCTCTAGACAAAACTACACCAGCACGTGGTGCAGCCAGGCCTCCTGCATCCATGTCCATAAAGGCATTCTCTAGGGCTAAAGCTGCTAAGCACTCAAAATCTTTGCCTCCCAGGGTTATCACTCCAGGACCCACTACAGGTTCTCAGATCCTTAGTCTAGCAGAGGACCTTATTTCATTAATTGGGGGCTCACAGCCTCATCCGGACACGGGCTCTCAACCTCCTCCAGAAAAAAGGCTCAGGGTTGAGCCCTCTGATCCACACTCCTCAGATGAGGCCTCTGATGGCTCTACTCTCTCGGACTACCAGGAGGAGGCTTTTTTGGCCTACGAAGATTCTGATGCAGAGGAATCTATCCCCTCGGCCTCCCCTCCTGAAGAGCTGTCCTTTGGGGAAACTCTGCACACTATGAGAGAGCATTTCCAATGGCAGGGCCAGGAATACTGTGATTCCAGGAAGAGATTAAGGACTTTCTTGCATTTGCCTCAGCATAGACGTTTGGCTATTCCCCCTGTTTTGAATGTCATTGATGATGTGTACTCTGAGTCTAGCACAACCCCTGACACTCTCCGTCCGGCTCCTGCCAAACCCGATAGGTACTACAGGGTCCCGGAATCACATCTTTTCCTTTACAAGGCCCACTCTGCTGATCCAGAAACTATTTCCCAGGGCCCTAAATGGGTTGCAGCTGCCACTACAAAAAATCCATTCCCTTCTGAAAGGGAGTCCAGGGCTTTAGAGAGATGGGGTAAAAAAGTGTATACTTCTGCTACTCTTTCTTATGATACAGTACCAAGAGTATTTGTTAGATGAATTGCATAAAAAACTGTCTTCACCTGAACCCCTAGATCGCAAATTACTTCAGGATCTGGTACATAACTCCCAACAGGTTAGCAACCATTTCTTGCAGTGTGGTTATGATGCATTGGAAGCTTCATGTAGGTCAGCTATGACAGGTGCAGTTATACGTAGGCATGCTTGGCTGAAGAAACAATCTCTGCCTGACCATGTTAAAGCAAAGCTTCTGGATGCTCCACTGGAAAAGCAAAAGTTATTTGGCTCCACTGCTCAGGAGGTCTTAAAGAAATTTGAAGAAAAGGCAAAATCTGTACAAACGGTCAAAGATTTTCTGCAAGTCCAACCACCAACATTCAGCAGAAATTGGCCTTCCAAGAATTGGTCCTTTCCAGACACAGAGAGATTTCAGAGAGGCAAGAACAGGCGTGCCAGAGGTAGAGGGCAAGCTAGAGGCTCCTACAGAGGACGTCAATGGCAGCCTCCCAACCAGAGAGGTAGTGCAGGACCTACAACTGCTGCACAAGGACAGACTCAATGACTTTACTTTGACACCGCCAACCAGGGCTCAATTGGAAGCACCTTTGGGCGGAAAGCTTTCCTTATTCTCAAAAAACTGGCACAGTATTACAAGGGACAAATGGACACTACAAATAATAGACAAAGGATACAGGTTGCATTTCCACACATTACCAAAAAGAAAAGGCATGCCAGACCTGCCACCAAATCAAAGGGCAGAGGCTTTGAAACAAGTCTCCAACTTAATGCAAATGAAAGCTATAGAAAAGGTTCCTCTCTCAGAACAAGGCCAAGGATTTTATTCCAGACTATTCCTTGTTCCAAGAAAAGAAAAGCAATGGAGGCCTATTCTGGACTTGTCCGCACTGAATACTTATCTCATTGTGCCAAAATTCAAAATGCTGACTCTACAGCAACTCCTTCCCATGCTGGGCAAGGGGTCTTGGCTGGTAACTCTGGACCTCAAGGAGGTATACCTGCATGTCCCTATCAGACAAAGTTGCAGAAGACACCTCAGATTTCTTGCAGGTTCAGAGCATTATCAATTCTCAGCATTGCCCTTTGGCTTATCTACTGCGCCTAGAGTATTCACAAAATGCCTGGCATCAGTAATTGCACATTTCAGACTTCAGGGGATTCAAATATACCCATATCTGGACGACTGCCTTATACAAGCGGACAGCCAACAAACTTTGGTTAAACACGTGAATTATGCCATCCACCTACTTCAGGCCTTGGGATATACAGTCAACATTCACAAGTCAAGACTTGTTCCATCCCAAAGAATAACTTTTCTGGGTGCGAATCTAGACACAACCACCCAAATGGCTTTCCTCACAAGAAAAACAAGGTCAACTACCAAATTACTTCAAAAATCTGTCAAGATAAACTCCGCTGACTGCAAGGAAAATCCTGCAGGCCCTGGGTTACATGGCTTCTTGCATTCTTCTGATTCCACAAGCAAGGCTGCATATGAGGAAACTACAATGGTACCCAAGGAGTTTATGGACTCAGCACAGTCACAGCTTGGAAACTTTGATACCACTCATCCCATGCCTTCAAAGGGAATTTCTGTGGTGGGCTCAAGCAAACCAGTCAAACAGGGGTCTGCCCTTCAGCAAACCAATAGCCAGCCAAACCATTACAACGGACGCTTCAGATCACGGATGGGGAGCACACATGGAGGGAAGATGCATTCAAGGACTGTGGTCACAAAAAGAGTTACGCATACACATAAACCAAAAGGAAATGCTGGCAGTGATGCTTGCAATCGAGGCCTTCAAACTCTTTCTACATCAAGGCCACTTACTAATAAGGACAGACAACACCACAGTTATGTGGTACATAAACAAGCAAGGAGGCACCCATTCCTACCCTCTTTGCAGACTGGCAATGAATCTATGGGAACTTTCCTTGAAACTCAATATAGAGCTGCAATCCCAGTTTGTGCCAGGAAAGGACAATATACTGGCGGACAGCTTAAGCAGAAACATCATGGATGCACACGAATGGATGCTGCACCCAGACATCTTCCTTCAGATAACACAATCATGGGGGAGGCCGGACATAGATCTCTTTGCCTCCCCACACAATCGTCAGCTGAAAAAATTCTGCTCAAGGACATACCACCCACAAGCATGGAAAGTGGACGTCCTCTCTTTCAGCTGGAGAACTCTAACAGTGTATGCATTTCCACCGCTTCCATAAATGACCAAGGTCTTACAGAAGATCAGGGCAGAGCAGCCAAGAGTGATTCTGATAGCTCCGGACTGGCCAAGACAGCACTGGTACCCACTGCTAAAGACCATGTCTCGCACGAAACCATGGCCTCTTCCACAATGGCCACTTCTCCTGACACAGCACAATTACAAAACTCTGCATTCCAACCTGAAAACATTGCAACTGACAGCCTGGAAAATACCTTGATTCCTCCCCAGGATAAGCTATCCTAGAGAGTGAAGGATATCATCATGGAAGCTTGCAGGCCTTCCACAAGAAAGGCATATTCAGCAAAATGGAAAAGATTTCACACTTGGAGCACCACAAAGGGCCTAGATGCAAAAGTGATGAACATGGCACATATCCTGGAATACTTGGCAGAAATGCTCCACAATGGCCTGCCTTACTCTTCCATTAAAATTCATGCTTCAGCAATTTCAGCAGAGTACAATACTGATCCACCTGTCATCTCCCATCCTCTCCTAAGACAGTTTCTAAGAGGAATTAAAAACATCAATCCTCCAAGGAAACCACCAGTGCCTACTTGGGACCTTAACTTCGTGTTGGAAAAACTAACACTGCCTCCCTTTGAACCAGCAGCATCTGCAGAACTACAGTTCCTGTCTTGGAAGACTGCCTTCCTTCTGGCCATAACCTCAGCAGGAAGAGTATCTGAGTTACAGGCCCTCATGGCAGTACAGCCATTTCTTATTTTTCATCAAGACAGAGTCTCATTGAGAACCAATCCTTCATTTATGCCAAAGGTGGTATCCAGGGTCTCATTAAACCAAGCTATTCACCTGCCTACCTTCTTTCCAAATCCACAAAACAAAGGGGAAAAGCTTCTTCACACCCTGGACATACACAGACAGTTGCGCTACTACTTGGACAGAACTAAAAGTTACAGAAAAACTGACCAGCTGTTTGTAGCATATGCTGCTGGTGCACAAGGAAAAGCAATTTCAAAACAGACAATTTTCAAATGGATAGGGAATTGCATTCGATGTCCTTCAAGGATGCATCTGCAGTCCTAACATATGGGTTGTCCTGCCTCAGGCAGCCCTTCGGTCGGCCGGATTCCAAAGTCTGGGTCTGGCCTCGGCTGATGTCGCACTTCACCTGACGTCATAGCTGCTGTGAATTGGGTATAAAGGCATCAGCCGACGCCATTTTCCTCAGTCTTTCTTGCCGTGCGGTGCCCGAAGCAGAAGCTGTTCGCAAGTGCTGGTCGGTCAGATCCAGAGATTACTAAGTACCCCGTTGGGGACTCTTTCTTGCCTCAGCCGATGTCAGAAAAAGTAAATAACTGTTTAACTTGTGGGAAAAAAATACCTCATAAGGATTTCCACTCTTACTGCCTTCCTTGCTTAGGCCCAGGCCACGACGTAGCAGCTTGTCTAGCCTGTGCTTCCTTCAACCGACGGACACTTAGACGTCGGTCGGAGTTTGCAGAGGAGTTTTTCGGCCCCGCTTTTGCTTACAAAATGCCGTCGGAGACTCCGACTTCACAATTAGCTAAAAAACGTAAGGAAAAGGACCGACACTCGCGGTCCGCGGTTTCGGCCAAAACCATGGTTAAGCCAACCGCGAGTGTCTCGGTTTCGGCTGAAACAGAGTCCACGGTTCTTCCTTCGGCCGAAAGCATGCCTCCTATAGCCGAGGCCTCACACAGCATGGCTGAATCTGCTACTGAAATTCCACCTGCTGTTGCAGGTTCCCAGGATTTATCAGATACTATTCCTTTAGACATTTCTACTCCTGCACGTGGAGCTGCTAGGCCCCCTGCATCTATGTCTATCAAGGCTTTTTCCAGGGCTAAAGCAGCTAAATCTTCTCTAAGGCCTTGCCTGCTAAAACCCCCTCACACAAGCCTACCTCTAGTTCCCAAATGCTCAGCCTGGCAGAGGATCTCATTTCTTTGATCAGGGGATCCCAACCTCACCCTGACAGGGCCTCTCATCCCCCTCCAGAGAAGAGGCCTAGAGCAGAGCCCCCTGAGCCAGTTTCAACAGATTATTCCTCGGATGATTCAGAAAACTCAAATCCTCCAGAAGGCCCTTATTCTCCGTATGAGGACTCTGATGCAGAAGACTCCATTCCTTCTGCCTCTCCTCCTGAGTAATTTTCTTTTGGGGAAACCTTGCATGCTATGAGAGAGCAATTTCAATGGCAGGGCCAGGATTTTTCAGATTCAAGGAAAAGGCTGAGGACCTTTTTACATTTACCACAACATAGGCCTTTAGCCATTCCTCCAGTACTAACAGTTGTGGATGATGCATTTAATGATGCTTGTACTGCCCCTGACTCTCTTCCCCCCGCCCCTGCTAAGCCCGACAGATATTACAGGGTCCCGGACACACACTTTCACTTGTATAAGGCTCCTATTGCAGATCCTGAAACTATTTCACAGGGCCCCAAAACTGTATCAGCTGCCTCTGCCAAAAACCCCCTCCCCTCTGAAAGAGAATCTAGAGCATTAGAGAGATGGGGTAAAAAAGTTTACACTTCTGCTACTCTTTCGACTAGGGCCTTGAACTGTCAATTCCACATGATTCAGTATCAGGAATTTTTGTTAGATCAGCTAAATAAAAAACTGTCCTCTCCTGAACCTATAGACCGTAAGTCCCTTCAGGATTTGGTACATAACACTCAGCAGGTCAGTAATCATTCCTTAAAATGCGGCTATGATGCATTGGAGGCTTCCTTTAGATCAGCTTTGACTGGTACAGTGATCAGAAGGCATGCATGGTTAAAAGAGCAATCCTTACCAGACCATGTAAAGTCAAAGCTCCTAGATGCTCCCATGGAGAAACAAAGTTTGTTTGGCTCCCCTGCACAGCAAGTGCTAAAGAAGGTGGAAGAAAAAGCAAAATCTGTCCAAACAGTCAAGGATTTCTTACAGGTCCAGCCTCCGAGGTTTAGTAGAAATTGGCCTTCGAAGAATTGGTCCTTTCCAGACACCTCCAGAGCACAGAGAGGCAGAAATAGGCGCCCAAGAGGCAGAGGTCAATCCAGAGGTGCCTACAGGGGACGTCAGTGGCAGCCTAACAACCAGAGAAGTACTGCCACAGATCCAGCTACTACCACTTTCACAGGACAGTCACAATGACTTGGCTCTGATACCGCCTACCAGGGAACAACTGGAAGCACCCTTAGGCGGAAAGCTAGCCTTATTTTCAGTAAACTGGCATTACATTACAGGAGACAAATGGATTTTACAGACAATAGACAAAGGCTACAGGTTTCACTTCCATACTCTACCAAAAAAGAGAGGAATGCCAAACCTACCACCAAACCAAAAAACAAACGCTCTAGGACAAATCAACCACTTACTAAGGATGAGAGCTATAGAAAAGGTACCGTCTATGGAACAAGGACAAGGATTTTACTCCAGACTTTTCCTGGTACCAAGAAAGAAAACCAATGGAGACCTATTCTCGACCTGTCCGCTCTGAACACATATCTCATTGTTCCAAAATTCAAAATGCTGACCCTACAGCAACTTCTTCCCATGCTGGGCAAGGAGTCTTGGCTGGTGACTCTAGATCTCAAGGAGGCATACCTGCACGTCCCTATACGACCAGATTGCAGAAGATACCTCAGATTTCTTGCAGGATCAGAGCATTATCAATTCTCAGCATTGCCCTTTGGCTTATCTACTGCGCCCAGAGTATTCACGAAATGCCTGGCATCAGTAATTGCTCATTGCAGGCTTCAGGGAATTCAGATTTATCCATACCTGCACGACTGCCTAATACAAGCGGACAACAGGACCAAATTAACAAAAGATTTGGAAAAGGTTATACAACTACTACAAGCCCTGGGATACACAGTCAACATGAAAAAGTCAAGGCTGGTACCATCCCAAAGGATAACATTCTTGGGTGCAGAACTGGACACTTCAAATCAAATGGCATTTCTCACAGCAGAAAAGCAAAAGCAACTACCACTCTATTTCATGGCATTAACAACACAGAACCAGCTTACAGCAAGGAAAGTCTTGCAAGCCCTGGGTTACATGGCATCCTGCATAATATTGATTCCACATGCCAGACTGCATATGAGGAAGTTGCAATGGTACCCAAGGAATTTATGGTCTCAACACAAGCACAGTCTAGAAACCCAAATTCCAATAATTCCATGCCTGAAGCAAGAATTCCTGTGGTGGGCTCAGGCCTGTCAGTTGAACAGAGGACTGCCTTTCCACAAGCCTCACCCAAGCCAGACTATCACCACGGACGCCTCAGACCTCGGTTGGGGGGCACACATGATGGACAAGTGTATACAAGGCCTATGGACACAAGACCAGCTGAACCTACACATAAATCAAAAAGAGATGCTGGCAGGGAAACAGGCAATTCAGACATTCAGACCGTTTCTTCAACAGGGTCATTTGCTGATAAGGACGGACAACACCACAGTTATGTGGTATATCAACAAACAAGGAGGCACACACTCATATCCTCTATGCCGGATGGCAATGGACCTGTGGAATGTGGCCCTGAAACTCAACATTCAGCTCCAGGCCATATTTGTGCCAGGAAAAGAAAATATACTAGCAGACACCTTAAGCAGAACTACCACGGATGCCCACGAATGGATGCTGCATCCAGACATCTTCAAATCCATTACAAAGAAATGGGGACTACCAGAAATAGACCTGTTCGCATCCCCACACAACCACCAATTGAGGAAATTCTGCACAAGGACATACCACCCACTTGCTTGGAAGGTGGACTCCCTCTCCTTCAGTTGGGAAAATCTGACAGCATATGCATTCCCACCTCTTCCTCTGATGCACAAAGTGCTACTGAAGATCAAAGAAGATCACCCAAAGATCATCCTGATAGCTCCAGACGGGCCGAGGCAGCATTGGTACCCGCTGCTGAGGAGTATGTCTCGGACGCACGCATGGCCTCTACCTCTAGTTCCTTTACTGTTAACACAGAACTACTTCAAGATCCTACATCCAAACTTGAAAACACTGCAGCTAGCTGCTTGGAATATTACATAAAACAAAATAACCCAGTTTTATCTCAGAGGGTTAAAGACATTATCCTGGAGGCTCGCAGACCCTCCACAAGGAAGACTTATTCAGCCAAATGGAAAAGATACCTCATTTGGAGTGCAGCAAAAGGAGAAAATGTATCATTAACAAACATAGCTAACATCCTGGAATATTTAGCAGAACTTTTCCACAATGGCCTGTCTTACTCCTCCATTAAGATTCATGCATCAGCAATTTCAGCAGAATACAACATGGATCCTCCAGTCTTCTCTCATCCTCTACTCAGGCAGTTTCTGAGAGGAATTAAAATGTAAAGCCTCCAAGGAAGCCACCTTTGCCTACATGGGACCTTAACTTTGTGCTGGAAAAGTTAACACTTCCCCCCTTCGAACCAGCAGCAACAGCAGAATTACAGTTCTTATCTTGGAAAACTGCTTTCCTGCTTGCAATCACTTCAGCAAGAAGGGTTTCTGAATTACAGGCATTAATGGCAGTACAGCCCTTCCTTATCTTCCATCAGGATAGAGTGTCCTTGAGAACTAACCCTACTTTTATGCCAAAGGTGGTCTCCAGGGTATCATTGAACCAAGCAATCCACCTACCAGCATTCTTCCCCAACCCACAGAACAGGGGGGAAAGACTACTACATACCTTGGATGTGCACAGGCAATTGCGCTACTATCTGGACAGAACCAAGAACAATAGAAAAACTGACCAGCTTCTGGTAGCATATGCAACAGGAATGGAAGGAAAAGCAATTTCCTATCCATTTTGAGATTGTCTGTTTTGAAATTGCATTAGATTTTGTTACTCTTTTCATGGAAAGACAACTCCAAAAAACATCAGACCTCACTCCACAAGGGCTACAGCCACTACTACAGCTTTCTTACGAGGAGTGGCTACCAAAGACATTTTAGAAGCTGCTACTTGGAGCTCCGTGCATACATTTGCCAAGCATTAATAATCTACCTTTATACTCCAGATCCCGAGCAGGTTTTGCAACTGCTGTTTTGCAAGGGATCTTAACTACACCATAATCATCTTAGTGCCTCCTCCCCCAGTTTGGCTATGGTATTCTACCCATATGTTAGGACTGCAGATGCATCCTTGAAGGACATAGTACAGTTTTGTACCTACCATAAATGTAGATGTCCGAGAGATATGCATCTGCAGTCAGGATTACCCACCCTCCTTCCCCTCTGTGGTACTCCTAGGGTATTTGCCCATCTTGTAGCTAGCTGGGGGAATCTATTATGGTGTATTTGTTTGTATATATGTATATACATGTTTATTTTGGTTGCTCTCTACTGTTTGGAATCATTTGCATTTATCCAAATTTAGCCTTCCTAGAGGGCACCTGGCATCTGGGGCAAGAAACACTGAGGAAAATGGCGTCGGCTGATGCCTTTATACCCAATTCACAGCAGCTATGACGTCGGGTGAAGTGCGACATCAGCCGAGGCCAGACCCAGACTTTGGAATCCGGCCGACTGAAGGGCTGCCTGAGGCAGGACAACCCATATGTTAGGACTGCAGATGCATACCTCTCGGACATCTACATTTATGGTAGGTACAAAACTGTACTTTTTTGTTGCTCCTTTCATGGAAAAACTGTGCCAGCTAACATTAGACCTCATTCCACCAGAGCCACAGCCACCTCCACAGCCTTCTTAAGAGGAGTGGCTACCAAGGACATTTTAGAACCTGCTACATGGAGCTCCGTGCATACATTTTCCAAGCATTACAACTTACTTTTATATTCCAGATCCAGAGCAGGCTTTGCTACGGCAGTCCTGCAGGGCATTTTAGCTACACCATCCTTTACATAGATCCTCCACCCCCAGATTGGCTATGGTATTCTACCCATATGTGATGACTGCAGATGCATCCTTGAAGGACATAGTACAGTTTTGTACCTACCATAAATGTAGATGTCCGATAGGTATGCATCTGCAGTCAGGTTTACCCTCCCTCCTTCCCCTCTGTTGTATCTCTTGGGTACTTATCCCTCTCATAGCTAGCTGGGGTTATCTATTATGGTGTATTTGTTTAGGGCACGTGGGGCAAGAAAAACTGAGGAAGATGGCGTCGGCTGACGTTTTTATACTCCAGGCGCTCTGACGTCGGGGAAAGGGGGACCTCAGCCGATGCCGGACCCAGACTTTGGAATCCGGCCGACCGAAGGGCTGCCTGAGGCAGGACAACCCATATGTGATGACTGCAGATGCATACCTATCGGACATCTACATTTATGGTAGGTACAAAACTGTACTTTTCTTATGCAACAAATTTCCAAGGTAAAGCTATTTCAAAACAGACCATTTCTAAATGGATTGCTCATGGAATCAGATTTTGTTACTCTCATCATGGAAAGCAAATCCCAGGAAAAATTAGGACTCACTCTACCACAGCTGCTGCTTCTTCAGCTGCCTTTCTCAGAGGAGTACCTACCAAGGATATTTTGGAAGCTGCAACTTGGAGTTCAGTGCATACTTTCTCTAAGCACTGTAATCTCCCTCTTTACTCTAAGTCTCGGGCAGGCTTTGCTTCTGCAGTCTTGCAGGGCCTTCTAGCCGCCCCTTCTACTCTATAACCACCACCCTTTATCTCAGCTTTGGGATTCAACCCTACAGTAATGACTGCAACAGTGAAACACGATGAACATAGTACAGATGTTCATCGTGTTACCCTGCTGCAGTCATCACCCTTGGGTTATCCTGTCATCAGGCGGTCCCGCAGTCGTCCAGAATTCCAAAGTCTTGGTCCGGCATCGGTTGCTGATGTCCTTCAAGGATGCATCTGCAGTCATAACAAATGGGTTGTCCTGTCGTCAGGCAGCCCTTCGGTCGGCCGGATTCCAAAGTCTGGGTCCGGCTTCGGCTGATGTCGCAGTTCACCCGACGTCATCTCTGCTGGTCTTCAGGTATAAAGGCATCAGCTGACGCCATTTTCCTCAGTCTTTCTTGCCGCGTGGCGCCCGAAGCAGAAGCTGTTCGCAAGTGCCGGTCGGTCAGATCCAGAGATTACTACTACCGAATACTACTGCGAAGACTTCTAAAAAGCTAAGTACCCCGTTGGGGACTCTTTCTTGCCTCAGCCGATGTCAGAAAAAGTCAATAACTGTTTAACTTGTGGGAAACAAATACCTCATAAAGATTTCCACTCTTACTGCCTGCCTTGCTTAGGCCCAGACCACGACGTAGCAGCCTGTTCGGCCTGTGCTTCCTTCAACCGACGAACGCTTAGGCGTCAGTCGGAGTTTGCTGAACAGTTTTTCGGCTCAGATTTTGCATATATTATGCCGTCGGATCCTCCGACTACCCAAATTGTTAAAAAACGCAAAGAAAAGACCGACACTCGCGGTCCATGGTTTCGCCGAAACCACGGTTAAGCAAGCATGAGTGTCTCTGTTTCGGCCGAAACCGAAAGCGGTCAATCTTCAGCGAATCCATGACTACTACTGAGGCTCCTGCTACCTTAGTTGAATCGGCCTCAGAAGTTTTGCCTACTACTGTGGTTCCTAGTGATTTATCAAACACCATCCCTTTGGATGTCTCTACCCCAGCACGTGGTGCTGCTAGGCCTCCTGCAGCCATGTCTATTAAGGCCTTTGCCAGGGCTAAAGCAGCCAAAACTGTTAAATCAGTGCCTGTTAAGCCCCCTTCACACAGGCCCACTTCTAGTTCACAAATGCTTACTCTGGCAGAGGATTTAATATCCTTAATTAGAGGATCCCATCTCACCCAGACAGGGCCTCTCAGCCCCCAGAAAAGAGATCTAGGGCAGAGCCCCCCGAGCCAGTGTCCTCTGATGATTCTGCGGATGACTCAGACATTACAGACCAGCCAGAGGCTCCTTTTTCTACTTATGAAGATTCAGATGCTGAAGAATCCATTCCATCTGCCTCTCCACCAGAGGAATTTTCCTTTGGAGAAACCTTACATGCCATGAGAGAACAATTCCAATGGCAGGGACAAAATTTCTCAGATTCAAGAAAAAGGCTTAGGACATTTCTGCAATTACCACAACATAGGCCCTTAGCTATACCTCCAGTACTGCCTGTTGTGGATGATGCATTTAATGATGTTTGCACCGCTCCTGATACTTTACCTCCAGCCCCTGCCAAACCAGATAGATTTTACAGGGTGCCAGACACTCATCACCACCTATACAAGGCCCCACTTGCAGATCCTGAGACTATATCCCAGGAGCCTAAGGCAGTAGCCTCGACCTCAGCAAAAAACCCTATTCCTTCTGAAAGGGAATCCAGGTCCTTAGAGAGATGGGGGAAAAAAGTTTACACCTCTGCTACTCTCTCAGCTAGAGCTTTAAACTGTCAGTTTCATATGATCCAATGCCAAGAGTTTATGCTTGATCAGTTAACTAAGAAGCTGTCCTCTGATGACCCCTTAGATAAGAATTATGTTTTAGAAATGGTAAATAACATCCAACAGGTTAGTAACCATTCTTTAAAATGTGGCTATGATGCACTGGAGGCTTCATTTAGATCAGCCATGACTGGCACAGTGATAAGAAGGCATGCATGGTTGAAAGAACAGGTCTTGCCGGATCATGTTAAAGCAAAGCTGTTAGATGCTCCTATGGATAAGACCAGTCTATTTGGTACACCTGCTCAGCAAGTAATGAAGAAAATGGAAGAGAAGGCAAAATCTGTACAAACAGTTAAGAATTTCTTACAGGTTCAGCCCCCAAGGTTTAGCAGGAACTGGCCTGCCAAAAATTGGTCCTTTCCAGACTCCTCAAAATCTCAAAGAGGCAGGAATAGACGCTCTAGAGGCAGAAATCAATCCAGAGGAGGTGCCTACAGAGGACGACAGTGGCAAGGCAATAACCGAGGCACAGACACAACCACTGCCACTACAACAGGACAATCACAGTGACTTGGCTCTGACACCACCTACCAGGGAGCAAATAGCAGCACCTTTAGGCGGAAAGTTAGCCATATTTTCAAAAAATTGGCACTATATCACAAAAGACAAGTGGATTTTGCAAACCATAGACCAAGGCTACAGGTTCCACACCTTACCAGTAAAAAGAGGAATGCCAAACCTACCTCCAAATCAAAAAACAGAAGCTCTAAAGCAGATAGCGGAATTAACAAAGATGAGAGCTGTGGAAAGAGTGCCTATAACAGAACAGGGCAAAGGATTCTACTCCAGACTCTTCCTAGTACCAATGAAAGAGAAAAGTTGGAGACCTATTCTCGACCTGTCTGTCTTAAACACATACATCATTGTCCCAAAATTCAAAATGCTGACCGTACAGCAACTTCTTCCCATGCTGGACAAGGAGTGTTGGCTGGTAACTCTAGATCTCTAGGAGGCATACCTGCACGTCCCCATACGACCAAATTGCAGAAGATACCTCAGATTTCTTGCAGGATCAGAGCATTATCAATTCTCAGCATTGCCCTTTGGCTTATCTACTGCGCCCAGAGTATTCACAAAATGCCTGGCATCAGTAATCGCTCACTGCAGGCTACAGGGAATCCAAATTTATCCATACCTGGACGACTGCCTGTTACAAGCGGACAACAAAAGCAAGCTGACAACAGGTTTACAAAGAGTCATTTGCTTACTACAAGCCCTGGGATACACAGTCAATTTACAAAAGTCAAGACTGATACCATCCCAAACAAGAACATTCTTGGGTGTGGAATTGGACACAGTAAAACAAATGGCATTCCTAACGGCAGAAAAACAAAAACAACTCCCTCTTTACTTCTTGGCATTAACAAAGCAGAACAAACTAACAGCAAGAAAAGTACTGCAGGCCTTGGGCTTCATGGCATCATGCATAATCTTGGTCCCACATGCCAGACTACATATGAGAAAGCTACAGTGGTACCTAAAGAATTTATGGTCTCAACACAGGCACAGCTTAGAAACCGAAATCCCACTAATCCCATGCCTGAAACAGGAGTTCCTATGGTGGGCTCAAGCATGCCAGTCAAACCCAGGCTTACCCTTCCACAACTTTCAAGCAAGCCAAACCATCACAACAGACGCCTCAGACCTAGGCTGGGGGGGCGCACATGTTGGACAAATGCATACAAGGATTGTGGACTCAAGACCAGCTGCACCTGCACATAAACCAAAAGAAATGCTGGCAGTAAAACTAGCAATCCAGAAATTCAGACCATTCCTCAAAGAAGGCCATTTAATGATAAGGACAGACAACACCACAGTCATGTGGTACATCAACAAACAGGGAGGCACTCATTCATACCCACTATGCAGAATGACTCTGGACCTTTGGAATATGGCTCTGAGCTACAACATCCAATTACAGGCAATATTTGTGCCGGGAAAAGAAAACACCCTAGCAGACATGTTAAGCAGAACCACCTCGGATGCTCACGAATGGATGCTACACCCGGACATCTTCAAGGCCATCACAAAGAAATGGGGAATGCCACAAGTAGACCTATTCGCATCCCCACTCAATCACCAGCTGAAAAAATTCTGCACAAGGACATACCACCCACTTGCATGGAAGGTGGACTCTCTATCCTTCAGTTGGAAAGGCCTGACAGCATATGCATTTCCACCTCTTCCTTTGATGCACAAGGTACTACTGAAAATCAGAGAGGAATGCCCAAGGATAATCCTGATGGCTCCGAATTGGCCAAGACAACACTGGTATCCATTGCTGAGGAGCATGTCTCGGGGGAGAATGTGGTCAATACCCCTGATGCCTTTGATGTTAACTCAGAACAACTACAACATCATGCACCCAAACCTAAAAACCTTGCAACTGACTGCCTGGAACATCACATAGCAGCATCTAACCCAGACCTATCCCAAAGGGTTAAAGACATTATCCTTGAAGCACGCAGACCTTCAACAAGAAGGAACTATGCAGGAAAATGGAAAAGGTTTGTCATCTGGAGTGCTGAAAGAGGAAAAGATGTGTCGAACATAGATATTGCTAACATCCTGGAGTACTTGGCAGAGCTTCTACATACAGGCCTGTCCTATTCCTCCATCAAGATACATGCATCAGCTATTTCAGCAGAGTACAGCTTGATCCACCTGTCTTTTCGCATCCTCTACTCAGGCAGTTCCTCAGAGGGATCAAGAATGTAAAACCTCCTAGGAAACCACCATTACCAGCATGGGACTTGAACTTTGTGCTAGAAAAATTAACACTCCCTCCATTTGAACCAGCAGCAACAGCAGATCTTCAACACCTATCATGGAAAACTGCTTTCCTACTGGCAATTACTTCAGCAAGGAGGGTTTCGGAACTACAGGCCTTAATGGCAGTACAACCCTTCCTAATCTTCCATCAAGATAGGGTGTCCATGAGAACTAATCCTACATTTATGCCTAAGGTGGTATCCAGAGTGTCTTTAAACCAGGCAATCCACCTACCTACCTTCTTTCCCAACCCACAGAACAGGGGAAAGACTGCTGCATACCTTGGATGTACATAGACAGTTACGCTACTACCTGGACAGAACCAAAGGTAACAGAAAAACTGACCAGCTTTTAGTAGCCTATGCAACAGGAAGGGAAGGAAAAGCAATTTCCAAACAGACAATCTCTAAATGGATAGGAAATTGCATAAGATTCTGTTACTCCTACCATGGAAAACCAATTCCACAGAACATAAGACCTCATTCTACAAGGGCAACAGCCACTACCACAGCTTTCTTACGAGGAGTGGGAACCAAGGACATTATTGAGGCGGCTACTTGGACCTCCGTGCATACATTTGCCAAGCATTATAATCTACCTCTATACTCTAGATCCCGAGCAGGGTTTGCCAGTGCTGTACTGCAAGGGATCCTAACTACACCATAATTTTTTCTTCCTCCACCCCTAGTTTGGCTATGGTATTCTACCCATTTGTTATGACTGCAGATGCATCCTTGAAGGACATAGTACAGTTTTGTACCGACCATAAATGTAGATGTCCGAACAGGATAGCATCTGCAGTCAGGATTACCCACCCTCCTTCCCCTCTGTGGTACTCCTAGGGTATTTACCCTCCTAATAGCTAGCTAGGGGGGAGTCTCTTATGGTGTATTTGTTTGTATATATGTACATACATGCTTATTTTTTATGTTTGCCTTCTACTTTTTTGGAAACATTGGCATTTATCCAAAATTTAGCTTTCCAAGAGGGCAACTGGCATCTGGGGCAAGAAACACTGAGGAAAATGGCGTCGGCTGATGCCTTTATACCCGAAGACCAGCAGAGATGACGTCGGGTGAAGTGCGACATCAGCGGGCGGACCCAGACTTTGGAATCCGGCCGACCGAAGGGCTGCCTGACGACAGGACAACCCATTTGTTATGACTGCAGATGCTATCCTGTTCGGACATCTACATTTATGGTAGGTACAAAACTGTACTTTGCTTCTTCCCTGACATCAGTGCGCCAGGGGTATATATAATGCATCCAACGCCATTTTTTCAGTCTTACTTGCCGCGCGGTGCCCGAAGCAGAAGTAGTTTGCAAATGCCGGTCGGCCGACTCCTGAGATTTTTGAAGTCGAATTTCAGATCCGAAGTATTCAATAAAGCTAAGTACCCTGTTGGGGAAACTTTTCTTGCCTCAGACCGATGTCAGAAAAAGTTAACAATTGTATTTCTTGTAGGAAGCAAATACCTCATAAGGATTTTCAGTGTCCGTGTCAGGCAGCACAATTCCCTTAGAACTCTGAGTATGGGCTCTTCCAACTTTGTTCACATGGAAGGTGGGGGGTGTTACCAGGGTTTGGGAATTTAAGATTGGGATAAGTCTGTTGACAGTTGATTAGCATGAGGTCTGTGTCAGTAGGCAAAAAAAAAAAAGTTTTTCGAAGCTGATAGCCTTCTGCAAGATAACTTGCAAAAAGTTTCAAGCCAAAGGTTAAGTATATGGCCCCAAATCTAGTCAATGATTGTAGCTGGGAACTTCTGGACAGCACTGTATTCATTAGTTGGAAAGAATGCAGCAAATGGTTGCAGTCTGAATGAAAAGGTTAAAGATGACTGCGAAGGGGGCTCTGTGAGTGTCCAATTCAAAGACTGCTGCAACTACAACATCATGAAGCTCAAGGCTAGTAGCACTTTTAGTCTGAGGACATGGCTTATATAAATTAGCTACTTGCTGTGGGCTAGGGCCTTAACCCAGAAATAATGTGATAGAATGATTGAGGCAAGCTATACCTTGCTGTTTCAAAGCAGAGCAGTACTGCAGCCGATAAGGTATGTGAGACTTTGCACATAAGAGATTTTTTCCTGTAATGTGACGATATAGTAACTGACCTCATCAGACCATAGTTAGTTTTTCATTCTGTCCTCAACTTTTGGGTTCAGATCCAAACCTTGGATTTGATTTGGTCATTCCTAATGCTTGTGATAACCAAAAAGCTCTTGAGCTTCTCCTTTACCTATATGCACCAATCCCTAACATACCTCAGATCTCGTTTGATGCTTTTTGTGAAAATAATTGGTCAGCCTTAGCTCTCGAGTTTTGTTTAGATGAGCTTAGTTTTTCTCTTTAATCTCTTAACTCTCTTTCCATGTATTATTCCGTTATCCTCTTACAGTATTGTAATTTTTTGACATTGTTGGTAGTTCGTTTTTCTCCCTTTTCTGTCTTGTACACGCTGGTAGAATTCTAATTGTTGGTATTCCTTCTTTCCTTTTTCTTTCTGTATTACTGTTATTTTACTATATTTGCCGGCATGTTTGAGGAAGGACCTTCTGGTTTTAAAAAGTGTCTGAAATGTGGACCCAATTTGCCTCTTCCAGATGCTGATACTCTTTGTTTATTGTTTAGGCCTGCAACGTCTTCAGAAGGATTGTTCCAGTTGCAAGAATTTCAATCCCATGCTCTTGTGTATAGGAAAAATAAGCTTATCCTCGAATGTTTACTGTCCTCCTTTTGGTGAAGCTACCTCTGGAGCTCAATCACCCAAAATTAAAGCTAAGGAGGCCATATCAAAGTCTGCTAAACCTTTTTCCTCCTCTCCTCTGCCTTC
The DNA here is from genome assembly GCF_019279795.1 of Protopterus annectens. Lineage (NCBI taxonomy): Eukaryota > Metazoa > Chordata > Ceratodontiformes > Protopteridae > Protopterus > Protopterus annectens. The sequence continues at coordinate 807,185,531 of NC_056730.1, forward strand.
ACAGCCATCATGGAAGGGATCGAAATTGGATCCAAGAAGATCTCAAAGCTCCTCCCCTTCGGATCTGAAGAAGAAGAAACTAGTGGATCCTGCATACTCAGATCTGACAAAGAAACATACTGATCCAACTACTTTGGGTCTGATTATGACTCCAGGTACCAGGTATTCCCCTACTTATCATTCTGTGCCTTCCGAGGTCCCCTCCCCTTTTTTGGAAAGTCATCACTCCAAGTCACCTTCCCTTGCCTTGTCTCATTCGTCCAGGAGTTTGACTGAGGAAGATGTGCACAGAATGATGAGGAAGTTTCTCTCTGCGCAGATTCAGATGGGTGTTTTACTGGCTCTTTCCCCCTTGTGTGAGGAGTCCTGTCCATCTGCCACACCACCGCTTCTTACTCCTTGTCTAATTTCTCTGGTTGCTTCAGAGTCCTTGGATCCAAAACTTCCGGGTCCATCTAGCTTGGATCCAAAGCTAACTCTCTTAGTGCCTTGGCTCAGACATAGTCAGATCCGGGTGACTGTTGGAGCCGAAGCTTCCTCATCTGGTCCAAGGGATTGGAGTCCACTCTGAAGGTTTTGGAGTAGTCACTGCACCTTGGTGCTTCGGCACTGGATGTCTTAGCTCTAGCTTCCTCCTCAGGGAAATTGCTTTTGTGGAGGAGACAGCAGTCCAGAAGCTTGCCTTCTCTCTGCTCTGGTCTTTCTTCTCAGCGGAGTGGCCTGCCTTCGTGCTAGTGAAGAGGGTATTTATTGCTCAGACAGGACTGACTGATCCAACCTCCTTGGGTCTTCAGTCTTGTTCCCAGATGTCTGTATGCTTGGAATGTCGTCATTCTACACCACAGGAGCAGCCAGCTGGAGACCCCCAGACCACCCAGCAGGATTTCACAATCTCTTCTGACACTTCGTCAGAACACCCCACCGAGAAGTCACTAGGAAGACAAAGTTCAAGAGGAGCCACTTGGACTCTCTACAAGAAGCAGACACTGAGGCTACTGATGTCAGTCAGGATGAAGGGTCGCCACGATCATCTCTGGATGGTGTCTCATTTAGAGACAACCTTGAGATCCTGAAGCAGACTGGTTGTTGGACCTCAAGCAACCCTTCACCGAAGGAATTAGTATTTTTGGAGACATTTGGAGCTGGCCCATCTACCTCCAGGGTTACTCTGCCAACTGACAAAGCTCATTGATTTGGTCTCTCGGCAGGCGTGGAAGGAGCCTGAGTTAATTGAGCCAATCAGCAAGAGGCCAGATTGGATTTTGGCTCCACCTTTTGGGAAGGAATTTTGGAGTAAGTGAGTGTCCGTGGATGCCAAGGTCGTAGCAGTGGCCACCAAGAAGGAACTTGCTGAGAAATGTTCCTCTGTTCATCCCCCTAAAATGGAGTCTAGAGTGATGGACAGGTTTGGGAAGAGTGTGCATGCTTCAGCGACCTTTGCTGTTAGGGCACCAAAGTATTTGGCACATTTTATTAGGTTACAAAGGAACTTGATTAAGGAACTTTCGAAATCCCTTTCAGGGATCGTTAATGCTGAGTCCAATCATTTGTGGCCTCCCAGTGGGCAACCCTCCAATCCATTTCAATTGTATCCATGATGTTTATTTTGCATGCAGCCGAAGGTGCCTCATGGGCATTGGGTTCGGGCATATCCATTGGGAGGCATGCCTGGATGCGCTTATGTGTTTTTGCAGAGCCCTTCAAGTCCTCGTTCATCAGTGTTGTCTTTGACTGCAGTTAATTGTTTAACTCAAAAGTGAAGGACACATTATCCAGGTGTACGAAGGATGGAAAGACCCTGATGTTCATCGTGTTTCACTGTTGCAGTCATTACACTTGGGTTATCCTGCTGGCAGGCTACCCGCAGTCGGCCTGAATTCCAAAGTCCTGGTCCGGCGTCCGTTTCTGTCACCTCTTCCCTGACGTCAGTGCGCCAGGGGTATAAAAGATGCAGCCGACGCCATTTACTTCAGTCTTTCTTGCCGTGCGGTGCCCAAAGCAAAAGCAGTTCGCAAGTGCCGGTTGGCCGACTCCTGAGATTTTGAAATTGAATTTCCGATCCGAAGTCTTCTATAAAGCTAAGTACCCCATTGGGGAAACTTTTTTCTTGCTCCAGACCGATGTCAGAAAAAGTTAACAATTGTATTTCTTGTGGGAAGCAAATGCCTCATAAGGATTTTCATTCTTACTGTATTCCTTGCATAGGCCCTGACCACCACGTTGCTAGTTGTTGGTTTTGTGCTAGATTTAACCAATGCACTATTAAGCATCGGTACAATTTTGCTTTTCATTACTTTGGCCGAAGGTTTAACTATGTAATGCCGTCGGAACAGCCGACGACCAGAGTTCATAAAAAGCGCAAGGAAAAAGAAAAGGACAGGCATCCGAGGTCCAAAACCGATGATGAAGCCTCTTCTAGGTCAGTCGCTGGTTCTCAGGGAGGTGCTTTCGCAGCCCCTGACACCCGCTACCTCAGAGCCACAGGCCGCCTCCGACTCCCACGTGGAGCCGACTAGGCCTCTGGATACTCAAGTTATTGGGCCTTCGGAAACTAATCCCTCAGATGGGTCCGGAGCCACTGAGCAGGCATCGGCTTCTGAGGGTGTTTTCAGACCTACACAGCTTTATATCAAGCCAACTTCAGCATCCAAGACCAAGACTAAAACAGTTTTAAAGACAAGGAAACAAGTACAGCATTCTCCAGGACAGACTTCCATGCCTAAGAAACAGATTCTCAGAATGGCCGAAGACTTCATTACTTTGGTCAGCGGTTCATATCCCCCTCCTGATTCCTCTGATCTGGTTTCCATTTCCTCTGACTCCTCTTCAGAACAGGGATACTCTATTCATCCCTATGAGGATTTTGATGCTGAAGAATCTATCCCTTCAGCTTCTTCTCCTGAGGATTACTCCTTTGGGGAAAACTTGCATACCATGAGGGAGCATTTCCACCGGGAGAGCCAAGATTGCTCAGATTCTAAGAAAAGCCTCAGATACTTTCTTTTACTGCCTCAGCACAGACCTCTTGCTATTCCACCTGTTCTAGACATTGTAGATGATGTATTTTCAGAGTCCGGCCTGTCTCCCAACTCTTTACCTCCTGCACCTGTTAAGCCAGACAGATACTACAGGGTTCCAGATTCTCATACATTTTTATATAAAACCCTGCTGCTGACCCAGAAACTATTTCTCAGTGTCCCAAAGGGGTCAAGGCTGCTACTGCAAAAACCCTGTCCCCTCAGATAGAGATTCTAGGGCACTGGACAGATGCGGGGAAAAAAGTTTACACTTCTGCTACCTTGGCTGTAAGGGCTTTAAATTGTTAGTTTCATATGCTTAAATATCAGCAATACTTATTGTCTGTGCTAAAACAGAAAATGTTGACAAATTCAGATTGTTCTGAGAACAAGGAAATGCAGGATTTATTGCATGCAGCTGAACAAGTGGGAAAACATACTTTGCAATGTGGTTATGATTCACTGGAGGCCTCTTGCAGGGCCGCTGTAACAGGTTCTGTCATTAGAAGGCATGCTTGGTTAAAGGAACAGACTCTGCCTGATCATGTTAAAGCAAAATTATTGGATGTTCCATTACAGCATGATACTTTGTTTGGTGTTAAGGCAGAAGAGGTATTGAAGAAAATGGAGGATAAAGCTAAATCTATGCAGACAGTAAAGGATTTCTTACAGGTACAGCCACCCAGATTTAGCAGGAACTGGCCTTCTAAGAATTGGTCCTTTCCCGTGTCAGACAGGCCACAAAGAGGCAGATACAGACGCCCTAGAGGCAGACAACAGCCCCAGGGCTCATACAGGCCCAAACAATGGGGTGCTTCTACCTCCAAATGTGGAGAAGACAAATCACAGCCATATAGGAAACAGTCCCAATGATTTCCCTCTGCCAGTGCCAAGCATTTATCTTTTGGCAGCACCCTTAGGGGGAAAGCTAGCACTTTTTTCACAGAATTGGCACATGATCACCCAGGACAAATGGATTTTAAATATAGTCTCTCGGGGCTACAGGTTCCACTTTCACACCCTTCTAAAGGCAAAAGGTATGCCAGACCTGCCACACAATCAATGGGTAGAGGCACAAAAACAAGTATCTTCTCTCATGGACATGAGGGCTTATTCAGCCAGTGCCACAACAAGAGCAGGGACAAGGATTTTACTCAAGAATTTTCTTGGTGCCAAGAAAGGACAAAGCATGGAGACCAATTCTGGACCCTGTCTATTCTAAATACTTTTCTGGACGTTCCGAAATTCAAAATGTTGACTCTGCAGCAGCTTCTGGATATGCTGGGCAAGAAGGCTTGGCTTGTAACTTTGGATCTCAAAGAGGCATACCTGCATGTCACAATCAGACAGTCTTGCAGAAGATACCTCAGATTCATAGCTGGCTCAATGCTCTACCAATTCTCTGCACTGCCCTTTGGCTTATCTACTGCGCCCAGGGTCTTCACAAAATGCCTGGCACCAGTAATTGCATTTTGCAGACAAAGAGGAATTCAAATATATCCCTACTTGGACGACTGCCTTATTCAAGCAGAGACCAAAGGCATTCTATTAAAGCATCTGGCATTTGTAAAAATATTACTAATTTGCCTAGGGTACACAGTAAACAAAAAGAAATCAAAACTAGTACCCTCTCAAGAGATAATATTCCTGGGTGCAAGCTTAAATACAACTGCCCAGATGGCTTATCTCACACCAGACAAACAAAGGCAACGAACTTCGAAGGCATGGCAACAAAGACCCAGTTATCTGCAAGAAAAATTCTGCAGGCTCTGGGCTACATGGCCTCCTGCATTCTGCTAATTCCATATGCAAGACTGCATATGAGTAAACTACAATGGTATCTAAAAAGTGTTTGGACTCAGCATTGCCACAGCCTGGAATCATTAATTTTACTCATTCCCTGCCTGCAACAGGAATTTCGATGCTGGGCACTGGCCTGTCACCGCAACAAGGGGACAGCCATTCACTTTGCCCACAGCCAGACAAACACTAACAACAGATGCATCAGATTATGCCTGGGGGGCCCACATGGCAGGAAAATGTATTCAGGGCGCATGGCCCCCAAGCCAAAGACATCTTCACATCAATCAAAAAGAGATGCTAGCTGTACAAAATGCCCTGACAGCCTTCAAGGACCTACTTCATCCAGGACAGCTGCTGCTAAAGAAGGACAACACCACAGTTATGTGGTACATAAACAAGCAGGGGGGCACACATTCCTTACCCCCTCTGCAGACAAGCCATGATTTTGTGGAACACAGCATTGACTTACCAAGTACACCTGCAAGCCCAATTCCTGCCAGGAAAAATAAATGCTCTGGCAGACTAACTAGGCAGATACCTCATGGATCCTCACGAGTGGAAACTAGATCCACAAATCTTCAGCATGATAACAAGGAAATGGGGATGCCCAGACATAGATCTTTTTGCCTCCCCTCACAACTGCCAACTTCAGAGATTTTGCACAAGGACTTATCACAAACAAGCATGGAAAGTGGATGCCTTGTCATTCAGCTGGAACAACCTTACAGTATATGCCTTTACTCCACTGCCTCTCCTCCCCAAGATACTCCTAAAGGTCAGACAAGAGAAGCTACAAATTATACTGATTGCCCCGGATTGGCCACACCAACACTGGTACCCAATTCTAAGGAGCTTGTCTCAAGGCCCAGCCTGGACATTGCCTCAAATTCCTCATTTACTGACCCAGCAAAACAATCAGATCCTGCACAGCCAAACTCAGAACCCTAAATCTAGCTGCATGGTGGATAGTGTAATCATTCAGAATGCACCTCTCTCTAAAGCGGTTATGGATGTTATTTTGGAAGCCAGGAGGCCCAGCACCAGAAAATCTCATGCAGAAAAATGGAAGAGATTCTGTGCTTGGAACCAGGCACAAGGAATTGACACGCTTGTTCCAAATATTCCTCAGATTTTACAATATCTAACTGAGATACTGGACAAAGGCCTATCTTTCTCATCAATTAAGATCCATGCCTCTGCCATTTCAGCTCATTACAATACAGTCCCACCTGTTTTTTCACATCCACTGCTTTGGCAGATGTTCATCGTGTTACACTGCTGTAGTCATTACACTTAGGTTATCCTGCCGTCAGGTGGTCCCGTAGTCGGCCCGAATTCCAAAGTCTTGGTCCGGCGTCTGTTGCTGTCGCTTCTTCCTTGATGTCAGTGCGCCAGGGGTATACAAGATGCATCCGACACCATTTTCTTCGGTCTTTCTTGCCACGTGGTGCCCGAAGCAGAAGCAGTTCGCAAGTGCCGGTCGGCCGACTCCTGAGATTTTCAAAACGAATTTCAGATCCGAAGTCTTCAATAAAGCTAAGTACCCCGTTGGGGAAACTTTTTTCTTGCCTCAGACCGATGTCAGAAAAAGTTAATAATTGTATTTCTTGAGGGAAGCAAATACCTCATAAGGACTTCCACTCTTACTGTATTCCATGCCTAGGCCCTGATCACGACGTCACTAGTTGTCGTTTTTTTGCTAGATTTAACAAACGCACTATAAAAAGACGTTTTGAATTTGCTTTGCACTACTTTGGCCGAAGGTTCAATTATACGATGCCGTCTGATCAGCCGATGACCTCAATACCGAAAAAACACAAAGACAAGGATAAAGACAGGCTCCGAGGTCCAAAACCGACGACGAAACCTCTTCTAGGCCAGTTGCCGGTTCGCCGGTTCTCAGTGAGGCGCTTTCGCAGCCCCTGACACCCGCTACCTCAGAGCCACAGGCCGCTACCGAGGAAAATCAAGGTATTGTGCCTACAGAAACTAATCCCTCAGATGGGTCCGGAGCCGCTGAGCAGGCATCGGCTTCTGAGGGTGTTTTCAGACCTTCACAACTTACCATTAAAACAGCCAAGACAAAGGTACCATTAAAGACAAAGAAAGAAGTACAGCATTCTCCTGGACAGTCCTCCATGCCTGCTTAAAATGGCCGAAGACCTCATTACTCTAGTCAGGGTTCCCATCCCCCTCCTGAGAAAAGGCCTAGGCAGGATACTGACTATGACTCCTCTGATCAGGTTTCCATTTCCTTTGATTCCTCTTCAGACCAGGGATACTCTCTACCCCCCTATGAGGACTCTGATGCTGAAGAATCTATCCCTTCAGCCTCTCCTCCTGAGGATTATTCTTTTGGGGAAACTTTACATACCATGAGGGAGCATTTCCATTGGGAAAGTCAGGATTACTCAGAATCCAAGAAAAGGCTCAGGGATTTCCTCTTATTCCCTCAACACAGGCCCCTGGCTATTCCGCCTGTGCTAGATATTGTGGATGATGTGTTCTCTGAATCCAGTTTGTCTCCTGACTCTTTGCCCCCTGCTCCAGCCAAGCCAGATAGGTATTATAGAGTCCCTGACTCTCACAAGTTTCTTTACAAAAACCCTTCTGCTGATCCAGAAGCTATTTCCCAGGGTCCGAAAGGGGTTAAGGCTTCCATTGCAAAAAATCCAGTACCCTCTGACAGAGATTCCAGAGCTTTGGATAAATGGGGGAAGAAAGTGTACACTTCTGCAACTTTAGCAGTAAGAGCTTTAAATTGCCAGTTTCACATGCGGAAGTACCAACAGTATTTATTGGCTCAGTTAAAACAGAAAATGCTTGCAAGCCCAGAAGCTCCTGATTGTAAAGAAATGCAGGATTTATTGCATGCAGTTGAACAGGTGGGAAAACATACTCTGCAATGTGGTTTTGATTCTTTAGAGGCCTCTTGTAGAGCCGCAGTTACAGGTTCTGTGATTCGAAGACATGCTTGGTTAAAAGAACAAAGTTTACTTGATCATGTTGAGGCAAAATTATTGGATGCTGCTTTACAGCATGATACTTTGTTTGGTGTTAAGGCAGAAGGGGTGTTAAAGAAAATGGTGGATAAAGCTAAATCTATACAAACAGTCAAGGATTTCTTACAGGTACAGCCACCGTGGTTTAGCAGAAATTGGCCAACAAAGAATTGGTCCTTTCCAGTGTCAAGACAGGTCACAGAGAGGCAGATCTCAACCCCAAGGCTCAAACAGACAACAACAGTGGGGCACCTCAACCCCAGAATGTGGTGAGGGCAAGTCACAACCTTACAGGAAGCAGTCACAGTGACTTTCCCCTTTGTACGCCAAGCACGTCCCTTTTGGAAGCCCCCTTAGGGGAAAACTAACACTGTTTTCTCAAAACTGGCAAACAATCACCCAAGACAAATGGGTTCTGAATATTGTGTCTCAAGGTTACAGATTCCACTTTCATACTTTACTAAGGCTAAAAGGAATGCCAGACCTGCCACAAAATCAATGGGCAGAGGCACAAAAACAAATTTCAGCCCTCATGGACATGAGAGCTATTCAAAAAGTACCACAACAGGAACAAGGACAAGGATTTTACTCGAGACTCTTCCTGGTCCCCAGAAAGGACAAGGTCTGGAGGCCCATACTAGACCTTTTAATTCTGAATACTTGGATATTCTGAAATTCAAAATGTTGACGTTACAGCAGCTTCTACCCATGCTGGGCAAGAAGGCTTGTCTTGTTACTCTGGACCTCAAAGAGGCATATCTGCATGTCCCTATCAGACAAAATTGCAGAAGATACCTCAGATTCAAAGCTGGTACAATGCACTACCAATTCTCTGCACTGCCCTTTGACTTATCTACTGCGCCCAGGGTCTTCACAAAGTGCCTGGCACCAGTAATTGCATTTTGCGGACAAAAAGGAATTCAAATATATCCATACCTGGACAACTGCCTCATTCAAGCAGAGACAAAGGACATTCTTCCACAGCATCTGGCATTTGTAAAAAGGTTGCTAATTTCTCTAGGGTACACAGTAAACTAAAAGAAGTCAAAACTAGTTCCCTCGCAACAGATTATATTCCTGGGTGCCAGCTTTACCTCACGCCAGACAAACAAGTTCAACTAACTCAATATTTTCAATTACTGGCAAGAAAGTCCCATCTCCCTGCAAGAAAAATTCTGCAGGCCCTGGGATTCATGGCATCCTGCATACTACTACTACCATATGCCAGACTGCATATGAGGAAATTACAATGGTACCCGAAAAGTGTTTGGACTCAGCACTCACAGTTTAGAAGCAGTAATACCAATGATTCCCTGCCTGCAACAGGAGTTTCGATGGTGGGTACAGGCATGTCACCTAAACAAGGGTCAGCCTTTTACCCAACCCACAGCCAGGCAAACTCCAACAACAGATGGTTCGGATTACGCCTGGGGAGCACACATGGCAGGAAAATGCATTCAGGGCAAGTGGACCACAGACCAGATGCATCTTCACATCAATCAAAAAGAGATGTTGGCTGTTCAAAATGCCCTAACAGCTTTCAAGGACCTTCTATATCCAGGGCAATTATTACTAAAGACAGACAACACCAAAGTAATGTGGTACATAAACAAGCAAGGGGGCACTCATTCTTATCCCCTATGCAGGCAAGCCATGACCTTGTGGAACACAGCTCTAACGTATCAAGTTCACCTGCAAGCACAATTCCTGCCAGGAAAGAAAAATACTCTGGCAGACGATCTAAGCAGAAATATCATGGACCCTCACGAATGGAAATTGAATCCACAAATCTTCAGCATGGTCACGCAAAAATGGGGATGCCCAGACATAGATCGATGTCCTTCAAGGATGCATCTGCAGTCATCACATATGGGTTGTCCTGCCTCAGGCAGCCCTTCGGTCGGCCGGATTCCAAAGTCTGAGTCCGGCGTCGGCTGATGTCACCCTTTCCCCGACGTCAGAGCGCCTGGGGTATAAAAGCGTCAGCCGACTCCATCTTCCTCAGTCTTCCTTGCCGTGTGGTGCCCAAAGCAGAAGCAGTTCGCAAGTGCCGGTTGGCCAGCTCCTGTAATTCAGCTACCGAAGACTTCAAAAAGCTAAGTACCCCGTTGGGGACTCTTTCTTGCCTCAGCCGATGTCAGATAAAGTTAATAATTGTTTAACTTGTTGGAAACAAATACCTTATAAGGATTTCCACTCTTACTGCCTCCCCTGTCTAGGCCCAGACCATGACGTCTCGGCCTGTTCAGCCTGTGCTTCCTTCAACCGACACACTCTTAGACGTCGGGCGGAGTTTGCAGAGGAATTTTTTGGGGCTAGTTTTGCGTACAATATGCCGTCGGAAACTCCGACTTCGCATTTACCAAAGAAACGGAAGGACAAGGACCGACACCCGGCCCGCGGTTTCGGCTGAAACCACGGCCAGGCCTACCGCGAGTGTCTCGGTCTCGGTTGAAACCGAGTCCTTGGTACTTCCAACCACCTAAACCGCTCAACCGACAACCTCGGCCCCGGAGGCCCCTGCTGAGTCGGTTATTGAATTTCCATCAGAAACTGGTGTTCTGGAACCTTCCGACACCATTCCTCTAGACAAAACCACACCAGCACGTGGTGCAGCCAGGCCTCCTGCATCCATGTCCATAAAAGGCATTTTCTAGGGCTAAAGCTGCTAAACTCTCAAAAGCTTTGCCTCCCAAGGTTATCCCTCAGGGACCCACTACAGGTTCACAGATTTTTATCTTAGCAGAAGACCTTATTTCCTTAATTAGGGGCTCTCAGCCTCACCCGGACAGGGGCTCTCAACCTCCTCCAGACAAAAGGCCCAGGGTTGAGCCCTCTGATCCCCACTCCTCAGATGAGGCCTCTGATGGCTCTACTCCCTCGGACTACCAGTAGGAGGCTTTTTCGGCCTACGAGGATTCTGATGCAGAGGAATCTATCCCCTCGGCCTCCCCTCCTGAAGAGCTGTCCTTCGGGGAAACACTTCACACTATGAGAGAGCATTTCCAATGGCAGGGCCAGGAATTCTCTGATTCCAGGAAGAGATTAAGGACTTTCTTGCATTTGCCTCAGCATAGACCTTTGGCTATTCCTCCTGTTTTGAATGTCATTGATGATGTGTACTCTGAGTCTAGCACAACCCCTGACTCTCTCCCTCCAGCTCCTGTCAAACCCGATAGGTACTACAGGGTCCCGGACTCGCATCTTTTCCTTTACAAGGCCCACTCTGCTGATCCAGAAATTATTTCCCAGGGCCCTAAAGGGGTTGCAGCTGCCACTACTAAAAATCTTTTCCCCTCTGAAAGGGAGTCCAGAGCTTTAGAGAGATGGGGTAAAAAAGTGTATACTTCTGCTACTCTTTCTATGAGGGCATTAAATTGTCAATTTCATATGATACAGTACCAAGAGTATTTGTTAGATGAATTGCATAAAAAACTGTCTTCACCTGAACCCCTAGATCGCAAATCACTTCAGGATCTGGTACATAACTCCCAACAGGTTAGCAACCATTTCTTACAGTGTGGTTATGATGCATTGGAAGCTTCATGTAGGTCAGCTATGACAGGTGCAGTCATACGTAGGCATGCTTGGCTGAAGGAACAATCTCTGCCAGACCATGTTAAAGCAAAGCTTCTGGATGCTTCACTGGAAAAGCAAAAGTTATTTGGCTCCACTGCTCAGGAGGTCTTTAAGAAAAGGCAAAATCTGTACAAACAGTCAAAGATTTTCTCCAAGTCCAACCACCAAGATTCAGCAGAAATTGGCCTTCTAAGAATTGGTCCTTTCCAGACACAGAGAGGTTTCAGAGAGGCAAGAACAGGCATGCCAGGGGTAGAGGGCAAGCTAGAGGCTCCTACAGAGGACGTCAATGGCAGCTTCCCAACCAGAGAGGTAGTGCAGGACCTTCAACTGCTGCACAAGGACAAACTCAATGACTTTACTTTAAAATCTGTAACTGTTGCAAATTGTTTGTGTAGGCTGTGATAGCCGATTTATAGCATTTATAAGTGTTTACTGTATCTGTTTCTGCTTGTTTTCTGAAAAAAAAAAAAAAAAAACCAAAAAAATATCTCTTGTTTTCCCGCCTTACTAAGCTAGAATAGTCCAGTTTCAGAGCTTGCTGATCCCTGGGCTTTGTTTGCAGTTCCTGTTACTGAATCTTTACCTAATTTGGAACAGAGGAGGTTCCCTTGCTTACCAGTGGGAGTGGGAAGCATTGAGCTGCCTGTTGGTCCAGTTTTGTGAGGTTTCAGCCAGTAACTTGTAGTTTATTGGTCGTTTTGGGCCAGTTCCTAGCTTCTTTCAGCCCCCTGATATAAAAGCTAAACGCAGCGTTTGCTTGATTTAGCCTTGAGTTTGTGAGCTGCTACTGTTGCACACTAGGGCAGCGCCGGTTAAGCAGATTTAAACTATTAGGGCTACCTAAATTACACTCTTCAAATTTTCCCTTATAACTACCTTCCTCGAACTATACTACTGATCTAATCAGCGTATCCTATAACTAAAAAGATCATCTCTACTTGACTCTAAGTAGACTATTCTCTATCTGTTAAACCTAGCACTTGCTCCTACAGTACTTATTACCTTGATACGGCACTCTTGTCATAGATAGTACCCCAAAAAGGCAACCCCCCATTTCTCGGGCACCCACATCCCCCGGAATCATTTTTTAAAGTTTTTTGTCTATCCTTCTAGCATGTCGAGGGATCAGTTGCTAGTGTCCTCTCCTGCTCAGCTGGTGAACCTGGGAATATTGAGGCAATGTTACAATTGCCTAATGTACACAGACAACCCTCTCCTCCTCCCACAAAACACAAATACATGCGAGAGATGCAACTATACGGCCAAACTGGAGGCTGAGCTCTCTCAACATAGGACTGGCAAGACCAGTCAGGAGGAGAAGGTTACCACACACACTATAGACCCAGTCTCACATAGTACCATTACAACCTCAAATCATACACATAAACACACAAAGACATACTGGAGGCTCTGATCAAAAATCTACCAAAACAGCAGAGGCCACCAAAGCAGACACCCAAACAACCACCACCTCAGAACACAACACCTGCAACACATAGACCTCACAGTCAGAGTGTCAAACAGTCACAGCCCTTAAGGCCAAACACAATGCCAGCCACACTAGTCATTGGTGACTCCATAGTCAGACACACTGACGTCCCGCTCACCAGACTGAGTAAGGAGAAGGTCACAGTAAGCTGTCTGTCGCGCGCTAGAATCCGCCACATAACGCATAAGCACTCAGGTCTCTCAACAGCAGGTACAAATATGACTCAGTCATTGTCCACGCTGGTGTAAACGACCTGAGACATACCTCCTTGGACTACATGAAAAGAGACATTGAGGAGCTCTCTGATTATGTAGCCCAGGCAGGTATGACCCTGACCTTGAGCAGTATCCTACCTTCACCAAGAATGATGCCACAATACAGAGATAAGATGATCAGCTTTAACAATTGGCTTAAACACTGGTGTCATTCAAAGGGGATCCAGTATCTGTCTGCCTGGGATGACATGCTGGACAAGCCACGCTGCTTCAAGGGACGGCTTGCACCTGTCACCCTGGGATTCGGATATTGGCAAAGGCTCTTGCCACCCCATAGTGCCTTTTTAGGCAAGGCTCAAATTCTAAACCTACCACCCTAGAACACAAAAGGAAAAAACTAAGGGTAATGCTGCTCAATGCCAGAAGTCTAAATCTCAAAATGCACTTTTCGAGGCCCTTCTCAGTATGGAGAACATCGATGTCTGTGCTGTGACAGAAACCTGGTTCAAGGCTCCTGAGAGCACCCCAGCTATCAGGTTTTACCTCATATCATGCGTTCCGGCCCCAAAATCCGGACAATACTAAGAAAGGAGGAGGGGTATCCATATTCATCAAGGACACCCACACCTCAAGACTGGTGGCAACGCATGATGCATCGGAGACCATCCAGGTGCAATTAACCGTAGGCAAGACTGCTCTGCAAATTGTAGCATGTTACAGGCCACCCTCACAAACTCAGGAACCTCACATGGCCTTCCTGAAAACACTAGAGGGGATAAATGTATCACCAAACACCATCATACTAGGTGACTTTAATTACCCTAATATAGACTGGGAACACTACTCAAGCCCAAACACCCTAGCCCAAAAGTTCCTGGAATTCATAAACTCAAATGCCATGGAACAACTAGTCACCATCCCCACAAGAGGAGATAACATACTTGATCTCATCATCACGAACATGGGAGCACAATGTTCAACACCGAAGTATACCCTCACTGGTGAGATCAGATCACAAACTAATCTCGCTGGAGGTCCTCATCCCACCCCCACGTGAAATAAAAAAGACCACAGTAAAGAACTTCTCAAAAGCCGACTTCACACTTCTAAAGACTAGTGTGGTCTCCTTTAAGGCCCCGAACTGGCGGAAAACAGTACTCAAGCCGCTGAATCACTTACAAATGCCTTCTACCAGCACCTGCAGGACTGCATGGATAAGGCAATCCCAAGCAAAACAAAGACTCTTTGTACCAAAGGCAAGCGTCCAGTCTGGTGGACCCCAGCCATAAACAAACTCTACAACAAAGGAGGAAGCTACTACAAGATAGAGCAAAATCCTTAAAAGGTAAGACACCCTTGATCACTATAAGTAAAAACTAAGAGCTCTCATAAAATCATCCAAAGCAAATTTGAGAGAAAATAGCTAAAGACTCAAAAGACAATCATAAGGCCTTCTTTAGCTATGTTAGAAACCTAGGAGGAAACTCCCAGATATGCTCAGAACTAGTTCAAAATGATGTGAAGATTACTGATCCTACAGACATTGCCAACATACTGGCTGACAGGTTCAGTTCAAACTTCTCCCCTCCCCAAAAGGAGAGATATCTATACCAAACGATTGCAGCCCCCAAACATCTCCAGCCCAAGTGAGAACTGCTCTCTCCAAAGCAAAACACAGCATCCATGGGACCTGATGGTGTCCCCGGCTGTGTGCTCCACGAACTCAATGAGGAATTAAACCCACAGCTAGGACAGCTGTTTAATCAAAGTCTTACCTCTGGATACGCACCCAGGAGTGGCGCACTGCAACTGTGGTCCCACTTCACAAAGGCGGTGCCTCCACCGATCCTGGAAATTACCGCCCATTAGCTTGACAAGCCTTATCTGCAAAGCCATGGAGAGGATCATAATGGACCTCATAAATAAAGACATAGGGAATTTGCAGACTTTGGATCCAACCCAGTTTGGCTTTGTCAAAGGCAGATCATGCCTTTTAAACTTGGTTGACTTTTTCAAACAGTCACCAAAGCCATTGATGAGGAAAGGCAGTCCATACAGCCTACCTCGATCTGGCTAAGGCCTTCGATACAATACCCCACTCGGGTATCATTGAAAAACTCATCAGCTTAAATGTTAACCCATACATCACAAGATGGGTTGCAAACTGGCTGAGTGACAGAACCCACAGGGTCAGAGTTGCTGGCGCCATGTCAGACTCGAAGCCTGTCACAAGTGGTGTCCCACAGGGCTCAGTCCTGGGCCCACTCTTGTTTGGCATCTACTTTTCAAGTACAAGCAAACACAGGAGGGTTATGGCTGACAAAGTTTGCAGATGACTGCAAACTGGCGCCATAGTAGAAAACACATCTGACACAGATATCCTTCAGAAGGGTCTCACAGAAGCGGATAACTGGTGCCAGAGCCACGGCCTAAAGTTAAATGCCAAAAAATGCATAGTCATACCCTTCGGGAAAAACAAGGTTACCCCTAGCTACCAAATAGGTGGCAAGCCACTGAGCACAGAAGAAGTTATCAGGGACCTGGGGACCCAGGTTGATAGTAGTCTGTCATTCGACACCCATGTAGCTAAAGTAGTTAGGAAGACCTTCTACATTGCCCACCTTATCATGAAGGGATTCTCATCTAGATCAAGGGAGGTCATAGTCTCCCTTTACTCACTCATCAGACCAATGACTGAGTACAATGCCCCATTCGGGATCAGACCCGACACTTGCAGCAGCTGGAGAGGCCACAAAAGTTCCTCACCAAAAGGATAAAGGGTCTCAAAAATCTGTCCTATGCTGCCCGACTGAAAGAACTCCAGCTCTACTCAGTCGCTTACCGCTTGCTCAGAGGTGACCTTTGCCTAACATACAAGGCCATGTCAAACCCAGATTTGATGAATATGCTTCACCTCAAAAAATCTAGATCCATCAGAGCCACAAGGGCGGGAGACTTAAACCTCGACACGGCTATTAATAGACGTGCTGGAGGGATAGATTCATCACCCAAAGACTCCCTATGCTGTGGAACAAAATCCCGGTACATGTGAGGCAGAGCACCTCGCTGGCCTTGTTCAAGAGAAATCTTGACCAATGGATGGGAGATCGCAGATATACCCCAGGGATTACCTCAGTGTCACTGCTCGACAGAGGCACAGCAAAATAATGGGTATAGTTCCCCACACTAATGGGGTGGCGTAAGCCACAAAACGATGGGCTAGGCTTGTAAATGCCCTCGGGCAGATAGCCTAGTATGAACCTATGAACCTATGAACCTATGACACCGCCAACCAGGGCTCAGTTGGAAGCACCCTTGGGAGGAAAGCTTTCTTTATTCTCAGAAAATTGGCACAGTATTACAAGAGACAAATGGACACTACAAATAATAGACAAAGGATACAGGTTCCATTTTCACACATTACCAAAAAGAAAAGGCATGCCAGACCTGCCACCAAATCAAAGGGCAGAGGCTTTGAAACAAATCTCCAACTTAATGCAGATGAAAGCTATAGAAAAGGTTCCTCTCTCAGAACAAGGCCAAGGATTTTATTCCAGACTATTCCTTGTTCCAAGAAAAGCAATGGAGGCCTATTCTCCACTTGTCCGCACTGAATACTTATCTCATTGTGCCAAAATTCAAAATGGTGACTCTACAGAAACTCCTTCCCATGCTGGGCAAGGGGTCTTGGCTGGTAACTCTAGACCTCAAGGAGGCATACCTGCATGTCCCTATCAGACAAAATTGCAGAAGACACCTCAGATTTCTTGCAGGTTCAGAGCACTATCAATTCTCAGCATTGCCCTTTGGCTTATCTACTGCGCCCAGAGTATTCACGAAATGCCTGGCATCAGTAATTGCACACTGCAGACTTCAGGGGATTCAAATATACCCATATCTGGACGACTGCCTTATACAAGCGGACAGCCAAACAAACTTTGGTAAAACACTTGGATTATGCCATCCACCTACTTCAGGCCTTGGGATATACAGTCAGCATTCACAAATCAAGACTTGTTCCATCCCAAAGAATAACTTTTCTGGGTGCAAATCTAGACACAACCACCCAAATGGCTTTCCTCACAGAAGAAAAACAAGGATTATTTCAAAAATCTGACAAGACTAACTCGGCTGACTGCAAGGAAAATCCTGCAGGCCCTGGGTTACATGGCTTCTTGCATCCTTCTGATCCCACAAGCAAGGCTGCATATGAGGAAACTACAATGGTACCTAAGGAGTTTATGGACTCAGCACAGTCACAGCTTAGAAACTTTTGATACCACTCATTCCATGCCTTCAGAAGGAATTTCTGTGGTGGGCTCAAGCAAGCCAGTCAAACAGGGGTCTGCCCTTCAGCAAACCAATAGCCAGCCAAACCATTACAACGGACGCTTCAGACCACGGATGGGGAGCGCACATGGAGGGCAGATGCATTCAAGGACTATGGTCACAAAAAGAGCTACGCATGCACATAAACCAAAAGGAAATGCTGGCAGTGATACATGCAATCGAAGCCATCAAACTCTTTCTGCACCAAGGCCACCTGCTAATAAGGACAGACAACACCACAGTTATGTGGTACATAAGCAAGGAGGCACCCATTCCTACCCTCTTTGCAGACTGGCAATGAATCTATGGGAACTTTCCTTGAAACTCGATATAGAGCTGCAATCCCAGTTTGTGCCAGGAAAAGACAATATACTGGCGGACAGCTTAAGCAGAAATATCATGGATGCACACGAATGGATGCTGCACCCAGACATCTTCCTACAGATAACACAATCATGGGGGAGGCCAGATCCAGACATAGATCTTTTTGCCTCCCCCGCAATCATCAGCTGAAGAAATTCTGCTCAAGGACATACCACCCACAAGCATGGAAAGTGGACGCCCTCTCTTTCAGCTGGAGAACTCTAACAGTGTATGCATTTCCACCTCTTCCATTAATGACCAAGGTCTTACTGAAGATCAGGACAGAGCTGCCAAAAGTGATTCTGATAGCTCCGGACTGGCCAAGACAACACTGGTACCCACTGTTAAAGAGCATGTCACGCACGAAACCATGGCCTCTTCCTCAATGGCCACTTCTCCTGACACAGCACAATTACAAAACTCTGCATTCCAACCTGAAAACCTTGCAACTAACAGCCTGGAAAATACCTTGACTCCTCCTCAGGATAAGCTATCCAAGAGAGTGAAGGATATCATCATGGAAGCTCGCCGGCCTTCCACAAGAAAGGCATATTCAGCAAAATGGAAAAGATTTCGCACTTGGAGCACCACAAAGGGACTAGATGCAACAGTGATGAACATGGCACATATCCTGGAATACTTGGCAGAAATGCTCCACAATGGCCTGTCTTACTCTTCCATTAAAATTCATGCTTCAGCAATTTCAGCAGAGTACAATACTGATCCACCTGTCTTCTCTCATCCTCTCCTAAGACAGATGTTCTTCATCTCACATTGCTGCAGTCCTTACATTTGGGTAGTCCGCTGTCCTCGGTCGGCCCGAATATCAAAGTATAAGGCTGACGTCGGTCAAGGCGCATTTGACTGACATCAGGACGTCAGGGTACAAATGCGCATGACCGACGTCATATCCTCAGTCTTTTTTGCCGCATGGTCCGATGCAGAAGCAGCGTTGCAAGTGCCGGTTGGCGTTCTGAAATTGTTCGATTTCGGAGTTTCAGACCGAGTCAAAGTTGGCTAAGTACCCCGTTGGGGAATATTTTAGTTTTTTCTTGCCTCAGTGGTTTACCGGATGTCAGAAAAAGTGAATAATTGTATTTCTTGTGGGAAACAGATACCGCATAGAGACTATCATACTTTGTGTATTCCTTGTTTAGGGCCTGAGCACGACGTTGTTGGGTGTCGCTCTTGTGCTAGATTCAATAAGCGCAGATTAGATTGTGCCAGGTTAGTCTTCGGGAAGCGGTGCAATTATAAAATGCCGTCGGATGCTCCGACGCCCACTTCTTCGAAGAAGCGCAAGGACAAAGCAGTTAAGCCTAGGCTAGAAGAACCGTCCGTACCGGACGCCGGTTCTTTAGAGGTGTCGGTGGAGCCGGTGGTTCCACCGGAGGTTTCTTTGGGATCCCAGGGAGACTTTGTTATTGCAGGATGTGGCCTCTCAGGAGGCAGGTCAGGCTGATGGGGCTTCTCAGGTTACTATACTCCCTCCTGCCTAGGGTGGTTAGGCCCTCTCCTTCTGTTTCCAAGGCTTCTCCCAGAGGCAGGCCAGGTTTAGCTTCAGTTGGTGTCACCCCTAGTTCTTCAGGAACTGTGCCCAAGAAGCATATGCTTAAAATGGCAGAAGATTTGATTACTTTGATTAGGGGTTCTTTGCCCCCTCCTGATAAGAGACCTAGGGTGGAGCCTGAGCTAGGAGTTTTGAGCAGGCTTGGATGTTTCAGAGTCTTCTGAAGACTTGCAGGAGTACTCTCCTTATTCTGATTCTGATGTGGATGATTCTACTCCTTCTGCTTCTCCTCCTGAGGATTTTTCTTTTCAGAAACTCTTCATTCCATGAGGGAGCATTTTAAGTGGGAAGGTCAGGACTTCTCTGATTCCAGGAAAAGGCTTAGGGAATTTTGTTTTACCCCAGCATAGGCCTTTGGCTATACCTCCTGTTTTGGATGTAGTGGAAGATGTTTTTACAGAGGCTTCTCTTAATCCTGATTCTTTGCCTCCTGCTCCTGTTAAACCGGATAGGTATTACAGGGTGCCTGAAGCTCATAAGTATCTTTTAAGAGTCCTAGGGCAGACCCAGAAACTGTTAGCCAGGGGCCTAAAGGTGTTAAGGCTTCTGTTGTCAAGAATCCGGTTCCTGCAGATAAAGAGGCCAGGGCCTTGGATAGATGGGGAAAGAAAGTTTATACTTCTTCCACTCTAGCTATGAGGGCTTTGAATTGCCAGTTTCACATGTTGAAATACCAAAACTATCTCCTTTCACAATTGAAGTCTAAGGTTGATGCTCTGGCGGAAGGTATTGATTGTAAAGAGTTGCAAGATTTAGTACATGTTTCTGAGCAGGTGGGTAAGCATTCTTTGCAATGTGGTTTTGATGCTGTACAGGCCTCGTCTAGGGTGGCTGCCACTGGGTCAGTTCTTCGCAGGCACGCCTGGCTGAGGGATCAAAATTTATCTGACCATGTTAAAACAAGGATTTTAGATGCTCCTTTACAATCTGATGTGTTGTTTGGTTCTCCTGTTGAGGCAGTTTTAAAGAAAATGGAAGACAAGGCTAAGTCTATGCAGACTGTTAAAGATTTTTTGCAGGTTAAGCCTCCAAAGTTTAGTAGAAATTGGCCTACTAAGGGGTGGGCGTATCCTTCTTATGATTCCCAGTCTAGGGGTAGATCTAGTCGTGGTAGGGGCAGAGCTCAGGGCTCTTTCAGGCCTAGAACAGGGAGTTCTCCTGCACAGTCTTGGTGAGGGCAGGGGTCAGTCCTTTCGTAAACAGACCCAATGACCTACCTTTTCAGCTGCCAGAGCCTTCTCGTCTGGCAGCACCTTTGGGAGGAAGGTTGGCACTTTTCAAAGAAAATTGGAGTTTAATTACCCAAGACAGATGGGTATTGGATATCATACACCACGGTTACAGGTTTTATTTCCATACCTTGCCTCCTTTCAAAGGCATGCCAGACGTTCCTCCTCAACAAAGAATAGAGGCTCACAAGCAAATTTCTCTGTTACTCCAAATAGGGGCCATACAGCCGGTCCCTATGCCAGAAGTGGGCCTAGGATTTTATTCTCGCCTGTTCCTAGTACCAAAGAAGGGAACACGTGAAGACCAATTTTGGATTTATCTATCCTCAACACTTATCTGGACATTCCCAAGTTCAAAATGTTGGCGTTACAGCAGCTTTTACCTCTGCTGGGCAAAGATCATTGGATGGTAACTTTGGATCTCAAGGAGGCTTACCTTCATGTTCCTATCAGACTAAGTTGCAGGAAGTATCTGCGTTTTGAGCTGGGACTTCTCACTATCAGTTCTCTGCATTGCCCTTTGGCTTATCTACTGCGCCCAGAGTGTTCACGAAAGTTCTGGCTCCAGTGATAGCTTTCTTCAGGCTAAAAGGAATACAGATCTATCCTTATTTGGACGATTGCCTGATTCTGGCTCAAGGAAGGGACGAGCTTCTTCATCATTTGGAATATGTGATAGCAGTGCTAAGATGCCTGGGGTATTCTGTGAACGAAATAAAGTCTAGTCTAGTACCCTCTCAGGACATGTGCTTTCTGGGTGTAAGACTGAATACAGCATCCCAGATGGCCTTTTTGACCCCGGACAAACTAAAGAATTTTTCCCTTTACTTCCATCAACTATCTCATCAGTCCGGGCTGACTGCAAGGACAGTCCTTCAAGCCTTAGGGTTCATGGCATCTTGTATTCTGGTGCTTCCCAATGCCAAACTGCATATGAGGAAGCTACAATGGTATCTCAAAAATGCATGGACACAGCACTGCCAGGATCTGGACACTGTCATTCAAATAATACCTTGCATTCAAAAGGAATTTTTGTGGTGGGCTCAGGAATGTCACCTAAACAAGGGACTCTCTGTGACCCGGCCAGAGGCGAGTCAGATTTTAACGACAGATGCCTCAGACAAAGCTTGGGGAGCTCATCTAAATGGAAAGTGGATACAAGACAAGTGGCCTGCCAGACTACAACATCTACATATCAACTTGAAGGAGATGTTAGCAGTCCAGTTTGCATTAATAGCTTTCAAGGATTTACTTCTTCCAGGGCAGGTGTTGATTCTAACAGACAACACAACTGTCATGTGGTACATCAACAAGCAAGGGGGAACACATTCTTATCCTCTATGCAGGCAAGCAATGATTTTGTGGGAGACTGCTCTCAGTTTACAGCTCAATCTTCAGGCAAGGTTTCTGCCGGGAGCACAGAACTCCTTAGCAGATGTGTTGAGCAGACGAATTATGGATCCCCACGAGTGGAAATTGGATCCTCATGTTTTTCAGAAATTGACAGTGTCATGGGGAACTCCAGACATAGATCTGTTCGCTTCTCCACTAAACCACCAGCTGCCAAAGTTTTGCACAAAAAGGTTTCATCCCACAGCTTGGAAAGTGGATGCTCTTTCCTTCAATTGGAGCAATCTTCATGTGTATGCCTTTCCACCTCTGCCTCTCCTCCCAAAGGTACTACTAAAGGCCAGACAAGACAAGCCAAGGATGATTTTGATAGCTCCCGATTGGCCTCGACAGCATTGGTACCCTTTACTGAGAAGCCTGGTACGGAAGCCTCCATGGCCTTTGCCTTCGATTCCACACCTGTTGTCTCAGGAGGACAGTCATTTGCTCAATGTCAAGCTTCACTCTCTGCACCTAACAGCCTGGCATATTCTGTTTTGAACCATAGTGGGCCTCCACATCCACAGCAAGTTTTGAATGTTATTTTGGAAGCTAGAAGGCCTAGTACAAGGAAAGTGTACGCAGATAAATGGAAGAGATTTTTATTTTGGAGTGCAGCAAAGGATTTTGATGTTTCTGAGCCTAATTTAAGTGTGGCTCTTCAATATCTTACTGAGTTACTGGACAAAGGTTTGTCCTTCTCTTCTATTAAGGTTCATGCTGCAGTAATTTCGGCTCACTATGATTGTGACCCACCATTGTTTTCTCATCCTTTGTTCAAGCAATTTCTTACAGGGGCAAAGAATATAAGACCCCCACGAAGAGCTCCTACTCCTGCTTGGGATCTCAATTTTGTGTTGGAGAAGCTCACTCTACAACCTTTTGAGCCTGCAGCTACTACTGAATTAAAGTTTTTATCATGGAAGACTGCTTTTTTGTTGGCTATTACCTCTGCAAGAAGGGTTTCTGAGTTGCAGGCCCTTATGGCGGTTGAGCCTTTCTTAATTTTCCATAAGGATAGGGTATCTTTACGTACTAATCCTTCCTTTATGCCTAAAGTGGTTTCTAGTGTGGCTTTAAACCAAACTATTCATTTGCCTACTTTTTATGCAAATCCCCAAAATAAAGGGGAAAAGACTTTGCACACTTTAGATGTACACAGGCAGTTGCGATATTATTTGGACAGAACTAAAGGGTTCAGGCAGTCTCAGCAGTTATTTGTTTCTTTTGCTTTGAGTTCTCAGGGCAAGCCTGTGTCAAAACAAACTATTTCTAAGTGGATTGGGTTTTGCATTGCTTTCTGTTATTCCCATCATGGCAAGGAGATTCCAGCTGGGATTAGGCCTCATTCCACTAGGGCTACTGCCACTTGACAGCTTTTTGAGGGGTGGCAACTAAGGATATTTTGGAGGCAGCTACTTGGAGTTCAGTGCATACTTTCTCTAGGCATTATCACCTACCACTTTACTCTAAATCCAGGGCTGGTTTTGACACTGCTGTTTTGCAGGGCATTTTGGCAGCTCCTGCTTCCTTATAGTTTGGCCATCCTCCCTTACCTCTGCTTTGGGATTCTACCCAAATATAAGGACTGCAGCAATGTGAGATGAAGAACATAGTACAGTTTTGTACCTACCATAAATGTAGATGTTCGAAGATCCACATTGCTGCAGTCCAATTACCCTCCTCCTTCCCTCTGTAGTTAGAGGCGGTTGTGTGGGTTGGGTTGTCAATATGAGGTATATTGTATATATTGTATATATTGTACATATTTTTAGTGCTAGGATGGTTGGTTGTTTGTTTGCTGTCTTTTGGTTTTGACCTTTATTTTTAGGGTCTTCTGACATCTGGGGCAAGAAAAGACTGAGGATATGACGTCGGTCATGCGCATTTGTACCCTGACGTCCTGATGTCAGTCAAATGCGCCTTGACCGACGTCAGCCTTATACTTTGATATTCGGGCCAACCGAGGACAGCGGACTACCCAAATGTAAGGACTGCAGCAATGTGGATCTTCGAACATCTACATTTATGGTAGGTACAAAACTGTACTTTTCTAAGAGGAATTAAAAACATCAATCCTCCAAGGAAACCTCCAGTGCCTACTTGGGACCTTAACTTCGTGTTGGAAAAACTAACACTGCCTCCATTTGAACCAGCAGCATCTGCAGAACTACAGTTCCTGTCTTGGAAGGCTGCCTTCCTTCTGGCCATAACCTCAGCAAGAAGAGTATCTGAGTTACAGGCCCTCATGGCAGTACAGCCATTTCTTACTTTTCATCAGGACAGAGTCTCATTGAGAACCATTCCTTCATTTATGCCAAAGGTGGTATCCAGGGTCTCATTAAACCAAGCTATTCACCTGCCTACCTTCTTTCCAAATCCACAAAACAAAGGAGAAACTTCTGCACACCCTGGACATACACAGACAGTTGCGCTACTACTTGGACAGAACTAAAAGTTACAGAAAAACTGACCAGCTGTTGGTAGCATATGCTGCTGGTGCACAGGGAAAAGCAATTTCCAAACAGACAATTTCAAAATGGATAGGGAATTGCATTCGTTTTTGTTACTCCTTTCATGGAAAAACTGTGCCAGCTAACATTAGACCTCATTCCACCAGAGCCACAGCCACCTCCACAGCCTTCTTAAGAGGGGTGGCTACCAAGGACATTTTAGAAGCTGCTACATGGAGCTCCGTGCATACATTTTCCAAGCATTACAATTTACCTTTATATTCCAGATCCAGAGCAGGCTTTGCTACGGCAGTCCTGCAGGGCATTTTAGCTACACCATCCTTTACACCCCCAGATTGGCTATGGTATTCTACCCATATGTGATGATTGCAGATGCATCCTTGAAGGACATAGTACAGTTTTGTACCTACCATAAATGTAGATGTCCGATAGGTATGCATCTACAGTCAGGTTTACCCTCCCTCCGTCCCCTCTGTGGTATTTATTGGGTACTTTTCCCTCTCATAGCTAGCTGGGGTTATCTATTATGGTGTATTTGTTTTATATATATATATATATGTATGTGTGTGTGTGTATATATATATATATGTATATATATGCATATATATTTCTGTGCATGTTTGGAATTTATTGCATTTCTCCAAATTTAGCCTTCCTTTGAGGGCACCTGGCATCTGGGGCAAGAAAAACTGAGGAAGATGGCGTCGGCTGACGCTTTTATACCCCAGGCGCTCTGACATCAGGGAAAGGGCGACATCAGCCGACGCCGGACCCAGACTTTGGAATCCGCCTGACCGAAGGGCTGCCTGAGGCAGGACAACCCATATGTGATGACTGCAGATGCATACCTATCGGACATCTACATTTATGGTAGGTACAAAACTGTACTTTTTGCCTCCCCACTGAATTGCCAACTACAAAAATTCTGCACAAGGACTTATCACAAACAAGCATGGAAAGTGGATGCTCTTCTGTTCAGCTGGAAAAACCTAAAAGTTTATGCCTTCCCGCCACTGCCTCTCCTTTCAAAGGTGCTCCTAAAAGCCAGACAAGAAAAACCACAGATGATCCTGATTGCTCCAGACTGGTCACGCCAGCACTGGTACCCTATCTTAAGGAACTTGGCTTAAGGCCCACCATCGATTTTGCCTCAAATTCCACACCTTCTGACTCAACAAAACAATCAGATCCTGCATGGTCCGCTCAAAACCCTAAACCTGGCTGCATGGCAGATACATTAGTCAAACTGGCAACACCTCTCTCTAAAGCTGTTATGGATGTCATTTTGGAGGCCAGGAGGCCTAGCACCAGGAAAGCTTACTCAGAAAAATGGAAGAGATTCTGTGCCTGGAACCAGGCTCAAAGCCTTGACCCTCTTGTTCCAAACATTCCTCAGATTTTACAATACTTAACTGAGATGCTGGGCAGAGGCCTATCCTTCTCATCAATTAAGATCCACACCTCTGCCATTTCAGCACATTACAACACAGATCCTCCTTTATTCTCTCATCCCTTGCTAAAGCAGTTCCTCAGAACGCCCCGGAGAGCGCCAATACCAACTTGGAACCTCAATTTCGTTTTGGAAAAACTGACCCTACTACCTTTTGAGCCAGCCAATACAGCCAGTCTAAAATTTTTATCATGGAAAACAGCTCTGCTCGTGGCAGTAACTTCAGCACGCAGAGTCTCAGAGCTACAGGCATTAATGGCAGTGGAACCTTTTATCATTTTTCATCAGGACAAGGGTATCTTTAAGGACAAACCCTACCTTTATGCCAAAGGTGGTATCTAGTGTGGCTCTTAACCAAACCATCCATTGCCAACTTTTTATCCAAACCCCCAGAATAAAGGGGAGAAACTTCTGCATTCTTTGGACATGCACAGGCAGCTACGCTTCTTCTTGGACAAAACAAAGGCTTTCCGGAAAACTGAACAACTGTTTGTAGCATATGCTTCAGGATCACAGGGCAAGACTATCTCAGAGCAGACTATATCCAAATAGATAGAGCACTGTATTCGGTACTGCTACACACAGCATGGAAAATCAGTCCCAAATAACATTAGGCCACATTCCACCAGGGCAACAGCCACTTCAACAGCCTTTCTCAGAGGAGTACCTACCAAGGAAATTTTGGAGGCTGCAACTTGGAGTTCAGTGCACAGCTTTACCAAGCATTACCACCTGCCTCTTTACTCTAAATCCAGAGCAGGATTTGCCACTGCAGTTCTGCAGGGCCTTCTAGCCAATCCTAACTCTTTATAGACCAGCCACCCAACCTCAGCTTTGGGATTCTACCCAAGTGTAATGACTGCAGCAGTGTAACACGATGAACATAGTACAGTTTTGTACCTACCATAAATGTAGATGTTCGGGTGTTCACACTGCTGCAGTCCAGGATGTCCTTCATGGATGCATCTGCAGTCATAACAAGTGGGTTGTCCTGTCGTCAGGCAGCCCTGCAGTCGGCCGGATTCCAAAGTCCGGGTCCGGCTTCGGCTGATGTCGCACTCCACCCGACGTCATCTCTGCTGGTCTTCGGGTATAAAAGCATCAGCCGACGCCATTTTCCCCAGTCTTTCTTGCGCGTGGCCCAAGCAGAAGCTGTTCGCAAGTGCCGGTCGGTCGGATCCAGAGATTACTTCTACCGAATACTACTTCGAAGACTTCTAAAGCTAAGTACCCCGTTGGGGACTCTTTCTTGCCTCAGCCGATGTCAGAAAAAGTTAACAATTGTTTAACCTGTGGGAAACAAATACCTCATAAAGATTTCCACTCTTACTGTCTGCCTTGTTTAGGCCCAGCCCACGGCGTAGCAGCCTGTTCGGCCTGTGCCTCTTTCAACCGACGAACGCTTAGGCGTCGGTCGGAGTTTGCAGAACAGTTTTTCGGTACTGATTTTGCGTACATTATGCCGTCGGATCCTCCGACTACCCCCAAAAAACGCAAAGATAAAGACCGACACTCGCGGTCCGCGGTTTCGGCCGAAACCACGGCAAAGCAAACCGCGAGTGTCTCGGTTTCGGCCGAAACCGAGAAAACTGCTCAAAGTACAGCTGAACCTATTCTTACAACTGAGGCCCCTGCTACAATTCTTGAATCGACCTCAGAAATTTTACCCACTACGGTGGTTGACTTATCAGACACCATCCCTTGGATGTCTCTACCCCAGCACGTGGTGCTGCTAGGCCTCCAGCAGCCATGTCCATTAAGGCCTTCGCCAGGGCTAAAGCAGCCAAGACTACTAAATCAGTGCCTGTTAAACCCCCTCATCCAGGCCCTCTTCTAGTTCTCAAATGCTTTCTTTGGCAGAAGATTTAATTTCTTTAATTAGAGGATCTCAATCTCACCCAGACAGGGCCTCTCAGCCCCAGAGAAGAGACCTAGGGCAGAGCCCCTGAGCCAGTGTCTTCTGATGATTCTGCTGATGAATCAGACATAACTGACCAGCCTGAGGCTCCTTTTCCAATTTAGAAGATTCTGATGCTGAAGAATCCATTCCAGCTGCTTCCCCACCAGAAGAATTCTCCTTTGGAGAAACCTTGCATGCCATGCGAGAACAGTTCCAATGGCAGCAACAGGATTTTTCAGACTCCAGAAAAGACTTAGGACCTTTCTGCACCTCCCACAGCACAGGCCCTTAGCTATACCTCCTGTTCTCTCTGTGGTGGATGATGCTTTCAATGATGTTTGCTCCGCTCCAGATTCTTTACCCCAGCCCCTGCCAAACCAGACAGATTTTACAGGGTGCCAGATACTCATCACCACCTTTACAAGGCCCCTCTTGCAGACCCAGAAACTATATCCCAGGGTCCCAAGGCAGTAGCCGCAACCACAGCTAAAACCCTATTCCTTCTGAAAGGGAAGCAAGGTCACTAGACAGATGGGGTAAAAGGTCTACACTTCAGCTACTCTCTCAGCTAGAGCTTTAAACTGTCAGTTTCACATGATACAATACCAAGAGTTTATGCTTGATCAGTTAACTAAAAAGCTAACTACTGATGAATCTCTTGATAAGAAATATGTATTAGAGATGGTAAATGACATACAACAGGTTAGCAACCATTCCTTAAAATGTGGCTATGATGCACTGGAGGCTTCATTTAGATCAGCCATGACAGGCACAGTGATAAGAAGACATGCATGGCTAAAGGAACAAGCTTTACCGGATCATGTTAAAGCTAAGTTGCTAGATGCTCCTATGGACAAGACAAGTTTGTTTGGTACACCTGCCCAGCAGGTTATGAAGAAAATGGAAGAAAAGGCAAAATCTGTTCAAACTGTTAAAGATTTCCTGCAGGTTCAACCCCAAGGTTTAGCAGGAACTGGCCTGCCAAAATTGGTCCTTTCCTGACTCCACAAAATTTCAAAGGGGCAGGAATAGACGTTCCAGAGGCAGAAACCAATCCAGAGGAGGTGCCTACAGAGGACGACAGTGGCAAGGTAACAACAGAGGCACAGACACAGCCACTGCCACTACATCAGCACAACCACAGTGACTTAATCCTAAATCCGCCTACCAGGGAACAAATAGCAGCTCCTCTAGGCGGAAAGTTAACCTTATTTTCAAAGAACTGGCACTACATAACAAAAGACAAGTGGATTTTACAAACCATAGATCAAGGTTACGGTTTCACTTCCACACTTTACCAGTCAAAGAGGAATGCCAAATCTACCTCCAAATCAAAAACAGAGGCTCTACGCCAGATAATGGAGTTAGCAAACATGAGAGCTGTGGAAAGAGTGCCAACAGCAGAACAAGGAAAGGGTTCTACTCCAGACTATTCCTAGTTCCAAGAAAGGAAAAAGTTGGAGACCAATTCTCGACCTGTCCACCTTAAATACATACATCATTGTCCCAAAATTCAAAATGCTGACCCTACAGCAACTTCTTCCCATGCTGGGCAAGGAGTCTTGGCTGGTAACTCTAGATCTCAAGGAGGCATACCTGCACGTCCCAATTCGACCAATCTGCAGAAGATACCTCAGATTTCTTGCAGGATCAGAGCACTATCAATTCTCAGCATTGCCCTTTGGCTTATCTACTGCCCAGAGTATTCACAAAATGCCTGGCATCAGTAATCGCCCATTGCAGACTACAGGAATTCAAATTTACCCATACCTGGACGACTGCCTGCTACAAGGGACAACAAAAGCAAGCTGACAACAGATTTACAAAGGGTCATTTACTTGCTACAAGGACTGGGATACACAGTCAATTTACAAAAGTCAAGGCTGATACCATCCCAAACAAGGACATTCTTGGGCGGAATTGGACACAGTACAACAAATGGCATTCCTGACTACAGAAAAACAAAAGAACTTCCTCTTTACTTCTTGGCACTAACAAAACTGAACAAGTTAACAGCAAGAAAATTTCTACAGGCCTTGGGCTTCATGGCATCATGCATAATCTTGGTCCCATTTGCCAGACTACATATGAGGAAACTACAGTGGTACCTAAAGAATTTATGGTCCCAACACAGACACAGTCTAGAAACAGAAATCCCACTAATTCCATGCTTAAAACAGGAGTTCCTATGGTGGGCTCAGGCATGCCAGTCAAACCCAGGCCTGCCCTTCCGCAGATGTCAACCAAGCCAGACCATCACAACAGACGCTTCAGACCTAGGATGGGGCCCACATGCTGGACAAATGCGTGCAAGGATTGTGGACACAGGATCAAATTCACCTGCACATCAATCTAAAAGAAATGCTGGCAGTAAAACTGGCAATCCAAAAGTTCAAACCATTCCTCAAAGAGGGCCAGTTGATGATAAGGACAGACAACACCACAGTCATGTGGTACATCAACAAACAGGGAGGCACTCATTCATACCCCCTATGCAGAATGACCTTGGAGCTGTGGACCCTGGCACTCAGCTACAACATTCAGTTACAGGCAATATTTGTACCGGGAAAGACAATACTCTAGCAGACATACTAAGCAGAACCACTTGGATGCCCACGAATGGAAGCTGCACCGGACATCTTCAAGACCATCTCAAAGAAATGGGGAATGCCACAGATAGACCTATTCGCATCACCTCTCAATCACCAGCTCAAAAATTCTGCACAAGGACATTCCACCCACTAGCATGGAAAGTGGACTCACTCTCCTTCAACTGGAAAGGCCTAACAGCATATGCATTCCTCCTCTTCCTATGATACACAAGGTACTACTAAAAATCAAGGAAGAACGTCCAAGGATAATCCTGATAGCCCCAAACTGGCCAAGACAACACTGGTACCCACTACTGAAGAGCATGTCTCGAACAACATGTGGCCAATACCCTGATGCCTTTGATGTTAACTCAGAACAACTACAGCATCATACATCCAAACCTAAAACGCTGCAACTGACTGCATGGAACATCACATAGCAGCAGCTAATCCAGAACTTTCCCAAAGAGTTAAAGACATTATTCTTGAAGCCGCAGACCTTCAACAAAAAGAACTATGCTGGAAAATGGAAAAGGTTTGTCATTTGGAGTACCGACAGAGGAAAAGATGTGTCAAACATAGATATGCCTAACATTCTGGAGTATCTGGCGAACTTCTTCATTCAGGCCTGTCCTACTCCTCCATCAAGATACATGCATCAGCTATTTCAGCAGAATACAGCTTTGATCCTCCTGTTTTTCACCCTTTGCTCAGGCAGTTCCTCAGAGGAATCAAGAATGTAAAACCTCCCAGGAAACCACCATTACCAGCTTGGGACTTAAACTTTGTGCTAGAAAAGTTGACACTAGCACCCTTTGAACCAGCAGCAACAGCAGACCTACAACACCTGTCATGGAAAACTGCTTTCCTACTGGCAATTACTTCAGCAAGGAGGGTTTCAGAACTACAGGCCTTAATGGCAGTGCAACCCTTCCTAATCTTCCACCAAGATAGAGTGTCCTTGAGGACTAATCCTACATTTATGCCTAAGGTGGTATCCAGAGTATCTTTAAACCAGGCAATCCACCTACCTTCCTTCTTTCCCAACCCACAAAACAGAGGGAAAGAATACTGCATACCTTGGATGTACATAGACAGCTACGCTACTACTTGGACAGAACAAAAATAGCAGAAAGACTGACCAACTTTTTGTAGCCTATGCAACAGGAAGGGAAGGAAAAGCTATTTCCAAACAGACAATCTCCAAATGGATAGGAAATTGCATACGATACTGTTACTCCTTCCATGGAAAACCAATTCCACAGAACATAAGACCTCATTCTACAAGGGCAACAGCCACTACCACAGCCTTCTTACGAGGAGTGGCAACCAAAGACATTATTGAGGCGGCTACTTGGACCTCCGTGCATACATTTGCCAAGCATTATAATTTGCCTCTTTATTCCAGATCCCGAGCAGGGTTTGCCACTGCTGTACTGCAAGGGATCTTAAACACACCATAATCTACCTTTTCCTCCTCCCTAGTTGGCTATGGTATTCTACCCACTTGTTATGACTGCAGATGCATCCATGAAGGACATAGTACAGTTTTGTACCTACGATAAATGTAGATGTCCGAACTGGATAGCATCTGCAGTCAGGATTACCCTCCCTCCTTCCCTCTGTGGTACTCCTAGGGTGTTTACCCTCCTAATAGCTAGCTGTTGGGGAGTCTTTTATGGTGTATTTGTTTGTATATATGTACATATATGCTTATTGTTGTGTTTACCTCTATCTATTTGGAAACATTGGCATCTATCCAAATTTTACCCTGCAAGAGGGCTACTGGCATCTGGGGCAAGAAACACTGAGGAAAATGGCGTCGGCTGATGCTTTTATACCCGAAGACCAGCAGAGATGACGTCGGGTGGAGTGCGACATCAGCCGAAGCCGGACCCGGACTTTGGAATCCGGCCGACTGCAGGGCTGCCTGACGACAGGACAACCCACTTGTTATGACTGCAGATGCTATCCAGTTCGGACATCTACATTTATGGTAGGTACAAAACTGTACTTTACCCTCCCTCCATCCCCTCTGAACTAGCTGGACTTATCTATACCTTTCTATCCTATACAACCATTGGCGTGTATTTGCTGGCAACTGAAGGTATTGTTTTTATTGTATATGTATATTTTTGATTAGCAATATGTATTGCCTACCTACTTGGGGGCACCTGACATCTGGGGCAAGAAAAACGGAAGAAAATGGCGTTGGATGCATCTTATATACCCCTTTCGCACTGACGTCAGGGAAGAAGCGACAGCAACCGACGCCAGACCAAGACTTTGGAACTCGGGCCGACTGCGGGACCGCCTGACGGCAGGATAATCCATGTGTAATGACTGCAGCAGTGTGAACACTTGAACACCTACATTTACGGTAGGTACAAAACTGTACTTTCCTCAGGGGGGCCAAAAACATAAGACCTCCAAGGAGAGCACCAATACCTGCATGGGACCTCAATTTTGTCTTGGAAAAACTCACACTGCCTCATTTTGAGCCAGCAAATACAGCTGAGATAAAATTCTTATAATGGAAAACAGCTCTGCTCCTAGCAATAATTTCAGCAAGAAGAGTCTCAGAATTGCAGGCATTAATGGCTGTGGAACCTTTTATTCTCCTCCATCCGGACAGGGTTTCTCTAAGGACAAACCCAACATTCATGCCTAAGGTAGTGTCCAGTGTGGCTCTTAACCAAACCATTCATTTGCCTACCTTTTACCCAAACCTACAAAATAAAGGGGAGAGACTTCTGCATTCTTTGGACATACATAGACAGCTACGCTTCTACTTGGACAAAACTAAAGCTTTCAGAAAGACTGAGCAACTTTTAGTGGCATATGCTGCAGGATCACAAGGAAAGGCGATCTCAAAGCAGACTATTTCAAAATGGATAGGACACTGCATTCATTTCTGCTATTCACAACATGGGAAATCAGTGCCTAAGGGCATTAGACCACATTCTACCAGGGCAGCAGCCACCTCAGCAGCCTTCCTCAGAGGAGTACCAACCAAGGATATTTTGGAGGCTGCAACTTGGACTTCAGTGCACACTTTTACTAAGCACTACCACTTGCCACTTTACTCTAAATCCAGAGCAGGCTTTGCCACTGCAGTTCTGCAAGGCCTTATAGCCACTCATAATTCTATTTAGACCCAGCCACCCAACCTCAGCTTTGGGATTCAACCCAAGTGTAGTGACTGCAACAATGAAACACGATGAACATAGTACAGTTGTGTACCTACCATAAAGGCAGATGTTCGAGTGTATTCACTGTTGCAGTCCAGGTTACCCACCCACCATCCCCCTTTCTTTGCTGGAACTTATCTGTAGTACTTCTCTATCATATACAACCTATGTGGTGTATTTGCTTGTAAATTAAGGTATTGTTTATTTTAGTGCATGCTTTTATAAGCAGTATTTTTCAGCCTACCCTTTTGGGGGCACCTGACATCCGGGGCAAGAAAAACTGAAGAAAATGGCGTCTACTGCATCTTTTATACCCCTGGCGCACTGACGTCAGGGAAGAGGCGACAGCAACCAACACCAGACCAGGACTTGAGAATTCAGGCCAACTGCGGGTAGCCTGCCAGCAGGATAACCCAAGTGTAATGACTGCAACAGTGAATACACTCTAACATCTACATTTATGGTAGGTACACAACTGTACTTTTGCAGTGGGCATACATTTTTTGACTCCTCAGTGATCCTTTTCTAGGAATCAACAAGGTGGTCGAAAGATATGGTTCAGGAAGTCCCAGAGTCGTTTCGAGGACACACTCAGAGAAAGTTCCCCTAGGGAAAAAGTGGGGAGCTCTAATGGATGATGACACTTCAGTGGCAGAGGAGGCCTGCAAAACCAATGGTCCAGAGATTCTTTCTCTGACAAGACCCTACCAGTGCTCCTGAAAGGAGGCCCAGTTTTCTACCTCTAGAGGCAGACGGGGGTCAACTATCCTTTTATCAGAGAGCCTGGCTAGATATAACTAGAGGTATTTGGGTGCAAAGGATTATTCCAGAGGTTATAAAATTCCCTTTTCCCTTCCATCTGCAGCTGTATGCAAAATCCACGATGTTCCACCCAGTCAGAGGAAATCAGCAGCACTAGAAATACAAAAGCGGCTAGAAAAAAGTCATCCAAGAGGCCTGCCAGACCATATGGAATCCGGAAGACAGAGGACTGGGGCCAATTTTGGATCTCAGCATTTGGAACCAGTCAGTTCAACATACGAAGTTTCAGATGGTCATGGTTCAGTCCATTCTATCCTTCCTGGGCAAGGATGACTGGATGTGCTTGATGTACCTTCAGGATGTGTACTGTCGCATAAAGATGAACAGACAGTCCAGAAGGTACTTATGCTTCCAGCTGGGAGCCAGTCACTGCCATTCGGAGCACTGCCCTTTGGCTTCACCACAGCCCCCCCAGGGTGTTTACCAAATGCATGACAGTGGTGGCAGCTCTATTGAGACTGCAGGGATTCTGCTTGTTTCTGTATCTAGATGACTAGCTCATTACCACCCCAACCAGGCATCTACCTAACATAGGCAAGGGATCAGGTACTTCATATTTGTTTTCATCTGGGGATAACCATCTCAAATCTTAGAATTCACAGGAGCAGCCTTCAACATGACACGGCATCAGTGACAGCTTCTCTTCCTCTCTCAAGAGTACAGACTATCAGATTCCAGGTCAAGAAAATTATTTGGAGTACCAACATTTCAGTCTAGTTGATCCTTCATGCCTTGGGGTCAGAGTTAGCTGCCATAATCTTAGTTCCTCTAACAAGATTTCATATGAGAATTGTTCAGTGGATGCGAGCAACACAGTGGTTGATTCTTTACCAGCACATGTTAACACAAATAAGAGTCACTTCAGACATGTAAGAGATTCCTCTGGTGGTAGATTCACTTGGACCAAGTTCTACAAGGCCATCCTTTCATTCTTCCTCAACCGAAGGCCATAGTGACTACAGATGCTTCCCAGATTGGGTGGGACGGGCACTTTCTGGAGAGAACAGTGCAAGGCGCTTGGTCCCCTGAAAAGGCCAACTTGCATATCAGTATCCTAGAGATGACAGCAGAGCTGTTAGCATTGCAGGCTTTTCAGGACACACTGATTGTAATTCAGGCAAATAACATGTCAGTAGTTTGTTATATCAACAAACCAGGTGGGACCAGATCTTGTGTTGAGAAGCATTCATAGTGTGGCAGTGGGCCAGCCACTTTCTCATAGCAGTGCACATTCCGGGGACGTCCAGTGTGACAGCAGCCAAGTTGAGCAGGTCCATTCTTCTACCTCATGAGTGTCTGTCAGCATGAAAGTGGCAGAAATGATTTTCCAATGATGGGGCCAGCTTGATCTTTTTCCTTCTTCCCTAAACAACAAATGCGTAACTAAAACAAGCAGTTTGGAGCCACAAGTATAAAAAAACAAGTTTAATCGCAAATAAAACTTTTGCAAAGATACTTCTTCGGGCAGAAATTCATTATAATGAAAACCACATACCTTTATACACTTGGCAAGAAAATTCACCTTATTCAAAACAATTAGTGAAATGCAGTTGAACACTTTTAAAGGGACAGTTATCTTACCCTACAGTGTAGTTCCCTAAGACTGGGATTTAAACTAAAGGTCTCATTTAACCCTGGTGGATGTTGTGCCCTAAAATGCAGGATCCATTTACATACTTCTTTATCAGTTATATTTGTATGCCACCCCCTCTAATAAAATGTGGTACTATGTATAGAATCATAATTTTCAAAGTATGTGTATCGTCCATGCCTTATATGTGTTTATGTAAAGCATTCCTGTTTGCCTTTTAATTTCTGACGTACAAGTACATATTCTATCTTTGAGTTTTTGTTTTTTTCTTGCATAATGAGCCTTGCATTTGGAGCACTTGGCCATATAAAGTACATTTTTCATCTCACAAGTATCATATGCTTGTAAATTAGACAGTTCCATATAATGGATGCAAAACTGTCTTACCAATATATATGTTTACAAAAAATACAGTTATTGCACATATAAGTTCTCATTTTATGAGTTTTATATCCAGTAACCTTTACTTGCTCTTTATAACATAATTTAGTTTTTAGTGTAGTTAATTTCTTATAACTAAAATTAAGACTTTCAGCATAAACTTCCTTCAGCTCAGGTTCTTGGGATAATATTGACCAGTGCTTTTTTAATAATATCCTTGATTTTAAAGGTGTTAAAATCAAAAGTTAAAATGCACTTAGTTATTCTCAGTTCTGTTCCATGCTTCATTACGATTCCTTCTATTATTGCAAGTTTCTAAAGAAAATTCAGAAAAAATAGGTGTCATAGTTGCCTGCCTTTTAAAACTTGCTTGTTAGCACGCTCAAGTCTCTTTAACTGATGACCCCTTCCTTTATACTCTTTTACCATGTGCTCAATCTTGCGTAGTCGTATTAATGTCTTGTGTATTCAGTCTACCAACTCGTGCTGTTTGATTTTTGAGTATGTTATTAAAAATAAACAGCGGTTGCATACTATCTTTTGATAAATAAGTGCATTTCTTAACATCCTCCTTGTACAGCATAGATGTTCATCATGTTTCACTGTTTCAGTCATCACTGTAGGGTTCTTCCTGCCGGCAGGCAGCCCTTGGTCGGCCAGAATCCCAAAGTCTGGGTCCGGCGTCGGCTGTGCACTCACCCTCCCTGACGTCTGTGCGCCAATACCACATTTATATTAACTAAATTTAG
The DNA here is from genome assembly GCF_019279795.1 of Protopterus annectens. Taxonomy (NCBI): domain Eukaryota; kingdom Metazoa; phylum Chordata; order Ceratodontiformes; family Protopteridae; genus Protopterus; species Protopterus annectens. Next base: position 807,222,668 of record NC_056730.1, read on the forward strand.
TTGATGCTATGTGTACTTTCTAACTATGTCAATGCTTTTTTTATACGGAACTGAGGTAACAAATGAGTCAACATCCAAAGTCACCGTATAACTGGTGAGAATATTTCTAATTGCAAAAAATAATTACTGTCTTTTATGATAGCGTTAGACGTCACCAAAACAGCTTTAAGCTGACCTTCCAGAAACTTTAAAATAGGTTCTGTAACCCACCCTCAAGCCAAAACAGTAGGGTGTAGGGGTGGGTTACATATAGACTTATGAAGTTTTGGTATACCATAGATAATGGGAAACATGACCTTTTCAATATGCGAGTAATCATATGCATCTTTAGATATTTCTCCTTCATGAAGTAAGCAACAAATATTCGATTTTACTTCATTAACAATTTTTATAACCTTAAGCCTAGTTATAGGAGAATAGTCAGTAGAACTTAACATAACCAGCATCGCATCATTATAGTATGTATATCAAGTATAACAGTACCCCCTCCACCTTTATCGTCAAGTTTTATAACAATATTTTCATTTTTATTTAAAGGACAATGGGATTCTATTATTAAATGTCAACTTCTGTGTCCCTTTTCTCCCTATTTACTGTCCCTGCTATGAATAAACGATACAGTATTTAAAATATTTTAAATCCACTGTTTCTCTCCACTAGAACAGTACCTTACTGTACTGTGGTGGTTTCACTTTCAAAATTTTTTTATCCTGCCCTGGAAAACCTTGCTGTAGTCTCCAATTCATTGATGTCATCAAGGGAAAAGAGTACAGGTAGTTTTCTGGCCAGTCCCCCCCCCCAAAGTAATATCACCACGACTGTCCTAAAAACCCACCCATGCTATGATGCCACAGCTCCCTGGTCCTTCCCCTGCCCCTACAGAAACTAAAGGCTAGAACAGGGAAACAGGACATGAGTCAAGTCTCCTGCTGTGAGCTGTCAATCACAGCAGGTAACAGCTCAAATTACCCTTAGCACTTTGACAGCTAGGGAAGTTAGGTGTGAAGGTGGATGGGAGATGTCAAAGTAGTACAATTCAGGCATCACAAAAGACTGCAATGTAGCCATTTTAAAAAGAAGCAGCAGTAAAAAGCACGTTGAAAGTCTGTTCTGTGGCATTTGCACTGTGTGTATTTTAAGTAGTCACTGAACAGCATGAAGTGTTACTTAAAACTGACTGAAAGACAGCAATGTAGGTATGTAAAATCAATGTGGTGACAGTAACTTTAGGAAGAAAGAGGCCTGCATGATGATGTTTTTTTACAGACAAGCATTGTATTGTGGGATACCTAGAGGCAGATTAAACAATCAGAATTACTTCAAGATGGCAGTCCCCATGTGGTCAGACTCGGAAATTATGTATAAAAATATTTAAAAACCTGTAAATAGTCCCAGAACGGTGTTTAGGAAACTCCAAACCATGATGAAATAACATCTTTTTTGAGTCTGTGGGTGCGGATGTCCTTCATGGATGCATCTGCAGTCATAACAAGTGGGTTGTCCTGTCGTCAGGCAGCCCTTCAGTCGGCCGGATTCCAAAGTCCGGGTCCGGCTTCGGCTGATGTCGCACTCCACCCGACGTCATCACTGTTGGTCTTCGGGTATAAAGGCATCAGCCGACGCCATTTTCCTCAGTCTTTCTTGCCGCGTGGCGCCCGAAGCAGAAGCTGTTCGCAAGTGCCGGTCGGTCGGATCCAGAGATTACTTCTACCGAATACTACTTCGAAGACTTCTAAAGCTAAGTACCCGTTGGGGACTCTTTCTTGCCTCAGCCGATGTCAGAAAAAGTTAACAATTGTTTAAACTGTGGGAAACAAATACCTCATAAAGATTTCCACTCTTACTGTCTGCCTTGTTTAGGCCCAGCCCACGACGTAGCAGCCTGTTCGCCTGTGCTTCTTTCAACCGACGACGCTTAGGCGTCGGTCGGAGTTTGCAGAACAGTTTTCGGTTCTGATTTTGCGTACATTATGCCGTCTGATCCTCCGACTACCCAATCTAGCAAAAACGCAAAGATAAAGACCGACACTCGCGGTCCGCGGTTTCGGCGAAACCATGGTCAAGCAAACGCGAGTGTCTCGGTTTCGGCGAAACCGAGAAAACTGAACAAAGTACAGCTGAACCTATTCCTACAACCGAGGCCCCTGCTACAACTCTTGAACGACTTCACAAATTTTACCCACTACGGTGGTTGACTTATCAGACACCATCCCTTGGATGTTTCTACCCCAGCACGTGGTGCTGCTAGGCCTCCAGCAGCCATGTCCATTAAGGCCTTCGCCAGGGCTAAAGCAGCCAAGACTACTAAAACAGTGCCTGTTAAACCACCCACATCCAGGCCCTCTTCTAGTTCTCAAATGCTTACTTTGGCAGAAGATTTAATTTCTTTAATTAGAGGATCTCAATCTCACCCAGACAGGGCCTCTCAGCCCCAGAGAAGAGACCTAGGGCAGAGCCCCGAGCCAGTGTCCTCTGATGATTCTGCTGATGAATCAGACATAACTGACCAGCCAGAGGCTCCCTTCTCCAATTTTGAAGATTCTGATGCTGAAGAATCCATCCCAGCTGCTTCCCCACCAGAAGAATTCTCCTTTGGGGAAACCTTGCATGCCATGCGAGAACAGTTCCAATGGCAGCAACAGGATTTTTCAGACTCCAGAAAAAGACTTAGGACCTTTCTGCACCTTCCACAGCACAGGCCCTTAGCTATACCTCCTGTTCTCTCTGTGGTGGATGATGCTTTCAATGATGTCTGCTCCGCTCCAGATTCTTTACCCCCAGCACCTGCCAAACCAGACAGATTTTACAGGGTGCCAGATACTCATCACCACCTTTACAAGGCCCCACTTGCAGACCCCGAAACTATATCCCAGGGTCCCAAGGCAGTAGCAGCGACCATAGCTAAAAACCCTATTCCTTCTGAAAGGGAAGCAAGGTCATTAGACAGATGGGGTAAAAGGTCTACACTTCAGCTACTCTCTCAGCTAGAGCTTTAAACTGCCAGTTTCACATGATACAATACCAAGAGTTTATGCTTGATCAGTTAACTAAAAAGCTAACCACTGATGAATCTCTTGATAAGAAATATGTATTAGAAATGGTAAATAACATACAACAGGTTAGTAACCATTCCTTAAAATGTGGCTATGATGCACTGGAGGCTTCATTTAGATCAGCCATGACTGGCACAGTGATAAGAAGGCATGCATGGCTAAAGGAGCAAGCTTTACGGATCATGTTAAAGCTAAGTTGCTAGATGCTCCTATGGATAAGACAAGTTTGTTTGGTACACCTGCCCAGCAGGTTATGAAGAAAATGGAAGAAAAGGCAAAATCTGTTCAAACGGTTAAAGATTTCTTGCAGGTTCAACCCCCAAGGTTTAGCAGGAACTGGCCTGCCAAAAATTGGTCCTTTCCTGACTCCACAAGATCTCAAAGGGGCAGGAATAGACGTTCCAGAGGCAGAAACCAATCCAGAGGAGGTGCCTACAGAGGACGACAGTGGCAAGGTAACAACAGAGGCACAGACACAACCACTGCCACTACATCAACACAACCACAGTGACTTAACCCTAAATCCGCCTACCAGGGAACAAATAGCAATAGCAGCTCCTCTAGGCGGAAAGTTAACCTTATTTTCAAAGAACTGGCACTACATAACAAAGGACAAGTGGATTTTACAAACCATAGATCAAGGTTACCGGTTTCACTTCCACACTTTTCCAGTCAAAAGAGGAATGCCAAATCTACCTCCAAATCAAAAAACAGAGGCTCTACGCCAGATAATGGAGTTAGCAAACATGAGAGCTGTGGAAAGAGTGCCAACAGCAGAGCAAGGAAAGGGGTTCTACTCCAGACTATTCCTAGTTCCAAGAAAGGAAAAAAGTTGGAGACCAATTCTCGACCTGTCCACCTTAAATACATACATCATTGTCCCAAAATTCAAAATGCTGACCCTACAGCAACTTCTTCCCATGCTGGGCAAGGAGTCTTGGCTGGTAACTCTAGATCTCAAGGAGGCATACCTGCACGTCCCCATTCGACCAATCTGCAGAAGATACCTCAGATTTCTTGCAGGATCAGAGCACTATCAATTCTCAGCATTGCCTTTGGCTTATCTACTGCCCAGAGTATTCACAAAATGCCTGGCATCAGTAATCGCCCATTGCAGACTTCAGGGAATTCAAATTTACCCATACCTGGACGACTGCCTGCTACAAGGGGACAACAAAAGCAAGCTGACAACAGATTTACAAAGGGTCGTTTACTTGCTACAAGCACTGGGATACACAGTCAATTTACAAAAGTCAAGGCTGATACCATCCCAAACAAGGACATTCTTGGGCGGAATTGGACACAGTAAAACAAATGGCATTCCTGACTACAGAAAAACAAAAGAACTCCCTCTATACTTCTTGGCACTAACAAAACTGAACAAGTTAACAGCAAGAAAAGTACTGCAGGCCTTGGGCTTCATGGCATCATGCATAATCTTGGTTCCATTTGCCAGACTACATATGAGAAAACTACAGTGGTACCTAAAGAATTTATGGTCCCAACACAGACACAGTCTAGAAACAGAAATCCCACTAATTCCATGCTTAAAACAGGAGTTCCTATGGTGGGCTCAGGCATGCCAGTCAAACCCAGGCCTACCCTTTCGCAGATGTCAAGCAAGCCAGACCATCACAACAGACGCTTCAGACCTAGGATGGGGGCCCACATGCTGGACAAATGCGTGCAAGGATTGTGGACACAGGATCAACTTCAACTGCACATCAACCTAAAAGAAATGCTGGCAGTAAAACTGGCAATCCAAAAGTTCAAACCATTTCTCAAAGAGGGCCAGTTGATGATAAGGACAGACAACATCACAGTCATGTGGTACATCAACAAACAGGGAGGCACTCATTCATACCCCCTATGCAGAATGACCTTGGAGCTGTGGACCCTGGCACTCAGCTACAACATCCAGTTACAGGCAATATTTGTACCAGGGAAAGACAATACCCTAGCAGACATATTAAGCAGAACCACTTCGGATGCCCACGAATGGAAGCTTCACCCGGACATCTTCAAGACCATCTCAAAGAAATGGGGAATGCCACAGATAGACCTATTCGCATCACCTCTCAACCACCAGCTCAAAAAATTCTGCACAAGGACATTCCACCCATTAGCATGGAAAGTGGATTCGCTCTCTTTCAACTGGAAAGGCCTAACAGCATATGCATTCCGCCTCTTCCTTTGATACACAAGGTACTACTGAAAATCAAGGAAGAACGTCCAAGGATAATCCTGATAGCTCCAAACTGGCCAAGACAACACTGGTACCCACTACTGAGGAGCATGTCTCGAACAATATGTGGACAATTCCCTGATGCCCTTGATGTTAACGCAGAACAACTACAGCATCATACATCCAAACCTAAAACCTTGCAACTGACTGCATGGAACATCACATAACAGCAGCTATTCCAGAACTTTCCCAAAGAGTTAAAGACATTATTCTTGAAGCACGCAGACCTTCAACAAGAAGGAACTATGCTGGAAAATGGAAAAGGTTTGTCATCTGGAGTGCGGAAAGAGGAAAAGATGTGTCAAACATAGATATGCCTAACATTCTGGAGTATCTGGCGAACTTCTTCATTCAGGCCTGTCCTACTCCTCCATCAAGATACATGCATCAGCTATTTCAGCAGAATACAGCTTTGATACACCTGTTTTTCGCACCCTTTGCTCAGGCAATTCCTCAGAGGAATCAAGAATGTAAAACCTCCAAGGAAACCACCATTACCAGCTTGGGATTTAAACTTTGTGCTAGAAAAGTTGACACTAGCACCCTTTGAACCAGCAGCAACAGCAGACCTACAACACCTGTCATGGAAAACTGCTTTCCTACTGGCAATTACTTCAGCAAGGAGGGTTTCAGAACTACAGGCCTTAATGGCAGTGCAACCCTTCCTAATCTTCCACCAAGATAGAGTGTCCATGAGGACTAATCCTACATTTATGCCTAAGGTGGTATCCAGACTGTCTTTAAACCAGGCAATCCACCTACCTACCTACCTTCTTTCCCAACCCACAAAACAGAGGGGAAAGAATACTGCATACCTTGGATGTACATAGACAGCTACGCTACTACTTGGACAGAACAAAAAATAGCAGAAAAACTGACCAACTTTTTGTAGCCTATGCAACAGGAAGGGAAGGAAAAGCTATTTCCAAACAGACAATCTCCAAATGGATAGGAAATTGCATACGATTCTGTTACTCCTTCCATGGAAAACCAATTCCACAGAACATAAGACCTCATTCTACAAGGGCAACAGCCACTACCACAGCCTTCTTACGAGGAGTGGCAACCAAAGACATTATTGTGGCGGCTACTTGGACCTCCGTGCATACATTTGCCAAGCATTATAATTTGCCTCTATATTCCAGATCCCGAGCAGGGTTTGCCACTGCTGTACTGCAAGGGATCCTAAACACACCATAATCTATTTTTATCCTCCTCCCCTAGTTGGCTATGGTATTCTACCCACTTGTTATGACTGCAGATGCATCCATGAAGGACATAGTACAGTTTTGTACCTACCATAAATGTAGATGTCCGAACTGGATAGCATCTGCAGTCAGGATTACCCTCCCTCCATCCCCTCTGTGGTACTCCTAGGGTGTTTACCCTTCTAATAGCTAGCTGTTGGGGGGGGAGTCTTCTATGGTGTATTTGTTTGTGTATATGTACATACATGCTTATTGTTGTGTTTACCTCTATCTATTTGGAAACATTGGCATCTATCCAAATTTTAGCCTGCAAGAGGGCTACTGGCATCTGGGGCAAGAAACACTGAGGAAAATGGTGTCGGCTGATGCCTTTATACCCGAAGACCAACAGTGATGACGTCGGGTGGAGTGCGACATCAGCCGAAGCCGGACCCGGACTTTGGAATCCGGCCGACTGAAGGGCTGCCTGACGACAGGACAACCCACTTGTTATGACTGCAGATGCTATCCAGTTCGGACATCTACATTTATGGTAGGTACAAAACTGTACTTTATCCTTTAATGCATCAGTTGCTTGATACTCTTCTTTAGCCAAATTGTGAAATACTTTACTACATTTCGTATTATATAATTCATATACTTCATTCTCCACCATTCTTTCAAAAAGTGAAACTACATTATTATTAATCAGAATAAAAGTATTACTTCAATGGTAACGGACTAGATTAGTATTATTCAAAACATTATTAAAAGCTACCTTTAAGATGAACTTTCTGATAAATATCTTAAACTCAGTATTTTTGAAATGTCTAATATATCTGCAGGGTAAATGTTAATCCCTTATTAAGGACCTTCAGTTCATGTTCAGTTAGTGAATATTTAGACCAATTAAAAACAGTACTGTCTGAGTGTCGTGCTTGTATCCGTTTTTAGTCTGGCTCCAAGTATTTGGTCACCCCTGTGGTGTATGGTTCCTCTTCTGTCCTCATTGACTGTTGGTTCTCTGCCAAGCCAGTGGTATAAGAAGTGGCTGTTTCTGTAATGAAGGAAACTTCAGGGGGTGTAGAGCTGTTATAATATTCCCATTTACACTAGTTTCATTATTAGTTGGAGGAGAAGTGTATGTAGAATTTAGGGCTGTAACAGAAAATGTTGTGGATACTGGTTCAGTTATAAATGCCGAAGTCAGTTGTAGTTAAATGGAGTTATCTCAGCCATTGATTGTGTTCGTACAGGATGTCCTTCAAGGATGCATCTGCAGTCCTTACATATGGGTTGTCCTGCCTCAGGCAGCCCTTCGGTCGGCCGGATTCCAAAGTCTGGGTCCGGCGTCAGCTGATGTCGCCCTTTCCCCGACGTCAGAGCGCCTGGGGTATAAAAGTGTCAGCCGACGCCATCTTCCTCAGTCTTTCTTGCCGCGCGGTGCCCGAAGCAGAAGCAGTTCGCAAGTGCCGGTCGGCCAACTCCTGTAATTTCAGCTACCGAAGACTTCAAAAAGCTAAGTACCCCGTTGGGGACTCTTTCTTGCCTCAGCCGATGTCAGATCAAACGGTTAAAGTTAATAATTGTTTAACTTGTGGGAAACAAATACCTCATAAGGATTTCCATTCTTACTGCCTCCCCTGCCTAGGCCCAGACCACGACGTCTTGGCCTGTGCAGCCTGTGCTTCCTATAATTGACGCACTCTTAGGTGTCGGGCGGAGTTTGCAGAGGAATTTTTTGGGGCTAGTTACTGTTACAGTATGCCATCGGAGCTTCCGACTACTCATTTACCCAAAAAACGGAAGGACAAGGACCGACACACGCGGACCGTGGTTTCGGCCAAAACCACGCCTAACCGCGAGTGTCTTGGTCTCGGCTGAAACCGAATCCTTGGTGCTTCCGACCGTCGAAACCGCACAACCGACAACCTCGGCCCCGGAGGCCTCCTCTGAGTCGGTCATAGAATTCCCCTCTGAAACTGGTGCTCTGGAAACTTCCGACACCATTTCTCTAGATAAAACTACTCCAGCACGTGGGGCAGCCAGGCCTCCTGCATCCATGTCCATAAAGGCATTCACACGTGCTAAAGCTGCTAAACAGCCAAAATCTCTCCCTCCCAAGGCTATTCCTCAGGGATCCACTACCGGTTCACAGATTTTAAGTTTAGCTGAGGACCTTATTTCCTTAATTAGGGGCTCTCAGCCACATCCGGACAGGGGCTCTCAACCTCCTCTAGACAAAAGGCCCAGGGTTGAGCACACAGATCCCCAGTCTTCTGATGAGGTCTCAGATGACTCTGCCCTATCAGACTACCAGGAGGAGGCCTTTACGGCCTATGAGGATTCTGATGCAGAGGAATCTATTCCCTCGGCCTCCCCTCCTGAAGAGTTGTCCTTTGGAGAGACCCTTCACTCCATGAGAGAGCATTTCAAATGGGAGGACTAGGAATTCTCTGATTCCAGGAAGAGATTAAGGACTTTTTTGCATTTACCTCAGCATAGACCTTTGGCTATTCCTCCTGTTTTGAATGTCATTGATGATGTATACTCTGAGTCTAGCATTTCCCCTGACTCCCTTCCTCCGGCTCCTGTCAAACCCGACAGGTACTACAGGGTTCCGGACTCTCATCATTTCCTTTACAAGGGCCACTCTGCTGACCCAGAAACTATTTCCCAGGGCCCTAAAGGGGTTGCAACCACCACTACTAAAAATCCACTTCCTTCTGAAAGGGAGTCCAGGGCTTTAGAGAGATGGGGTAAAAAAGTGTATACTTCTTCCACTCTTTCTATGAGGGCATTAAATTGTCAATTCCATATGATACAGTACCAAGAGTATTTGTTAGATGAATTGCATAAAAAACTATCTTCGCCTGAACCCCTAGATCGCAAGGCACTTCAGGATCTGGTACATAACTCCCAGCAGGTTAGCAACCATTTCTTGCAGTGTGGTTATGATGCATTGGAAGCTTCATGTAGGTCAGCAATGACAGGTGCAGTCATATGTAGGCATGCTTGGCTGAAGGAACAAACTCTGCCAGATCATGTTATAGCAAAGCTTCTGGATGCGCCACTGAAAAAGCAAAAATTATTTGGCTCCACGGCTCAGGAGGTCTTAAAGAAATTTGAGGAAAAGGCTAAATCTGTACAAACAGTCAAAGATTTTCTCCAGGTCCAACCACCAAGATTCAGCAGAAATTGGCCTTCTAAGAATTGGTCCTTTCCAGACACAGAGAGGTTTCAGAGAGGCAAGAACAGGCGTGCCAGGGGTAGAGGGCAAGCTAGAGGCTCCTATAGAGGACGTCAATGGCAGCTTCCCAACCAGAGAGGTAGTGCAGGACCTTCAACTGCTGCACAAGGACAAACTCAATGACTTGACCTTGACCCCGCCAACCAGGGCTCAATTGGAAGCACCTTTGGGCGGAAAGCTATCTTTATTTTCAAAAAATTGGCACAGTATTACAAGGGACAAATGGACACTGCAAATAATAGACAAAGGATACAGATTCCATTTTCATACATTACCAAAAAGAAAAGGCATGCCAAACCTGCCACCGGATCAAAGGGCAGAGGCTTTCAAGCAAATTTCCAACCTACTGCAAATGAAAGCTATAGAAAAGGTTCCTCTATCAGAACAAGGCCAAGGATTTTATTCCAGACTATTCCTTGTCCCAAGAAAAGAAAAACAATGGAGGCCTATTCTGGACTTGTCCGCACTGAATACTTATCTCATTGTGCCAAAACTCAAAATGCTGACCCTACAGCAACTCCTTCCCATGCTGGGCAAGGGGTCCTGGCTGGTAACTCTAGACCTCAAGGAGGCATACCTGCATGTCCCTATCAGACAAAGTTGCAGAAGACACCTCAGATTTCTTGCAGGTACAGAGCATTATCAATTCTCAGCATTGCCCTTTGGCTTATCTACTGCGCCCAGAGTATTCACAAAATGCCTGGCATCAGTAATTGCACACTGCAGACTTCAGGGGATTCAAATATACCCATACCTGGACGACTGCCTTATACAAGCGGACAGCCAACAAACTTTGGTAAAACACTTGAATTATACCATCCGCCTACTTCAGGCCTTGGGATACACAGTCAACATTCACAAATCAAGACTTGCTCCATCCCAAAGAATAATGTTTCTGGGTGCAAAACTAGACACAACCACCAAATGGCTTTACTCGCAGAAGAAAAACAAGAGCAACTACCAGTTTATTTCAGAAATCTGACAAAACAAACACAGCTGACTGCAAGGAAAATCCTGCAGGCCCTGGGTTTCATGGCATCCTGCATTCTTCTGATTCCACAAGCAAGGCTGCATATGAGAAGACTACAATGGTACCTAAGGAGTCTATGGTCTCAACACAGTCACAGCCTAGAAGCTTTGATCCCACTCATTCCATGCCTTCAAAAGGAATTTCTGTGGTGGGCTCAAGCAAGCCAGTCAAACATGGGTCTACCTTCAGCAAACCAAATATCAGCCAAACCATTACAACGGACGCCTCAGACCATGGATGGGGAGCACACATGGAGGGCAGATGCATTCAAGGACAATGGTCACAAAAAGAATTGCGCCTGCACATAAACCAAAAGGAAATGCTGGCAGTGATGCATTCAATCGAGGCCTTCAAACACTTCCTGCATCAAGGCCACCTGCTAATAAGGACAGACAATACCACAGTTATGTGGTACATAAACAAGCAAGGAGGTACCCATTCTTACCCTCTTTGCAGGCTAGCAATGAATCTTTGGGAACTTTCCCTAAAACTCAATATAGAGCTGCAATCCCAGTTTGTGCCAGGGAAAGACAATGTACTGGCGGACAGCCTAAGCAGAAATATCATGGATCCACACGAATGGATGCTGCACCCAGACACCTTCCTTCAGGTAACACAATTATGGGGGAGGCCGGACATAGATCTTTTTGCCTCCCACCACAACCATCAACTGAAGAAATTCTGCACAAGGACATACCACCCACAAGTATGGAAAGTGGACGCCCTCTCTTTCAGCTGGAATACTCTAACAGTATATGCATTCCCACCTCTTCCATTAATGACCAAGGTCTTACTGAAGATCAGGACAGAACAGCCAAAAGTGATTCTGTTAGCTCCGGACTGGCCAAGACAGCACTGGTACCCACTGTTAAGGAGCATGTCACGCACGGAACCGTGGCCTCTACCACTATGGCAACTTCTTCTGACACAGCACAATTACAAAACTCTGCACTCCAGCCTGAAAACCTTGCAGCTGACAGCCTGGAAAATACCTTGACTCCTCGCCAGGATAAGCTATCCAAGAGAGTAAAGGATATCATCATGGAAGCTCGGCGGCCTTCCACAAGAAAGGCATATTCAGCAAAATGGAAAAGATTTCGCACTTGGAACACCACTAAGGGCCAACATCCGACAGTGATGAGCATTGCACATATCCTGGAATATTTGGCAGAAATGCTCCATAATGGCCTTTCTTACTCTTCCATAAAAATTCATGCTTCAGCAATTTCAGCAGAGTACAACACTGATCCAGCTGTATTTTCTCATCCTCTGCTAAGGCAGTTTCTAAGAGGGATTAAAAACATCATCCCTCCAAGGAAACCACCAGTGCCTACATGGGACCTTAACTTCGTGTTGGAAAAATTAACTCTACCTCCCTTTGAACCAGCAGCTTCTTCAGAACTATAGTTCCTGTCTTGGAAGACTGCCTTCCTTCTGGCCATAACCTCAGCAAGAAGAGTATCTGAGTTGCAGGCCCTCATGGCAGTACAGCCATTTCTTATCTTTCATCAGGACAGAGTCTCATTGAGAACCAATCCTTCATTCATGCCAAAGGTGGTATCCAGGGTCTCACTGAACTAAGCTATTCACCTGCCTACCTTCTTTCCAAATCCACAAAACAAGGGAGAGAAACTTCTGCATACCCTGGACATTCACAGACAGTTGCGCTACTACTTGGACAGAACTAAGACTTACATAAAAACTGACCAGCTCTTTGTAGCATATGCTGCTGGTGTACAAGGAAAAGCAATTTCCAAACAATTTCAAAATGGATAGGGAATTGCATTCGATTCTGATGGCAAAACTGTGCCAGCTAACATTAGACCTCATTCCACCAGAGCCACAGCCACCTCCACAGCCTTCTTAAGAGGGGTGGCTACGAAGGACATTTTAGAAGCTGCTACATGGAGCTCCGTGAATACATTTTCCAAGCATTACAACTTACCTTTATATTCCAGATCCAGAGCAGGCTTTGCTACGGCAGTCTTGCAGGGCATTTTAGCTACACCATCCTTTTCTTAGGTCCTACCACCCCCAGCTTGGCTATGGTATTCTACCCATATGTAAGGACTGCAGATGCATCCTTGAAGGACATAGTACAGTTTTGTACCTACCATAAATGTAGATGTCCGATAGGTATGCATCTGCAGTCAGGTTTTCCCTCCCTCCTACCCCTATGTGGTACTTCTTGGGTACTTATCCCTCATTCAAGCTAGCTGGGGTTATCTATTATGGTGTATTTGTTTTATATTACTGTGCATGTTTGGAATTTTTGCATCTCTCCAAATTTAGCCTTCCTTAGAGGGCACCTGGGGCAAGAAAAATTGAGGAAGATGGTGTCGGCTGACGCTTTTATACCCCAGGCGCTGTGACTTCGGGGAAAGGGCGACATCAGCCGACGCCGGACCCAGACTTTGGAATCCGGCCGACCGAAGGGCTGCCTGAGGCAGGACATACCCATATGTAAGGACTGCAGATGCATACCTATCGGACATCTACATTTATGGTAGGTACAAAACTGTACTTTCCATTTTATCAGCTCACTTTTGATTTAGCCAAGAAAACACTTGGCCACTTCTGAAATCATTGGTGTCCTGTTTGAGCTTTCTTTTTTTAATTTCAGTAAGATTTTGCTCAAAGTTAACAATTTTATCCAGTACCTCACTAAATAACAAAGAATGCTTGTTAGTTTCCATCACGTTAACCAACCCATTGTAGAGATTTGCAACCTCTCATTTTAGCTGCATCTCACTGGGTTCGAAATGTGCATCAGTCTCTTATACTGTTTCGGGTAAAGGGTGGATTGTAGAACCTATTTCAAAGTTTCTGGAAGGTCAGCTTAAAGCTGTTTTGGCGATGTCTAGCACGATCATAAAAGGTAGTAATGACTTTTTGCAAAAACTGTATGACTGGAGTGTAGTTATTGTGATCAGTTGTATGGTGACTTTGGATGTAGATTCACTTTTCACCTCCATTTCGAATAAAGAAGGTATTGATATGGTTAAAAAGTACATATTGAGTCAACTAAATTTAGTTAATATAAATGCACAACAAATATGCACACTGTTAGATGTGGTATTGATTAGTAATGTTTTAATGTACCCAAAAACAGTTTTATATACATGCAAATGGCATTGTCATGGGGACACCCCCTGGCTAATACTTATGCCAATTTTGTAATGAATTCATGGGAAAATAAGTAGGTTTTATTTACATCTAGGAATAAGTGTTATAATTAATGTTTTTTGTAAGGGATTTTTGGACGACCTGTTCCTAATTTAGGATGGTCCACTTAATGCTTTGAATGATTTTATCTCTTATTTAATATGGCAACATCTTTTTTAAAGTGCAAGAAGAAAGTCAACTATAATTAGATTGACTTTCTTGATATAATGCTGATAACAAATGATAAAGGATGGTTAAACTACGCTATACAAGGATGTTGAGAAATGTACTTATTTATAGTGTGCACCCACTGTTTATTTTTAATAACATAGTCAAGAGTCAAATGGCATGAGTTGCTAGACTGAATATACAAGACATTAATATGAATATTCATATTGAACACATGGTAACAGAGTTTATAGGAAGGGGTTATCAGTTAGAGAGATTTGAGCGTGCTAAGGAGCAAGTTTTAGAAGATAGGCAGGCAACTTTGAAACCGATTTTTTCTGAATTTTCTTTAGAAACTTGGAATAATAGAAGGACATGTAATGAAGCATGGAGCAGGACTGAGAGTAATTCTAGGTGCATTTTAACTTTTGATTTTACTACCTTTAAAGTCAACGAAATTATTTAAAAGCACTGGTCGATATTATCCCAAGTACCCAAGCTGAAGGGCGTTTATGCTGAAGGTCCTAATTTTAGTTATAAGAAATCAACTACACTAAAAAATAAATTGTTATAAAGAGTAAATAAAGTTTATTGGATCTAAAACCTGTAAAATGGGAACTTATATGTGTGATAACTGTAGATGTTATGTTGTCCATATCTCGCCTTAGTTCTTGCTGTTTGGGTTTGGAGCCGATCCTCTGCTCTGACTCGGCCGTCTACTATAGCTAGAGAGTTTTTACTGGCTCGAAGCTAGCCCCTATCCCAGCATGCCTAGCTGTAGTCACCCAGATCTTGTTTGCTGCTTGCAGCATCGAGATTGCAGATACTGGCTCAGGCTGTTTTTTCTCTTGTTATATTTTTGAACAAAATTTTCTAGTCTAGCTTATCTATTTTGTTAACTGTAGTTGTCCTTCATATTTCTATCTATCCCTATCCCGTCTGAGTGACTGGTTTTGTGTAGATTAACCGTTTTTTCTCTCTGTCCTTTCCCCTCTTCCAAACCCGTTTAAACTAGAGGGTGGTTCTTCCTTTCCTTGCCTTTTCTTTAACTTCTGAGGAGTTGCTGTTTAAGTTAGAGGCTCTCCTTAGGTGGGGAGTTCGCCGTTTAACTTAGAGGCTCCCCCCCTTCTCTGTTTTTCCTGTCTGTTTAAAAAAAAAAAAAAAAAAAAAAAAGGATATTTTTTGTTCGTTATTGTCTAGCTTACATAGTGCTATCAGTAATGTTATTGTATAGTCTCCTTATTAGTGGTTTATAGCCTTAGACATAGTGCTGTTCTATATTATGGCCAAGGACTTGAAACCTACGGGTTTCAGGAAATGCGACTCGTGCTGCCCAAAAGATGTCCCTTACTGACTGGGCACACGAGTTGCGTATATTGCTTAGGACCCCTTCAACTGCAGGACTTGTGCTCTATCTGCCATGCTTTTAGTTCATGAGTCCTGCAGGAGAGAAGAAACAAATTAATCTTGAGAGGTTTACTGAAGAGCCCCTTTGATGCTACCATGGAGGGGACTCCGCCAGCAAATAACTTGGGCAAAGTCAAGTTTTCATCCTCTTTGGCTCTGAGTTTGGACCCGTCTAAGGACAAGGGCAAGTCACAAGCAAAGTCGGACCCAACTTTTGGTTCCGACAAGACATCTTCACCTATGTGTTTTCGGACCCAGTAAGGTCCCATAAGCATTCCAGGTCACCTGCCTTGGAACTGGTGCGGTCTGCTCCACAGTCTCCATTATTACAGTCTGTGGCAGGCAGTCACCAGTCTTCAACCTATTCCTCTTGGTCATCCAGGAACCTCTTGGATGATGATGTGGAGAGGGTGGTAAAGAAGCTTCTTAGGACACCACCAGTAGCCAAAATACTTTAGAGCCCATCCCAGATGGCAATGGTGCCTACAGCCCAAACAACACCTGTCTCGATTTCCCCCTCCGACTCCTCTGAGTTCGGAGTGTATGGAAGTCGTAGTGGTGGAACAGTCAGTTCCAGTAACCTCCTCTGGTCTTTAGGTTCCGACTGCCACTTCGATCTCCTCGATACCCCTTTCTATCGAAGGATCTGGGAGCCGACACTCCCTCGTTGGCTCCGAGGGAGGGAGTGGCATTGGACCCTTGTCCGACCTTACTCTCCCTTTCGGAGCTTTGGCACAGATCAGCTCAGCTCCTGCATCGGCCTCTGAGCCATCACCCTCTGTTCGGAGGACGTCACCTGCTTCTTTGGAGCCAGAGATTCTTTTGGGTCGGGACCGCGATGCCTTCGAGGTGATGTGGAGCATGCTGTCTGCTGAGACAGCTCCATCCTTGGCTCCATTGGCTTCTTTGACTTTGGTGCCGGTTTCCACCTCCAAACCTCCGCTCCACCCCAAGCATAGGCAACCCATGCTCCAGGATGCCCCATTGGGCGATCCCGCCTCATCCGACACCTCCCCTGAGCGTCTCTCGGAGGTTTTTCAGAAGAGGACTTGCAAAGCGGAAGCATGTGGACTCCCCTGAGTCCTTGACATCAGACAGACTTGGATGACTCTGAAGGGTCCCCACAGTCCCCTCTGAACATGTCTTTTTTTCAGACATCTTAGAAATCCTTAGAGGGATGACTGGAGGTCCCTCATCCTTCTGAAGATGAGTCTGTGTACCTGGATGCATTCGGTTCCTGACCCTCCACCTCTTGGTTATCTCCTCCTTTCGACCCCCTATTGCACGTAGTGAGTCGGAAGGCTTGGAGCTCTCCAGACACGAGGGAACCAGTTCTGCAGAGATCCAATACATTTATTACAGCCCCTGAAGACAGGCTCTTCTTACCTAAAGGTGTTCACATTGATGCTATGGTGGTGGCAGCAGCCACCAAGAAGGAATTAGTGGAAACTTCAACTGTCCATCTGCCGAATAAAGAGTCTCTACGATGAACAGATACGGGAAGCGTACGTCTTCTTCATTGACCTTTACACTCAGGTCGCTGAACTATTTGTCCCACTTTACAAGGCGTAAAAGGGATCTCCTCAAGGAGTTAGGAGATGCCTAACAGGATCCTACAGCTGCGGGAGTATTGGACAAGGTGGCTTCTCAGCTTGCAACTTTGACTTCAGTGGTTAACTCCTCCATGCGGCTCTTTTTATGCAGCCGATGGGGCGAGCAGGGTGGCAGGCACAGGGGTAGCCTTACGAAGGCACTCCTGGATGCGCCTTTGTCATTTTGCTGAGCCCTTCAAGTATTCCTTTACCAATGCACCCTTTCACGGCTCGTCCCTGTTCTGGCCTCAGGTAAAAGAGACTCTTACCATGTGTGAACAGGATGGCAAAACTCTCTCTGCCCTGGGGAGTATGTTTTTCTGCTCCATGTAAGCCCTATAATAAAGGCAAGAAGAGAGGGAAAATGTGGTTCCGGAAATCCCAGGGAGCTTTGCCTGACACACATGGAGATGCTTCCCCCAGAGGCAGAGGGGGAAATAACGAAAGATGCCAACCTTGGGGGGGGGGGTCTGCAGAATTAGGGAGACAGAGATACCTTATCTGGTAGACCCTTCCAGCGCTCCTGAAGGGAGGCCCAACTGTCCAACTCCAGAGACAGTCGAAGGGAGATAATCCTTGTATCCAAAAGCCTGGCAGACAATCACAGAAGATACATGGGTACTATCCATAATATCCGTAGGTTACAATATCCCCTTCTCACTACTTCCCCTGTCAAAAAGGCAGTACACCATCCCAGATGTTCCACGCAGTCTTCGTGATCAAGCAAACCTAGAGGTTCAAAGATTGCTAAGAAAGAGTAATCCAGGAAGTCCCCACAGACCAAATCGGATCTGGAACTTACTCAAGATTCTTTTTAGTTCCAAAGAAAATAGAGGACTGGAAACCCATTTTGAATCTCAGCAGGCTTAACAAGTCAGTCAAGAAAACAAAGTTCTGGATGGTAACACTGCAGTCCATTCTTCCCTTTCTGGGACAGGACAATTGGATGTGCTCTGTCGATCTCCAGGATGCGTACTACCACATAAAAATGGACAGACGGTCAAGGAGGTATCTACACTTCTGGCTGGGAGCCAGTCACTGTCAGTTCAGAGCACTGCCCTTTGGTCTCACCACAGCCCCCAGGGTGTTCACCAAATGCATGACGGTAGATGTGGCTCAACTGAGGCGTCAAGGATTCTGGGTGTTTCCATATCTAGACGACTGGCTCCTTACTGCCTCCACCGAGCATCAACTAATCAGGGCAAGGGTATAAACAATCTGCTCTTGTTCTCAACTTGGGATCGCCATAAACTACGAAAAATCTGCCTTGTTGCCTTGTCAATATATATTACCTTCATAGGGGCAGATTTAGACACAAGGGCCATGATAGCAAAGCTGCGTCCAGAAAGAGCATCAGTCGCCAAGTTGTTATGCTGTTCACACAAAAGAAAATTTAAGCAAGATTTGTCCACAAGATCCTGGGTTCTTTGGTGGCGGCAATCACTGTGGTCCCTATGGCTCGCTTCTACATTTGAATTCTACAGTGGCTTCTAATTGCACAATGGTCATTCCAGGATTTACCCATGTCACATCAGATTCTGATCATGGATTCCTGCAAAAGGGATCTGGAGTGGTGGCTTCACTCCCCTATGGTGACAACAGGCAGGCCGTTTCTACCCCCCCAACCTGCAGCCACAGTGACCATGGACGCTTCCCAGATAGGGTGGGGGTGGGCGGGCATTATCTGGGACAGACTGTTCAAGGGACTTGGCAGGAACACAGGGACCACTTGCACATCAGTGTCTTGGAGATGAGAGCAGTGATCCTGGCATTGCAAGCACTTCAGGACTCTCTACCTACAGGGCTATAGCAATTCAGATGGACAATATGTCAGTAGTATGGTACATCAACAAACAGGATGGAACCAGATCTTACCCCTTGTGTTGAGAGGCTCTACGAGTTTGGCAATGGGCAATGTCTTCCCAACGCTTTCTGGCTGCAGCACACATCCCGGGGAAATCCAACAGGATAGTGGACAAGCTCAGCTGGGCTATCCTGATGCCCCACGGTGGTCCCTGATGCAGGAAGTTGAAAACTTGATTTTTCACAAATGGGGCCAGCCATGCTGCGATCTGTTTGCCACCCCCTTAACAACAAATGCAGTAGCTACTTTGCCGTAGTCCTACCACCGGGACAGTCACCCAGGATGCACTTGTTCACGATTAGCACCCGGGACTGCTTTACGCCTTTCCACCTTTTCCCCTGATCCCCAAGGTTCTTCAGAAAGCACAGTCGTTGGGTTGCATGTTAATCCTCATTGCCTCTTACTAGCCTCGTCAGATATGGTTCCCATTCCTTTAGCCTCACCTACAAGGGGAGCATTGGAGCCTGGACCCAGTATCAGAACTTTTGAGGCATCAGTCGGGTGCTCTCCATCCTTCCATTCAAACTCTCAAGCTCACAGCTTGGTTTCTCCACTTCCTGTCTTAGCCAGGCTTCACAGTGTTTCTCCAGCAGTTCAACACATTTTGATTTCCTCCCATAAGCTCACTACTAGGAGACTGTGCTAGTAAATGGAAGAGGATGTTCATCGTGTTACACTGCTGCAGTCATCACACTTGGGTTATCCTGCCGTCAGGCGGTCCCGCAATCGGCCAGAGTTCCAAAGTCTTGGTCTGGCGTCGGTTGCTGTCACTTCTTCCCTGACGTCAGAGCGACAGGGGTATATAAGATGCATCTGACGCCATTTTCTTCAGTCTTTCTTGCCGAGCGGTGCCCAAAGCAGAAGCAGTTCGCAAGTGCCGGTCGGCCGACTCCTGAGATTTTCGAAGTTAAATTTCAGATCCGAAGTCTTCAATAAAGCTAAGTACCCCGTTGGGGAAACTTTTTTCTTGCCTCAGACAGATGTCAGAAAAAGTTAATAATTGTATTTCTTGTGGGAAGCAAATACCTCATGAGGACTTGCACTCTTACTGTATTCCATGCCTAGGCCCTGATCACAACGTCACTAGTTGTCAGTTTTGTACTAGATTTAACAAATGCACTATAAAAAGACGTTTTGATTTTGCTTTGCACTACTTTGGCCGAAGGTTCAATTATACTATGCCGTTGGATCAACCGATGACCGCAATTCCGAAAAAACCGCAAAGATAAAGACAGGCATCCGAGGTCCAAAACCGACAACGAAACCTCTTCTAGGCCAGTCGCAGGTTTGCCGGTCCTCAGTGAGGTGCTTTCGCAGCCCCTGACACCCGCTACCTCAGAGTCACAGACCGCCTCCGACTCCCACGTGGAGACAACTAGGCCTCTGGAAACTCAAGGTATTGGGCCAACGGAAACTAATCCCTCATGGGTCCAGAGCCGCTGAGCAGGCACCGGCTTCTGAGGGTGTTTTCAGACCTTCTCAACTTACCATTAAATCAACAGCCAAGACAAAGGTACCATTAAAGATAAAGAAACAAGTACAGCATTCTCCTGGACAGTCCTCCATGCCTAAGAAACATATGCTTAAAATGGCCGAAGACCTCATTACTCTAATCAGGGGTTCCCATCCCCCTCCTAAGAAAAGGCCTAGGCAGGATACAGATTATGATTTCTGATCAGGTTTCCATGTCCTCTGATTCCTCTTCAGACCAGGGATACTCTTTACCCCCCTATGAGGACTCTGATGATGAGGAATCTATCCCTTCAGCCTCTCCCCCTGAGGATTACTCTTTTGGGGAAACTTTACATACCATGAGGGAACATTTCCATTGGGAAAGTCAGGAATACTCAGAATCCAAGAAAAGGCTCAGGGATTTCCTCAGCACAGACCCCTGGCTATTTCGCCTGTACTAGACATTGTGGATGATGTGTTCTCTGAATCCAGCTTATATCCTGACTCTTTGCCCCCTGCTCCAGCCAAGCCAGATAGGTATTATAGAGTCCCTGACTCTCACAAGTTTCTATACAAAAACCCTTCTGCTGATCCAGAAACTATTTTCCAGGGTCCAAAAGGGGTTAAGGTTTCCATTGCAAAAAATCCAGTACCCTCTGACAGAGATTCCAGAGCTTTGGATAGATGGGGAAAGAAAGTATACACGTCTGCAACTTTAGCGGTAAGAGCTTTAAATTGCCAGTTTCACATGCTTAAGTTACCAACAATATTTAATGGCTCAGTTAAAACAGAAAATGCTTGCTAGCTCAGAAGCTCCTGATTGTAAAGAAATGCAGGATTTATTGCATGCAGTTGAACAGGTGGGAAAACATACTCTGCAATGTGGTTTTGATTCTTTAGAGGCCTCTTGTAGAGCCGTAAGTTACAGGTTCTGTTATTCAAAGACATGCTTGGTTAAAAGAACAGAGTTTACCTGAACATGTTAAGGCAAAGTTATTGGATGCTCCTTTACAACATGATACCTTGTTTGGTGTTGAGGCAGAAGAGGTGTTAAAGAAAATGGAGAATAAAGCTAAATCTATGCAAACAGTCAAGGATTTCTTACAGGTACAGCCACCTCGGTTTAGCAGAAATTGGCCAACAAAAAAATTGGTCCTTTCCACTGTCAGACAGGCCACAGAGAGGCAGATACAGACGCCCAAGAGGTAGATCTCAACCCCAAGGATCAAACAGACAATGACAGTGGGGCACCTCAACCCCAAAAGGAGGTGAGGACAAGTCTCAACCTTACAGGAAACAGTCACAATGGCTTTCCCTTGCGTACGCCAAGCACGTCCCTTCTGGAAGCCCCCTTAGGGGGGGAAAACTAGCACTTTTTTCTCAAAACTGGCAATCAATCACCCAAGACAAATGGGTCCTGAATATTGTGTCTCAAGGTTACAGATTCCATTTCCATACTTTACCAAAGCTAAAAGGAATGCCAGACCTGGCACAAAAACAAATTTCAGCCCTCATGGACATGAGAGCTATACAAAAAGTACCACAACAGGAGCAAGGACAAGGATTTACTCGAGACTCTTCCTGGTCCCCAGAAAGGACAAAGCCTGGAGGCCTATACTGGACCTTTCAATTCTGAATACTTACCTGGATATTCCGAAATTCAAAATGTTGACATTACAGCAGCTTCTACCCATGCTGGGCAAAAAGGCTTGGCTTGTTACTCTGGACCTCGAAGAGGCATACCTGCATGTCCCTATCAGACAAATTTGCAGAAGATACCTCCAATTCAAAGCTGGTACAATGCACTACCAATTCTCTGCACTGCCCTTTGGCTTATCTACTGCGCCCAGGGTCTTCACAAAGTGCCTGGCACCAGTAATTGCATTTTGCAGACAAAAAGGAATTCAAATCTATCCATACCTGGACGACTGCCTCATTCAAGCAGAGACAAAGGACATTATTCTACAGCATCTGGCATTTGTGTAAAGGTTGCTAATTTCTCTAGGGTACACAGTAAACGAAAATAAGTCAAAACTAGTGCCCTCACAACAGATTCCATTCCTGGGTGCCAGCTTAAATGCAACGGCCCAGATGGCGCGTACCTCACGCCAGACAAACAAGTGCAACTAACTCAATATTTTCAACTACTGGCAAAAACGTCCCATCTCCCTGCAAGAAAAATTCTGCAGGCCCTGGGATTCATGGCATCCTGCATACTACTAATACCATATGCCAGACTGCATATGAGGAAATTACAATGGTACCTAAAAAGTGTTTGGACTCAACATTCTCACAGTCTAGAAGCAGTAATTCCAATAATTCCCTGCCTACAACAGGAGTTTCGATGGTGGGCACAGGCATGTCGCCTAAACAAGGGTCAGCCTTTTACCCAACCCACAGCCAGGCAAACTCTAACAGATGCTTTGGATTACGCCTGGGGAGCACACATGGCAGGAACATGGATTCAGGGCAAGTGGACCACAGACCAGATGCATCTTCACATCAATCAAAAAGATATGTTGACTGTTCAAAATGCCCTAACAGCTTTCAAGGGCCTTCTACACCCAGGATACCCAGGACTGCTATTACTGAAGACAGACAACACCACAGTAATGTGGTACATAAACAAACAAGGGGGCACTCACTCTTCTCCCCTGTACAGGCAAGCCATGACTTTGTGGAACACAGCTCTGACGTACCAAGTTCACCTGCAAGCACAATTACTGCCAGGAAAGAAAAATACTCTGGCAGACGACCTAAGCAGAAATATCATGGACCGTCACGAATGGAAATTGAACCCACAAATCTTCAGCATGATAACACAAAAATGAGGATGCCCAGACATAGATCTTTTTGCCTCCCCTCTGAATTGCCAACTACAAAAATTCTGCACAAGGACTTATCACAAACAAGCATGGAAAGTGGATGCTCTTCTGTTCAGCTGGAAAAAACTAAAAGTCTATGCCTTCCCACCACTGCCTCTCCTTTCAGAGGTACTCCTAAAAGCCAGACAAGAAAAACCACAGATGAACCTGATTGCTCCAGACTGGCCATGCCAGCACTGGTACCCTATCTTAAGGAACTTGGCTCAGGGCCCACCATGGATTTTGCCCCAAATTCCACACCTTCTGACTCAACAAAACAATCAGATCCTGCACAGTCAGCTCAAAACCCTAAACCTGGCTGCATGGCAGATACTTTAGTCAAACAGGCAGCACCTCTCTCTAAAGCTGTTATGGATGTCATTTTGGAGGCCAGGAGGCCTAGCACCAGGAAAGCTTACTCAGAAAAATGGAAGAGATTCTGCGCCTGGAACCAGGCTCACAGCCCTGACCCTCTTGTTCCAAACATTCCTCAGATGTTACAATACTTAACTGAGATGCTGGACAGAGGCCTATCCTTTTCATCAATTAAGATTCACGCCTCTGCCATTTCTGCACATTACAGCACGGATCCTCCTTTATTCTCTCATCCCTTGCTAAAGCAGTACCTCAGAGGGGCTAAAAAACATAGGACCGCCCCGGAGAACACCAACACCAACTTGGGACCTCAATTTTGTTTTGGAAAAACTGACCCTACCACCTTTTGAGCCAGCCAATACAGCCGATCTAAAATTTTTATCATGGAAAACAGCTCTGCTTCTGGCATTAACTTCAGCACGAAGAGTCTCCGAGCTACAGACATTAATGGCAGTGGAACCTTTTATAATTTTTCATCAGGATAAGGGTATCTTTAAGGACAAGCCCTACCTTCATGCCAAAGGTGGTATCCAGTGTGGCTCTTAACCAAACCATCCATTTGCCTACTTTTTATCCAACCCCCAAAATAAAGGGGAGAAACTTCTGCATTCTTTGGGCATACACAGGCAGCTACGCTTCTACTTGGACAAAACAAAAGCTTTCAGGAAAACTGATCAACTGTTTGTAGCATATGCAAGGCAAGCCTATCTCAAAGCAGACTATATCCAAATGGATAGGACACTGTATTCGGTACTGCTACACACAGCATGGAAAATCAGTCCCTAATAACATTAGGCCTCATTCCACCAAGACAACAGCACTTCAGCAGCCTTTCTCAGAGGAGTACCTACCAAGGAAATTTTGGAGGCTGCAACTTGGAGTTCAGTGCACACCTTCACCAAGCATTACCACCTTCCTCTTTACTCTAAATCCAGAGCAGGCTTTGCCACTGCAGTTCTGCAGGGCCTCTTAGCCAATCCTAACTCTTTATAGACCAGCCACCCAAACTTAGCTTTGGGATTCAACCCAAGTGTGATGACTGCAGCAGTGTAACACGATGAACATAGTAGAGTTTTGTACCTGCCATAAATGTAGATGTTCAAGTGTTCGCACTGCTGCAGTCCAGGTTACCCTTCCTCCATCCCCTCTGAACTAGCTGGACTTATCTATACCCTTCTATCCTATACAACCTTTGGGGTGTATTTGCTGGTAACTGAATGTATTGTTTTTATTTTATATGTATATTTTTGATTAGCAATATGTATTGCCTACCCACTTGGGGGCACCTGACATCTGGGGCAAGAAAAACTGAAGAAAATGGCGTCGGATGCATCTTGTATACCCCTGGCGCTCTGACGTCAGGGAAGAAGCGACAGCAACCGACGCCGGACCAAGACTTTAGATCTCTGGCCGACTGCGGGACCGCCTGATGGCAGGATAACCCAAGTGTGATGACTGCAGCAGTGTGAACACTCGAACATCTACATTTATGGTAGGTACAAAACTGTACTTTCTCTTTTTGGGCTGGCAAAAATCAGGTTGATCCCTTTACGGCTCCCATTTCAAAGATTCTTGAATTTCTTGCTGAAACCTTTGACCAAGGAGCAGCTGCAGCTACTGAGTGCAGTTAGCTGTCATTTCTTATTTCCATATGGGAGAAATGGATTCCAGTATCATGTCCCATAGGTTATACAAGGCATTCCTAAGAGGTACTTTCCTATTAAGAGCTCTGATAAGAGAACCTCTCCCCCCTGGAATCTAAATTTAGTTTTAGACGCTCTGATTCTTAATCCCTTTGAAATTTCTGCTTCTTATCCGCTCAGATTTCTGACTTGGAAGACCCTTTTTTTTTGGTTGCAATTACCTCAGCTAGAAGGGTTTCAGAATTACAGGCCTTATCTGTTCATTCCCCCGTACCCGATTTTGCATAAAAATCGGATTTCTCTCAGAACCAAACCCTCCTTACCCAAGGTATGTTCCTACTACAATTTGAATTAATCCATAGAGCTTCCTGTGTTCTTCCCCAATCATGGCAACAAGGCAGAGTATAAGCTTCATCAATTGGACGTTCATAGACAGTTATGTTTCTATTTACACAGGACCAAGGACTTTAGAAAATCTGATCAATTGTTCATATCCTTTGCGGACAATAAGAGATTGTGTGGTCTCAAAGGTGACTTTATCAAAGTGGCTTTTAGACACTATAAAACATGTCTACGAGTTGCATAATCAAAAACTTCCAGGGAAAATTAAAGGGCACTCAACAAGGGCCTTGTCTTCCTATATTGCCTTTCAAGCCAGATTGCCTTTGGATTCGATCTGTGCAGCAGCTACATGGGCTAATCCTCATACCTTTATCACTCGTTACAAAGTAGATGTGGCCTCCTGGAACAGGGCATCCTTTGGTTCTACTGTCCTGAAAAGCTTTTTCCAGTGAGTCACCCAAGAATCAGGTGCTGGGGACGCTGTCCCAAACAGCAAGAAAGAAGGAAAGTTATGGACAACATAACATAAAGCAGTTATGTAAAGAATAATCCACGACCTTGAAGAAAGGAACCAGAACTCTGCTAAAGTCCACAAGGCTGTATTTTTATTTCTGAAGTGTTCCAAAAGTCACAGATAAAATCACACTGAAGTATTCCAAAAGTCACAGATAAAATCACAGCGCTTTTCGCTCAGGCAGTCCTGAGCTTTATCAAGTGAAAACAAAATGCAGTATGCAGTAACCTCCATTAAATAGCCTAGCAATTATACAATTAATTAATTAGTAAGTCTAGTACTAAGGTGTGGTGCTTTGGAGTTGGATGTTAAAAAAGTTAGTCATTATACCAACTCAAAAAATGAAATGTTTGCAACAACATCTGCACTTAAATAAAAATG
The DNA here is from genome assembly GCF_019279795.1 of Protopterus annectens. Lineage (NCBI taxonomy): Eukaryota > Metazoa > Chordata > Ceratodontiformes > Protopteridae > Protopterus > Protopterus annectens. The sequence continues at coordinate 807,249,200 of NC_056730.1, forward strand.
ACTAACCATAAAAAACATTTTAAAGTTATGTACTCACCATAACGTTCATTGTCCTTGATCTCGCCTTCCTTCTTGCTTCCCACCCTCCTTCCCCCTTCCTGGAGGATTGAGAGGAATCCCTTGTTTTATTGGTTATACTGGCTGTGTTTCCTTTATACCATACCTTATGGTTAGTTTCAGTCTACTACAATTACTATTGTAGAGGGGTCCCACCTTTATGTGTAGCTGTGATCGAATTTGTAAAGTAGAGTATATCTCTTGTCTATTTGTATGGTCTAGTGTTGGGTTATCACAAACGAGATCTGGGTAACTGCCGCTAAGCTGGGATAGGGGCTAGCCTCGAGCCAGTAAAAGCTCTTGAGCTATAGTATATGGCAGAGTCGGAACCGAGGATTGGCTCTAAACCATAACCGCAAGAAGGAAGGTGAGATCAAGGACAACAGACATGGAACCTTATGGTGAGTACATAACGTATTATTTTTTTTTTTGTAAGTATGTATAATAAAGTGGATATAAAAAGTGTACACACCCCTGCTGACATAGAAAAATGACACCACAATAAATAATTTCAAAACTTTTCCCACCTTTAATGTGACCTATATATAACCTGTGCAATTCAGTTGAAAAACAAACCAATCTGTTAGGAGAAAAATTATTAAAAATAAAAAACGTACAATAAGCTGGTTGCATAAGTGTGCACACCCTAAAACTAATGCTTTGTTGAAGCATCTTTTGATTTACTTGCAGCATTCAGTCTTCTTGGGTAGGAGTCTATCAGCATGGTACAACTTGACTTAATATTTGCCCACTCTTCCTTGCAAAAGTGCTCCAAAGCTGCCAGATTGCGAGGGCATCTCTTGTGCACAGCCCTCTTCAGGTCACTCTACAGATTTTCTATTGAATTTATGTCTGAGCTCTGGCTTGACCATTCCAAAACTTTAATTTTCTTCTGGTGAAACCATTCTTTTGTTGATTTGTATGTATGCTTGGTGTCATTGTCATGTTGAAGGTGAAATTCCTCTTTATCTTCAGCTTTCTAGCAGACCCCGAAAAGGTTTTAGACCAAAAGTGACTGATATTTGGAACTATTCATAATTCCCTCCACCTTGATTAAAGTCCATGTTACAGCTGAAGAAAAACAACTATAAAGCATGAGACTGCCATCACCATGCTTCACCGAGGGGATGATGTTCTTTTGGTGATGCGAAGTGTTGTTTTTGCGCCAAACATACCTTTTGGAATTGTGGCCAAAAGGTTCATCCTTGGTCTCATCAGACCATAACACATTTTCCCACATGCTTTTGGGAGACTTGATGTATTGTTTTGCAAATTTTAGCCGGGCCTGGATGTTTTTCTTTGTAAGAAAAGGCTTCCAACTTGAAACCCTACCCCATAGGACAGACATACAGAGAATATGGGAGATTGTTGTCACATGTAGTACACAACTACTACTTGCCAGAAATTCCTGTAGCTCCTACAGTTTTTCTGTAGGTCTCTTGGCAGCCTCCCTGACCAGTTTTTGTCTTGTCTTTTCATCAATTTTGGAGGAATGTCCAGATGTCCTTCAAGGATGCATCTGCAGTCCTAACATATGGGTTGTCCTGCCTCAGGCAGCCCTTCGGTCGGCCGGATTCCAAAGTCTGGGTCTGGCCTCGGCTGATGTCGCACTTCACCCAACGTCATAGCTGCTGTTTATTGGGTATAAAGGCATCAGCCGACGCCATTTTCCTCAGTCTTTCTTGCCGCGTGGTGCCCGAAGCAGAAGCTGTTCGCAAGTGCCGGTCGGTCAGATCCAGAGATTTCTACTACCGAAGACTTCTAAAAAGCCAAGTACCCCGTAGGGGACTCTTTCTTGCCTCAGCCGATGTCAGACAAAGTAAATAATTGTTTAACTTGTGGGAAACAAATACCTCATAAGGATTTCCACTCTTACTGCCTTCCTTGCTTAGGCCCAGACCACGACGTATCAGCTTGTCTAGCCTGTGCTTCCTTCAACTGACGGACACTTAGACGTCGGTCGGAGTTTGCAGAGGAGTTTTTTGGTCCCGCTTTTGCATACAAAATGCCGTCGGAGACTCCGACTACTCAATTAGCTAAAAAGCGCAAGGATAAGGACCGACATTCGCGGCCCGCGGTTTCGGCTGAAACCACAGTTAGGCCAACCGCGAATGTCTCGGTTTCGACTGAAACCGAGCCCCCGGTTCTTCCTTCGGCCGAAAGCATGCTTTTTACACTTACCACAGCATAGGCCTTTAGCCATTCTGCCAGTACTAACAGTTGCTGATGATGCATATAATGATGCCTGTACTGCCTGCAGAGGTCAATCTAGGGGTGCCTACAGGGGACGCCAGTGGCAACCTACCAACCAGAGAAGTACTGCCACAGAATCAACTACAACCACTTCCACAGGGCAGACACAATGACTTGGCTCTAGTTCCGCCTACCAGGGAACAACTGGAAGCACCCTTGGGCGGAAAACTAGCCTTATTCTCCGACAACTGGCATTACATTACAGGAGACAAACGGACTTTACAAACAATAGACAAAGGCTACAGGTTTCACTTCCATACTCTACCAAAAAAGAGAGGAATGCCAAACCTACCACCAAGCCAACAAACAGACGCTCTAAGACAAATCAACAACTTACTAAGGATGAGAGCTATAGAAGAGGTGCCACCTATGGAACAAGGCCAAGGATTTTACTCCAGGCTTTTCCTTGTACCAAGAAAAAAAAATCAATGGAGACCTATTCTAGATTTGTCCACACTGAACACATACCTCATTGTTCCAAAATTCAAAATGCTGACCCTGCAGCAACATCTTCCCATGCTGGGCAAGGAGTCTTGGCTGGTGACTCTAGATCTCAAGGAGGCATACCTGCACGTCCCTATACGACCAGATTGCAGAAGACACCTCAGATTTCTTGCAGGATCAGAGCATTATCAATTCTCAGCATTGCCTTTTGGCTTGTCTACTGCGCCCAGAGTATTCACGAAATGCCTGGCATCAGTAATTGCTCATTGCAGACTTCAGGGAATTCAGATTTACCCATACCTGGACGACTGCCTAATACAAGCGGACAACAAGGCAAAGTTAACAAAAGATTTGGAAAATGTCATACAACTGTTGCAAGCCTTGGGATACACAGTCAGCATGCAAAAGTCAAGACTAGTACCATCCCAAAGGATAACATTCTTGGGGGCAGAATTAGACACATCAACTCAGATGGCTTTTCTCACAGAAGAAAAACAAAAGCAATTACCAGTCTACTTCATGACATTAACAACACAAACTCAGCTTACTGCAAGGAAAGTCCTGCAAGCCCTGGGCTACATGGCATCCTGCATAATATTGGTTCCGCATGCCAGGCTGCATATGAGAAAGCTACAATGGTATCTAAGGAATGTATGGTCTCAACACAAGCACAGTCTAGAAGCCCAGATTCCAATAATTCCATGCCTGAAGCAAGAATTCCTGTGGTGGGCTCAGGCCTGGCAGTTGGACAGAGGCTTGCCTTTCCACAAACCGCATCCAAGCCAGACAATCACCACAGACGCCTCAGACCTAGGATGGGGGGCACACATGGTGGACAAGTGTATACAAGGCCTATGGACCCAAGACCAGCTGAATCTACACATAAATCTAAAGGAGATGCTGGCAGTGAAACATGCGATCCAGGCATTCAGACCACTCCAACAGGGTCATCTGCTGATAAGGACGGACAATACCACAGTCATGTGGTACATCAACAAACAGGGAGGTACACATTCATATCCTCTATGCCGGATGGCAATGGACCTGTGGAATGTGGCTCTGAACCTCAACATTCAACTTCAGGCCAGATTTGTACCAGGAAAAGAAAATTCGCTAGCAGACACCTTAAGCAGAACTACCACGGATGCTCATGAATGGATGCTGCATCCAGATATCTTCAAAGCCATAACAAAGAAATGGGGACTACCACAGATAGACCTGTTTGCCTCCCCACACAATCACCAATTGAAGAAATTCTGCACAAGAGCATACCACCCAGTTGCTTGGAGGGTAGACTCCCTTTCCTTCAGCTGGAAAAACCTGACAGCATATGCATTTCCACCTCTTCCCTTGATGTACAAAGTTCTACTGAAGATCAGAGAGAATCAGCCAAGGGTAATTCTGATAGCTCCAGACTGGCCGAGGCAACATTGGTACCCGCTACTGAGAAGCATGTCTCTGACACACGCATGGCATCTACCTCTATGTCCCTTACTACTAACACAGGACAACTACAAGATCCTACATCCAAACTTGAAAACACTGCAGCTAGCTGCTTGGAATATTGCATAAAACAAAATAACCCAGGTTTATTTCAGAGGGTTAAGGACATTATCCTGGAGGCACGCAGACCCTCCACAAGGAAGACTTATTCAGCCAAGTGGAAAAGATACCTCATTTGGAGTGCAGCAAAGGGAGAAAATGTCTCATTGGCAAACATAGCACACATCCTGGAATATTTAGCAGAGCTGTTCCACAATGGCCTGTCTTACTCCTCCATTAAGATTCATGCATCAGCAATTTCAGCAGAATACAACATGGATCCTCCTGTCTTCTCTCATCCTCTACTCAGGCAGTTCTTGAGAGGAATCAAAATGTAAAGCCTCCAAGGAAACCACCTTTACCTACATGGGATCTCAACTTTGTGCTGGAAAAGTTAACACTTCCCCCTTTTGAACCAGCAGCAACAGCAGAATTACAATTCTTGTCTTGGAAAACTGCTTTCCTGCTAGCAATTACTTCAGCAAGAAGGGTATCTGAGTTACAGGCATTAATGGCAGTACAACCCTTCCTTATCTTCCATCAGGACAGAGTCTCTGAGAACTAACCCTACCTTTATGCCAAAAGTGGTCTCCAGAGTATCATTGAACCAAGCGATTTATTTACCTACATTCTTCCCCAACCCACAGAACAGGGGGGAAAGACTGCTACATACCTTGGATGTGCACAGACAATTACGCTACTATCTGGACAGAACTAAGACCAGCAGAAAAACTGACCAGCTTCTGGTAGCATATGCAACAGGAATGCAAGGAAAAGCAATTTCAAAACAGACAATCTCAAAATGGATAGGAAATTGCATTTGATTTTACTACTCTTTTCATGGAAAGACAACTCCTGATAATATCAGAACTCATTCCACAAGAGCTACAGCCACCACTACAGCTTTCCTACGAGGAGTGGCTACCAAAGACATTTTAGAAGCTGCTACTTGGAGCTCCGTGCATACATTTGCCAAGCATTACAATCTTCCCTTATATTCTAGATCCCGAGCAGGTTTTGCAACTGCTGTTTTGCAAGGGATCTTAACTACACCATCTTTATCTTAGTGCCTCCTCCCCCAGTTTGGCTATGGTATTCTACCCATATGTTAGGACTGCAGATGCATCCTTGAAGGACATAGTACAGTTTTGTACCTACCATAAATGTAGATGTCCGATAGGTATGCATCTGCAGTCAGGATTACCCACCCTCCTTCCCCTCTGTGGTATTCCTAGAGTATTTACCCCTCTTTTAGCTAGCTGGGGGAATCTATTATGGTGTATTTGTTTGTGTGTGTATATAGATGTATATATATATATATATTTTTTTTTTTATATTGTTTGCTCTCTACTGTTTGGAATTATTTGCATTTATCCAAATTTAGCCTTACTAGAGAGCACCTGGCATCTGGAGCAAGAAACACTGAGGAAAATGGCGTCGGCTGATGCCTTTTATACCCAATAAACAGCAGCTATGACGTCGGGTGAAGTGCGACATCAGCCAAGGCCAGACCCAGACTTTGGAATCCGGCTGACCGAAGGGCTGCCTGAGGCAGGACAACCCATATGTTAGGACTGCAGATGCATACCTATCGGACATCTACATTTATGGTAGGTACAAAACTGTACTTTCTTTGCAACGTCACTGTTATCCCATATTATCTTCACTTTTTGATGACTGTCTTCACTGTGTTCCATGGTATATCCAATGCTTTGGAAATTTTTTTGTACCCTTCTCCTGACTGATACCTTTCAACAATGAGACCCCGGCGATGCTTTGTAAGCTGAACTTCATTTGGGGTTATTCAGAGTCTCTAATTGATGGCGGGCATACTTCTCAGCCTGGAAACTGCAAAAATCTGGACAAAGGCCCATGAAAAGTAGGTACAAATCTGTATGCTGATTAACGTAAAATTTGCATACATAATTACACAACCCCGCCCACTCCAATGGAATTGTGGGATACCAACTTTCAAACACAAACTGAAGAACAAACAACCACAGTATGGCCCCAGAGTCCACCTGCAGCCATTCCAATGTCCCCTTACCTGGCTATTTCGCCCCATTTACCATAAACACTAATGTTCATACGGATTTAGTTCTACAATGATTATTTGGATTTTATTTTACATTTTATAGCACAATGGACTGATATTAAAAGACATCTGCTAAATAAAGCAATACCGTCTCTCAATGAAAATAGACTTGGCATTAAAACTTCTCTGCCCTTGAAACTCACATTCATTGAAACACACACCACATCCAAAGAAAATGCATCTGGCCAGTGGTGGATAAAGATTACCTTTGGGCTGTTTACAAATCATAGGCCCTTGCATACAAAACAAGAAACATACGTGTTCTTTGGTGCACCTTCCTGACTTTATTAGATTATATTCCTTGTATAATACCGCACACTTGTTAGAGCGCATTTTAAATTTATCGTTTGAACATTTTTCCAGTAAGCAATGAAACAAAATTCATGAACCAATAATACAAAACTGCCCAATTCAGGACATTTCCATCATAAAAGTCTACTTACACACACTTACACACACACACATATATAATATATAATATAGCTCTATATATATATATATATATATATATATATATATATATATATATATATATATATATATATATATATATATATAATCTTCATGTAAATAGAATGACAGTAGTGTAAGCCATGGGCATTTTGCACAGCTTCTTGAACTTATTTTCACTTTCGTTTTTTGCTTGACTTGCTCTGATTCTGTTATCAGACCAACTCAATATCTGTAAACGCACAGCAAAATAAACTTAAGCGAACTGCATGTTTTAAGACTTCAAATTTTTAGTCAAAGTACTGACAGACCTTCTCCTACATTCATCCTGAAGCATCAAAACTGTCATTGTAATCCAGGTGCTGTTAACTGACCACTCTTGCTTCTCCTATGTCTGCAGTGGAAAATATGTTTTATCTTGAATGCTGGAAAATGTACTGTACTTGTTTAAGAATATTTTTCTTATAATGCAGCACAGAACATAATAATTCTGATTTTCTGATCTTGAACTTGGGTTAATGATATTTTTTGCTCTTTCCACTGAGGCACAAATGCCCTTGTGCCTGACATTTTCTCACTTCTTTTGTAACTCTAGCTACACCCTTGACTTGGTACACCCACCCCCTTTACAAGTACAACAACACAGTACAATATCAGCAATGCATCTGCGTACTGTGGGAGTAGAACCCACAGCCTTCTGAATCAAAAGCAAGTGCTATTAACAATGCAAGCAGACTCAGCATAAGCAATCCTAAACTTCTCTTCCCCTGAAGCTCTCAGCTCCTTGTAAAAATCCACTCAACACTGAACTGCATCTCTCAACACCACAGGAAATCTGGAAAAAGCCAACATTTATTGGGAGGGGGGGCAACAAAAGCCCAAAACCAGGGAAACATTTTAAACATAGCTTGCGTAATTTTGGAAAGTTGCTAGAATAAAATGCATTACCACCACGTGTTTCATTGCCAGGTTTTGAACCCAGGACCCTGTGCACTACAGTCAAAGCAACATACCACTATGCGATATATCAGCAGTTTCCTGAAAGATAGGAAGACAAACTTAAATGGCTATCATTTAATGAATTCAGTTCTCACCTCTCACTATAGCTCTCAACCTCTTAGCACAAAACATGTGGACAAAGCCAATAATGGGGGAATACAGCCCCAAAAATAAGGACAAATTTCAAATGCTGATCTTTTAAACTTAGAAAATTGCTAGAATAAAAGGATGTTCTTCGTATTTCACTGTTGCAGTCATTACATTTGGGGTAATCTGCTGGCAGGTTGCCCTCAGTCGGCCTGAATTCCAAAGTCTTGGGTCCTGCGTCAGTTGCTGTCTTCTCTTCCATGACGTCAGGTCGTCAGGGGTATAAAACATGCAGCAGACGCCATTTTCTTTAGTCTTTCTTGCCGCGTGGTGCCCGAAGCAGAAGCATTTCGCAAGTGCTGGTCGGCCGACTACTGAAATGTTCGAGTTTGAGTTTCAGAAGCTAAGTACCCCGTTGGGGAAACTTTTTTCTTGCTTTTTACCGATGTCAGAAAAAGTTAATAATTGTATTACTTATGGGAAGCAAATACCTCATAAGGATTTCCATTTACACTGTATTTCTTGCCTAGGCCCTAATCACAATGTGCCTGGCTGTCAGATGCAAAAATATACCGACGCTTGCGTTGGTTAAATCTAGCACAAAACTAAGTATTTTGGAAACAGATTTAGCTACCCAGAAATGTCGTCTGATAGCAATCTGACTACCGGAGTAAATAAAAAACACAAAGAAAAGGACAGAGAAAGGCAGTCGAGATCCAAAACCCGATGAAGAAGCTTCTCCTAAGCCAGTCACCGGTACTCAGTGAGGCGCGTTCGCATCCCCTGATACCCGCTACCTTCTTGTCGCAGGCCTCTACCGATGCCCATGTGGAGTCCGGCATGCCGCAAGGTCCTCAAGGTATTGGACCGACGGATGTATCTCCCTCAGATGGATCCGGAGCCGCTGAGCCGGCACCGGCGTCTGAGGGTGTATTCAGACCTCAACATTTTTATATCAAACTGATGAAAGCTGCAAAACCAAAGGCAAAGACATCTTTTAAAACTAAAAACAGATGATCAAAATGGCTGAAGACCTTATTACCTTGATCAGGGGTACCCATCCCTCCCCAGGTAAGAGGCCTAGGCAAGACACTGACTATGAATCTTCAGATCAGGTTTCTATTTCTTATGATTCCTCTTCTGGTCAGGAATTATCTTTACCTCCCTATGAGGATTCTGATGCTGGAGGAGTCTATTCCATCTGCATCTCATCCTGAGGATTATTCATTTGGAGAAATCTTGCATACTTTGAGGGAGCATTTCCACTGGGAGAGTCAAGACTTCTCAGAATCAAAAAAGAGGCTCAGGGATTTCCTTCTTATCCCTCAGCATGAGCCTTTAGCCATTCCCCGTTTTAGACATTGTGGATGATGTGTTTCCGGAGTCATGCCTGACCCCTGATTCCTTACCTCCGGCTCCCAGTAAGCCTGACAGGTATTGCAGGGTCCCTGACTCTCAAATTTTTATTTAGAAACCCTACTGCTGACCCTGAAACTATTTCACAGGGTCCAAAGGGAGTTAAGGCCTCATCCGCAAAAAACCCTACCCCCACCGACAGAGATTCAAGGGCACTGGACAGATGGGGAAAAAAGGTTTATACATCTGCAACCTTGGCAGTCAGGGCCTTAAACTGTCAGTTTCATATGCTTAAGTACCAACAACATGTTATGGGATTGCTGAAACACAAAATGATGTTTATTTCAGAATGTGCCAAAAATAAGGAATTGCAGGAATTATTGCATGTAGCTTAACAAGTTGGAAAGCATGCTTTGCAATGTGGTTTTGATTCTTTAGAGGCCTCCTGCAGGGCCGCAGTTACTGGATCTGTGATTAGAAGGGATGCCTGGTTAAAGGAACAAAATTTGCCTGATAATGTTAAAGCTAAATTGCTAGATGCACCTTTACAGCATGATTCTCTGTTTGGCATTGAGGCAGAAGAGGTTTTAAAGAAAATGGAAGACAAAGCTAAGTATTTGCAAACTGTTAAAGATTTCGTACAAGTGCAGCCACCAAGATTCTGTAGACACTGGCCTACAAAAAATTGGTCCTTTCCTGTGTCAGACAGAGCTCAAATGGGCAAATCCAGACGCCCTAAGGGTTCCAGGTACCAGGCTCAAGACTCGTACAGGTCAAAGCAATGGGGCACGTCCACCTCCAAATCTGGAGGAGATAAAGCGCAAACCTACAGAAAGCAATCCCAATGACTTTCCTCTGCCTGCACCAAGCACTTATCTTTTGGCAGCACCCATTGGGGGAAAATTAGCACTTTTTGCTCAAAATTGGCAGTTAATAACCCAGGACAAGTGGGTACTAAACATTGTATCACAAGGATACAGATTCCATTTCCACACTCTGCCAATGACAAATGGTTGGCCAGATCTGACAAAAAACAATGGGCAGAGGCACAGAAACAGGTTACGTCCCTCATGGATATGGAGGCCATTCAGACAGTACCAGAACAGGAAAAAGGACAAGGTTTTTACTCAAGACTGTTCTTGGCACCCAGAAAGGACAAGGCCTGGCGGCCAATACTGGATTTATTGATTTTTGAACACATACCTGGACATTCCAAAATTCAAAATGCTCACTTTGCAACAGCTTCTGCCCATGCTGGGCAAGAATGCTTGGCTGGTGACTTTAGACCTAAAAGAGGCATACCTGCATGTTCCAATAAGGCAGTCGTGCAGAAGAAGATACCTCAGATTCAAGGCTGGCTTAATGCGTTACCAATTCTCTGCACTGCCCTTTGGCTTATCTACTGCGCCCAGGGTCTTTACAAAGTGCCTGCACCAGTAATTGCATTTTGCAGACAAAGAAGTATTCAAATATATCCTTAATTGGACGACTGTCTCATTGAAGCAGAGAACAAGAACACTCTTGTACGACACATGGCGTTTGTGAAAAGGCTTCCAACATGCCTAAGGTACACAATAAACGAAAAGAAATCACAACTGGTACCCTCTCAAAAGATAACATTCCTGGGTGCAAGCTTGAATACAACTGCCCAGATGGCTTACCTCACGCCAGACAAATAAAGGCAACTGACTACTTACTTCAATCTGATGGCAACAAAAACCCAGTCTTTTGCAAGACAAATTTTGCAGCCTCTGGGCTTCATAGCATCCTGCATCCGACTAATTCCATATGCAAGACTGCATATGAGGAAAGTTCAATGGTACCTAAAAAGTTTGAGTCAACATTCACACAGTCTGGAAACAATGATTCCTCTCATCCCCTGCCTGCAAAAGGAGTTTCTATGGTGGGCAAAGGCCTGTCACCAAAACATGGGACGGCCCTTCACTCTACCCCCTACCAGCCAAACCTTAACAACAGATGCATCAAATTATGCCTGGGGGGCCCACATGGCTGGAAGATGCATTCAGGGCATATGGGCACCAAATCAAATGCATCTACATATCAACCAGAAAGAGATGCTAGCTGTTCAAAATGCCCTAACAGCCTTCAAGGACTTACTTCATCCAGGACAACTCGTGATAAAGATGGACAACACCACAGTCATGTGGTATATAAACAAGCAAAGGGACACACACTCATACCCCATTTTCAGATTAGCCATGGCACTGTGGGACACAGCTTTGACCTACCAAATAAATCTTCAAGCTCAATTCCTGCCAGGAAAACAAAACACTCTGGCAGATGATTTAAGCAGAAACCTTATGGATCCTCATGAGTGGAAACTAAATCCACAAGTCTTCAGCATGGTAGCAGGGAAATGGGGGAGCCCAGACATAGATCCGTTTGCCTCTTCTCAAAATTATCAACTGAAAAGATTCTGCACAAGGACTCATCACAGACAAGCATGGAAAGTGGATGCCCTATCCTTCAGTTGGAAAAACCTATCAGTTTACGCCTTTCCTCCTCTGCCTTTTCTAAACAAGGTCCTAACAAGAGAAGCCAAAGATGATATTAATTGCCCCGGACTGGCCCCGCCAATACTGGTACCCAATTTTAAGGAACTTGTCTCAATACCCAGCTTGGACCTTGCCTCAAAAACCACAACTACTGTCCCAGCAAAACAATCAGATCCTGCACAATCAGCTACAGACTCTGAACCTGGCAGCATCGCTAATCCTGTAATCATACAGATGACACCTCTCAGTAAAGCTGTGATGAATGTCATTTTGGAAGCCAGAATGCATAGTACTAGAAAATCTTATGCTGACAAATGGATGAGATTCTGTGCTTGGAATGAAGCACAAGGAACTGATGCAGCAGAATTGCACATTACTCAGATATTACAATACTTAACTGAGATGCTTGACAAAGGCCTATCTTTCTCATCAATCAAAAGCCATGCCTCTGCCATTTCAGCTCATTAAAATACAGAGCCGCCAATCTTTTCTCATCCTTTACTAAAGCAGTATCTTAGAGGAGCCAATAATTTAAGGCCTCCTAGAAGTTCACCATTACCTGCATGGGACCTCAGTGTTATGTGTTGGAAAAGCTCACCCTGCCTCCATTTGAACCAGCTGCTACCGCGGATATAAAATTCTTATCATGGAAGACAGTTCTGCTATTAGCAATTACTTCAGCAAGAAAGGTTTCAGAGCTACAGGTCCTCATGGCTGTAGAGCCTTTTATCATATTTTACCCAGACAGGGTGTCTCTGAGGACAAATCCTACTTTTATGCCTAAGGTCATTTCCAGTGTGGCTCTTAACCAAACAATTCATCTGCCAACCTTTTATCCAAATCCGCAGAACAAAGGGGGGAGAATTCTGCATTCCTTGGACGTACACAGACAGCTAAGATTTTACTTGAGCAGGACTAAAGCTCTAAGAAAAGCTGAGCAATTACTAGTGTCATATGCTGCAGGATCAGAAGGAAAGGCTATTTCAAAGCAGACAATTTCAAAGTGGGTAAACCATTGCATCCGTTTCTGCTACTTACACCATGGCAAACCTGTGCCCGAGGGCATTAGGTCTCACTCCACCAGGGCTGAAGCTACTTCAGCAGCCTTTCTCAGAGGAGTACCAAACAAGGACATTCTAGAGGCTGCTACTTGGAGTTCTGTTCACACCTTTACAAAGCATTACCATTTGCCTCTCTACTCTAAGTCCAGGGCAGGCTTTGCCACTGCAGTGCTGCAGGGCCTTATAGCCTCACCTAATGCTGTTTAGCCCCAGCCTCCCAACCATAGCTTTGGGATTCTACCCAAATGTAATGACTGCAACAGTGAAACACAAAGAACATAGTACAGTTGTGTACACTTATCATAAATGTAGATATTCGAATGTATTCACTGTTGCAGTCCAGGTTACCCTCCCTCCATCCCCCTGTCATTCATTCTGCAGTTTATCTTTCCTTCTCTATCTTCTACAGCCTGTGTGGTGTATTTGCTTGTAGATGAATGTAAAGTTTATATTGCTGCATGTATATATATGTGTGTGTGTGTATTTATATATATATATATATATATATATATATATATATATATATATATATATATGTATATATATATATATATATATATGTGTGTGTATATATATATATATATATATATATATATATATATATATATTTATATAAATAAATTTAGAATATTGCTACCTTTTTGGGGGCACCTGACATCGGGGGCAAGAAAAACTAAAGAAAGTGGAGTCGGCTGCATGTTTTATACCCCTAATGACCTGACGTCATGGAAGAGAAGACAGCAACTGATGCAGACCCAAGACTTTGGAGTTTAGGCCGACTGAGGGCAACCTGCCAGCAGAGTACCTCAAATGTAATGACTGCAACAGTGAATACACTCGAACATCTACATTTATGGTAAGTGTACACAACTGTACTTTTTGTGTTACCATGTATTTTCTGAAGAATATTAAAGTCTGAAATTCAAATGCCTGTCATTATTTAATGAATTCAATCCTTCACTGATTTGCCACAAAAATCCAGAAAAACACAGATTTTATGAGGAACAGAACAAAAATATGAGGCAAAAATTTGGAAAGTTTTCGTAAGTGGTGGTGGGTAGGGAATTTAGGCTCTTGTTACCTGTTCCCAAGGTACAGGATTTAGCCTGAGTACCTCTAGCCACTTGACACACACACACAACACACACACACATCTCTGATCTCAGCGACTATAACCTGTTCTCAGTCTCAGCAGCTACAATGCATAACCCGTTCTCAGTCTCGGCAGCATAGCATAATACCTGCTTGCGTGGCGTGAAGTTCAGCTTGCATTCCTGCTTGCAGCTACGTTCAACATCAGCAGCATAGCATAATACCTGCTTGTGGTTCGTGGAAGTTCAACAGCCACCATTAACAGCTGGCATTGTGGTTTGTTCCATTCCTGGAAGTTTCTGCTCGCAGCTACGTTCAACAGCTTCCATTTACACACACATAATAACCTGATCTCAGCAGCTGTAAACCGTTCTCAGTCTCAGCACCTACAATAAATAACCAGTTCTCAGTCTCAGCAGCTACAGTACATAACCCGTTCTCTGTCTCTGCAGCTACAGTAAATAACCCAATGTTCTTCGTGTTTCACTGTTGCAGTCATCACACTTTGGTTATCTGCCTGCAGGTAGCCCTCAGTCAGCCCAAATACTAGAGTCTTGGGATTTCTGCATAAGATGCTGTCGCCTCCTCCATGACGTCAGGATGTCAGGGGTATAAAACATGCAGCCCACACCATTACATCAGCTTTTCTTGCCGTGTGGAAGCCCGAAGCAGAAGCAGTTTGCAAGTGCCGGTCGGCTGCTACCTGAAATTTTCGTTGTTCGAGTTTCAGACCTGAAGTCTTCTAAAGCTAATTACCCCATTGGGGACCCTTTTTTCTTGCTCTAACTGATATCAGAAAAAGTTAACAATAGTCTTGCCTTTGGAAAGCAAATACCTCACAGAGATTTTCACTCTTACTGTGTCAACTGTTTAGGCCTAGACCACAACGCTACTTGCTGTAGGTTTTGTGCCCCGTTTAATGTCCAAACTATTCGTCATCGGGCTATCTTTGTCGCTAAATTCTTTCGGTCTCTGTAATTTGAATTGGCTTTGACAAGCCATCTGACTACCGATCTTCAGAAAAAGCATGAGGATGAAGACAGAGGGACAACGTTTAGGCTGGTACTCATTGAGGCACCTTCGCAGCCCCTGATACCTGCTTCTACAGATTTGCAGGCCTCTGCAGAGACCCATTCAGAGTTTGGTATGCCGCACGATGCTTCTTCGACTATGGAGCCTGCGGATGTCTCTACCTTGGATGGGTCCGGAGCCACTGTGCAGGCACTGGCTTCTGGGGATGTATTCCGACCTTCCAATGTTCGTATTAAACCGACATCTTTGTTTTTGACTAAAACTACCGAGTTTCTCAGGCCCAATGTTCGCAGTATGCCTAGAAAACCGAAGACTAAAGCACATGCTCAAGCTCCCATGCCATGGATACCAAGCTTACAATGACTGAAGACCTTATAACTTTAATTAGGGGAAGCCAGCCTTCCCCCTCTATAAGACAAAGGATTGATTTTCCTTCTGATTCTGCAGACCGTGAGTCCAGTGGCTGTGATCCCTCTGATTATCAGGACATTCCCTTATCTACCTATGAGGATTCGGATGCAGAGGATTCCATTCCCTCTGCCTCCCCTCCAGAGGACTTTTCTTTTGGTGAAACCTTGCAGTCCAAAAAGAGACTCAGAGAATTTCTAGACTTGCCTCAGCACAGGCCTCTAGCTATACCCCTTGTTCTGGATATTGTAGACAGTGCGCTCATGGAATCTAGCCTTACTCCTGATACTTTACCACCAGCTCCTAGAAAGCCTGACAGGTACTACAGAGTACCTGACTCTCACACATTTCTTTTTAAAAATCCCACTGCGGATCCAGAGACCATTTCCTAGGGACCTAAATGTATTAAGGCTACTACAGCCAAAAACCCTACTCCTTCTGACAGGGATTCTAGAGCTCAAGACAGATGGGGTAAAAAGGTATATACCTCTGCAACTCTTGCCATAAGGGCTTTAAATTGCCAGTTTCACATATTGAAGTACCAGCAGCATAGTATGGAACTAATTGAACAGAAAATGTTGTTGCTTCCAGATTGTGCAGAGAGTAAAGATTCACAAGAGTTTATGCATTCTGCAAACCAAGTTAGTAAACATACTTTGCAGTGTGGCTTTCATGCCTTAGAAGCATCTTACAGAGCTGCTGTCACTGGGTCTGTACTGATAAGGTATGCTTGGCTGAAGGAACAAATCTTGCCAGACCATGTCAAAGCAAAATTACTTGATACGTCATTAAACCAGGAACTTTTGTTTGGCACAAAAGCAGAAGAAGTTCTTAAAAAGATGGAGGAAAAAGCTAAATCTATGCAAACTGTTATGGATATCTTACAGGTACAGCTACCTAGATTCAGTAGGCATTGGCCTTTTAAAAACTGGTCCTTTCCAATCCCTTTCAGACCTTCAGTCCAAGCCCAGGGGCAGCAGACCACCAAGACTACAGTCTCAGGGTATGCAAAGATCTAAGCAATGGAGGGCTCCCACCTCAAAAACAGGGAGTGGTAAGCCACCCCCTTATGGAAAAAGTTCACAATGACTTGTCTATCATCTTTTCCAGACATGCCCAAGTACTTGCACCTCTAGGAGGAAAACTCGCCCTGCATACAAAAATGGGATGTCCATTACCCATGACGAATGGGTCCTAGGCATTGTATCCCTGGGATACAGATTCTATTTCCTCTCACTGCCACCCCCAAGCGGGTTGCCAGACTTTCCTTCAAACCAATGTGCAGAGGCTCAAAAGCAAGTACATTCTCTTCTCAGTATCAGGGCTGTTCAACCTGTTCCAGTAGAGTAAAGGGGACAGGGTTTCTATTCCAGACTGTTCCTAGTGCCCAGAGGAGAGAGCTCATGGCGCTCTATCCTGGATCTGTCCATTCTCAACACCTCCTTGGTGGTCCCAAATTCAAAATGCTTACACTGCAACAGCTGCTTCCCATGCTAGCCAAGGACTCCTGGCTAGTCACACTAGGCTTAAAAGAAGCTTGTCTGCACATCTCCATAAGGGAATCTTGCAGGAAAAATTCACGATGTTCTTCATCTCACATTGCTGCAGTCCTTACTTATGGGTAGTCCGCTGTCCTCGGTCGGCCCGAATACCAAAGTATTAGGCTGACGTTGGTCATGGGCGCCTAGATCTGACATCAGAGCGTCAGGGTATAAAGGCGCATGACCGACGTCATATCCTCAGTCTTTTTTGCCGCATGGTCCGATGCAGAAGCAGCTTTGCAAGTGCCGTTCGGTGTTCTGAAATTTTTCGTTTTCGGAGTTTCAGACCGATACCAAGTTGGGCTAAGTACCCGTTGGGAATATTTTTGTTTTTTCTTGCCCCAGTTACTTACCGGATGTCAGAAAAAGTGAATAATTGTATTTCTTGTGGGAAACCGATACCGCATAGGGATTACCACTCGCTTTGTATTCCTTGTTTGGGACGAACCCACGTAGTTGGGTGTCGGTTTTGTGCTAGGTTTAATAAGCGCACTATAAACGGAGGTTAGATTGCGCTAGGTTAGTCTTTGGCAAGAGGTGTAATTATAATATGCCGTCGGATGTTCCGACGCCCGCTTCTACTAAGAAGCGCAAAGACAAATCTTTAAAGCCTAGGCAGGAGGATTTGTCCGTTACGGACGCCGGATCTTTAGAAGCTACAGCTGAACAGGTGGATCCGGCTGAAGTTTCTGTTGAGGCCCAGGGGGAAACTTTGATTTTACATGATGTGGCCTCTCAGGAGGCAGGTCAGGCTGAAGGGGCCTCTCAGGTTACTATTCTCCCTTCTATGCCTAAAGTGGTTAGGCCTTCTGTTACTGTTTCTAAGGCTCCTTCTAAGGGCAGGTCTGTTTTGCCTTCCTCTGGTGTCAGTTCTGGTTCTACAGGGTCTGTGCCTAAAAAGCACATGCTTAAAATGGCAGAGGATTTGATTACTTTAATTAGAGGTTCTATGCCCCCTCCTGATAAGAGGCCCAGGATGGAGCCAGAGTTGGAAAGTTTGGAGCAGGCCTCAGATGATTCATAGTCTTCTGCTGAGGACATTCAAGATTTCCCTCCTTATTCTGATTCTGATGCAGAGGATTCCACTCCTTCTGCTTCTCCTCCAGAGGATTTTTCATTTTCAGAAACTCTGCATTCCATGAGGGAGCATTTTAAGTGGGAAGGACAGGATTACTCTGATTCACGGAAGAGACTTAGGGAGTTCTTGTTTTTACCACAGCATAGACCCTTAGCTATACCTCCGGTTTTGGATGTTGTTTCAGATGTTTTCTCGGAAGCTTCTCTTAATCCAGATTCTGTGCCTCCTGCTCCAGTTAAACCGGACAGGTATTACAGGGTGCCTGAGGCTCATAAATATCTTTATAAGAGTCCTAGGCGGACCCAGAAACTATTAGTCAGGGGCCTAAGGGTGTTAGAGCCTCTGTTGTTAAGAATCCGGTTCCTCTGGATAAGGAAGCTAGAGCTTTGGATAGATGGGGTAAGAAGGTGTATACCTCTTCTACTTTAGCAATGAGAGCTTTGAACTGCCAGTTTCATATGTTGAAGTATCAGAATTTCCTCCTTTCACAGCTAAGATCTAAAGTGGATGCTTTGGCAGAGGGCATAGAGTGTAAAGAATTGCAGGATTTAGTGCATGTTTTTGAACAGGTGGGAAAGCACTCTTTGCAATGTGGTTTTGATGCTTTACAGGCTTCTTCTAAGGTGGCTGCCACTGGTTCAGTTATTCGTAGGCACGCCTGGCTTAAGGATCAGAATTTGTCTGAGCATGTTAAGTCTAGAATTCTGGATGCCCCTTTACAGTCTGAAGTTTTGTTTGGTCCTCCTGTGGAGTCAGTCTTAAAGAAAATGGAAGACAAGGCTAAGTCTATGCAGACTGTTAAAGATTTTTTGCAGGTACAACCTCCAAAGTTTAGTAGAAATTGGCCTACTAAGGGGTGGGCGTACCCTTCTTCTGATTCTCAGTCTAGGGGTAGATCTAGGCGTGGTAGGGGCAGAGCTCAGAGTACCTTCAGGCCGAGACAATGGAGTTCGCCTGCTCAATCTGCTGGTGAGGGCAGGGGCCAGTCCTTTCGTAAACAGGCCCAATGACCTGCATTTTCAGCTGCCAGATTCTTCTTGCCTGGCAGCTCCTTTGGGAGGAAAGTTGGCTCTTTTCAAGCAAAATTGGCATTTAGTCATCCAGGACAAATGGGTATTGGACATTATAAACCGAGGTTACAAGTTCTATTTCCATACCATGCCTCCTTTCAAGGGCATCCCAGACGTCCCTCCTCAGCAAAGAATAGAGGCTCACAAGCAAATTTCTTTACTTCTTCAAATAGGAGCTATACAGCCAGTTCCTCTGTCAGAAGTGGGCCTAGGATTTTATTCTCGCCTGTTTCTAGTTCCAAAGAAAGGGAACACGTGGAGACCAATTTTGGATTTATCTATCCTCAACACTTACCTGGACATTCCAAAGTTCAAGATGCTGACTTTACAACAACTTTTACCTCTGTTGGGAAGAGATCACTGGATGGTTACTCTGGATCTCAAAGAAGCTTACCTTCATGTTCCTATCAGGCCCAGTTGCAGGAGGTACCTGCGTTTTCGGGCTGGAAATTTACATTATCAGTTCTCTGCATTGCCCTTTGGCTTACCTACTGCGCCCAGAGTGTTCACGAAGGTTCTGGCTCCAGTGATAGCTTTTTTCAGACTAAGAGGAATACAGATTTATCCTTATTTGGACGATTGCCTGATTATTGCACAAGAAAAGGACGAACTTCTTCATCATCTACAGTATGTGATGGCAGTGTTAAGATGCCTAGGGTATTCTGTGAACGAAACAAAGTCCAGTCTAGTACCCTCTCAGGACATGTGCTTTCTGGGTGTGAGACTGAATACAGCTTCCCAGATGGCTTTTTTGACCCCGGACAAACAAAGAAGCCTTTCTCTTTATTTCCATCAAATGTCTCTACGGTCCAGGCTGACTGCAAGGACAGTCCTTCAAGCCTTGGGGTTCATGGCATCTTGTATTCTGGTGCTTCCCAATGCCAAATTGCATATGAGGAAGCTTCAATGGTATCTCAAAAATGTATGGACACAGCACTGCCAAGATCTAGACACTGTCATTCAGATAATACCTTGCATTCAGAAGGAGTTTTGTGGTGGGCTCAGGAATGTCACCTAAACAAGGGACTCTCTGTGACCCGGCCAGAGGCGAGTCAGATTCTAACGACAGATGCCTCGGACAAGGCTTGGGGAGCACACCTCAATGGAAAATGGGTGCAAGACACGTGGCCTGTCAAACTCCAACATTTGCATATCAACTTGAAGGAAATGTTAGCAGTCCAGTTTGCATTGATGGCTTTCAAAGATTTACTTCACCCAGGGCAGGTGTTGATTCAAACAGACAACACTACTGTCATGTGGTACATCAACAAGCAAGGGGGAACCCATTCTTACCCTCTTTGCAGGCAAACGATGATTTTGTGAGAAACTGCTCTCAATCTACACCTCAATCTTCAGGCAAGGTTTCTACCAGGAGCACAGAACTCCTTAGCAGATGTGTTGAGCAGACAAATAGTGGATCCTCACGAGTGAAAATTGGATCCTCATGTATTTCAAAAGTTGACAGTGTTATGGGGAACTCCAGACATAGATCTGTTCGCTTCTCCACTAAATTGCCAGTTGCCAAAGTTTTGCACAAAAATGTTTCATCACACAGCTTGGAAGGTGGACGCTCTCTCATTCTGTTGGAACAATCTGCATGTATATGCCTTTCCACCTCTGCCTCTTCTTCCCAAGGTACTTTTGAAGGCCAGACAAGACAAGCCAACCATGATTTTGATAGCACTGGATTGGCCTCGACAACACTGGTACCCACTACTGAGGAGTTTAGTACGAGAACCTCCATGGCCTCTGCCTTTGATTCCGCACCTTCTGTCACAAGAGGGCAATCACTTCCTCAATGTCAAGATTCAGTCTTTGCACCTAACAGCCTGGCATATTCTGTTTTAGACTCTGGAGGGTCTCAGCTTCCACAACAAGTTTTAAATGTTATTTTGGAGGCCAGGAGGCCTAGTACCAGGAAAGTTTACTCTGATAAATGGAGGAGATTTTTTATTTGGAGCAAAGGAAAGGACTTTGATGTCTCCAAACCTGATTT
Source organism: Protopterus annectens (assembly GCF_019279795.1). Taxonomy (NCBI): domain Eukaryota; kingdom Metazoa; phylum Chordata; order Ceratodontiformes; family Protopteridae; genus Protopterus; species Protopterus annectens. The sequence goes on from NC_056730.1 coordinate 807,270,277, forward strand.
AAGTGTTGCTCTTCAATATCTTACTGAGTTATTGGACAAGGGTTTGTCTTTCTCCTCGATAAAGATCCATGCTGCAGCCATTTCTGCTCACTATGATTGTGACCCTCCTTTATTCTCTCATCCTTTGTTTAAGCAATTTCTTAGAGGGCAAAGAATATAAGACCCCACGTAGAGCTCCTACTCCTGCTTGGGATCTCAATTTTGTGTTGGAAAAACTTACTCTACAACCTTTTGAGCCTGCAGCTACTGCCGAGTTAAAGTATTTGTCATGGAAAACTGCTTTTTGTTGGCCATTACCTCTGCAAGAAGGGTTTCTGAATTACAGGCCCTCATGGCAGTGGAGCCTTTCCTGATTTTTCATAAGGATAGGGTATCTTTGCACTAATCCTTCCTTTATGCCTAAAGTGGTTTCTAGTGTGGCCTTAAACCAAACTATTCATTTGCCTACTTTTATGCAAACCCCCAAAATAAAGGGAGAAAATTTTGCATACTTTGGATATTCACAGACAGTTGCGTTATTATTTGAGCAGAACCAAGGAGTTCAGACAGTCTCAGCAGTTGTTTGTTTCTTTTGCTTTGGGTTCACAGGGTAAACCTGTTTCAAAACAAACTATTTCTAAATGGATTGGGTTTTGTATTTCTTTCTGTTATTCCCATCATGGTAAGGAGATTCCTGCTGGAATCAGGCCTCATTCCACTAGGGCTACTGCTACTTCTACGGCCTTTCTTAGGGGTAGCTACAAAGACATTTTGGAGGCAGCTACTTGGAGTTCAGTGCATACTTTTTCTAAACATTACCACCTTCCTCTTTATTCTAAGTCTAGGGCTGGATTTGCTACTGCAATTTTACAGGGCATTTTAGCAGCCCCTAATGCTCTATGATTTTTACCAACCTCCCTTTCCCGTTGCTTTGGGATTCTACCCATAAGTAAGGACTGCAGCAATGTGAGATGAAGAACATAGTACAGTTTTGTACCTACCATAAATGTAGATGTTCAAAGATCCACATTGCTGCAGTCCAATTTACCCTCCCTCCTTCCCCACTGTAGTTTGACATGGTGCTATGCTTTAGGTGATGGTTGTTGTTGGGCTTGTTTTTGGGAGGTATTCTGTTTTTGGCTGTGGCCTTTCTTGTTTGGCCTTCTGACATCTGGGGCAAGAAAAGACTGAGGATATGACGTCGGTCATGCGCCTTTATACCCTGACGCTCTGATGTCAGATCTAGGCGCCCATGACCAACGTCAGCCTAATACTTTGGTATTCGGGCCGACCGAGGACAGCGGACTACCCATAAGTAAGGACTGCAGCAATGTGGATCTTCGAACATCTACATTTATGGTAGGTACAAAACTGTACTTTTCAAGGCAGTCTCTATGCACCATCAGTTCTTTGCACTTCCCTTTGGCTTATCTACTGCACCCAGGGTATTCACAAAGTGCGTGGCTCCAGCCATTGCATACTGCAGGCAGAGAAATATTCAAATTTACCCATACTTGGATGCTTGCCTGATTCAGGCAGACAGTCAGGAATTGCTACTTCAGCACCTGGCATGTGTAAAGAGACTTCTAACTTCTCTGGGGTACACCGCCAATGAAAAGAAATCATATCTGGTGCCCAGCCAACAGATTGTTTTCCTTGGAGCAGGCTTGAACACAACTTCCCAGATGGCATTCCGCACACCAGAAATGCAGGTTCATTTGACAAACTTCTTCAAACTAATGGCCACCAAGACCCATCTATCTGCAAGCCCTAGGGTACATGGCCTCATGCATTCTACTAATTCCATATGCAAGACTGCGTATGAGGAAACTTCTATGGTACTTAAAAAGTCTCTGGTGTCAACAGTCTCAGGACTTGGAAACACTGTTTCCTATCATTCCTTGTCTAAGGGCAGAGTTCCTTTGGTGGGCAGAGGCTTGCAACCACAACAAGGGACTTCCTTTCACTCAACCCCTCGCCGCCCAAAACCAGACAACAGGCGCACAAGACTATGCATGGGGGCTCACATGACAGGCAAATGCATTCAAGGCAAATGGAGCCCAGGGCAAATTCACCTGCATATCAATCAAAAAGAAATGTTAGCTGTACAGAATGCTCTGACAGCCTTCACATACCTTATCTTTCCAGGACAACTCTTGATAATGACAAACACTACCACAGTTATGTGGTACATAAACAAGCAGGGACTAACTCATTCCTACCCCCCTCTGCAGATCAGCCATGGCCCTTTGGAACACAGCCTTGAGCAACCAAGTGCACCTGGAAGCTCAATTCCTGCCAGGCAAACAAAATTCACTGGTAGACATGAGCAGAAATCTGGTCCCACAAGAGTGGAAACTGGAACCCAACTCATTCAAACTTCTAATCAACAGGTGGGGAACACCAGAGCTGGATCTCTTTGCCCCCCCCCCCAAACCATCATTTGAGCAAATCTTGCACCAAAAATCCCCACAGCCAAGCATGGCGAGTGGATACCCTATCCTTTACATGGGAAAACCTCTCAATTTATGCCTTCCCCCTCTGCCCCCCTCTCAAAAAGTACTACTCAAGATCAAGCAGAACAGACCAAGGACAATCCTTATTTGCGCTAGACTGGCCATGCCAACACTGGTACCCACTCCTATGCAGTCTGACAGCAGTGGCACCCTGGCACCTACATCAGACCCCCCCTCCCTGCTGTCCCAGCAGAGGGGCAGATTTTGCATCCTCAGCTGCAAACTATGAACCTTGCAGCCTTGCTTATTGCCTGAACACACCACCAGCAACCCTCAGCAAACAGGTGCTGGATGTCATCCTTGAGGCCAGAAGGTCTAGTACTAGGAAATCTTATTCAGAAAAGTGGAAAAGATTGAACCAGTCTCGAGGAAAGGACACTGCCGTTCCATCCTTACCTCTAATTCTAGATTATCTAACAGAGCTGCTCCACAAAGGCCCTTACTTCTCATCATTTAAGTTTCATGCCTTGCCCTTCTCAGCCCATTATAATACAGAGACACATCTCTTTTCTCACCCTCTGATCCAACAGTTCCTGAGAGGAGCTAACTATTTAAGACCCCCGAGGAGAGCTCCCACCCCTGCCTGAGACCTTAATTTTGTACTGGAGAGGCTCACGCTTCCCCCTTTTGAACCTGCTGCTATAGTGGAGTTAAATTTCCTCTCTTGGAAAACAGCATTATTTCCAGCCATCACTTCAGCGAGAAGAGCTGTAGAACCCTTCCTTATTTTCCAGCTGACAGGGTCTCCATCAGGACTAACCCATCATTCATGCCCAAGGTGGTATCCAGTGTGGCTTTAAACCAATCCATTCATTTATCAACCTTTTTCCCTAATCCTCTGAATAAAGGGGAGAAGATCCTGCACTCCTTGGATGTGCACAGTCGGTTCAAGTTCTGCCTTGACAGGACTAAGCCTTTCAGAAAATCTAACAAGCTGCTAGTTAGCTTTGCTACAGGGGTGGGCAAGGCCATTTCAAAGCAAACCATTTCCAAATGGATAGCACTCTGCATCATTTTCTGCTATGAACACCATGGAAAACCTGTCCCACAGGGGATCAGAACTCATTCCACTAGGGCTACCTGTACTTCTACAGCATTTCTCAGGGGAGTCCCTACCAGGGACATCCTGGAAGCTGCAATCTGGAATTCTGTACACACCTTCACCATGCATTACCACTTACCAGACTTTTAAAAATCCAGAGCTGGATTTGACACAGCAAATACTGCAAGGCTTGGGGTTCATGACCTCCTGCATTCTACTAATTCCATATGCAAGACTGCATATGAGGAAACTACAATATCTAAAAAGCCTATGGTGTCAACATTTTCAGGACCTAGAAGCAATGATTCCTGTCATACCTTGCCTGCGGTTAGGGTTCCTCTGTTGGGCAGAGGCCTGCCACCAAAATAAGGGACTACCATTCACTCTACCCCCTGCCGCACAATCCCTAACAACAGATTCATCAGACTATGCATGGGGGACTCACCTGGCAGGGAAGTGCATTCAGGGCAAATGGAACCCTAGTCAAATGCACCTACATATCAGTCAGAAAGAAATGTTAGCTGTACAAAATGCTCTGACAGCCTTCAAGGACCACATTCTTCCAGGACAATTAATGGTAAAGACGGACAGCACCACTGTTATGTGGTACATAAACAAACAGGGGGGCACCCATTCTTACCCCCTCTGCAGACTAGCCATGGCTATGTGGAACACAGCCTTGAGTTACCAAGTGCATCTACAGGCTCAATTCCTGCCAGGAAAAATAAATACACTGGCAGACAAACTAAGCAGAAATCTCATGGACCCACACGAGTGAAAACTGGAACCAAAGACTTTCAACATGTTGACAAACAAATAGGGGTACCCAGATATAGACCTGTTTGCCTCCCCCCAGAACTACCAGTTGGACAAATTCTGCACAAGGACTCCTCACAAACAAGCTTGGAAAGTGGATGCTCTGTCCTTCAGCTGGAAAAATGTATTAGTTTATGCCTTTTCTCCTCTGCCTCTCCTACCCAAGGTACTACTAAAGATTAAACAGGACAAACCAAGGATTATACTGATTGCACCAGACTGGCCATGCCAACACTGGTGTACCCCCTCTTGTGCAGTGTGTCATTGCTGCCTCCATGGCACCTACCTCAGACCCCTACTCTGTTGTCTCAACAGGAGAATTGGATTCGGCACCCTCAGCTTCAAACCCTGAACCTGGCAGCCAGGCTAATTACCTAATCTCTCTGCTACTATCCCTCAGTAAACAAGTGTTGGATGTCATTTTGAAAGCAAGGAGGCCTAGTGCTAGAAAATCTTATGCTGAAAAATGGAAAAGATTCTGTGCCTGGAACCAAATTCAAGGGATGGGCACAGTAGTGCCCAATTTACTTCAGATTCTTCAGTACTTAACTGAGATGCTTCACAAGGGCCCTTCTTTTTCCTCTATTAAAATTCACGCCACGGCCATTTCAGCTCGTTAAAACACAGAACCTCTCCTCTTCTCTTACTCACTGCTCAAGCAGTTCATTAGAGGGGCCAAAAACTTAAGACCACCCAGGAGAGCCCTAACTCCAGCCTGGGACCTCAACTTTGTATTGGAAAAAACTCACTCTTCCTCCTTTTGAGCCAGCTGCAAGTGCAGATTTAAAATTCCTTTCTTGGAAAACAGAGTTCCTTTTAGCAATCACTCCAGCAAGAAGGGTATCTGAATTACAGGCCCTTATGTCGTTGGAGCTTTTCATCATCTTTCATATGGACAGGTTTTCCCTCAGGACCAATCCCGCTTTCATGCCCAAGGTGGTATCCAGTGTGGTTCTTAATCAGTCCATTCATTTGCCTACCTTCTTTTCTAATCCACAGAACAAAGGGGAACGGATACTGCGCTCCTTAGATGTGCACAGACAACTTAGATTTTACTTGGACAAGACTAAACTTCAAAGGAAATCTGAACAACTGCTGGTGGCATTTGCTGCAGGGGCAGAGGGAAAGGCTATTTCAAAGCAAACCATTTCTAATTGGATAGGCCGTTGCATTCTTTTCTGCTATAAGCACCATGGAAAACCTATCCCACAGGGGATTAGACCCCATTCAACCAGGGCTGCATCTACCTGTACAACCTTTCTCAGAGGTGTACCTACCAGGGACATCCTAGAAGCTGCTACCTGGAGTTCTGTACATACTTTCACCAAGCATTACCATTTACCAATTTTCTTTAAATCCAAAGCTGGCTTTGCCACTGCAGTCTTGCATGGCCTTATAGCTGGTCCTAATGCTATCTAAATGCCTCCTCCCATCCTTAGCTTTGGGAATCTACCCAAATGTGATGACTGCAGCAGTGAAACGCGAAGAACATAGTAAAGTTGTGTACACTTACCATAAATGTAGATGTTCGAGTGTATTCACTGTTGCAGTCCTGGTTACCCTCCCTCCAGCCCCCTGACTTCTTTTGGCTATACTTTTACTCTCCTTTACTATGCTTAAAAGGTTTTTGGTGTATTTGCTTTTTTTGTTGGCGGTGTAACCTTGTATGTATGTATTTAATTGCTTTCCATTAGGTGGGGCACCTGACATCTGGGGCAAGAAAAGCTGATGTAATTGCGTCGGCTTCATCCTTTATACCTCTAACTACCTGACGTCACGGAAGATGAGACAGCATCCGACGCTGGACCCAAGACTTTGGTAATCAGGCCAACTGAGGGCTACTGCAAGCAGATAACCCAAATGTGATGACTGCAACAGTGAATACACTTGAACATCTACATTTATAGTAAGTGTACACAACTGTACTTTGTCCATTTTCATTCTTCAACTTCCCACCCACCAACCACCCAACCCTTTTCTCAGCAAAGTTCTGGAAGAATGAGATAATGTATGGACATCGCTGTCCTTTATGCTGAGCTTCAGATATAGCTCCTTCTGTAGGATTTATCCAAATGTATGTGTATTTATGCATACACATTGGCGGATATCACTTTAGGGCAATCAGCAAACAAGATCTGAGGTATTTTAGGGGGTTGGTGCATTATGGGTAAGGGAAAAGCTTGAGAGCTTTTTGGTTACCACGAGCTTTAGTAGCGGCCAAGTCGGATCCGATAACAGCTGAAAAATGAAAATGGACGAAAATGGATAATACAGATGGAACATTATGGTGAGTACATAACTACTTTTTTGCACCTAAAAAGTGCTAATTGTGTTATCTCCTTGAGCTTTTTGTTCTCAAAATCTAAACTACTATAAATCAGTGGCGCTTGCATATTTTTTGTCCATTTGCTATTACTTTCTTTGTTACAACACATGTGAGAAACATGCAGCTATGTGTAGAGAGGCAATGAGTGAGTATAAGGAGTTTATTATCTGAAATGCACAAATCTGCATGTGTACATTTTTGGCAAAACATTTCTGAAGGTACAGGCTAAAAAAGGGGGTAGGGGACTTGCTGAATTACATGCTTATCTTTGAAATGTATCAGGAGGAAACCTAAGAATTATGTGAAAACTGACAGCGTTTCTGTTGTATAGTTGTGGTCTCTCCGTCTGTTTGCTGAACTGTGCCGTGGTCCTACTTGGGCTTGTATGTATGCACCAAAACAGAAGTGCTCTGTGTTCCTCTTTTTTATGTAGGCATACTTTATTTTACATTTTAAAATGCAGATTATTTGCTGCCTTATGGCCTAATGGTGGAGTGCAAGTAATTTCCTTGTATATTGTACTGTGTTTCATTATCTGCTGATCAGTTCTGAAATTAGAGTTTAGTAAAGCTTAACAAATCAGTGCTCATTCTTTTAAATTTTAGTTTTGCTTCTCAGTTTGTAGTGTGCGCATATATTTATATTCCGTAATGTACACGTGCTGTGAAGAAGATTTAGATTGTGGCTAAGTTGTGAGCTCTGGCTGTGTCTGCTTTTACAGATGTGCATTGTGCAAATACTGTTAAGCAGTGCTTGACGTGTTTTAATAAACTTGTGTTTGCAGGTGGTATCATGGTAAATTGGACCGTACAATTGCTGAAGAGCGTCTTCGCCAGGCAGCAAGATCTGGGAGTTACCTAATCAGGGAGAGTGATCGGAGGCCAGGTTCTTTCGTGCTGTCCTTTCTTAGTAAGACAAATACTGTCAGCCATTTCAGGTGAGCAACAGATATCGTACTGTACCGTTTTGTTAGTCATTTATGATGATGATGTGGTATGCTTTACAGGAAGTATTTTCATTCTGTTTTTATTTGAAACTATTAAATATGAGAGGAGTGCATCTCATAAATATTCAGGGATGTGTATATTCCACCATAGCTTATCCAGGACAAGTATGTGAAGTGTGAGAAGTACAAAAGCAATGCTGGTTCATTTTTTTTACAATATTAAGTGAAAAGGTAGCCTGTTCTTAAATGACCAAGTAAGATGGTTTCAGCAGACCTGTATACTTTGTCCGTATATTTTTGCCATGAAGACATTCTACAGACTATTACCGTTTACCCTGTATATTCAGAAAAGGAAATTCTAAAAGAAAAGTGGTCTCTTATAGATGCAATACACTCGTAATAGCTGAAGTCTTCAACATGCAGTGGATGCTTGGTTTCATTGTGAATACTGGAGACCAGTGATGGTGGCAATAGTAATGTAGAGGACAGTAACGCAGTGCAGTACAGTCTTTGTCTTCCATTTTGCTGCATCTGTCTGGATCTTCACACAGTTGATTTCGTAATTCAACCAGACTGTTATTTTTCACTGTACTGTACTTTTCCTTGAGGTGTTTTCCAGTTCTGACAGCAGTATCATGCACTTGAGTACAGGATCAAGCATTATTTGTGGATTCACTGCAGATTTCTATAATAGTTTTTATTTTATTTATTTATTTATTTAACATTTGTTGACCGGGAATGTCCGACTAGGTTCCACAGAGCCTGTTTTCAGCGGAGGCCCGGGGAGAAATGCTCCAGATGTAGTGCTCCAGAATAGTGATGGAAGTTATTTTGTCTCTCTCAGTACAGGACGTGGAAGAATACATTAATTCAGGCATAAATTATATGCTGTACTTTCCAACTTTTACCCATAGCTCTCAACCTTCCATCCCCAAAATGAGGAACACCAGCCCTCATAATGTGGAACAGATGGGCAAAATGTGAAACACATACTAATGGCATGCTAACAGCTTTAATTAGGAAAGTCATAGGATGGTTACAATATGATGGTTTTACTTGTATTAATTCATTAAAAATATCTTTTATGATTCATTTGTATTTACCATGGATATCAGTTCATAACACAGAATGTGTGTCAGACCCTCTCAGTGTGGAACTTTGAAGAACATGAGCATTTTAAGACCCCAAATGAGGTACGTTCCTCATAATGAGATACACCTGAAAACTGTCCTTTAACCCCCTAGCTGTTACAACAGCAGCAATTTGAAGACCTCCCCCAGCACACACACACAAAACAGTGCAGTTCATCTCTAATGAGGACTGGAATTCTACTTGCCCTGACCCTTTTTATGAGAGTATTCATGTGGCATGCAGTAGAACCACACTGGATATAGGCATGTATGTTTCCTTTCGCTCCACCGTAGTACACTTCCAATGTGTGCTGCTTTAGGGGCATGCCTTTTATAGGCTGACTCTCTGCTGCTGTTGTAGTTCTTCCCAGTTTTTTTTTCCTTGAAGCTTAGCAGGCAGCTAGCATTAGCTGCTTATTCCTCCCTTCCCTGGCCGTTCTTGTGGCACCCAAACTCTTATCAGTCTCTGTTCACCATTAGCACAGGTGCATTCCCTACTTCTGTTCTATTAGTCCGGTTTTGACATTTCTTTGTTCTGCTAATTTAGGTAGGTGTCTTTGTCACAATATCTTTCAGCATTGTGTAGGGTATGATAGGCCAGGCACATAAGCAAGCTAAGTATAAGTAGACATTCAAGCAAGGTATACTTCAGATGAAACATTAATTTTACATAATCTGCCCAAAAATTGATAGCTAGCCAAGAAGAACACAGATGTGGCTTGCAGTGAGCATTTCTCTGAACTTGTAAATTTTTGTAGAACTGTGGTGTCTTGGATTAATTCACCTTGGGTTTCTACTTAATACCAGAATATGAACTTGCTCAGTGATACCTAGCAATTCCTCTTGCGGATTGTGGTGTGTAACACAAGGCAATAGCCTCATTTTGATTGGGGGAGTGTTGCTGCATAGTTGATGACTTGCTTTTGTAACTGTGTTATGTAGGCAAGGCAGTCTCCAGTTGGATTGTGGGGCAGAGGACATTTGGAAGAATGTGTTGGCTCTGCCATCTGCCATGGAAGAAGGGACAGCAACCGATGCAGGACCCAAGACTTTGTTAATCAGGCTGACTGAGGGCAACCTGCCAGCAGATTACCCAAATGTAATGACTGCAGCAGTGAATACACTCGAACATCTACATTTAACTTTGGGTGCTGGGATAAGTGTTTAAAGTGCTTTTCACTGTTTTTTTTTTTTTTTTTTAATGAAAAAATGGCTGCATTTTCAAAACCTTCCTGAGGATGTCAAAGCTGAAAATTTGAATTCTCTCTCTCAGATGAAGAGCTAGTTTTTTTTGACCATCTGTTGTAGAGTTTTTAAAAAGTGTGATGAGAAAGATAAGCTGGTTCAGGAATTTCCAAAGGTTTTTCAGCTTTCTTTCTCAGTTTGTCAAGCATTTTTTGCTACCTCTACATCTCTGTGGAACTGGCAAGCGCAGCAAGCTGCTTGTAAGCAAAAGTTGAAAAAGCTAGAGCAGGGGTTTCTAAAAAGAAAGGAGGAGCTCCCCTTAGAACAAAGGACAGTCTAAGTCTGAATGACTGTCTACAAGACCTTCCTCCACTTTACGACTGTGGCAAACCAGTAAGCCTTCCAGAAAGTCTGAACCTTCATTTCTCTCTCTTTGGCAGCAGACAGTCTCAAGCAGTTGATTTTTGAAGGTAATCCATTAAGGTTACTTAAGGCAGTGGGGAGTCTTTCCCTCCTTTCCAAGTGATTATGCCTCATCTCCCAGATCATAGTCTTCTTTTTCCTTCAGGCCAGTCAGCACCTGTTGACTCAGAGTGATAGAAGTGGTCCTTCCTCTTCAGCTAGAAGAAAGGTTTTATTTAGTAGTGTTTCTGGTGCCAGAGAAACAATTTTCTTGAATATCAGATGTTAAGTTGTCTATCTCGCCTTTATTCTTGCTGTTTGGGATCAGAGCTGATCCTCGGCTCCGACTCTGCCATCTTCAGTAGCTTGAGAGCTGTTTACTGGCTCGAGGCTACCCCTTATCCCATAATGCCTAGTGATAGCTTCCCAGATCTCATTTGCCGCTTCAGCTGCAAGGGTGTCGATTTTCTGGCTCAGGCTCATATATTTAACTTTTTGTGCAAACTTACCTTTAGAATTTAAAATTTCTAGTATCTTTTCTATTTAAAGTTAGTTATACATGTTGTAGCTATTTTTTCTATAGTGTCTCTCCCTTTTTGACAGAACTCGTTTAAGTTGGAGAGTTGTCCTTATCCCTCCCCCATCCTTAGGTTAGCCGTTTAACTTAAAGGCTCTCCTATTTCTTTTTCCCCTTATTGTAAAAAAAAATAAAAAAATATAATATTTAATTTTATTATGTTAGATTTCCTTCATAGTTATAGATACTACTGGTGTGTTTTGTCTAGTGTAGTACTGTTTTTTTGTCAGTATTTACTTACTTAGTCTTCATTTTTTGGTACAGTCATGTCTAAGGAAGCTAAGATTTCTGGATTCAAGAAATGTGGCTCATGCTGTCAGAAAATGTCTCTGACAGATGGACATGCTAGTTGCATCTATTGGTTGTGCGCTGATGTCCTTCATGGATGCATCTGCAGTCATAACAAGTGGGTTGTCCTGTCGTCAGGCAGCCCTGCAGTCGGCCGGATTCCAAAGTCCGGGTCCGGCTTCGGCTGATGTCGCACTCCACCCGACGTCATCTCTGCTGGTCTTCGGGTATAAAAGCATCAGCCGACGCCATTTTCCTCAGTCTTTCTTGCCGCGTGGCGCCCGAAGCAGAAGCTGTTCGCAAGTGCCGGTCGGTCGGATCCAGAGATTACTTCTACCGAATACTACTTCGAAGACTTCTAAAGCTAAGTACCCCGTTGGGGACTCTTTCTTGCCTCAGCCGATGTCAGAAAAAGTTAACAATTGTTTAACCTGTGGGAAACAAATACCTCATAAAGATTTCCACTCTTACTGTCTGCCTTGTTTAGGCCCAGCCCACGACGTAGCAGCCTGTTCGCCTGTGCTCTTTCAACCGACGAACGCTTAGGCGTCGGTCGGAGTTTGCAGAACAGTTTTTCGGTACTGATTTTGCGTACATTATGCCGCCGGATCCTCCGACTACCCCCAAAAACGCAAAGATAAAGACCGACACTCGCGGTCCGCGGGTTCGGCCGAAACCACGGCAAAGCAAACCGAGTGTCTCGGTTTCGCCGAAACCGAGAAAACTGCTCAAAGTACAGCTGAACCTATTCTTACAACTGAGGCCCCTGCTACAATTCTTGAATCGACCTCAGAAATTTTACCCACTACGGTGGTTGACTTATCAGACACCATCCCTTGGATGTCTCTACCCCAGCACGTGGTGCTGCTAGGCCTCCAGCAGCCATGTCCATTAAGGCCTTCGCCAGGGCTAAAGCAGCCAAGACTACTAAATCAGTGCCTGTTAAACCCCCCTCATCCAGGCCCTCTTCTAGTTCTCAAATGCTTTCTTTGGCAGAAGATTTAATTTCTTTAATTAGAGGATCTCAATCTCACCCAGACAGGGCCTCTCAGCCCCAGAGAAGAGACCTAGGGCAGAGCCCCTGAGCCAGTGTCTTCTGATGATTCTGCTGATGAATCAGACATAACTGACCAGCCTGAGGCTCCCTTTTCCAATTTTGAAGATTCTGATGCTGAAGAATCCATTCCAGCTGCTTCCCCACCAGAAGAATTCTCCTTTGGAGAAACTTTGCATGCCATGAGAACAGTTCCAATGGCAGCAACAGGATTTTCAGACTCCAGAAAAGACTTAGGACCTTTCTGCACCTCCCACAGCACAGGCCCTTAGCTATACCTCCTGTTCTCTCTGTGGTGGATGATGCTTTCAATGATGTTTGCTCCGCTCCAGATTCTTTACCCCCCAGCCCCTGCCAAACCAGACAGATTTTACAGGGTGCCAGATACTCATCACCACCTTTACAAGGCCCCTCTTGCAGACCCAGAAACTATATCCCAGGGTCCCAAGGCAGTAGCCGCAACCACAGCTAAAAACCCTATTCCTTCTGAAAGGGAAGCAAGGTCACTAGACAGATGGGGTAAAAGGTCTACACTTCAGCTACTCTCTCAGCTAGAGCTTTAAACTGTCAGTTTCACATGATACAATACCAAGAGTTTATGCTTGATCAGTTAACTAAAAAGCTAACTACTGATGAATCTCTTGATAAGAAATATGTATTAGAGATGGTAAATAACATACAACAGGTTAGCAACCATTCCTTAAAATGTGGCTATGATGCACTGGAGGCTTCATTTAGATCAGCCATGACAGGCACAGTGATAAGAAGACATGCATGGCTAAAGGAACAAGCTTTACCGGATCATGTTAAAGCTAAGTTGCTAGATGCTCCTATGGACAAGACAAGTTTGTTTGGTACACCTGCCCAGCAGGTTATGAAGAAAATGGAAGAAAAGGCAAAATCTGTTCAAACTGTTAAAGATTTCCTGCAGGTTCAACCCCAAGGTTTAGCAGGAACTGGCCTGCCAAAATTGGTCCTTTCCTGACTCCACAAAATTTCAAAGGGGCAGGAATAGACGTTCCAGAGGCAGAAACCAATCCAGAGGAGGTGCCTACAGAGGACGACAGTGGCAAGGTAACAACAGAGGCACAGACACAGCCACTGCCACTACATCAGCACAACCACAGTGACTTAATCCTAAATCCGCCTACCAGGGAACAAATAGCAGCTCCTCTAGGCGGAAAGTTAACCTTATTTTCAAAGAACTGGCACTACATAACAAAAGACAAGTGGATTTTACAAACCATAGATCAAGGTTACCGGTTTCACTTCCACACTTTACCAGTCAAAAGAGGAATGCCAAATCTACCTCCAAATCAAAAACAGAGGCTCTACGCCAGATAATGGAGTTAGCAAACATGAGAGCTGTGGAAAGAGTGCCAACAGCAGAACAAGGAAAGGGGTTCTACTCCAGACTATTCCTAGTTCCAAGAAAGGAAAAAGTTGGAGACCAATTCTCGACCTGTCCACCTTAAATACATACATCATTGTCCCAAAATTCAAAATGCTGACCCTACAGCAACTTCTTCCCATGCTGGGCAAGGAGTCTTGGCTGGTAACTCTAGATCTCAAGGAGGCATACCTGCACGTCCCAATTCGACCAATCTGCAGAAGATACCTCAGATTTCTTGCAGGATCAGAGCACTATCAATTCTCAGCATTGCCCTTTGGCTTATCTACTGCCCAGAGTATTCACAAAATGCCTGGCATCAGTAATCGCCCATTGCAGACTACAGGAATTCAAATTTACCCATACCTGGACGACTGCCTGCTACAAGGGGACAACAAAAGCAAGCTGACAACAGATTTACAAAGGGTCATTTACTTGCTACAAGGACTGGGATACACAGTCAATTTACAAAAGTCAAGGCTGATACCATCCCAAACAAGGACATTCTTGGGCTGAATTGGACACAGTACAACAAATGGCATTCCTGACTACAGAAAAACAAAAAGAACTTCCTCTTTACTTCTTGGCACTAACAAAACTGAACAAGTTAACAGCAAGAAAATTTCTACAGGCCTTGGGCTTCATGGCATCATGCATAATCTTGGTCCCATTTGCCAGACTACATATGAGGAAACTACAGTGGTACCTAAAGAATTTATGGTCCCAACACAGACACAGTCTAGAAACAGAAATCCCACTAATTCCATGCTTAAAACAGGAGTTCCTATGGTGGGCTCAGGCATGCCAGTCAAACCCAGGCCTGCCCTTCCGCAGATGTCAACCAAGCCAGACCATCACAACAGACGCTTCAGACCTAGGATGGGGGCCCACATGCTGGACAAATGCGTGCAAGGATTGTGGACACAGGATCAAATTCACCTGCACATCAATCTAAAAGAAATGCTGGCAGTAAAACTGGCAATCCAAAAGTTCAAACCATTCCTCAAAGAGGGCCAGTTGATGATAAGGACAGACAACACCACAGTCATGTGGTACATCAACAAACAGGGAGGCACTCATTCATACCCCTATGCAGAATGACCTTGGAGCTGTGGACCCTGGCACTCAGCTACAACATTCAGTTACAGGCAATATTTGTACCGGGAAAGACAATACTCTAGCAGACATACTAAGCAGAACCACTGGATGCCCACGAATGGAAGCTGCACCCGGACATCTTCAAGACCATCTCAAAGAAATGGGGAATGCCACAGATAGACCTATTCGCATCACCTCTCAATCACCAGCTCAAAAAATTCTGCACAAGGACATTCCACCCACTAGCATGGAAAGTGGACTCACTCTCCTTCAACTGGAAAGGCCTAACAGCATATGCATTCCCTCCTCTTCCTATGATACACAAGGTACTACTAAAAATCAAGGAAGAACGTCCAAGGATAATCCTGATAGCCCCAAACTGGCCAAGACAACACTGGTACCCACTACTGAAGAGCATGTCTCGGAACAACATCTGGCCAATACCCTGATGCCTTTGATGTTAACTCAGAACAACTACAGCATCATACATCCAAACCTAAAACGCTGCAACTGACTGCATGGAACATCACATAGCAGCAGCTAATCCAGAACTTTCCCAAAGAGTTAAAGACATTATTCTTGAAGCACGCAGACCTTCAACAAGAAAGAACTATGCTGGAAAATGGAAAAGGTTTGTCATTTGGAGTACCGACAGAGGAAAAGATGTGTCAAACATAGATATGCCTAACATTCTGGAGTATCTGGCGGAACTTCTTCATTCAGGCCTGTCCTACTCCTCCATCAAGATACATGCATCAGCTATTTCAGCAGAATACAGCTTTGATCCTGCTGTTTTTCACCCTTTGCTCAGGCAGTTCCTCAGAGGAATCAAGAATGTAAAACCTCCCAGGAAACCACCATTACCAGCTTGGGACTTAAACTTTGTGCTAGAAAAGTTGACACTAGCACCCTTTGAACCAGCAGCAACAGCAGACCTACAACACCTGTCATGGAAAACTGCTTTCCTACTGGCAATTACTTCAGCAAGGAGGGTTTCAGAACTACAGGCCTTAATGGCAGTGCAACCCTTCCTAATCTTCCACCAAGATAGAGTGTCCTTGAGGACTAATCCTACATTTATGCCTAAGGTGGTATCCAGAGTATCTTTAAACCAGGCAATCCACCTACCTTCCTTCTTTCCCAACCCACAAAACAGAGGGAAAGAATACTGCATACCTTGGATGTACATAGACAGCTACGCTACTACTTGGACAGAACAAAAATAGCAGAAAGACTGACCAACTTTTTGTAGCCTATGCAACAGGAAGGGAAGGAAAAGCTATTTCCAAACAGACAATCTCCAAATGGATAGGAAATTGCATACGATACTGTTACTCCTTCCATGGAAAACCAATTCCACAGAACATAAGACCTCATTCTACAAGGGCAACAGCCACTACCACAGCCTTCTTACGAGGAGTGGCAACCAAAGACATTATTGAGGCGGCTACTTGGACCTCCGTGCATACATTTGCCAAGCATTATAATTTGCCTCTTTATTCCAGATCCCGAGCAGGGTTTGCCACTGCTGTACTGCAAGGGATCTTAAACACACCATAATCTACCTTTTTCCTCCTCCCCTAGTTGGCTATGGTATTCTACCCACTTGTTATGACTGCAGATGCATCCATGAAGGACATAGTACAGTTTTGTACCTACCATAAATGTAGATGTCCGAACTGGATAGCATCTGCAGTCAGGATTACCCTCCCTCCTTCCCCTCTGTGGTACTCCTAGGGTGTTTACCCTCCTAATAGCTAGCTGTTGGGGGGGAGTCTTTTATGGTGTATTTGTTTATTGTTGTGTTTACCTCTATCTATTTGGAAACATTGGCATCTATCCAAATTTTACCCTGCAAGAGGGCTACTGGCATCTGGGGCAAGAAACACTGAGGAAAATGGCGTCGGCTGATGCTTTTATACCCGAAGACCAGCAGAGATGACGTCGGGTGGAGTGCGACATCAGCCGAAGCCGGACCCGGACTTTGGAATCCGGCCGACTGCAGGGCTGCCTGACGACAGGACAACCCACTTGTTATGACTGCAGATGCTATCCAGTTCGGACATCTACATTTATGGTAGGTACACAACTGTACTTTCACCTGCAGGACTCTTGTTCTATTTGCCATGCTTTTAGTCCAAGAGTCCTTCAAGAGCGTAAGAACAAACTGATTCTTTAGGGGTCTGTTAAAACCCCAGGATTCACCAGCAAAGAGTTCACAGCCAGTGAAATCCCCAAAATCCACTAAGCCATCGGCTCCACCCTCGGAGCCGACTCCTGTGCAGGATTTATCTTCTAAGTCTGTTCCGGCTGGCACCGACAAGACAACCTCCCCGGATGCTTCGGAGCTGTTGCGGAGCCACAAGAGGCTGAGGTCCCCTTCCTTAAAGTCTGTGCATTCGGCTCCTCGGTCTCCATTACTTCAAAGTGAGCGTAGCCACCGATCCTCTTACTCCTCTCGATCCTCTAGGTTGTCTGATCATGATGTGGAGAAGAGTAGTCAGTAGGTTGCTAAAGTCACAGGCACTAGCTAAATCCAGCCCTCCTCAACAGGTATTGGCTCTGTCCACTTCACTTGATGATGATGTTCATGTTTCACTGTTGCAGTCATTACATTTGGGTAATCCTGCTGGCAGGTTGCCTTCAGTCAGCCTGAATTCCAAAGTCCTGGGTCCTGTGTCGGCTGTTGTTGCCCCTTCCCTGATGTCAGGTCGTCAGGGGTATAAAAGAAGCAGCCAACGCCATTTTCTTAAGTCTTTCTTGCCGCACGTTGCCCGAAGCAGAAGCAGTTTGCAAGTGCTGGTCGGCCGATTCCTGAGATTTTCATGTTCGAGTTTCAGACCCGAAGTCTTAAATAAAGCTAAGTACCCCGTTGGGGAAACTTTTTTCTTGTTCCAGACCAATGTCAGAAAAAGTTAATAATTGTATTTCTTGTGGGAAGCAAATACCTCATAAGGACTTTCATTCTTACTGTATTTCTTGCCTAGGCCCTGATCACAACGTTTC
Source organism: Protopterus annectens (assembly GCF_019279795.1). NCBI lineage: Eukaryota > Metazoa > Chordata > Ceratodontiformes > Protopteridae > Protopterus > Protopterus annectens. The sequence continues at coordinate 807,288,032 of NC_056730.1, forward strand.
TGGTTGTCGGTTTTGTGCTAGATTTAACCAATGCACTATTAAGCGTCGGTATGATTTTGCTTTGAACCACTTTGGACGCAGGTTTGATTATCCAGAAATGTCTTTGGAAAGCCATCTGACTACCGGAGTTCACAAAAAACACAAAGAAAAAGAAAGACACCCTAGGCCCAAAACCGACGACAAAGCGGAGTCGGCCATGCCGCTGGAAACTCAAGGTATTGAAGCCTTGGACGCTAATCCTTCAGATGGGTCCGGAGCCGCTGAGCAGGCACCGGCTTCTGAGGGTGTATTCAGACCCAAACATCTATACATTAAACCGACTTCAAAGGCAAAGACTAAAGCTCCTTCAAAGGCAAAGAAGCAAACTCAAGAACCACGTGGACAGGCCTCCATGCCCAAAAAACAGATGCTGAAAATGGCCGAAGATTTGATTACCTTGATCAGGTGTTCCCATCCCCCTCCTGATAAGAAGCCTAGGCAAGAGACTGACTATGAATCTTCAGATCAGGTTTCCATTTCTTCTGATTCCTCTTCTGATCAGGTATATTCCCCCCCACCCCCAATGAGGATTCTGATGCTGAAGAATCCATACCTTCAGCTTCTCCTCCTGAGGACTATTCCTTTGGGGAAACCTTACATACCATGAGGAAGCATTTCCACTGGGAGAGCCAAGATTTTTCAGAATCTAAAAAGAGGCTCAGGGACTTCCTGTTACTACCTCAGCACAAGCCACTTGCCATCCTCCCTGTGTTAGACACTGTAGATGATGTGTTTTCCAAGTCTAGCCTTACCTCTGACTCCTTACCTCCAGCTCCTGTTAAGCCTGATCGATATTACAGGGTTCCTGACTCACATAAATTCCTTTTTAAAAACCCTGCTGCAGACCCAGAAACTATTTCTCAGGGTCCCAAGGGAGTTAAGGCTTCTGCTGCAAAAAACCCTACCCCTTCTGACAGTGATTCTAGGGCACTGGACAGATGGGGAAAAAAGGTTTACACATCTGCTACCTTGGCTATAAGGGCCTTAAACTGTCAGTTTCAGCAACATGTCATGGCTTTGCTTAAAGAGAACATGTTGTTAAACTCTGAATGTGCAGAAAACAAGGATATGCAGGATATATTGCATGCAGCTAAACAAGTTGGAAAGCATACTTTGCAATGTGGTTTTGATTCTTTAGAGGCCTCCTGCAGGGCCACAGTTACAGGTTCTGTAATTAGAAGGCATGCTTGATTAAAGGAACAAAATCTGCATTAGTAGACATTGGCCAACAAAGAATTGGTCCTTTCCTGTGTCAGACAGACCTCAAAGGGGCAGACCCAGACGCCCTAGAGGCAGATCCCAGGCACAAGGTTCATACAGGTCAAAGCAATGGGGTGCTTCTACCTCCAAAAGTGGAGAAGACAAATCACAACCTTACAGGAAACAGTCCCAATGACTTCCCCTGCCTACACCAAGAACTTACTTCCTGGCAGCACCCCTAGGGGGAAAATTAGCACTTTTTCTCAAAATTGGCACATTATAACCCAGGACAAGTGAGTTCTAAATATCGTGTCACAAGGCTACAAGTTCCATTTCCATACCCTGCCAAAGGCAAACGGCTGGCCATATCTGCCAAAAAATCAATGGGCAGGGGCACAAAAACAAGTCTCATCCCTCATGGACATGAGGGCCATTCAACAAGTGCCAGAGCAAGAGCGGGGGCAAGGATTTTACTCAAGACTGTTCTTGGTGCCCAGAAAGGACAAGGCCTGGAGGCCAATACTGGACCTATCGATTCTGAACGCATTCCTGGATATACCAGAATTCAAAATGTTGACTTTGCAGCAGCTTCTGCCCATGCTGGGAAGAACGCTTGGCTTGTAACTTTAGACCTAAAAGAGGCATACCTGCATGTCCCAATCAGACAAATATGTAGAAGATACCTCAGATTCAAGGCTGGCTCAATGCATTAACAATTCTCTGCACTGCCCTTTGGCTTATCTACTGCGCCCAGTGTCTTTACAAAGTGCCTGGCACCAGTAATTGCATTCTGCAGACAAAGAGGAATACAAATATACCCTTACTTGGACGACTGTCTAATTCAAGCAGAGAACAAGGACATCCTTTTACAGCATCTGGAGTTTGTGAAAAAACTTCTAACATGCCTAGGGTACACAATCAACGAAAAGAAATCAAAACTAGTACCCTCTCAAACGATAATATTCCTGAGTGCAAGCTTAAATATAACTGCCCAGATGGCTTATCTCACGCCAGACAAAGGCAACTGACTACCTATTTCAACATGTTAGCAACAAAGGCCCAGTTATCTGCAAGAAAAATTCTGCAGGCTTTGGGCTTCATGGCATCCTGCATCCTATTAATTCCATATGCAAGACTGCATATGAGGAAACTTCACTGGTACCTAAAAAGTGTTTGGACTCAACATTGCCACAGCCTGGAAACCGTAATTACTCTCATTCCCTGCCTGCAATAGGAGTTTTGATGGTGGGCAAAGGCTTGTCACTAAAACAAGGGACAGCCATTCACATTACCCCCAGCCAGACAGACACTAACAACGGATGCATCAGATTATGCCTGGGAGGCCCACATGGCAGAAAGATGCATTCAGGAAACATGGACCTCAAACCAAATGCATCTACATATCAGTCAAAAAGAGATGCTAGCTGTTCAAAATGCACTGACAGCCTTCAAGGACCTACTTCATCCAGGACAACTACTGATAAAGACAGACAACACCACGGTCATGTGGTATATAAACAAGCAGTGGGGCACACATTCTTACCCCCTTTGCAGACTAGCTATGACTTTGTGGGACACAGCATTGACTTACCAAGTACATCTGCAGGCACAATTCCTGCCAGGAAGGAAAAATACTCTGGTAGACTAAGCAGAAACCTCATGGATCCCCACGAGTGGCAGCTGGATCCACATGTCTTCAACATGATAACAAGGAAATGGGGATGCCCGGACATAGATCTATTTGCCTCCACTTACAACTACCAAATAAAGAGATTCTGCACAAGGATTTATCACAGACAAGCATGGAAAGTGGGACGCCCTATCCTTCAGCGGGAAAAACCTATCAGTATATGCCTTTCCCCCTCTGTATCTCCTCCCCAAGGTACTCTAAAGGTCAGACTGGAGAAGCCAAAGATGATTCTGATTGCACCAGACTGGCCCCGCCAGCACTGGTACCCAATATTAAGGAGCTTGTCTCAATGCCCAGCTTGGACCTTACCTCAAGTACCGCATCTACTATCCCAGCAAAACTATCAGATCCTGCACAGCCAGCTCAGAACTTAAAACCTGGCAGCATGGCGAATAATGTAGTTATACAAAACACACCTCTCAGCAAAGCTGTGATGGATGTCATTTTGGAAGCTAGAAGGCCTAGTACTAGAAAATCTTATGCTGGAAAATGGAAGAGATTCTGTGCTTGGAACCAGGCACAAGGAACAGATACAACTGTGCCAGATATTCCTCAGATTTTACAATACTTAACTGAGATGCTGGACAAAGGCCTATCTTTCTCATCTATTAAAATTCATGCCCCTGCCATTTCGGCCCATTACAATGCAGAGCAACCAGTCTTTTCTCATCCCTTATTAAAACAGTACCTCAGAGGAGCCAAAAATTTAAGACCTCCAAGATCATCACCAATGCCTGCATGGGACCTCAACTACGTCTTGGAAAAACTCACCCTGCCTCCTTTTGAGCCAGCTGCCACTGCAGATATAAAGTTTTTATCTTGGAAAACAGCTCTGCTCCTAGCAATAACTTCTGCAAGACGAGTTTCAGAGCTACAGGCACTCATGGCTGTGGAACCTTTTATCATTTTTTATCCGGACAGGGTCTCCCTGAGGACAAACCCAACATTAATGCCTAAAGTGGTGTCCAGTGTGGCTCTTATTCAAACCATTCATCTGCCAACTTTTTATCCAAATCCACAGAACAAGGGGGAAAGAATTCTGCATTCTTTGGACATACACAGACAGCTTAGATTCTACTTGGACAGAACTAAATTTTTCAGAAAGACAGAGCAATTACTAGTGGCATATGCTGCAGCATCACAAGGAAAGGCCATCTCAAAGCAGACTATTTCAAAGTGGATAGGCCACTGCATTCATTTCTGCTACTTATACCATGGCAAGCCAGTGCCTAAGGGCATTAGGCCACATTCCACCCGAGCTGCAGCCACTTCAGCAGCCTTTCTCAGGGGAGTACCAACCTAGGATATTTTAGAGGCAGCTACTTGGAGTTCAGTGCACACCTTTACAAAGCACTGTCATCTGCCACTCTACTCTAAATCCAGGGCAGGCTTTGCAACTGCAGTTCTGCAGGGTCTCATAGCCACTCCTAATGCTGTTTAGCTGCAACCTCCCAACCATAGCTTTGGGAATCTACCCAAATGTAATGACTGCAACAGTGAAACACGAAGAACATAGTACAGTTGTGTACACTTACCATAAATGTAGATGTTTGAGTGTATTCATTGTTGCAGTCCAGGTTACCCACCCGCCATTCCCTTTTTTTTTGCTGGAACTTTTCTTTCCTTCTCTGATTTATACAACCTATGTGGTGTATTTGCTTGTAGATGAAGGTAAAGTTTATATTGGGGTATGTATTTTTATATATATAAATATAAAATCTGAAGTAGGATATTCATTTGTCTGCAACCTGTGGGTTATGGATCCGATATCGGATCCGAACCGGCATGGTTTTCCAGCTATGGATCCAAGCTCTCAGCTCCTCCCCTCACCCATAATGCCCTGCTCTACCCTCATGACCTCAGATCTCGTTTGCCGCGCTGGTGACTGGATTTGGGTACATAGCTCTCAGCTAAGTGGTATTTTATTACTTGTAAAATCAGAAAATTTTTGGTTCTTTGAGTAATTCTGTGTGAAAGTTTAGGTTTCCCTTTCTGAAAAGTTTAATTTGAGTTAAATTAAGTAATTTTTTTTCCCTCCCCTCGCTGTTGCGTAGAGTGTGTGTGTTGGGCCTGTGTGTCTTTTTGTTTTAAGTTACTTTTAGTAGCTTTTAGTAGTTTATAGATTATGGCTGATCAGCCTAAATCTATTTTTTCCAAATGCTCCGAGTGTGGCCATAAGCTCTCACCGGCGGATGGCCACACTCGTGTTAGTGTCTCGGGTTGAACACCTCACATCTGGTTGTTCCATTTGTGCAGGGTTCAACCCCAGGGCACTGAGGGAGCGGAGGTCCAAGCTGGTCTTGGCGGGTCTTTTACCGCCAGACTCGGCTCCGGCCTCCGCTCCTTCGGGAACAGCTGTGGCTACGGTTGTTCCCCCTGTGGCACCCTCCTGCTCCTGGGACTCAACCTCCCGCTTCTGGAGAGGAGAGGGATGCTGGCAAAAGGACCGGAGGGAGAAGCACCTGCGGCGGGCCGAGACCTCTGTTTCGGCCCCGCCAGCCAAGCGGGCTTCTCCCCCGGCTCCGTTGTCGGTTCGGTCTCCTCCTTCTCGGCTCCGGTCCCCTGTGTGCTTTTCACCGGGTCCTGAGGAGGAGGAGACCCGATCTCCGTCGAGGCTATCGAGGAGGCACTCCAGGCCTACCTCGGTAGCCTCGTCGAGATCTACTCATAGCCTTTCTGATGCTGATCTGGACCGGATGATGAGAAGGTTCATCCAGGCCCAGATGCAGATGGGAGTGCTCTTGCCTCCCTCGGGGGAGCTCAACACCCTTTTAAGCCTATTGCTCCTTCTCCGACCCGCTATCCGGGTTCGGAGCAGCTGGAGCCGAGCAGCCGGGCGGGGTGGGTCGGCGCCGATAGTACTTGGTACTCGGATTCGACCCTGCCCTCGAGTGCGTCGGACCCGACCTCTCGGAGCCTGGATCCGAGCTTCGGATCCGGGGGGATCAGTGCTCCTTCGGCGCCGTCTGTGTCGGGGCGTACTGTCCCTTCGGATCCGAACGCGCCGGCTCCGGTCCACTCTTCGGATCCGAGGGGGAGCCGATTGTCGGATCCTTTGGTCGAGGTCGGCTCCCCTTCGGCTTTTGATGTAGTGGAGAGGGCTCTGTTGAGGGTCTCCGGACCCCCGGCACTTGTTCCGGCTCCGTCCCGCGCTCCCTCTGCACTGGGCCAGGCTTCCACCATCCGGCCCCTGGGACAGCCCGTTTCTGTGCCCCAAGTTGCTCCTATGGAGCAAATTGGTGCTTGCGAGGACTCCTCTGACAGCCCCCCAGAGGATGTCCCTCGCAAGCATACGTGCAAAAGGAGGCACATTGACTCCCCCGAGTCTCTCACAGAAGACACGGACTTGGAGGAAGGGGAAGGCTCCCCACGGTCACCCCCCGAGGATGTCTCCTTTGGAGACATCATGGAAATGCTCCGTATAAGGGGGGGGTGGTCTGCCCCCAAGTCTTCCTCGGACGAGTCCGTGTTCTTGGAGGCATTTGAAACGGGCCCGTCTACCTCTTGGGTGTCCCCCCCTGCCGACCCCCTGGTGGACCTTATTACCACCAGGGCGTGGAAGGAACCGGACACCGTGGAGCCAATTCCCAAAAGACCGGATAGGATCCTTAGTCCGCCATCCGACCGGGCCCATTGGAGTAAGGGGCCTCCGGTAGATGCCATGTTGACGGGCGGCCACAAAGAGGGAACTGGCTCAGGAGAGTCCCTCAGTCCACCCACCGAGCAAGGAGTCTCGGATGATGGACCGCTTGGGGAAGCGGATGTTCAGTTCGGCGACCTTCTCGGTAAGGGCGCTGAACTATTTGGCACATGTCATTAGGATGCAGCGAGATCTTATTAAGGAATACGCTGCATCCCCTGAGTCCATTTCGGAGGACAGAGTTCTGCACTCCACCCGTATGGCCACTCTTAGGTCAGTTACAAATACTTCTATGCGGCTACTCTCCCATGCAACGGAAGGCGCCGCTAGAGCTGCGGGACAGGACTGGTCACTAGACGCCAGGCCTGGCTCCGTCACTGCGATTTTTCTGAGCCCTTCAAAGCGTCGCTTGCAACGCCCCTTTGATGGTTCTGCTCTGTTTGGCAAGACCGTTCGCGAGCGTTGACCCAGAGCGAAAAGGACGGAAGACGCTGTCTGCCGTGAATCCGCTTCTCTGCACCCCAGAGGCCCTATTCTAGGAACCAAAAGGGTCAGAAGAAGATGTGGTTCGAAGTCGCAGCAGTCCCAGCCTGCTCCGGACAACCAGTCCTTCCGTGGCAGAGGAGGACAGGGAGGACGCCGCCCTAGAGGCAGAGGGGCTCCCAGAAACTTCGGGTCCAGGGAACCTTTCTCTGAACGGCCCGCGCAGCAACCCTGAGGGTTGCCCGACTGCTCTACTCTGGAGGCAGTCGGGGACGTTCTGGGCACCTAGCGGCATGGGAGTCCATAACATCGGACCGCTGGGTTCTCCAAATCATATCCAGGGATATCGCATTCCTTTCCTTCACCTTCCAAAGTTGAAGTCCCTCCCAGACGCCCCACCCGGTCAACGGGAGGCCGCTTTGGCAGAAATTGGCCATCTGCTAAAGAAAAGAGCCATCCAGCCCGTTCCCCAGACCAGATCGGATCAGGGTTCTACTCCAGATTCTTTTTAGTGCCAAAAGACGGGGAACTAAGACCAATCCTAGACCTCTCTCTCTTGAATCTGGCAGTCCCCAAAGAAAAATTCAATGGTCACTCTGCAATCTATTCTCCCCTTCTGGGAGAAAATCACTGGATGTGCTCGATAGATCTCAAGGACGCGTACTACCACATCCTGATGGACAGGCGCTCAGGAGGTTTCTCCGCTTCGGCTGGGAGCCAGTCACTACCAGTTCCGGGTCCTTCCCTTTGGTCTCACCACAGCCCCAGGGTGTTCACCAAAGTATTAGCAGTGGTAGCGGCCCACCTGAGGCTTCAGGGGTGCAGGTCTTTCCCTACCTGGACGACTGGCTTCACGCCCCAACAAGGCATCTACTTCTATTGGCGAGACTCCTTTCTCCATCTTGCTCCCTTTCTGGGCATCACAATAAATACAAAAGTCCAACCTGGCCCACACAGCTCTTAGATTTTATAGGGGCCAGGCTAGACACAAGGAGTTTACGAGCCTTCCTCACTGCGGACAGAGTTCTAAATCTGCAGCTCCAGGTGCGGGCCATTCTCCATTCAAGTTCTGTTCCAGCGGAGTTGGTCCTGAGGGCTCTAGGGTCCATGGCATCGGCTATAGCACTTCTTCCTCTTGCCAGGCTCAATATGCATTCTACAGTGGACGCTCTTAGTACAGTGGTCATACCTTGCTCTCCCATGCATCATCCCATAGCAATCAGCAAGGCTTGCAAGCGGTCCCTCTTGTGGTGGCTCCACTCCCGGATCTCCACAAAGGCCGCCCATTTTGTGCTTCTCCCCTCGCCACGGTGACCACGGACGCCTCCGCCTCGGGTGGGGGCACTTTAGCCGGACCGTCCAAGGCACGTGGAGCGATTCAGAGACCTTACTGCATATCAATGTTCTAGAGATGAGAGCAGTGCTCTTAGCGTTGCTAGCACTTCAGGACTTTCTTCCCTTGGGAACAATTGCGATTCAATCGGACAACATGTCTGTTGTCTGGTACATCAACAAGCAAGGGGAACAAGGTCTTACCCTCTTTGTCGAGAGGCCATGAGAGTTTGGGAATGGGCAATCTCCACCAATCGCTTTCTAATAGCAACGCACATTCGGTCGGTCCAACATCCTAGCGGACAAGCTCAGTCGCACCATTCTGACCCCTTACGAGTGGTCTCTCAATTGTCAAGTAGCGAACGCATATTCGCACGGTGGGGAACCCCTTCATGCGATCTTTTGCTTCTCCCTCAAACACCAAGTGCGACAGTTTTTCGCTCTAATACCTCCTCCGGAGGTACCCCAAGAGACGCTCTGGTGCATGCTTGGCCACCCGGTCTTCTGTATGCCTATCCACCCTTGCCTCTGATGCTCCAAGTTCTTCAGAAAGCCTCTCGGTGGGTTGCAGAATGATTCTCATTGCTCCATTCTGGCCTCGACAGATCTGGTTCCCCTTCCTAAGGTCTCACTCGGTGAATCCTCCTTGGATTCTAGATCCCATTCGGATCTGATATCCCATCCATCCTGCATTCCTCCTCCGAATCTGGACAACCTGAAGCTGACCGCTTGGCTGCTCCAGTTCCACTCTTGATAAGGACTCGGTATTTCTTCACCGGTAAAGGCAATTTTGGTGGCGGCTCATAAACCATCCACTAGAAAGGTTTACCGAAGCAAATGGAAACGTTTCTCTTTGTGGGCAGAGCGGCAAGGCCTGAATCCCTTCACGGTTCCTCTCCCTTTAGTGCTTGACTTTCTAACCACTCTCTTTAACGATGGTGCCAGCAGTTCCACAGTCAAAGTACAACTGGCGGCAATTTCTCACTATCACATTGGCCATGACTCTAATCCTCTTATGTCAGCCAAATTGTGTAAAATTTTTCTTAAAGGTACTTTTCTTCTCAGGCCCCCTATAAAACAAGCAGTTCCTCCTTGGGACCTTTCTCTGGTCCTACAGGCCTTGACCGCCTCCTTTCGAGCCAGCTGCCACGGTGGATCTCAAATTCTTGTCCTACAAGACAGCCTTTTGGTAGCCATTACATCAGCCAAGAGAGTTTCTGAACTTCAAGCATTATCAGCTAAACCTCCTTACTTGGTATTTCATCCGGACCGTGTCTCCCTCAGGACCAACCCGTCCTTTCTTCCTAAAATCGCTTCTGAAGCAAACATCAATCAATCCATTAACCTCCCTGTTTTCTTCCTAAATATGAAAACAAAGGTGAATATAAGCTACATTCACTAGATGTTCACAGGCAACTTAGATTTTATCTGAACAGGACAGCTGGTCATAGGCAATCCGACCAGCTGTTTATTTCCTTTGCAAAATTCAATTTGGGCAAGCCAATCTCTAAAGTTTCTCTGTCCGCTGGATTTCACAGTGCATTTTATTGGCTTATCAAGCTTCAGGAAGGCCCGCGGAGGGTGTTCATGCCCATTCAACCCGGTCAGTATCTACCTCGGCAGCCTTCAAGGCTAGGATTCCTCTAGATGATATTTGTGCAGCAGCCACGTGGGCTTCATCTCATACGTTTATTTCCCACTATAAGTTGGATCTTGCATCTAGGGGTAGAGCATCCTTTGGCTCATGTGCTCCGGAATATCCTTCCATGATGGCCGCCCAAGACTCAGGTAGCTGGGGACTCTGTCCCACAGGTTGCAGACAAATGAATATCCTACTTCAGATTTAGAAGTTATGTACTCACCATAACGTTCCATCTGAGTAGGTGTATTCATTTGTCTGCAACCATCCCACCCTCCTATCCTCCTGGCCTATCAGTTTCCTGCATATTCTATGTTACCCTTTTTAGGGTATTGTTGCTTTGGCAAACTCGATCTGAGGTCATGAGGGTGGAGCAGGGCATTATGGGTGAGGGGAGGAGCTGAGAGCTTGGATCCATAGCTGGAAAACCATGCCGGTTCGGATCCGATATCGGATCCATAACCCACAGGTTGCAGACAAATGAATACACCTACTCAGATGGAACGTTATGGTGAGTACATAACTTCTAATTTTGGCTACCCTTTTAGGGGGTACCTGACATCTGGGGCAAGAAAAACTGAAGAAAATGGCGTCGGCTGCTTCTTTTATACCCTTGACGACCCGACGTCAGGGAGGGGGCGACAGCAGCCGACACAATACCCAAGACTTTGGAATTCAGGCCAACTGAAGCAACCTGCCAGCAGGATTACCCAAATGTAATGACTGCAACAGTGAATACACTCTAACATATCCATTTATGGTAAGTGTACAGAACTGTACTTTCCTCCTCCGACTCCAATGAGTTCGGAGCCGGAGTTCGTTGGGGTTCGAGTAGTGGAACCGTCGGCTCCGATAACCATATCCCCTTTGGTTCCAACGTTGGCTCTGATTACCTCGATGGTACCTTCCATTGAGGGATCTGGACGCCGAGGCTTCCTCGTCGGCTCCGAGGGGGCGAGTGGTATTGGACCCTTGTCCGACCCCGCATCAGCGCAGGTGAGCTCGGCTCCAACATCGGCCTCTGAGCCGTCCCCCTCGGCACGGAGAAAGATTCCTATTTCTTCGGAACTGGAGTTTTCTCTGCCTCAAGACAGGAATGCCTTTGAGGTCATGCGGAGTGTGCTGTCCCCCGAGTCAGCTCCACTACCAGCCCCACCAGCTCCGTCCCCCGTAGTGCCTGCGCCAACCTCTGCTCCTCCTCCAGACCTCAAGCGTTTGTAACCAGTGCTCCAAGACACCCCATTGGGTGTTTCCTCTTCTTCCAAGGCCTCCCTGATCATTCAGAGGAGCCCCCTCGGAAGAGGAAGTGTAAGAGGAGGCACATTGACTCCCCTGAGTCTGTACTTCTGATACAGACTTAGATGAATCGGAAGGGTCCTCGAGATCCCCCCTCTGAAGATGTTTCCTTCTCGGACATCCTGGAAATGCTTAGGCAGAGGGGGAACTGGAATCCCCTAGCCCCTACCGAGGATGAGTCTGTATTCTTGGATGCTTTCGGTTCCCGACCTTCCACCTTCTGGGTTTCTCTGCCTTTCAACCCACTTATGTCCGTAGTGGCTCGAAAGGCTTGGTCAGCTCCGGACACAGTGGAACCAACTCCGAGGAGACCTGGTAAATTTATTAAAGCCCCCAAGGATAAGCAATTCCTTTCTAAAGGTGTGCCCATTGATGCCATGGTGGTAGCAGCAGCCACCAAAAGAGAGCTAGCAGAGACCTCCTCATCTGTTCATCCCCCTAATAAGGAGTCTAGGACACTGGACAGGTACGGAAAGCGAATGTTTGCTTCAGCGACCTTCTCCATGAGGTCACTGAACTATCTGTCATTTTACTCGACTTCAAAGGTATCTCCTTAAAGAGCTTGGAGATACCCTTCAAGATCCTACAGCTGAGGGGAGCACAAGCCAAAGTAGCTTCCCAGCTAGTGATGCTTAATTCTATAGTTAACTCCTCCATGATGCTCATTTCCTATGCAGCCGATGGAGCAAGTAGAGCCACGGGCATGGGTGTAGCCCCTAGGAGGCAGGCGTGGATGCGGCTGTGTCACTTTGCAGAACCCTTTCGAGCGTCCTTCACCAATACCCCCTGTGATGGCTCCTTTCTCTTTGGGCCACAGGTGAAAGACACGTTGACTAGGTGTGAGCAAGAAGGTAAGACTCTGTCTGCCATGGGAGTCCATTTTTCCACTCCCTCTAGACCTTACCCCAAGGGTCAGAAGAGTGGGAAGATGTGGTTCCGTAAATCTCAGGGAGCCTTGCCTGACACACGTAGTGATTTTTCCTCTAGAGGCAGAGGAGGAAACAATAAAAATAGACACCGCCCTCGTGGTATAGGTGGTCTGCAGAACCAGGGCAAGAGAGAATCTTTCTCTGATAAGCCCTTCCAGCATCCCTGAAGGGTTGCCCGGCTGCTCACCTCTGGAGGCAGTCCGGGGAAGACTTTCACTGTACCCAAAAGCCTGGCTAACAAAAGACAGATGGGTGCGGTCCATTATATCCGGAGGTTACAAAATTCCCTTCCATCAACCCCCTTACAGTCAACGAAAATCCTTCCAGATGTTCCACCCAGTCTGAAGGAGCAAGCAGTAATAGACGTTTCAAAACTGCTAGAAGAGAGCCATCCAGGAAGTCCCCGCAGACCAGCACGGATCCGGAACTTACTCAAAGTTCTTTTTGGTACCAAAAAAGAAGGGGACTGGAGACTGATTCTGGATCTCTGCAGACTAAACAAGTCTGTACAAAGTACAAAGTTTCAGATGGTCACGCTACTGTCCATTCTACCCTTTCTAGGTCAGGACAATTGGATGTGCTCGATAGATCTTCAGGACACGTACTACCATATCAAGATGGACAGACACTCCAGGAGATTTCTTCGCTTTTGGGTGGGGGCCAGTCATTACCAGTTCAGAGTTCTGCCCTTTGGTCTCACCACAGCCCCCAAGGTGTTCACCAAGTGTATGGCAGTGGTCACGGCTCACCTGAGACGTCAAGGATTCCAGGCGTTTCCATATCTAGATGACTGGCTCCTCACTGCTACCACCAGGCATCAACTCCTACAAGCGCAGGATTATACAGTCACATCCTGCACCCAGCTAGGTATTGCAATACATTTAGAAAACTCTGCCTTGTTGCCCTATCAAACTATCACTTACATAGGAGCAGACTTAAACACAAGGGATATGTTTGCAAGGTTATCACTAGAAAGAGTGTCCACAATTCGCCAACAAGTGCAAATTCTAATGCAGAGCAAAAGGATCCAATTCAGGTATGTCCTTCAAACTCTGGGCTCCATGGCAGCTGCCATTCTTCTAATCTCACTAGCGCGCTTCCACATGAGAATTCTTCAGTGGCTTCTTTTCACACAATGGTCCTTCCGAGAGCTACCTATGTCACACATGATCCTGATCACGGAGGCATGCAAAAGACACCTTTCTTGGTTGATGGTCTCCCCGTTAGTTACTCAGGGAAGACCTTTCATACACCCCCTCCGGTAGCCACAGTGATGACAGACGCCTCCCTGATAGGGTGGGGGGGGGGCATTATCTGGGCAGGACAATCCAAGGTACTTGGCAACCTCACGAGTGCCATCTGCATATAAATGTCCTAGAAATGAGAGCCGTGCTCCTAGTGTTGCAAGCTCTTCAAGACTCTCTTCCTTTCGGGACCATTGCAATTCAAACAGACAACATGTCAATGGTGTGGTACATCAACAAGCAGGGCGGAACCAGATCCTACCCCCTGTGTCGAGAAGCACTCAGACTTTGGAAGTGGGTGATTTCCTCCCAATGTTTTCTGATTGCAATGCACATCCCTGGGAGATCCAACGTTATAGCGGATAGGCTCAGCAGAGCTATCCTCATGCCTCACAAGTGGTCTCTGAGTCAGGAAGTTGCGGATCTTATTTTCCACAAATGGGGACAGTCTTGCTGCGATCTTTTTGCCACCCCCTTCAACAGCAAATGCAGCAACTAATTCTCCCTTCTTCCGCTTCCAGGTCACATACCCAGAGATGCTCTAGTCCACGATTGGCCTCAGGGACGACTTTATGCTTTTCCTCCGTTTCCCCTGATACCGAAACTCATACAGAAAGCAAAATCGTTGGGTTGCAAAATGATCCTCATTGCCCCCTACTGGCCTCAACAGATATGGTTCCCGTTCCTGCACCATTACCTTCTCGATCAGCCCTGGACTCTGGACCCTATTCCAGATCTCCTGATTCATCAATCAGGCGGGTTGCATCATTCCCTCCAAACTCTCCAGCTCACAGCTTGGTTGCTCCACTTCCAACCTTAGCCAGGCTTCCCAGCATTTCCCCAGCAGTACGTTAGATTATAGTCTCCTCTCATAAGTCTACAACGAGAAAAACATATGCTAGCAAATGGAAACGTTTTTCTTGTTGGGCGGAGTCTAGGAATGTGGATCCCTTCTCAGCCCCAGTCCATGAAATTCTGGAATTCCTGGCACAACTGTTTAACTCCAGAGCCGATTCCGCTACGATTAGGGTACAATTAGCATCCATTTCTAATTTTCATATTGGTTTGTCAAATTCTAACATTGAGTCATAAGCTCTGTAAAGCTTTTTTGAAAGTAACATCTCTTCTTAGACCTCCAGTGAGAGATCCTCCTCCCCCTTGGGACCTTAATTTAGTTCTAACTTCTTTAATACTGCCTCCTTTTGAACCAGCAGCTTCCTGCTCTATCAAGTTTCTATCTTGGAAGACACTCTTTCTGGTAGCTATCACTTCAGCTAGGTGTGTCTCAGAAATCCAGGCACTATGTGTTCATCCTCCCTACCTGGTGTTTCACAAGGACAGAGTTGCTCTGAGGACTAATCCTTCGTTTCTTCCTAAAGTCTGCTCAGAAAATAATTTAAACCAATCTATAGATCTCCCTGTGTTCTTCCCAAATCATAGCAACAAGGCAGAGTACAAACTTCACCAATTGGACTTTCATAGACAATTGCGTTTTTACCTGCACAGAAATAAAGAAATAAGAAAGTCAGACCAATTATTCCTTTCTTATGCCTTAAACAAACAAGGTCTCCCAGTTTCCAAGGTGACCTTATCCAGATGGTTGTCCCACACTATTACTTTTATCAGTTAAGGAACAAAGAGTTACCAATTAAACCGAAAGGTCATTCTACTATGGCATTCGCCACTTCCGTGGCCTTTCAGTCTAGGTTGCCCATAGATTCCATCTGTGCAGCTGCCACGTGGGCAAACCCTCATAGCTTTATTTCTCATTACAAGGTGGATATGATCTCCCGGAGCAGAGCTGACTTTGGTTCCATTGTTCTGAAGAGTCTGTTCCACTGAGCCACCCAGGGTGTTAGGTGCTAGGGGTGCTGTCCCAAACAGCAAGAATGAAGGCGAGATAGACAACTTAACATTAAGAAGTTATGTAGCTACCATAACATTCCATGTTAGCTGTCTTCATCTCGCCTTCTTTCTTGCGTCACTCCCTCCGTCCCCCATCCTAATGGATTGAGAGGAGTCCCTTTCTTCACTGGCTGAGTATTCTTTTATTGTTATTCTTCTGGCCAGGTCTTCCTAACCTATTCTAGATATTAGAATACATGGAACAGCCAGTTTTTTGATAACTGGTTTCTCTCTTATGTCTGGTTTAGCTATTTCAAATGAGATCTGGGAGCTATCGCTAGGCATTATAGGAAAAGGGGTAGCCTCGAGCCAGTAAACAACTCTCGAGCTATTGAAGATAGCCGAGTCGGAGCTGAGGATTGGCTCCGATCCCAAACAGCAAGAAAGAAGGCGAGATGAAGACAATTAACATGGAACGCTATGGTAGGTACATGACTTCTTATTCTGGATCTTTGCTTTCTAAACCAGTTTGTCATAGTGCTCAAGTTCAAAATGTCATCCCTTCACAGCTTATTGCCCCTTATTCCTCATTTGAGTTTTCTGGTGACCTTGGACTTGATGCTTATCATTATTATATTCCTATAGGGCCAGATTTAAGAGGTTCCTATGTTATAGGTGATTACTAGGCTAACGGCAAAAGAGCCTTTACAAGCCTAGCCAATAATACCCCGGATATGACAGTATTATTTCTTAATTCTCCGGGTATGGGATGGTGTAGTGTCAGGGTAGTGGGTCTTTGGGTGTTGAAGCAGTGAGCCATTTTACATATTGCCTCTGTTCATAAGGGACATAGGGTGTACCCCAGGAGTATATTTACAGTTCCCCATCCATTTATCCAAATTCTTTTTGAAGAGAGTGAGGGACATGCTTTGTTTTATGAAGATGGGAAGTTTATTCCATAGATGAAGTAACCTTTGGAATATAAATCTGTCTCTTCAACAAGTTCTGTTAGAGTCAGAAATAAGGTTCACGTCTTTTTATCCCTATTGATGGGGACATGATAAAATGAAGTATTTAGGACTGTGGATTAAAAAAGGATACTGGTGTGGCAGTCAAGGATATGTGGGAAGAGACTAAACAAACAATACAAAAACGGAGAAAATGGAAGGTCTGTTGTATTGATAGTAAGATACAAGTAGTAAAAATGTTTTTAGTTCTTTTAGTCTTTTACACTGGTCAGGTATATTTTTATCAACCAGAGAAGTTGTGAATAGCATTAAAGAGCTGAAGCATTTTTTCTGGGAGGGGAAGATGGCAAAAGTCAAGTAAGATAAGCTTATTTTTCCAATAGGGCAGGGAGGATTGGGATTAACTGAGTTGTAGTGGTACTTGAGAGCAGCACAGTTAAGGCTCCTATACATAACACAAGCAAAAAACTATAATTTAGAATGGAAAGATGATGATGAAATGGGGGGGGGGGAGAAGCTCAAGTAACGGGGAGAGATTGGGATTTTGGATGCAAACCTTTAAGGAGAACAACATTAATCATGCAGAACATTATATTCATAAAATAGCAGAAGGTCTTCTAAGAACTAAGCCAACACGGGAATGGAGAAAGGAGATTCTGCCTATAGGGATGACTGCAATTAAGGATACAGACAATAGGCAATAGGAGGCAGGAAATTATTGGAGAAAATTGGCAAAGGAACCAAAGTACTGAGAGCAAATAACTAGAGAGGGAAAGGTAATAGAATGGGGGGATGCCAAGAACTTACTTGGACTGCAGGCTAAAGATTGCTTTCCGTATCAAAGATTGGTATCAGAATATAGGCAAAGGGGGGGGGGTCCTAAACGAAAGACCAGCACTGGTAAGAAGTTTTAGTCGAATCTAGAACATAAGTTGCCATTAAGAAAGGAATAATTAATAGAGCATATAAAATATTGCATGATAACTGTAAGAATCAATCAGAGGAGGTTAGAAAGGACTGTGAAAGAGATTTGATAAGCAATTCACAAAGAAACAAAGTGTGTGTGTGGGGGTATATGTAGATCTCCCAACTATGCAATAAAATCTATGAGAGTTTGGATTTTTGCCTGGAAGTGCTTACATAAGTATTTTTATACCTCAAGCAGACTTCAAAGAATTTTTCCTCAGCTAGACAGCAAATTTTAGAGGTGTGATGGGCAGAAAGAGGTAACTGGGAGCTTATTTTCTGTGATTGTAATGAGTTGGTAGACATTAAAGATTCCTTGGAGGCTGCTCTGTCGGCGATGCAGGGTGAACAAGTTGAAGTGACTAGGGAATTGATCTTTTTGAGCTGTAATATGTTATGACAGTCTACTTCAAATTACTGGCCACAAAGACCCAGCTAACTGCAAGGAAAATACTGCAAACTCTGGGGTTCATGGCCTCTTGCATTCTACTAATTCCATAGGCAAGACTGCATATGAGGAAACTTCAATGGTACCTAAAATGCTTATGGAGTCAACATTGTCACAGCCTGGAAACAGTGATTCCTCTCATTCCTTTCCTCAACTGGAGTTCCTATGGTGGGCAGAAGCCCTGTCACCAAAACAAGGGACTGTTGTTCATTCTACCCCCTGCCACCCAAACCCTGACTACAGATGCATCAGACTATGCTTGGGGGGCCCATCTGGCAGGGAGATGCATTCAGGGCCAATGGAGCCCAAACCAAATGCACCTACATATCAACCAGGAAGAAATGCTATCTGTACAGAATGCTCTGACAGCCTTCAAGGACTTCCTTGATCCAGGACAACTACTGATAAAGATGGACAACACCACAGATGTTCTTCGTGTTTCACTGTTGCAGTCATTACACTTGGGGTATCCTGCTTGCAGGCTACCCTTAGTCGGCTGGAATTCCAAAGTCTAGGTCCAGCGTTGGTTGCTGTCGCCTCTTCCCCGACGTCAGTGCGCCAGGGTTATAAAAGATGCAGCCAACGCCATTTTCTTAAGTCTTTCTTGCCGCGCGGTGCCCGAAACCTAAGCAGTTTGCAAGTGCTGGTCGGCAGACTCCTGAGATTTTCGTGTTCGAATTTCAGATTCAAAGTCTTCATTAAAAGCTAAGTACCCCATTGGGGAAACTTTTTTCTTGCTCCAGACCGATGTCAGAAAAAGTTAATAATTGTATTTCTTGTGGGAAGCAAATACCTCATAAGGACTTTCATTCTTACTGTATTCCTTGTCTAGGCCCTGACCATGACGTTGCTGGTTGTCTGTTTTGTGCTAGATTTAACCAACGCACTATTAAGCGTCGGTACGATTTTGCATTACACTATTTTGGCAGAATATTTAATTATATGATGTCGTCGGATAGCCATCCGACTACCGGAATTCACAAGAAACGCAAAGAAAAAGAAAAGAACAGGCATCCGAGGTCCAAAACCCACAACGAGGCTTCTTCTAAGCCAATCGCCGGTTCGCCGGTTCTCAGTGAGGCGCCTTCGCAGCCCCTGACGCCCGTTACGTTAGACCCGCAGGCCACTACCAACTCCCACGTGGAGTCGACCAGGCCGCTGGAAGCTCAAGGTATTCGACCTTTGGAGACTATTCCCTCAGATGGGTCCGGAGCCGCTGAGCAGGCATCGGCTTCTGAAGGTGTTTTCAGACCTACTCAATTATACATTAAAACGACTTCAGCTTCAAAGGCAAAGACTAAAGCACCTTTAAAAACAAAGAAACAAGTACAGCAGCCTCATGGACAGGCCTCCATGCCCAAAAAAAAAAGAGATGATCAAAATGGCCGAAGATTTAATTACTTTGATCAGGGGTTCCCATCTCCCACCTGATAAAAGGCCTAGGCAAGAGACAGAATATGAATCTTCAGATCAGGTTTCCATTTCATCTGATTCCTCTTCTGATCAGGAATACTCTCTTCCTCCCTATGAGGATTCTGATGCTGAAGAATCTATCCTTTCAGCCTCTCCTCCTGAGGATTACTCTTTTGGGGGAAGCCTTGCATACCATGAGGGAGCATTTTCACTGGGAGAGCCAAGATTTTTCTGAGTC
The DNA here is from genome assembly GCF_019279795.1 of Protopterus annectens. Taxonomy (NCBI): domain Eukaryota; kingdom Metazoa; phylum Chordata; order Ceratodontiformes; family Protopteridae; genus Protopterus; species Protopterus annectens. Next base: position 807,307,402 of record NC_056730.1, read on the forward strand.
TAAGAAAAGGCTCAGACTTCCTTTTACTACCACAACACAGGCCCCTAGCTATTCCACCTGTTAGACATTGTAGATGATGTATTTTCAGAGTCCAGTCTGACCCCTGACTCCTTACCTCCAGCTCCTGTTAAGCCGGACAGGTACTACAGGGTTCCTGACTCTCATAAATTCCTTTTCAAAAACCCTGCTGCTGACCCAGAAACTATCTGTCAGGGTCCCAAAGGGGTCAAGGCTTCCGCTGCAAAAAACCCTACCCCCTCAGACAGGGATTCTAGGGCATTGGACAGATGGGGAAAAAAGATTTACACTTCTGCTACCTTAGCTTTAAGGGCTTTAAATTGTCAGTTTCATATGCTCAAATATCAGCAATATATTATGTTACTGCTTAAACAGAAAATGTTGATAAATTCTGAATGTGCAGAAAACAAAGAAATGCAGGATTTATTGCATGTAGCTGCACAAGTTGGAAAGCATACTTTGCAATGTGGTTTTGATTCTTTGGAGGCCTCCTGCAGGGCTGCTGTTGGGGTTCTGTCTTCAGGAGGCATGCTTGGTTAAAGGAACAAAATCTGCCTGATCATGTCAAAGCAAAATTATTAGATGCTTCATTACGGCATGATACCTTGTTTGGTGTTAAAGCAGAAGAGGTGTTAAAGAAAATGGAGGACAAAGCTAAATCTATGCAAACGGTTAAGTATTTCTTACAGGTACAGCCTCCTAGATTTAGCAGACACTGGCCTACAAAGAATCGGTCCTTTCCAGTGTCAGACAGACCACTAAGGGGCAGATACAGATGCCCAAGAGGCAGATCCCAGCACCAAGGTTCGTACAGGTCTAAACAATGGGGTGCTTCTACCTCCAAAAGTGGAGAAGACAAATCACAGCCATACAGGAAGCAGTCCCAATGACTTCCCCCTGCCTGCACCAAGCACATATCTTCTGGCAGCACATTTAGGGGGAAAACTTAGCACTTTTTTTCTCAAAATTGGCACATAATAACCCAGGACAAATGGGTCCTAGACATAGTGTCACAAGGCTACAAGTTTCACTTCCATACCCAGCCAAGGACAAACGGTTGGCCAGACCTGCCAAAACATAAATGGGCAGAGGCACAAAAGCAAGTGTCATCTCTCATGGACATGAGGGCCATTCAGCAAGTACCAGAGCAAGAGCAGGGACAAGGATTTTATTCAAGACTTCTCTTGGTACCAAGAAAGGACAAGACCTGGAGACCAATACTGGACCTATCTATTCTAAACACATTTCTGGATGTACCAAAATTCAAAATGTTAACTCTACAGCAACTTCTGCCCATGCTGGGCAAGAAGGCTTGGCTTGTGACTTTAGACCTAAAAGAGGTATACCTGCATGTCCCAGTCAGACAAACATGTAGGAGATACCTCAGATTCAAAGCTGGCTCAATGCACTACCAATTCTCTGCACTGCCCTTTGGCTTATCTACTGTGCCCAGGGTCTTCACAAAGTGCATTGCACCAGTAATTGCATTCTGCAGACAAAGAGGAATACAAATATATCCTTACTTGGAAGACTGCCTCATTCAAGCAGAGAACAAGGACATTCTACTACAGCATCTGGCGTTTGTAAAGAGATTTGTAACAGGCCTAGGGTACACAGTCAACGAAAAGAAATCAAAACTAGTACCCTCTCAAGGGGTAATATTCCTGGGTGCAAGCTTAAATACAACTGCCAGATGGCTTATCTCATGCCAGACAAACAAAGATAACTGACTACCTATTTCAACCTGTTGGCAACAAAGGCCCAGTTATCTGCAAGAAAAAGTCTGCAGGCTTTGGGCTTCATGGCATCCTGCATTCTACTAATTCCATATGCGAGACTGCATATGAGGAAACTTCATTGGTACCTAAAAAGTGTTTAGACTCAACATTACCACAGTCTGGAAACAATAATTACCCCCATTCCCTGCCTGCAACAGGAGTTTCGATGGTGGGCGAATGTTTGTCACCAGAAGAAGGGGCAGCCATTCACTTTACCCCCAGCCAGGCAGACATTAACAACGGATGCATTAGATTATGCCTGGGGGGCCCACATGGCAGGAAGGTGTATTCAAGGCACATGGTCCGCAAACCAAATGCATCTACATATCAATCAAAAAGAGATGCTAGCTGTTCAGAATGCCCTGACAGCCTTCATCGGAACTACTTCATCTGGGACAACTACTGATAAAGACAGACAACACCACGGTCATGTGGTATATAAACAAGCAGGGAGGCACTCATTCTTACCCCCTTTGCAGACTAGCCATGACTTTGTGGGACACAGCATTGACTTACCAAGTACATCTGCAGGCACAATTCCTGCCAGGAAAGATAAGTACTCTCCCAGACAAACTAAGCAGAAACCTCATGGATCCCCATGAGTGGAAATTGGATCCACAAGTCTTCAGTATGATAAAAAGGAAATGGGGATGCCCAGAGATATCTATTTGCCTCTCCTCACAACTACCAACTAAAAAGATTCTGCACAAGGACTTATCACAGACAAGCATGGAAAGTGGACGCCCTATCTTTCAGCTGGAAAAGCATAGCAGTATATGCCTTTCCTCCACTGCCTCTCCTCCCCAAGGTGCTCCTAAAGGTCAGACAAGAGAAGCCAAAGACTATACTGATTGCCCCAGACTGGCCCCGCCAGTACTGGTATCCAATCCTAAGGAACTTGTCTCAATACCCGGCTTGGACCTTCCTCAGATACCTCATCTGATATCCCAACAAAACAATCAGATCCTGCACAGCCAGCTAAAGACCTTAAATCTGGCAGCATGGCGGATAATGTAGTCATACAAAACATGCCTCTCACTAAAGCTGTGATGGATGTCATTTTGGAGGCCAGAAGGCCTAGTACCAGAAATCTTACGCTTGAAAATGGGAGAGATTCTGCGTTTGGAACCAGGCACAAGGAATTGATACAGCTGTACCAAATATTCCTCAGATTTTGCAATACTTAACTGAGTTGCTGGACAAAGGCCTATCTTTTTCATCTACTAAAATTCATGCCTCTGCCATTTCTGCTCATTACAATAGAGCCACCAATCTTTTCTCATCCCTTATTAAAACAGTACCTCAGAGGAGCCAAAAATTTAAGGCCTCCAAGGAGATCACCAATGCCTGCATGGGACCTCAACTGTGTTTTGGAAAAACTCACCCTGCCTCCTTTTGAGCCAGCTGCTACAGCTGATATAAAGTTTTTATATTGGAAAACAGCTCTGCTCCTAGCAATAACTTCAGCAAGATGAGTTTGAGCTACAGGCACTCATGGCTGTGGAACCTTTTATAATTTTTTATCCAAACAGGGTCTGTCTGAGGACAAACCCAGCATTTATGCCTAAAGTGGTGTCCAGTGTGGCTCTTAACCAAACTATTCATCTGACAACTTTTTATCCAAATCCACAGAACAAGGGTGAGATAATTCTGCATTCTTTGGACGTACACAGCTTAGATTCTATTTGGACAGAACCAAAGTTTTCAGAAAGACAGAGCAATTGTTAGTGACATATGCTGCAGGATCACAAGGAAAGGCCATCTCAAAGCAGACTATTTCAAAGTGGATAGGCCACTGCATTTGTTTCTATTTACACCATGGCAAGCCAGTGCCTAAGGGCATTAGGCCACATTCAACCAGAGCTGCGGCCACTTCAGCAGCCTTCCACAGGGAAGTACCAACCAAGTATATTTTAGAGGCTGCTACTTGGAGTTCAGTGCACACCTTTACAAAGCACTATCATCTGCCACTCTACTCTAAATCCAGGGCAGGCTTTGCCACTGCAGTTCTGCAGGGCCTCATAGCCACTCCTAATGCTGTCTACCAGCCCCCCAACCATTGCTTTGGGACTCTACCCAAATGTAATGACTGCAACAGTGAAACACAGAAGAACATATTACGGTTGTATACACTTACCATAAATGTAGTTGTTCGAGTGTATTCACTCTTGCAGTCCAGGTTACCCACCCACCTTCCCCCTTTTTTCTTTTGAATCTTACCTTTCCCCCTTTTTTCTTTTGAATCTTACCTTCCCTTCTCTGATTTATACTACCTATGTGGTGTATTTGCTTATAGATGAAGGTAACATTTATATTGGTGTATTTATGTAAACTTTGGCTACCCCTTTCGGGGGTACCTGACATCTGGGGCAAGAAAAACTGAAGAAAATGGCGTCGGCTACTGCTTTTATACCCCTGATGACCTGACGTCAGGGAGGGGGGGTGACAGCAGTTGACTCAGGACCCAAGACTTTGGAATTCAGGCCGGCTGAGGGCAACCTGCCAGCAGGATTACCCAAATGTAATGACTGCAACGTTGTAATACATTCAAACATCTACATTTATGGTAAGTGTACACAACTGTACTGTCTCTTGCCTTAAAGATAAAAACCTTTCTAAGGAACTTTTAGATCTTTGCCACACCAGTTCACATTTAGGTAGGCATTCTTTACACTGTGGCTACAATGCTGTGGGGGCTTCTTGCCGGGTGATACCCACTGGTTCTGTTATTAGAAGGCATGCATGGCTTAGGGAACAATGTCTTCCTGCCCATGTTAAGTCTAACCTTCATGATGCTGCCCTAGACAGGACCTTCCTCTTGGGTCTAAAGCTGAGGCTGTTCTTCAAAACATGGAAGACGAAGCTAAATCTGTGCAGATGGTGAAAGATTTCTTTCATGTTCAGCCATCAAGGCTTAGTAGGAACTTCCCCACTAAACACTGATCCTTTACCTTCTAATATAGAAGCAGGCAGAGGAAATCTCAGTGGGAAAGGGCACAAAGGCAGTGGCAGCAACTGTAGGATCCTAGGCAGTGGACCTCAAACTCCCAGACAAGGGAGTTCTAAGCCACATGCTTCCTCCAGAGAGCAGCAGTGACTCACCCACCCCGCTCTCCTTGCCCCCCCCCCCTACATGAAAAGGAGGAAGGCTGTCCCTGTTCAAACAAAACTGGTCCCTCATCACTTCAGACAAGTGGGTTCCTAAGCATTATTTCAAATGGTTACATACTCACTTTCAAAGAGCCTTTAAAATACTCAGGCTCCCCAGATATTCCTCTAAGTCAAAAAACAGAGGCCCTCTCTCATATCCAGATTTTGTGCTCTTTGCCATCAGTAGAACCAGTTCCAGAACATTAGAAAGGAAAAGGGTTCTACTCCCAGCTGTTTTGGGTCCCCAGAAAAGAAGGCTGGTGTCATCCCTATCTTAGACCTGTCCACCCTCTATCAGTTTCTTCTGGTTCCAAAATTCAAAATGTTGACTCTTCAAAAACTCATGCCCCTGATAGCTCCACAGGTCTTATGGTCTCACTGGATCTAAAAGATGCCTACCTGTACATTCCCATACAGGAACTGCACAGAAGCTTTCTTAGCTTCAGAGCAGGTATCAGTCACTTTCAATTTTCAGCACCGCCCTTTATCTTGTCTACTGTTACCATACTTTTCACAAATTGCTTATCCCCTGTAATTGCGTTTTGCAGGAACAGAGTGGCCCAAATCTACCCCTGCCTGGATGTTTGCCTTCTACAGGCCACAAATCTGTCAAAACATCTCAAGGATTTGAGGTTTACCAAGAACCCTCCTGTCCTTCCTGGGCTTCACTGTAAATCTGCAGAAATCCAACACTATTCCGTCAACCAGGATAGTTTTCCTAGGAGCTCTCCTGGACTGTTTTCTTCAAAAAGCCTTCCTTTACCCAGACAAGGTCTCCTTTTTGACCCACTGCATCAAAATAATTCAGTAGAAAGAGTGCATCTCAGCCAAAGAGTTCCTCCAAGTACTGGTCTACATGGCATCTTGTATTCTTATGGTTCCCTTGACCAGGCTGCACATGAGGAAACTCCAGTGGTACCTCAAAAATGTATGGTGCCAACACTGCCAGTCCCTGGTGACCAAGATACAGTTTATTCCTTGCCTCAAGGAGGAGTTTGTATGGTGGGTACAGGCTTGTGCACAAAATCGGGGCCTTTCATTCAGATTCACTCCCCAGGGTCAAACTGTCACAACAGATGCCTCAGACACAGCCTGAGGGGCTCAGTCCAACACTTCCAATCGCATGGGAAGTGGGGATTCAGTTCAAGGAGAGGCACGTAAACTGGAAAGAGCTTATGGCAGTGCAAAAAAGGCCTGATAGCTTTCAAAGAAAAATGAGAGCAAGGTTAGTGAAGACAAACAACACCACAGTTAATCAAGCAGGGGGACACACACTCTTACCCTCTGTGCTGTCTAGCAATGCAAGTTTGAGAAGCTGCTCACTCTGTGGGGTTGCACCTCCTGGCACAATAACTTCCAGGTGCTCAAAATACTCTTAGCAAGACACATCAGCAGAAGCGTTATGGACTCTCATGAATGGCATCTGCATCGGAAAGTATTTCTTAGCATGGTCCAGAGATGGGGAGTCCCAAAGACGGACCTTTTCACCACCAAGAAAAGAGCTCAACTGAAAAAATTCTGTTCCTGGAACAGACAGACAGTCAGCCTGGAAGACGGATGTTTTCTCTTTCCTTTGGACTCCCCTCTTAATTTATGCATTCCCTACCTTACCTGTACATCCTTGGGTGCTTCTAAAGATAGAATAGGTCCCGAGGCAATACTGATAGCACTAGATTAGCCCAGGCAGCACTGGTATCTTCTGCTTCTTGAACTAACCAACGAGAATCCATGGCTGTTGCCTCAGAGTCTTGACTTTCTAACTAAGGACAAGGGAAAGATTGTGCACCACAGCCTGCGGACGCACAGCCTTTCAACTTGGATAATACCACAGCATCCATTACCAAGCCTGCCATAAGCAAACACGTTCAGGGCATTCTTAAGGAGGCTAGAAGGCCTAGTACTAGGAAATCATACTCTAAGTAAAAAAGATTTTCAATCTGGTACCAATAGCAGCACCACAGTCCTGACTCAGACCAGATTTCTGTCAATGTTCATTGTGCATACAGCTGCAGTCATAACAGATGGGTTCTCCTGCCGTCAGGCGGGTCCTCGGCCAGCCGAATTCCAAAGTCTAGGTCCGGCGTCGGTTGTCGTCCCTTCTTCCCTGACGTCAGTGTGCCAGGGGTATAAAATAACCAGCCAACGCCATTTTCTTCAGTCTTTCTTGCCGCGCGGTGCCCGAAGCAGAAGCAGTTCGCAATTGCCAGTCGGTCAGCTCCTGAAATTATGAAAATTTTGCAACCGAAGTCTTCTTGAAAGCTAAGTACCCCATTGGGGAAACTTTTCTTGCCTCAGACCGATGTCAGACAAAGTTAATAATTGTATTTCATGTGGGAAGCAAATACCGCATAAGGATTTCCATTCCCTCTGTATTCCGTGTTTAGGCCCAGACCACAACGTCTCGGTCTGTCGCTTTTGTGCCACATTCAACAAACGCACCATTAAGCATCGGGCGGAGTTCGCCCAGCATTATTTTGGCAAAAAATGTAACTATATTATGTCGTCGGATACTCAGACTCCAGTTTTGTCTAAAAAACGCGGAGACAAGGACCGACACACGAGGTCTGCGGCCTCTACCGACACCACGCCAAAGCCAATTACACATGGTCCAGTTCTCAGCGAGGCGCCTACGCAGCCCCTGACTACCGACGACACTACATTGGCGGTGTCTCCTGTGCCCGAGGTCGCAGGCTCCTCGGCCCACACCCCGACTACAGATACCGAAGCCACTCTTGGCGGTGAATCTCAAAATGTGGACAGGTCTACCTCCTCTCAAGGTGTCTTCAGACCTTCCTCCGCTTTTTCCATCAAGGCTTACTCTAAGTCTAAAGCAGCCATGCATTCTAAGAGACAAGCTACACAGGGCCCATCTCCAGGCCCCATGCCTAAAAAACAGATGCTTAAAATGGCTGAGGATTTGATTACTCTTATCAGGGGTTTTCACCCCCCCCCCCCCGGACAAAAGGCCCAGAGTGGAGGAAGAATCCCCCTCCTCTGATCAGGGCTCCATTATTTCAGAACACTCTGATGAACAGGAACATTCTTACTCCCCTTTTGAAGATTCTGATGCTGAGGAGTCCATATCCTCTGTCTCCCCACCCCCAGAGGATTACTCATTTGGGGAAACTTTACATACCTTAAGGGAACACTTCCATTGGGAAGGCCAAGATTATTCAGATTCCAAGAAAAGGCTTAGGGAATTTCTCTTGCTACCTCAGCACAGGCCTCTAGCTATACCTCCTGTCTTGGACATACTAGATGATGTGTACTCGGAGGCCTGCCTCAACCCGGATTCTCTACCTCCATCTCCAGTCAAGCCTGACAGGTACTACAGGGTTCCTGACTCGCACCAATTTCTATACAAAAGCCATGCTGCTGACCCAGAAACTATCTCACAGGGCCCCAAGGGAATTAAGGCCTCCACTGCTAAAAATCCATTACCTTCCGAGAGAGATTCCAGATCCTTAGAAAGGTGGGAAAAAAAGGTATATACCGCGGCCACCTTAACCATGAGGGCATTAAATTGTCAGTTCCATATGCTAAAGTACCAACAGTTTTTGTTATCACAATTGAGAAGTAAAATGTCACAACCTGAACAACCAGACTTGAAGGAGTTGCAGGATTTGATGCATAGTGCAGAACAAGTGGGTAAAAATACCTTACAATGTGGTTTTGATGCTCTAGAGGCCTCATGTAGAGCTGCTGTTACAGGGTCAGTCATACGTAGGCATGCCTGGCTCAAGGAACAAACTTTACCAGATCATGTCAAAGCTAAATTGCTAGATGCCCCTCTACAAAAGGATGTATTATTTGGTGTTAATGCTGAGGAGGTATTAAGGAAAATGGAGGAAAAGGCTAAATCAATGCAAACAGTGAAAGATTTTCTACAGGTACAACCCCCACGTTTCAGTAGAAATTGGCCGTCCAAAAATTGGTTCTTTCCAGCCACCGACAGACCCCAAAGAGGTAGATACAGGCGCCCGAGGGGCAGAGGGCAATCCCAAGGATCGTTTAGAGGCAGACAATGGCAAGCTCCTACACAAAGAGGTGGTGAGGATAACTTGCAACCATTCAGAAAGCAAGCCCAATGACTTTCCCTTTTGCATGCCAAGCAAGATTCAAATGGCAGCACCATTAGGCGGAAAACTGGCATTATTTTCAAAAAATTGGCATATTGTCACAAAAGACAAATGGATCCTGGACATTATAAACAGAGGCTACAGATTCCATTTTCACACCCTTCCAAAAATGAGAGGCATGCCAAACCTGCCACACAATCAAAGGGCAGAGGCACAAAGACTAATTTCAGATCTCATAGACATGAAAGCTATTCAAGAGGTACCTGCGCATCTAACAAGGTCAAGGTTTTTATTCCAGACTATTCCTGGTACCAAGGAAGGGAAAAGATTGGAGACCTATTTTGGACCTATCCATCCTAAACACATTTCTACTCGTACCAAAATTCAAGATGCTCACTCTACAGCAGCTTCTTCCCATGCTGGGCAAGGAGTCTTGGCTGGTAACATTGGACCTCAAGGAGGCATACCTGCATGTCCCAGTCAGACAAAATTGCAGAAGATACCTCAGATTTCTTGCAGGTTCAACCCATTATCAATTCTCTGCGTTGTCCTTTGGCTTATCTACTGCGCCCAGAGTATTCACGAAATGCCTGGCATCAGTAATTGCCTACTGCAGACTTCAAGGGATACAAATATACCCCTATTTGGACGACTGCCTGATCCAAGCGGACAGCAAGCACATTCTTCTGAAACATCTGGCTTATGTAATAATGTTGTTGAATTCTCTGGGATACACAGTCAACAAAAAGAAATCAAGGCTAATACCCTCTCGGAAAATAATTTTCCTGGGTGCCAACTTGGACACAAACACCTAGATGGCCTACCTTACGCCAGAGAAGCAGGGGCAACTAACTCAGTACTTCAGAACACTAGCAAATTGCACCAGGCTGACTTCAAGGAAAATCCTGCAGGCTCTGGGATTCATGGCATCTTGCATCTTACTAATCCCATGTGCAAAGCTGCATATGAGGAAACTTCAATGGTACCTGAAAAACCTATGGTCTCAACACAGCCACAGCCTGGAAACAATGATACCACTAATTCCATGTCTTCAAAAGGAATTTCTGTGGTGGGCTCAAGCATGCCAAGCAAACACAGGTCTCCCATTCAGCAAGCCTCAAGCAAATCAAGTCATCACAACAGACGCCTCGGACTACGCCTGGGGGGCGCACATGACAGATCGGTGCATTCAGGGCAAATGGTCCAAAAAAGAAAAGCACCTACACATCAATCAAAAGGAAATGCTAGCAGTAATAAATGCTATTATAGCTTTCAAAGACCTCCTGCAACCAGGGCAACTATTGATAAGGACGGACAACACCACAGTAATGTGGTACATAAACAAACAGGGAGGAACCCATTCATACCCCCTATGCAGACTGGCCATGTCACTTTGGAACATGGTCCTGGACTTACAAATCGAACTACAAGCACAGTACTTGCCAGGCAAGGAAAACACACTGGCAGACAACTTAAGCAGAAATATGACAGATCCACATGAATGGAAGTTACATCCTCAAGTTTTTACAGAGATAATTCAAGCATGGGGAAGGCCAGACATAGATATCTCTGCCTCCCACGAAAATCACCAATTGACAAAATTCTGCTCAAGGATTTTTCATCCAAAGGCCTGGAGAGTGGACGCTCTCTTTCAATTGGACATCAATGACAGTTTATGCCTTCCCACCTCTTCCTCTGCTGCCCAAAGTTCTATTAAAAACCAGAGCAGACAGACCAAAGATGATTCTCATTGCTCCAGACTGGCCAAGACAACACTGGTAGCCACTCCTGAGGAGCCTGACGCATTCCCCACCATGGACCCTGCCTCTAATGCCTCTTCTTCTGACTCAGCACAGCTTCAAAACTCTTCACAGTCCGCTAAAAACACTCAATCTAGCCGCATGGAAGATTCCTTAGCATCACAACAGACCCTACTCTCCAAGGAGGTGCAGGATGTCATTTTGGAGGCCAGAAGGCTGTCTACCAGAAAAGCTTAGTCCGCAAAATGGAAACGGTTTTTGTGTCTGGAATGAGAAAAAGGGCCAGGATCCTGGAAAACTGAATTTACCTCAAATATTACAGTATTTAGCTGAGCTGCTAAGCAGTGGACTTTCTTTCTCCTCCATCAAAATCCATGCCTCAGCCATTTCTGCAGAATACAACACTGATCCTCCCTTATTCTCTCACCCCCTCTTAAGACAGTTCCTCAGAGGGGCTAAGAATCTAAAACCCCCAAGGAAACAACCAATACCTGCTTGGGATCTCAATTTCATTCTAGAAAAGCTGACCTTGCCTCCTTTTGAGCCAGCTGCCCCATCAGATTTGCAATATTTGTCCTGGAAAACAGCTTTCCTTCTGGCTATTACCTCAGCTCGTAGGGTATTGGAACTACAAGCTCTCATGCTGTGCAGCCTTTCATCATCTTCATCAGGACAGAGTTTCCTTACGAACCAACCCGTCCTTTATGCCAAAAGTGGTATCCAGGGTAGCTTTGAATCAGGCTATACACTTGCCTATCTTTTATCCTAATCCTCAAAACAAAGGGGAGAGATTGCTACATTCCTTGGACATCCACAGACAACTGCGTTATTATTTGGACAGAACAAAGCCCTTCAGGAAATCAGATCAGCTCTTTGTGTCCTATGCTATAGGAGCTCAAAGAAAGCCAATTTCCAAGCAGACTATCTCAAAATGGATAGCCCACTGCATACGCTTTTGTTATTCTTTTCATGGCAAAACTGTACCTACAGGCATCAGATCTCACTCCACAAGGGCCACGGCTACCTCTGCTGCTTTTCTCAGAGGAGTTCCTACCAAAGATATTTTGGAAGCAGCCACTTGGAGTTCTGTGCATACCTTCTCCAAGCACTACCACCTTCCATTATACTCCAAATCTAGAGCGGGCTTTGCCACTGCAGTCTTGCAGGGCATTCTGGCTCCTCCTAGTTCCACCTAGTGCCTACCACCCCTTTCTTAGCTTTGGGATTCTACCCATCTGTTATGACTGCTGCTGTATGCACGATGAACATAGTACAGTTTTGTACCTACCATAAATGTAGATGTTCGAGTGCTAATACAGCTGCAGTCCAGGTTTCCCTCCCTCCTTCCCCTCTTGGGACAGGCCTATTGGCTAACACCTCCTCATGTTACCTGATTGGGGTATTCATTCTTGATGTATTTGCTTGCACTACTGTATTTTGATTATATTGTATTGCTTTATCACACAAATTTATGTATTGCCTTCCTTCTGGGGGCACCTGACATCTGGGGCAAGAAAAACTGAAGAAAATGGCGTCGGCTGGTTATTTTATACCCCTGACGCACTGACGTCAGGGAAGAAGCAACGACAACCGACAACCGACACCAGACCTAGACTTTGGAATTCGGCCGACCCAGGACCCGCCTGACGGCAGGAGAACCCATCTGTTATGACTGCAGCTGTATTAGCACTTGAACATCTACATTTATGGTAGGTACAAAACTGTACTTTCTAGATTACCTGGCTAGTCTGGTTGATAGAGGCCTTTCCTACTCCACCATTAAAATTCATGCCTCTGCCCATATACTTGCTCTTCCTCTTGTCTTTTCCTTCCCCTATTAAGGCAATTTTTAAGGGAGTTGGTCACACCAGACCTCCCAGAAACACCCCCCCCCCCCATGGGACCTTAATTTTGTTTTGGAAAAACTGACTCTGCCTCCTTTGTTGAACCTGCAGCCTCTACCCATCTTAGTTTTATAACTTGGAAAACTCCCTTCTACTGGCTATCACCTCCGCTAGGACAGACTCTGAGCTGCAGGCTGTATTGGCAGAGGAGCCATTCCTTATCTTCCACCCAGGCAGGGTTTCCCTCAGAACTAATCCTTCCTTAATGTCCAAGGTGGTCACTGACACTTCTCTAAATCAGGCCATTCACCTGTCCACATTTTTTTCCCAAACCTCAGAATCAAGGGGAAAGAATACTTCATTCTTTAGATGTGCATAGGCAGCTCTGTTACTATCTTGACAGAACTAAAGCCTTGAGATAATCTGACAAGTTCTGTGACCTTTGCCTCTGGCTCCGAGGGAAAACCAGCTTCTAAACAGACTGTCAAAATGGGTGCATCTCATTTTGTTATAGCTGTCATGGCAAAAAGTCACTGGAGGCTGTCACACTCCACTAGAGTTACTGCAACCTCTGCTGCCTTCCTGAAAGGAGTCCCTACCAAGGACATTCTGGAAGCTGCTACCTGGTCTTCTGTAAGACCTTCACCGAACACTACCACTTAGCAGCCTTTTCCAGGTCCAGAGTAGGATTCGCCACTGCCATCATGTAGAGAATCCTCTCCTTTCACCCTCATTTCAGCTTTGGGAATCTTCCCACAAGAAAGGACTGAAACACGAAGAACATAGTACAGTTGTATACACTTAATATAAATGTAGATGTTCGAGTGTATTCACTAATGTAGTCTTCTTTCCCTTCCTCCTTCCCTCTTAGCCTACTAGGTAGTTTATTCATAACTCCTCTAGACAAGGGAATCCCCTTTGGCCTCTCCTCCTGTATAGGTTCTCTTCCTCAGTTCTCTACTGCCCATTTAGGGGCTCCTACTTTTTAGGTGGAAAGAAAAAACTGTTATGATGTCTGCTGGTTCCCTGTATACCCAAGTGCACTGACGTTGGTTAGGGCGTCTGCAAGCCTAAGGAGGAGGGGAATTTTTCTGTGGATGTCTGGCCAGCCAAGGGCTTTGACAGCAGGAAATCCCACAAGTCAAGACTGCAATAGTGAAAACACTCAAACATCTACATTTATGGTAAGTGTACGTAACTGTATTTTCGTTATCAACCTCAATATAAAAAGACTCACCTGCAAGCAGGGCATTTCCACGTATCTAGTAGCATTTATGACTGTTAGGAAAACCTGCATCCGCCTTCATAGATTCATAGGTAGGTACTAGGTTATTGGCCCTAGGGCCTATATAAGCCTAGGCAAAAAGGTACCCTGGCTTTCACCACCCAAGAATTTTTTTTTCCTGTGCCCCTGTCAAGCAGAGCCACAGAGGTGATCCCCGGGGTGAATTTCCTATTTCCCATCCAAACATCAAGATTTTTTTTGGAGTGCTAATGAGGAGCTTTGTTTGATATAGATAGGTAGTTTGTTCCAGAGTATGGGAAGTCTCTGGGACAGGAATCTATCCCACCAGCATGTTCTGTTGATTGTGGTGACAAGGTTTAGGTCCCTAGAGCATGTAGCTTGGAGGGATTGGGATTTCTTTAAGTGGAGCATGTCCAGCAACTCTGGGTTTAACATAGCTTTGTATATTAGGTAGAGAGTGCCTCTGAGTAGGCGGTATGTGACAGAGTTAGGCTGGAGTTTTTGAGATGGTCTGCAATAGGGCATCTGTTTGAGCCATTAATCCTCTTTGTGAGGTATTTCTGCAGCCTTTCCGGTTGTTGTAGATGACTTGTGAGGTACATACCAAAAGGGGCATTGTACTCTATAATGGTTCTAATGAGTGACGAGTAGAGGGGGAACAATTACCTCTTTTTTTTTCCTGGATGAGAAACCTTTTGTGATGAGGTGTGCCACGTAGAAGGATTTCCGGACTACTGTGGCGATGTGATTATCAAAGGAGAGACTACTGTCCACCTGTGTCCCAAGATCTCTTGTCACACTTTCGGTGTTAAGTAGACTACCACCTATGTGGTAGCTCATGGGTACAGAGTTTTTACCAAAGGGTTGACAATGCACTTTTTGGTATTGAGCTTGAAGCCAAGGCTTTGACACCAGGCATCTGTCTCAGTGAGACCCTTTTGTAGGATGTCCTCATCGTTAGGAGTTTCGATTATGGCTCCTAGTTTGCAGTCATCTGCAAACTTCATTAGCCAATGATCTTCTGTGTTGGCTGTACTTCAGAAAAGTAGATACCAAACAGGAGAGGACCCAGGACTGAACCCTGTGGCACTCCACTTGTCACTGGTCTGAAGTTGGATTTGGACTCTGCTACTTTCACAGTGTGGGTTCTGTCAGTGAGCCAGTTGGCAACCCATCTTGTGACATAGGGATTTATACCTAGTTTAGTGAGTTTATCTATAATTCCAGAGTGGCGGATGGTGTCAAATCCCTTGGCGAGATCTAGATAGGCTGTGTGAACCACCTTACCCTCATCTACGGCTTTGGTGACTGCTTCAAAGAAGCCAATCAGGTTTAGGAGGCATGATCTGCCTTTACAATCCCGAACTGGGTGGGGTCCAGAGTTTGGAGATTACCAGTGTCTTAGTTTATAAGTTCCATGATGGTACATTCCATGGCCTTGCAGACCAGGCTCATTAGGCTAATGGGGCGGTAGTTCCTGGGGTCCGTGGTAGCTTCCCCTTTGTGGAGTGGGATAACCGTCGCTGTATGCCATTCAGTGGGCAAAAAGCCTGAGGTGAGGCTATGATTGAACATGGTGCTTAGGTGGGGTGCCAGTTCATTCTGTAGTTTGTGTAGAACGCAGCCTGGGATGTTGTCATGTTCTTGGCTTTGGAGAGTGTGATTTTTACGGGTTCAAGCTCCTAGGCAGCGAGACATTTCCCTGTGGTATATTTGGTTGGGGACACATGGCTGAAGTGACATTTAGCTGCAGAGAAATATAGCTGTTGCAAATTCCCTGTAGGCAAAGAGAAGAATGTGATGCCATGTCCACAACTTCAATAACCAAATGCACAGGAGGAAAATAATGTCCATGGTCCCCAAGACTACATGAGACAGCAGGCAGTATTGCAGGCATCAGCAGCAGGGTGGCCAGTGGGAATGTCAATGGCAGTAAAAATGCGGTGCACAACAGGCAGTGCCTTTATCATTGGTGTGTGAGAAACACTACCCCTTCACAGTGTCTAGAGAGCATTACTTAAAATACATACTGGAGCATAAATGTGACTACAGTAGCATGCAAGATTTCCTGCATGCTGTAGAACACTTCTACATGATGTACTTCAAGAATGCAACTGCAGTCATAACATATGGGTTGTCCTGCCTCAGGCAGCCCTCGGTCGGCCGGATTCCAAAGTCTGGGTCCGGCGTCGGCCGGTGTCACCTCCTCTCCGACGTCAGAGCGGCTGGAGTATAAAGGCATCGGCCGACGCCATCTTCTTCAGTCTTTCTTGCCACGCGGTGCCCGAAGCAGAAACAGTTCACAAGTGCCGGTCGGTCAGCTCCTGTGTTTTCAGTTACCGAAGTCATCTAAAAGCTAAGTACCCCGTTGGGGAACATTTTTCTTGCCTCAGCCGATGTCAGAACAAATTGAGAAAGTTAATAATTGTTTGTCTTGTGGTAAACAAATACCTCATAAGGACTTCCATTCTTACTGCCTCCCTTGCCTGGGCCCAGACCACGACGTCTCGGCCTGTGCTGCCTGTGCTTGCTTTAATAAGCGCACCCTCAGGCACCGGGCAGAATTTGCCGAAGACTTTTTCGGCGAATCCTTCGCTTAATCATGCCGTTGGAACAACCGACAACACAAATTAACAAAAAATGAAAGGACCGGGATCGACATCCGTGGCCCGCGTCCTCTACCGATATTTCTCCTAAGCCCTCCGCGTGTGCTTCGGTCCCTTCGGAAGCGGTAATTCAACCGCTCCAGGCCGACGACACAGCGGTAACACGTTCTTCGGTCCCGGAGACTACACCGGTGCCGGTTATTGATTTTCCTCCAGAAACCTAAGTTCTGGATCTACCCGACACCATTCCCGTAGACAAGGTTACTCCTGCACGTGGGGCAGCTAGGCCTCCTGTATCCATGTCCATCAAGGCCTTTGCACGTGCTAAGGCCGCCAGCCAGGCCAAGGCCCATCCTAAACCTACTGCCCAGACCCCTTCTTCTGATAAACAGGTCATGTCTCTTGCTGCAGATCTTATCTCTCTTATCAGGGGGTCTCAGCCTCACCCAGACAGAGGTTCTCAGCCCCCTGCAGAGAAAAGGCCTAGAACTGAGCAGGCTGGCAACCTCTCTTCAGATGAAGCCTCTGGGGATTCTGAGCATTCAGATACCCAAGAAGAATCCTTCCAGGCCTATGAGGACTCTGATGCTGAGGAGTCAGTTCCCTCTTCCTCTCCTCCAGAGGATTTTTCATTCGGTGAAGTCCTCCACTCTATGAGGGAGCATTTTAAGTGGCAGGGTCAGGAATTTTCTGATTCTAGGAAAAGGCTACATACCTTCCTCAAGTTACCCCAGCACAGACCTTTAGCTATCCCTCCAGTTATGGATGTCCTGGATTATGTTTTCTCCGACTCCAGTGCTAACCCTGATTCTCTCCTTCCTGCTCCTGTCAAGCCAGACAGATATTACAGGGTCCCTGACACTCACAAGCATCTCTTTAAGGGCCACTCTGTGGATCTTGAAACTATTTCACAGGGCCCCAAAGGAGTGGCTGCTTCCTCAGCCAAGAATCCACTGCCAGTGGATAGGGAAGCAAGGTCCCTGGAGAGATGGGGTAAAAAAGTTTATACCTCTTCCACCCTTGCTATGAGGTCACTTAACTGCCTTTTTCATATGTTTCAGTACCAGGATTATTTACTGGATTTACAGAAAAAACTAGCCTCTCCTGAGTCTATTGATAGAAAGGCATTGCAGGATCTGGTCCATAACTCTCAGCAGGTTAGCAATCATTTTCTTCAGTGTGGTTATGATGCATTGGAGGCTTCATGTAGGGCAGCTATGACAACAGGGGCTGTTATACGTAGACATGCTTGGTTAAAAGAACAGCCACTGCCAGACCATGTTAAAGTAAACTTACTTGATGCACCTCTGGAAAAACAGAAGCTTTTTGGTGCTAATGCACAAGATGTGTTGAAGTCCATTGAGGAAAAGGCTAAGTCAGTTCAGACAGTCAAAGATTTCCTCCAGGTTCAGCCACCCAGATTCAGCAGGAATTGGCCTTCTAAGAATTGGTCCTTTCCATACACTGACAAATTTCAAAGGGGAAAAAATAGGCGTGCTCGAGGTAGAGGGCAATACTGAGGCTCCTACAGGGGCCGCCAATGGCAACCACCAAATCAAAGAAGTGGCGCAGGCAGTCCAGCTGCACCACAAGGACAATCACAATGACTTGACTTTCATGACGCCTACCAAAGCTCAAAGAGAAGCACCTTTAGGCGGAAAATTATCCTTATACTCAAAGAACTGGCATATCTTAACCAAGGACAACTGGATTCTGGATTTAATAGACAAAGGTTACAGATTCCACTTCCATACTTTACCAGTAAGACAAGGCATGCCAAACCTGCCACATCATCAAAGGGCAGAGGCACTCATTCAAGTTACAAAGCTGCTAAGAATAAAAGCAATAGAAAAGGTCCCTCCTCAGGAACAAGGCCAGGGATTTTATTCAAGACTGTTCCTTGTTCCAAGAAAAGAAAACAAATGGAGGCCTATACTGGACTTGTCTACTCGAAATACTTTTCTCATTGTGCCAAAGTTCAAAATGCTGACGTTACAGCAACTCCTTCCCATGCTGGGCAAGGGGTCTTGGCTGGTCACTCTGGACCTCAAGGAGTCATACCTGCATGTCCCAATCAGACACAGTTGCAGAAGATACTTCAGATTTCTTGCAGGGAAAGAGCATTATCAATTCTCAGCATTGCCGATGTTCTTCGTCTCACATTGCTGCAGTCATAACCTGTGGGTAGTCCGCTGTCCTCGATCGGCCCGAATATCAAAGAGCTGGGCTGGCGTCGGTCATTGTCGCCTAGAGCTGACGTCAGTACGTCGTAGTACATAAGCGCATGACCGACGCCATATCCCCAGTCTTTCTTGCCGCGTGGTCCGAAGCAGAAGCAGCGTTTGCAAGTGCCGTTCGGCATTCTGAAATTTTCATTTATCGAGTTTCGGACCGAAGACCAAGTTGGGCTAAGTACCCCGTTGGGGAAATCTTTGTCTTTTCTTGCCTCAGTTATCCGGATGTCAGAAAAAGTTAATAATTGCATTTCTTGTGGGAAACAGATACCTCATAAGGATTTTCATTCTTTCTGTATTCCTTGCTTAGGGCCTGAGCACGACGTGGTCGGGTGTCGCTTTTGTGCTAGATTTAACAAGCGCACCATTAAACGGAGATTAGACTGTGCCAGGCTTGTTTTTGGTAAAAGGTGTAACTATAACATGCCGTCGGATCCTCCGACTACTGCTAAGAAGCGTAAAGATAAATCTTTGAAGTCTAAACCGGATGAGTCGTCCGTTACGGACGCCGGTTCTACGGAGCCTCCGGTTGAATCTGTGGATCCTGCCGAGGGTTCGGCTGAATCCCATGGGGAACCTTTACTTTTACAGGAGTTGGCCTCTCAGGAGTTAGGCCCGGCTGAAGGTGCTTCTCAGGTGTCTGTAGTTCCATCTTTACAGAAGGGTATTAGGCCTTCTACTTCAGTGGCTAAAGGCCATGCTAAGGCCAAACCTTGTCATGTTGGCCCTGGTCATAGTTCTAGCTCTCCAGCCCTTGTTCCTAAAAAGCATATGTTAAAAATGGCTGAGGACTTGATTACTTTGATCAGGGATTCTATGCCCCCCCCAGAGAAGAGGCCTAGGGTGGAGGCAGATTTAGAGGGGATGGATCATTCCTCAGAATACTCTGATTCCTCAGTTGAAGAAATTCAGGAATTCCTTTCTTATTTAGATTCGGATGCAGAGGACTCCTGTCCTTCTGCTTCTCCTCCTGAGGATTTTTCTTTTTCTGAGACCTTACATTCCATGAGGGAGCATTTCAAGTGGGAAGGTCAGGATTTTTCGGATTCTCGGAAACGGCTTAGGGAATTTTTGTTTCTGCCACAGCATAGGCCCTTGGCTATTCCTCCTGTCTTAGAAGTTGTTCAGGATGTTTTTTCTGAATCTTCCCTTAATCCTGATTCTTTACCTCCTGCCCCGGTAAAGCCAGACAGATATTATAGAGTTCCTGAAGCTCATAAGTATTTGTATAAGAGTCCTAGAGCTGATCCGGAAACTATTACTCAAGGTCCGATGGGTATTAGGGCTTCTGTGGCTAAGAATCCAGTTCCTTTGGATAAAGATTCTAGAGCTTTAGATAGATGGGGGAAAAAGTGTACACCTCCTCTACGTTAGCTATGAGGGCTTTGAATTGCCAATTTCATATGCTGAAATATCAGAATTTTTCGTTAGGTCAGTTGAAATCTAAGGTGGATGCTTTATCTGAGGGTATAGAGTGTCAGGAGCTCCAGGAGTTGGTTCATGCATCAGATCAAGTTGGCAAGCATTCTTTGCAGTGTGGTTTCGATGCTCTTCAGGCTGCATCCAGGGTGGCTGCTACAGGTTCAGTTATTCGTAGGCATGCCTGGCTTAAGGATCAAAATTTGTCAGAGCATGTTAAGGCTCGGATTTTGGATGCTCCTCTTCAATCTGAAGTACTTTTTGGTCCTTCTGTGGAATCGGTTTTGAAAAAGATGGAAGATAAGGCTAAGTCTATGCAGACGGTCAAAGATTTTATGCAGGTGCAGCCCCCTAAGTTTAGTAGGAATTGGCCTGCTAGAGGATGGTCTTTTCCTTCGTCGGATTATCAGTCTAAGGGCAGGTCTAGGCGTGGTAGAGGCAGAGCTCACGCTCAGGGTTCTTTCAGACCTAGGACTTGGAGCTCTCCTGCACAGTCTTCTGGTGAGGGCAGGGGTCAGCCTTTTCGTAAACAGACCCAATGACCTGTATTTTCCGCTGCCAGACCCTTCTCTACTGGCAGCTCCTCTAGGAGGAAAGTTGGGACTTTTCAAACAAAACTGGCATTTGGTCACCCAGGACAAATGGGAGTTGGATATAATAAATCACGGGTACAAGTTTTATTTTCACACTTTTCCTCCTTTCAAAGGCATGCCGGATGTGCCTCCTCAGCAAAGGTTGGAGGCCCAGAAGCAAATTTCTTTACTTTTACAGATGGGGCAATTCAGGTGGTCCCTCCGTCAGAAGTAGGCCTAGGTTTTTATTCCCGTCTATTCCTAGTGCCAAAGAAAGGAAACACTTGGAGGCCAATTCTGGATTTGTCCATTCTCAATACCTACCTAGACATTCCAAAGTTCAAGATGTTAACATTACAACAACTTCTGCCTATGCTAGGCGAAGACCACTGGATGGTAACCCTGGACCTCAAAGAGGCCTATCTTCACATCCCTATCAGGCCCAGCTGCAGGAGATTCCTGAGATTTCGGGCTGGTACTTCTCATTATCAGTTCTCTGCATTGCCCTTTGGTTTATCTACTGCGCCCAGAGTATTCACAAAAGTTCTGGCTCCTGTAATTGCTTTTTTCAGACGGAGAGGAATACAAATTTATCCTTATCTGGACGATTGCCTGATTCTTGCTCAAAACAAAGACAAGTTACTACAACATCTCCACTATGTAATGGCAATTTAAGGTGCCTAGGGTATTCTGTGAACGAAATAAAGTCCAGTCTAGTGCCCTCTCAGGACATGTGCATTCTGGGTGTGAGACTGAATACAGCTTCTCGGATGGCATTTCTGACCCCGGACAAACAAAGAACTCTTCATCTATACTTTCAGCAGTTATAAGTAATGTCCAGGCTGACTGCAAGGACAGTCCTTCAAGCCTTGGGGTTCATGGCATCTTGCATTCTAGTACTTCCCAATGCCAAACTGCATATGAGGAAGCTACAATGGTATCTCAAAAGTGTGTGGACGCAACACTGCCACGGATTGGACACTGTCATTCCAATTATACCTTGCATCCAGAAGGAATTCTTGTGGTGAGCTCAGGAATGTCACCTAAACAAAGGACTCTCTGTGACCCGACCAGAGGCGAGTCAGATCCTAACGACGGATGCCTCGGACTTGGCTTGGGGAGCACACTTCAATGGGAAATGGATACAAGACATGTGGCCTCCCAAACTACTACATTTGCATATCAACATGAAGGAGATGTTAGCAGTCCAATTTGCTTTGATGGCCTTCAAGGACCTACTTCAGCCGGGACAGGTGTTAATTCAAACAGACAACACAACAGTCATGTGGTACATCAACAAGCAGGGGGGAACCCATTCCTACCCTCTTTGCAGACTAGCAATGTTTTTGTGGGAGACTGCTCTGAGTTTGCAAATCAATCTTCAAGCACTGTTTCTGCCAGGAGCACAGAACTCCCTAGCAGATGTATTGAGCAGGCAAATTGTGGATCCCCACGAGTGGAAACTGGATCCTCAGGTATTCAAACAATTGACCGTGGCTTGGGGAACTCCAGACATAGATCTGTTCGCTTCTCCACTGAATTTTCAACTGCCAAAATTTTGCACAAAGATGTTCCACCCAAATGCTTGGAAAGTGGATGGCTCTGTCTTTCAATTGGAGCAACCTTCACGTTTATGCTTTTCCTCCTCTGCCTCTTCTTTCCAAGGTACTCTTGAAAGTCAGGCGGGACAAGCCTTGCACGATTCTAATTGCACCAGATTGGCCACGTCAGCATTGGTATCCTCTGCTGAGGAGTTTAATTCAGGAGCCTCCTTGGCTTCTGCCACAGGTTCCTCATTTGTTATCCCAGTCAAACAATCATTTTCTCAATGTTCGGGTGCAGTCCCTGCATCTGACAGCCTGGCGTATTCTGTGATGGAGCCGGTGGGGTCTCAGCTTCCTCAACAGGTTTTAGATGTCATTTTGGAAGCCAGGCCTAGTACCAGAAAAGTTTATGCTGATAAATGGAAGAGGTTTTTTCTTTGGAGCACAGCAAAGGGCTTTGATGTTTCAGCGCCTAATTTGAGTTTTGCACTACAGTATCTTGCTGAGTTACTGGACAAGGGTTTGTCATTCTCTTCTGTGAAGGTTCATGCTGCAGCCATTTCTGCTCACTATGATTGTGACCCTCCTTTATTTTCTCACCCTTTGTTCAAACAATTTCTTAGAAGGGCAAAGAATATAAGACCCCCACGTAGAGCTCCTACTCCTTCCTGGGATCTCAATTTTGTGTTGGAAAAGCTTACTTTACCTCCTTTTGAACCTGCAGCTACGTCTGAATTCAAGTTTTTGTCTTGGAAGACTGCTTTTTTGTTGGCCATTACTTCTGCTAGGAGGGTATCTGAATTGCAGGCTCTCATGGCAGTTGAACCCTTTCTGATATTTCATAAGGATAGAGTTTCTTTGTGAACTAACCCTACTTTTATGCCTAAAGTGATTTCTAATGTGGCCTTGAACCAGTCTATTCATTTGCCTACTTTTTATGCTGATCCCCAAAATAAGGGGGAAAAAGTCTTGCATTCTTTTGGATATCCACAGGCAGTTACGTTACTATTTGAGCAGAACTAAGGAGTTCAGACAGACTCAACAGTTATTTGTTTCTTTTGCTTTGGGTTTACAAGGGAAAGCTGTTTCAAAGCAGACTATTTCAAAGTGGATTGGTCAATGTATTGCTTTTTGTTATTCTCATCCTGGGAAGAATGTTCCTGCTGGGATCAGACCTCATTCTACTAGGGCTACTGCCACATCTGCTTTTTTGAGGGGTGTAGCTACTAAGGATATTTTGGAGGCAGCTACTTGGAGTTCAGTACACACTTTTACTAAGCATTACCATCTCCCTCTTTATTCCAAGTCCAGGGCTGGGTTTGCCACTGCAGTTTTACAGGGCATGTTAGCAGCTCCTAATGCTATTTAGTTTGCCAGCCTCCCTTTTCCTTTGCTTTGGGATTCTACCCACAGGTTATGACTGCAGCAATGTGAGACGAAGAACATAGTACAGTTTTGTACCTACCATAAATGTAGATGTTCGAGGATCTACATTGCTGCAGTCCTATTTTCCCTTCCTCCTTCCCCTCTATAGTTTGTGGTTGCTGTGTTTACTATTTTGACTCTGACCTTCTTTCCTTCTTAGGCCTTCTGACATCTGGGGCAAGAAAGACTGAGGATATGGCGTCGGTCATGCGCTTATGTACTACGACGTACTGACGTCAGCTCTAGGCGACAATGACCGACCCCAGCCCAGCTCTTTGGTATTTGGGCCGATAGAGGACAGCGGACTACCCACAGGTTATGACTGCAGCAATGTAGATCCTCGAACATCTACATTTATGGTAGGTACAAAACTGTACTTTTGGCTTATCTACTGCGCCCAGAGTGTTCACGAAATGCCTGGCATCAGTAGTGGCACACTGCAGACTCCAGGGGATTCAAATATACCCCTACCTGGACGACTGCCTGATACAAGCAGACAACAAACAAACCTTGATAAACTTGGACTATGTCATTCAATTACTTCAGGCCTTGGGATACACAGTCAGCATTCAAAAATCAAGACTACTGCCATCCCAACAGATTATTTTCCTGGGAGCCAAACTGGACACAAAAACACAAATGGCCTTTCTCACAGAAGAAAAACAAGAGCAGTTACCAGAGTACTTCAAAGGCCTAGCAAAGCTCTCCCAGCTGACTGCAAGGAAAATCCTGCAGGGCCTGGGGTTCATGGCATCTTGCATTCTTCTGATACCTTTGGCAAGACTTCATATGAGAAAGCTGCAATGGTACTTAAAAAGCTTATGGTCCCAACACAGCCAAAGCCTAGAGGACGTAATCCCACTTATTCCATGTCTGCAAAGGGAATTCCTGTGGTGGGCTCAAGCAAGTCAGTTAAACCAAGGCATGTCTTTCAACAAACCTCAAGCAGGTCAAATCATTACAACAGATGCCTCGGATCATGGATGGGGGGCACACATGGAGGGCAGATGCATTCAAGGGCAATGGAACCCAAGGGAAAGGCATCTGCACATAAATCAAAAAGAGATGTTGGCAGTGATACGTGCAATCGAGACTTTCGAAAGATCACTTCAACAAGGACATTTGCTAATAAGGACAGACAACACCACTGTTATGTAGTATATAAACAAGCAGGGAGGCACTCATTCTTATCCCCTCTGCAGATTAACAATGATTCTTTGGGAAAAGTCCCTGAGTCTGAAGATCCAATTGCAATCCCAGTTTGTGCCAGGCAAGGACAATGTTCTGGCGGACAAGCTGAGCAGAAATCTCTGGGATCCACACGAATGGATGCTGCATCCTCACATTTTCTCACAAGTAACAAGGGCATGGGGAAGACCGGACATAGATCTCTTTGCTTCTCACCTGAACCATCACCTGGAAAAGTTTTGTACAAGAACTCACCATCCTCTAGCCTGGAAAACGGATGCTCTCTCCTTCAGCTGGAATTCCCTAACAATTTATGCATTCCCTCCTCTACCACTGCTGACCAAGGTGATACTGAAGATCAAAGCAGAACAACCAACAGGCATTTTGATAGCTCCAGACTGGCCAAGGCAGCACTGGTACCCATTGCTGTTGAGCATAACTCGGACCAAACCGTGGCCTCTGCCTCTATGGCCTCTGCTTCTAACCCAGCACACTTACAGGACTGTTCATCAAAACCTGCAAACATTGCATCTGACAGCCTGGAGGTTAACATAACTTCTTCCGATATCTCTCTTTCCAAAGAAGTTCAAGAGATTTTACTGGAAGCACGCAGACCTTCCACCAGAAAGACCTATTCAGCCAAGTGGAAGAGATTCATCATCTGGAATGCCAACAAGGGTCAGGATGCAACAGTATTGAGCATACCTCGGATATTAGAATACTTGGCAGAATTGTTTCATACTGGTCTCTCATATTCTTCCATAAAGATTCACGCTTCAGCAATCTCAGCAAAATACAATTGTGATCCACCTGTGTTCTCACATCCCTTGCTAAGACAGTTCCTAAGAGGGATAAAGAATATCAAACCTCCCAGAAAACCACCAGTACCTGCATGGGACCTCAATTTCGTCTTGGAAAAATTAACTCTTCCTCCCTTTTAACCAGCAGCATCTTCAGAAATGCAATTTCTATCCTGGAAAACGTTTTTTCTATTGGCAGTAACATCAGCAAGAAGAGTCTCGGAGATACAGGCACTCATGGCAGTACCTCCCTTTCTCATTTATCATCAGGACAGAGTCTCTCTAAGGACCAATCCTTCTTTCATGCCAAAAGTAATTTCCAGGGTGTCTCTAAATCAAGCCATTCACCTGCCTACATTCTTCCCTAACCCTCAAAACAAGGGGGAAAAGCTGCTACATACTTTGGACATACACAGACAACTACGCTACTACTTGGACAGAACAAAGACCACCAGAAAGTCTGACCAACTGTTCGTAGCCTATGCTGCTGGAGTTCAAGGAAAAGCAATCTCCAAACAAACAATTTCAAAATGGATTGGACACTGCATCAGATTCTGCTATTCCTTTCTTGGAAAAGGTGTGCCAGCCAATATTAGGCCACACTCCACCAGAGCTATAGCCACATCCACAGCTTTCCTAAGAGGAGTGGCTACAAAGGACATTCTAGAGGCTGCTACATGGAGCTCCGTGCATACATTTACCAAGCACTACAACCTACCTTTATACTCCAGATCCCGAGCAGGCTTTGCTTCGGCAGTCCTGCAGGGCATTTTAGCTACACCATCCCTTTATTAGTTCCAACCACCCCCAGCTTGGCTATGGTATTCAACCCATATGTTATGACTGCAGTTGCATTCTTGAAGGACATAGTACAGTTTTGTACCTACCATAAATGTAGATGTCCGATAGATATGCAACTGCAGTCGGATTTTCCCTCCCTCCTAATTTTCTTTTTGGGTCGACTACCCCTATTCCTTTTTGCTGGGGGTATCTTTTATGGTGTATCTGTTTATTACTGTTGTGCATGTCTGGAATTGTTTATCCATTCACCAAATTTAGCCTTCCTTGGAGGGCACCTGGCATCTGGGGCAAGAAACACTGAAGAAGATGGCGTCGGCCGATGCCTTTATACTCCAGCCGTTCTGACGTCGGAGAGGAGGCGACAACGGCCGACGCCGGACCCAGACTTTGGAATCCGGCCGACCGAGGGCTGCCTGAGGCAGGACAACCCATATGTTATGACTGCAGTTGCATATCTATCGGACATCTACATTTATGGTAGGTACAAAACTGTACTTTGTAGTTACTTAAGCATGTACTGTACACTGAACCAAACATTCATTAATTCTTCTGCCCCCACACACTTGGTTACTAAAGCTGTGGGAATAGCAGTGTGTGCCTCTCTTTGCCCACAGGGAATTCACAACAGACATATTTCTCTGCAGCCGAATGTCACTTCAGCCATGTGTCCCCAACCAAATATACCACAGAGAAATGTCTCGCTGCCTAGAAGCCTGAACCCGATTTTTACCTGTGCAGCCATGTTTACAGGAACTTTGCATTCTTCCGGTATAGAGATGGCCCCTTTAGGGGGTGAGAGGGAGGTAAAGTCAGCACTGAACCTATCTGCCAGGATGTTGGCAATATCAGTTGGTTCTGTATATTTAGTGCCATTGTGCTGTAACTCAGAGCAGGTCTGAGTGTTGCCATTGTGATTCTTGGCATAGTTATAGAATGCTTTGTGGTTGTCTTTAGAATCAGTGGCTATTTTGTTTTCATAACTAGCTTTGGAAGATTTTATGATGGATCTCAGCTTCTTACTGTGGCTGACCAGGGAGTTCCTCCATTCATGGGATTTTACTCTTTGCAGCAGTTACTTTCTTCTGTTGTAGAGTTTGTTTATGGCAGGGGACCACCAGATTGGCTTCATTTTTTTTGAGGATAGCATCTTGGTTCTGTTAGGGATAGCATGATCCATGCACTCGTGTAAGTGCTTATAAAGTGCATTTGTGTAGGATTCAGCAGTCGTACCTCTGTTGTCCATCTGCATGGGTGTCGTGAAGTTTGCCACTTCATTCTTAAGAACGGTGAAGTTGGCTTTGGAGAAATTTTTTACGGTGGTTTTCCTAATGGGGATTGGAGGTGGGATGTGGATGTCTAGGGTGATTAGCTTGTGGTTGGATCTGACCAATGAGGAATTGGGTGTGGAACACTGGTCACCCATGTTGGTAATGACCAGGTCTAGGATATTGGTGCCCCTGGTGGCGGTGTGGATAAGTTGATCCAAGGCACTGGAATTTATGAATTCCAGAAAACATTGAGCAGAATAGTTGGTACATGAGTAGTTTTCCAGTTAATGGTGGGTTCGTTGAAAACGCCCATTATTAGGGTGTTGTGTTGTACTCTAATATTTTCCCAGTGTATCAAGAAATGAGGAGTGGGAATCCTGGGGCGTGGTGGGGGATCTGTAACAAGTTAAAATTTGGATTGCGGTCTTGGCCAGAGTTAGGGGCACTTGGATAATCTCGGGTGCATTATGCTGAGCAACTAGCCTGGAGGTGTGGATATCCTTAATGAATATGGACACTCCTCTGCCTTTAGTGTTTCGGTCCAGGTTAGGTGGCCGAAAGGTTTGGTATGAATTATAGCTTGGTAATACAGGGGTGCACTCTGGAGCCTTGAACCAGGTCTGTGTCACTGCACAGATTTCGATGTTCTCTATTTTAAGGAGTGCCTTGAGTGAATGCATTTTGAGGTTTAGACTTCTAGCATTGATTAGCATTACCCTCAGATTTTGCTTGCTTGTACCTGTTACGGTGGTGAATTTGTCATTTGAACAATCCTTATTGAATGATTATTATGTAATTCAGAAAGAGTTTTTCTTTAATACTCTCATTATACTAATTATGGTGTAATTGTACCTTTTTTCTTATTCAATGATAATGCCTTTCATATTAAATAATCATATAACTAAAAGCATGCCACCACATTTATTGGCTATAGTGTTTACAAAGACTAGACATGCATAATGAAGGGTGTATTGCTGCTTCCAGCTTGAGTACGGCCTCCTGGTAGTTGCTGTAGACCGTTGCTATAATGCAGACAAATTGCACACATTGCATAGTACGATGTTGGAATTAATTTTGTGCTTCATTTGGTTTCTCACCTCTATTTGGGCCATTTTTCTTCTATTCTGACTGCTTGTCAAACTTCTACGTTACCTCTTAAATCGATCAGCCCTTCTCTGCTAATAGAGTAGCAACTAGTGAAAGGGTCTTCTGAATTCCTGGTGTTAAGGTTAGAAACTGACATCCTGTGTATCATTAGACAACACCTGCCCTAATCAGTTTGTTAAAGCGTTGCATTGACCATTTTTCTCAGCTTTTTTGTCCCTGTTAGGAATGGGTCTTCTCATTGGTACTGATTTTTAAGAATAAGGGTGATGTGCAGAGCTGTAGTAAGTACACAGGGGTAAAGTTGATCAGCCACAGTGTGATATTATGTGAAAGGGTAGTGGAAGCTTGGTTAAGAAGGGAGGTGGTGATTCATGAGCAGCAGTATGGTTTCATGCCAGGAAGGAGCACTACAGATGCAATGTTTGCTCTCAGGGTGTTGATGGAGAAGTATAGAGAAGGTCAGAAGGAGTTGCATTGTGCCTTTGTGGACTTAGAGAAAAGTGTATGACAGGGTGTCTAGAGAGGAGTTGTGGTATTGTATGAGGAAGTTAGGAGTGGCAGGGAAGTATGTAAGAGTGATACAGGATATGTACAAGGTCAGTGTGACAGTGGTGAGGACTGCGGTAGGAGTAACGGACACGTTCAAGGTGGTGGTGGATCAGCTCTGACCCCTGTCTTATCTGCAATCGTTTTGGACAGGTTGGCAGATGAGATCAGACAGCAGTCCCCGTGGGATATGATGTTTACAGATGACAATGTGATTTGTAATGAGATAGGGAACAGGTAGAGGAGACCTTGGAGGGGTGGAGATGTGCTCTAGAGAGGAGAGGAATGAAGGTCAGCAGGAGTAAGACAGAATATACATGTCTGAATAAGAAGGAGGACAGAGGAATGATGAGGATGCAGGGAATATAGTTGCGAAGGTGGATGAGTTTAATTACTTGGGATCAGCAGTTTAAAGTAACAGTGAGTGTGGAAGAGAGGAGGAGAAGAGAGTGCAGGCAGGGTGGAGTGGGTGGAGAACAGTGTCAGGAGTGATTTGTGACAGATGGGTACCAGCAAGAGTGAAAGGGAAGCTCTACTAGATAGTAGTGAGACCAGCTTATGTTATATGAGTTGGAGACGATGGCACTGATGAAAATACAGGAGTCAGAGCTGGAGGTGGCAGCGTTAACGATGTTAAGATTTGCATTGGGTGTGACGAGGAGGGACAGGATTAGAAATGAGTATATTTGAGGGTCAGCTTAGGTTGGATGGTTTGGAGACAAAGCCAGAGAGGCAAGATTGTGGTGATCTGGACATGTGCTAAGGAGTGATGCTGGGTGTATTGGGGGAAGGATGGAAGGATGCGAAGGATAGAGCTGCCAGGTAAGAGGAAAAGAGGAAGGCCTAAGATAATGTTTATGGGTTTGGTGAGAGAAGACATGCAGGTGGTTGATGTGACAGAGCAAGATGAGGATGACAGGAAAAAATGGAAGCAGATGATCCACTGTGGCGACCCCTAACTGGAGCAGCCGAAAGAAAAAGACCAGTTTGCCAGTGTTATGAATAGCTTTGTTCATAGTTATAGATGATGCTTTAAGAATTCATATTGTCTGACTTTGTAAAGGGTTGAAAGTGTTTTGTCTTCATGGCAATATGTTACCCTTAGTGCAAGTTTTGCATTGCTGTTATATTATCCAAATGTTTGATGTGAAGTTGTTCAGTCTCGCCATTCATTCTTTACTGAAGAGTTCGGAGCCGATCCCTTGGCTCCGATACAATATGGCTAGTTGCCAAGCTCGAGGTCTTCAAATAGAGGTCAAGTCCCTATATCATGATGCACTTTGAATTACCCCAGATCTAGTTTGCCACTGTAATAGATCAGAGGTTCTGCATTAGCTCGGGCCAGTAAAATTGTTTTTCTACTTATTTCTTACTTACTTTTACATAGTTAGATATTTTAAATAGCTTAGGTAGTTTATTAAAGCTCTTACAGCTTTATACTGTGTGTTACTGTACTTTAGTCCCTTCCCTTAGTCTGTTTAAAAAATTTTTCTAGTTGGCCTCTCGTTTTAGCGTAGTTTTAACTATTTGCTAGTCAGTAGAGCGTGCTTAGTCAGTGACCTTTGTCACTATTTTGCTAAAAACTTTTTAGTGTGTAGTTTTTCTGTGCAGTGTATTTAGCCTTCAGTTTGTTTAGGAAAGCCTTAAATTTATAAATACTGTTAGAGTTTTATTGTTAACAGTAATTTTGTCTGACTGGATATTTAGACAGTGTATATCTTAGCAGTATCTCTCTTTTTCTGTATAGCCTGCTATTATTGTGTGTTTAAAAAGTTGAGGTGACAGTAAAGGCTTTTCCTGTCAAATTTACATTTACATTGCAGTTCTGCGTGTGTGTGTGTGTGTGTGTGATTTAGCTTGATATTATTTAAGACTTTTAGTAGCTGATTACTGTAGAATTGTTTTGTGTGACAGTAATTCTTCAAGTTTTCCAATGGCTGACCAAGACAGGCATCCCAAGTCTGGGTTTAAGAAGTGCCCAAAGTGTGGCCAAAAGATGTCTGTAACAGACAGCCACGTGAATTGTGTATACTGTCTAGGAGCCCTGCATTTGCAAGACAGCTGTGCTATTTGTCATTCCTTCTCCTCAAGGGTCCTTCAGGAAAGGAAGAAAAAACGTATCGACAAATGGTTGTTGAAACCTTCGTTTCAAGAAGCTTTGAGTGACCAAGATGGATCCAGCAAGTACTCAAAGTCTTCTAAGACTTTGGACTCTAAGAAATCAAAAAAATCTTCGACATCGGCTCCACTGCCATTGGAACAGACAGTCTTTTCCCTTCGGAGCCAGTCCCCAGTCTTGGAACCTGTGTCTGAAGCTCCAAAGAGTCCATTACTTCAGTCCACTCCTCTTGGTCCTGTATCAGCCTGTCCGGTCTGGATGTGGATCATGTGGTGCAGAAGCTGTTATTGGCACCGGCCTTGGCAAAAATGTTATCGGCTTCAACGCCGAAGACCCTTGCACCAGCACAAACTATTCCTCCTCCAAGCCATGCTGGTCCTTCGGAGCCGGAGGAGTCAGACCTGATGATAGTGGAACCCTCTGAGCAGGCGCCTGCTCCAGTGTCTTTGGCTCCGTGCACTCTGATGTCCTCCATGCTGATCAAGGACTCTAGGGGACAACACTCTCTAGTCGGGTCCAGGGAGGATAGTTGGACCGACTTGTCGGCTCCGTCTCCCCTCTTGGAGCGTCGGCTCGGATGAGCTCTGCTTCTACCTCTGGTTCGGAGCCCACTGTCCCAGTGCCGGGGGTGTCGATGGTATCTTAGAATCCGTCAGTTCCCTCACATCGGAGCAGAGGTGTTTTCGATGCCATGAGGAGAGTCATGTCTCCTGAGACATCCTCGACCTCATGTCTGCCTTCCTCCTCCCCTAAAGCGCCTGTGTCTACTGTCTCACACATCCTTACAAAGCGTTGAGACCCAGAGCCTCAGAAAGCCCTATTGGGAGGCCCCTGCTCTTCTGAGACCTCACCAGAAGTTTCCACTGATGAGGTTCCCAGGAAGAGATTGTGTAAGAGAAAATATCTAGACTCCCCTCAGGAGTCTCTAACATCAGATACTGACTTAGATGAGACAGATGGGTCCCCATGGTTCCCCTCTGAGGATATCTCATTTGCTGAGATACTTGAAATCCTTAGGCAGAGGGGTGACTGGCAGTCCAAAAGCCCTACTGAGGATGAGTCAGTTCTCCTGAAGGCTTTCAGGTATCAGCCCTGCACCTCTTGGGTGTCCTCCGCACTTTGATGAGCTGATGCAGCTGCTCTCACGAAGGTTGTGTGAGTCTCCGGATACTATGGAGCCTGTCCCTAGGACACCTAATAAATTTCTGCCCCCCCCCCCCTTGACAAACCATTTTTAACAAAAGGTGTTCCAATTGATGTGGTGGTGACAGCCACCAAAAAGGAAATGTCTGAGACTTCCTCATCTATCCATTCTCCTAACAGAGACTCCAGGATTATGGATAGATATGGGAAGCACATGTTTAGTTCGGCGAACTTTGCTCTTCGTTCACTCAACTGTTTAACCCATTTTTCCAGGTTACAAAGAGATCTCCTTAATGAGCTAGGAGGTGCTCTTCAGGGTACAGTAGCTGCAGGAGCTTTTGACAAAGTTGCCGTTCAGCTTGCTAACCTCAGTTCTATAGTCAACTCAACCATGCGCCTCATCTATTATGCAGCTGATGGAAAGAGTAGGGCAGCGATTACAGGAGTTGCTCTTAGCAGACACTCCTGGATGCGCTTGTGTTCCTTCGTGGAGCCCTCCAATTCATCCTTCGTGAAAACTCTCTTTGATGGCTCCTCCCTGTTTGGGCCTAAAGTGAAGGAAACCTTAACCAGGTGTGAACAGGACAGAAAGACTCTTTCTGCTGTTGGGGTCTGTTTTTCAACCCCTGCCCGACCCTACCCTAAAGGTCAAAGGGGAGGAAAAATGTGGTTTCGAAAAGCTCAAAGAGCCTTTCAGGGCACACGCGGTGAAACCCCCCACCAGAGGCAGAGGAGTGGGCAATAATGGAAGACATCACCCTCGTGGCAGAGGGGGTCCGCAACACCAGGGCAACAGAGATCATGTCTCTGAGAAGCCCTACCAGCGCTCCTGAGAGGAGGCACGACTGTCCTGTTCTGGAGGCAGTCAGGGGTCGCTTATCTTTGTATCCAGACGCCTGGCTCAAAATAACAAAAGACATCTGGGTACAAAGTATAATTTTCAGAGGATACTTCATCCCATTCACCACACCCCCTCCACCCATAAGAAAAATCTCGGACGTTCCACCCAGTTACAGGGAACAGGCAACAATAGAGGTACAAACGTTGCTAAGAAAAAGTCATCCAGCCAGTCCAGACAGGATCTGGAACTTACTCAAGATTCTTTTTGGTTCCAAAGAAGACGGGGGAACTGGCGACCCATATTGGTCCTCAGCAGACTGAACCAATATGTAAATAAGGAGAAGTTCTGGATGGTCACGCTTCAGTCTATACTTCCCTTCTTAGGGAAAGACAATTGGATGCGCTCGATAGATCGCAAGGATGCGTACTACCACATAAAAATGTCCAGGCCATCCAGGGATCATCTGCGCTTTTGGCTGGGAGCCAGTCACTACCAGATGTTCTTCATTCCACATTGCTGCAGTCCTAACTATTGGGTAGTCCGCTGTCCAGTCGGCCCGAATACCAAAGTATATGGCTGACGTCGGTCAGGGCGCATTAGACTGACGTCAGAACGTCAGGGTACTAATGCGCATGACCGACGTCATATCCTCAGTCTTTTTTGCCGCATGGTCCGATGCAGAAGCAATTTTGCGAGTGCAGGTTGGCGTTCTGAAAGTTTCTGAAGTCAGAGTTTCAGACCGAATCAAAGTTGGCTAAGTACCCCGTTGGGGAATATTTTGGTTTTTTCTTGCCTCAGTATTTAACCGGATGTCAGAAAAAGTGAATAACTGTATTTCTTGTGGGAAACAGATACCTCATAGGGATTACCATACTTTGTGTATACCTTGTTTAGGGCCTGAGCACGACGTTGTTGGATGCCGCTCTTGTGCTAGATTTAACAAACGCACTATTAAGAGAAGGTTAGACTGTGCCAGGTTAGTTTTTGGGAAGCGTTGTAACTATAAAATGCCGTCGGATGCTCAGACGCCCGCTTCGGGCAAAAAGCGCAAGGATAAAGCAGCAAAGCCTAGGATGGAAGAACCGACAGTCCCTGACGCCGGTTCTTTAGAAGGCTCAGTGGAGCCGGAGGTTCTGCCAGGTGTTTCTTTAGAGTCTCAGGGAGAGACTTTATTGTTACAGGATGTATCCTCTCAGGAAGTAGGCCAGGCTGAGGGGGCTTCTCAGGTGGCTGTTCTTCCCTCTCTTCCTAAGGTGGTTAGAGCCTCCCCCTCTGTTTCCAAGGCTTCTTTGAGAGGCAGGCCTAGTGTAGCTTCAGTGGGGGTTTCTCCTAGTGCTTCAGGGTCTTTGCCTAAAAAACATATGCTTAAAATGGCAGAGGATTTGATTACTATGATTAGAGGTTCTATGCCCCTCCTGATAAGAGGCCTAGGGTGGAACCTGAGTTTGAGAGTTTTGAGCACTGTTCGAGGCGTCTGAGTCTTGACTGAAGACTTGCAGGAGTATCCTCCTTATTCTGATTCTGATGTGGATGATTCTACTCCTTCAGCTTCTCCTCCTGAGGATTTTTCATTTTCAGAGACTCTGCATTCCATGAGGGAGCATTTTAAATGGGAAGGTCAAGATTTCTCTGATTCCAGGAAGAGGCTTAGGGAATTCTTGTTTTTACCCCAGCATAGGCCTTTAGCTATACCTCCGGTTCTGAATGTGGTGGAAGATGTTTTTGCAGAGGCCTCCCTGAATCCTGATTCTTTGCCTCCTGCACCAGTTAAACCGGATAGGTACTATAGGGTGCCTGAAGCTCATAAGTATCTTTTTAAGAGTCCTAGGGCAGACCGAAACTGTCTCTCAGGGGCCTAAAGGGGTGAAGGCCTCTGTTGTTAAAAATCCTGTTCCTCCTGATAAGGAGGCAAGGGCTTTGGATAGATGGGGAAAGAAAGTGTATACTACTTCCACTTTAGCCATGAGGGCATTGAATTGTCAGTTTCACATGTTAAAATATCAGAATTACCTCCTTTCACAATTGAAATCTAAGGTGGATGCTCTGGCAGAAGGTATTGAGTGTAAAGAGTTGCAGGATTTAGTTCATGTGTCTGAACAGGTGGGTAAACATTCCTTGCAGTGTGGTTTTGATGCTGTGCAGGCCTCCTCGAGGGTGGCTGCCACTGGTTCTGTTCTTCGTAGGCATGCCTGGTTGAGAGATCAGAATTTAGCTGAGCATGTTAAAACAAGGATTTTGGATGCTCCTTTGCAGTCTGATGTGTTGTTTGGTTC
This sequence comes from Protopterus annectens, assembly GCF_019279795.1. Classification (NCBI taxonomy): domain Eukaryota; kingdom Metazoa; phylum Chordata; order Ceratodontiformes; family Protopteridae; genus Protopterus; species Protopterus annectens. The sequence goes on from NC_056730.1 coordinate 807,343,163, forward strand.
GCCTGTGGAAGCAGTTTTAAAGAAAATGGAGGACAAGGCTAAGTCTATGCAAACTGTTAAGGATTTTTGCAGGTGCAGCCTCCAAGTTTAGTAGAAATTGGCCTACTAAGGGATGGACTTATCCTGCTTATGATTCCCAGTCTAGGGGTAGGTCTAGGCGTGGTAGGGGCAGAGCTCAAGGTTCTTTTAGGCCTAGGACAGGGAGTTCCCCTGCTCAGACTTCTGGTGAGGGCAGGGGTCAGTCCTTTCGTAAGCAGACCCAATGACCTGCCTTTTCAGCTGCCAGTACATTCTCGCCTGGCAGCACCTTTGGGAGGAAGGCTGTCTCTTTTCAAAGAAAATTGGGATTTAATTACCCAAGACAGATGGGTTCTGGATATCATTCACCACGGTTACAGGTTTTATTTCCATACCTTGCCTCCTTTCAAAGGCATGCCAGACATTCCTCCTCTACAAAGAAAAGAGGCTCACAAGCAAATTTCTCTGTTGCTCCAAATAGGGGCCATTCAGCCAGTTCCTGTACCAGAAAGGGGCCTAGGATTTTATTCTCGCCTGTTCCTAGTACCGAAGAAGGGGAACACGTGGAGACCAATTTTGGATTTATCTATCCTCAACACTTATCTGGACATTCCCAAATTCAAAATGTTGACGTTACAACAGCTTTTACCTCTGCTGGGCAAAGATCACTGGATGGTAACTTTAGATCTCAAGGAAGCTTACCTTCATGTGCCTATAAGACTAAGTTGCAGGAAGTATCTGCGTTTTCGAGCTGGAAATTCTCATTATCAGTTCTCTGCATTGCCCTTTGGCTTATCCACTGCCCAGAGTATTCACAAAGGTTCTGGCTCCAGTGATAGCTTACTTCAGGTTAAAAGGAATTCAAATCTATCCTTACTTGGACGACTGCCTGATTCTAGCTCAAGAAAAGGAAGACCTTCTACAGCATTTGGATTATGTCATAGCAGTGCTAAGATGCCTAGGGTATTCTGTGAGCGAAATAAAGTCCAGTCTAGTACCCTCTCAAGACATGTGCTTTCTGGGTGTGAGACTGAATACAGCAGCCCAGATGGCCTTTTAACCCCGGACAAACAAAATAATCTTTCCAGTTACTTCCATCAGCTATCTCTTCAGTCCGGGCTGACTGCAAGGACAGTCCTTCAAGCCTTAGGGTTCATGGCATCTTGTATTCTGGTGCTTCCCAATGCCAAACTGCATATGAGGAAGCTGCAATGGTATCTCAAAATGTATGGACACAGCACTGCCAGGATTTGGACACTGTCATTCAAATAATACCTTGCATTCAAAAGGAATTTTTGTGGTGGGCTCAGGAATGTCACCTAAACAAGGGACTCTCTGTGACCCGGCCAGAGGCGAGTCAGATTCTAACGACAGATGCCTCAGACATTGCTTGGGGAGCTCATCTAAATGGAAAGTGGATACAAGACAAGTGGCCTGCCAGACTACAGCATCTACATATCAACATGAAAGAGATGTTAGCAGTCCAGTTTGCATTAATGGCTTTCAAGGAGTTACTTCTTCCAGGGCAGGTGTTGATTCTAACAGACAACACAACTATCATGTGGTACATCAACAAACAAGGGGGAACTCATTCTTACCCATTGTGCAGGCAAGCAATGATTTTATGGGAGACTGCGCAGAGCTTGCAACTAACTCTTCAGGCAAGGTTTCTGCCGGGAGCACAGAACTCCTTAGCAGATGTGTTAAGCAGACAAATCATGGATCCCCACGAGTGGAAACTGGATCTTCATGTATTTCAAAAATTGACAGTGTCATGGGGAACTCCAGACATAGATCTGTTCGCTTCTCCACTAAACCACCAGCTGCCAAAGTTTTGCACAAAGAGGTTTCATCACACAGCTTGGAAAGTGGATGCTCTTTCTTTCAGTTGGAAAAATCATGTGTATGCTTTTCCACCTCTGCCTCTTCTTCCAAAGGTGCTTCTAAAGGTCAGACAAGACAAGCCAAGGATGATTTTAATAGCTCCAGATTGGCCTCGGCAGCACTGGTACCCATTACTGAGGAGTCTGGTAAGGAAGCCTCCATGGCCTTTACCCTCGATTCCACACCTGTTGTCTCAGAGGGACAGTCACCTGCTCAATGTCAAGCTTCACTCTCTTCATCTAACAGCCTGGCATATTCTGTTTTGAAAGACAGCAGGTCTCAACTTCCTCAGCAAGTTTTAAATGTGATTATGGAAGCCAGGAGACCTAGTACAAGGAAAGTGTACGCAGAAAAATGGAAGAGATTTTTATTTTGGAGTGCAGCGAACAATTTGGAGATTTCTGAGCCTAATTTAAGTGTGGCTCTTCAATATCTTACTGAGTTATTGGACAAAGGTTTGTCTTTCTCTTCCATTAAGATTCATGCTGCAGCAATTTCAGCTCACTATGATTGTGACCCACCATTGTTTTCGCATCCTTTGTTCAAGCAATTTCTTAGAGGGGCAAAGAATATAAGACCCCCACGTAGAGCTCCTACTCCTGCTTGGGATCTCAATTTTGTGTTGGAGAAACTTACTCTACAACCTTTTGAGCCTGCGGCTACTGCTGAATTGAAATACTTGTCATGGAAGGCTGCTTTTTTGTTGGCCATTACTTCTGCAAGAAGGGTTTCTGAGTTGCAGGCCCTTATGGCGGTAGAGCCTTTTTTGATTTTTCATAAGGATAGGGTATCTTTACGTACTAATCCTTCCTTTATGCCTAAGGTGGTTTCTAGTGTGGCTTTAAACCAAACTATTCATTTGCCTACTTTTTATGCAGATCCTCAAAATAAAGGGGAAAAGATTTTGCACACTTTAGATGTACACAGGCAGTTGCGTTATTATTTGAGCAGGACTAAGGATTTTAGGCAGTCTCAGCAGTTGTTTGTTTCTTTTGCTTTGGGTTCACAGGGCAAACCTGTGTCAAAACAAACTATTTCTAGGTGGATTGGGTTTTGCATTGCATTTTGTTATTCCCATCATGGCAAGGAGATTCCAGTTGGGATTAGGCCTCATTCCACTAGGGCTACTGCCACTTCTACAGCGTTTCTAAGGGGGGTGGCAACTAAGGATATTTTGGAGGCAGCTACTTGGAGTTCAGTGCATACTTTCTCTAAGCATTATCACCTTCCTCTCTACTCTAAGTCTAGGGCTGGTTTTGCCACAGCTATTTTGCAAGGCATGTTGTCAGTTCCTGCTTCCTTATGATTTGCCAGCCTCCCTTACCTCTGCTTTGGGATTCTACCCAATAGTTAGGACTGCAGCAATGTGGAATGAAGAACATAGTACAGTTTTGTACCTACCATAAATGTAGATGTTCGAGGATCCACATTGCTGCAGTCCAATTTACCCTCCCTCCTTCCCCTCTGTGTTTAGGGGTGGTTGTGTAGGTGAGGTTATTTTCTAGTAATTTTGTATATATTGTACATATTTTTGGTGCAGGTATGTTTGGAGTTTTTGGTTTTGGCCTTATCTTTTCGGGGTCTTCTGACATCTGGGGCAAGAAAAGACTGAGGATATGACGTCGGTCATGCGCATTAGTACCCTGACGTTCTGACGTCAGTCTAATGCGCCCTGACCGACGTCAGCCATATACTTTGGTATTCGGGCCGACTGGACAGCGGACTACCCAATAGTTAGGACTGCAGCAATGTGGATCCTCGAACATCTACATTTATGGTAGGTACAAAACTGTACTTTTTGAGCCCTGCCCTTTGGTCTCACTACAGCCCCCAGAGTGTTTACCAAATGCATGACAGTGGTCACGGCTCACCTGAGGCTTCTAGGATTACAGGTGTTTCCGTACCTAGACGATTGACTCCTTACCGCCACCACCAGGCATCAACTCATTCGGTCCCGGGAGTCCACTCTGTCACTCTGCAATCATCTGGGCATTATAGTCAACTCAAGAAAATCTGCCTTGTCACCACCACCACCACACTAAGGCTTCCAATAGAAAGAGTCTTTCTTCTTCATCAGCATGTCAGCATTCTAATATCAAAAGACAGGGCACCAGCATCAGAAGTTCTGAAATTAGGCATGATGGCAGCAGCAATTCTAGCCATACAACTAGCTCGTATGCACATGCAGATACTACAATGGCTGTTGTTCACTCAGTGGTCTTACCAAGAGCTTCCCATGTCTCACACTATAATGATCACAAATTCCTGCAAAAAGGACCTTCAGTGGTGGTTGACCTCACTTCATGTCACGATAGGATGCCCATTTGTGCTACCTCCTCCAGTGGCCGCAGTGACCACTGATGCTTCTCTGATAGGGTGGGGGGGACATTTTCAGGGTAAGACAGCCCAAGGCACATGGACCGAACAAGAGACACATCTGCATATCAATGTCCTGGAGATGAGAGCAGTAATTCTGGCATTGCAGTACTTTCAGGACTCTCTTCCTCTGGGTACAATTGCGATTCAGACAGACATGTCGGTTGTCTGGTATTTGAACAAACAAGGAGGAACCAGTTCTTACCCCCTTTGTTGCGAGGCTGTCAGAGTATGGCAGTGGGCTGTTTCCATCCAGCGCTTTCTGTTGGCAACACACATCCCGGTGAAATCCAATGTGATAGCAGAAAAGCTCAGCAGGCCTATCTTGTTGCCCCACGAGTAGTCTCTCAAGAAAGAAATAGCGGACAGGATATTCTGCAGGCGGGGCCAGCCTTGCTGTGACCTTTTTGTCAGTCACATGAACACGAAATGCGGAAGATACTTTGCCCTGATGTCCTTCAAGGATGCATCTGCAGTCCTTACAAATGGGTAGTCCTGTCGTCAGGCAGCCCTTCGGTCGGCCGGATTCAAAAGTCTGGGTCTGGCTTCGGCTGGTGTCGCACTTCACCCGACGTCATAGCTGCAGTTTTTCGGGTATAAAGGCATCAGCCGACGCCATCTTTCTCAGTCTATCTTGCCGCGTGGCGCCCGAAGCAGAAGCTGTTCGCAAGTGCCGGTCGGTCAGAACCAGAGATTTCATACCGAATACTACTTCGAAGACTTCTAAAAAGCTAAGTACCCCATTGGGGACTCTTTCTTGCCTCAGCCGATGTCAGAAAAAGTGAATAACTGTTTAACTTGTGGGAAACAAATACCTCATAAAGATTTCCACTCTTACTGCTTACCTTGTTTAGGCCCAGACCACGACGTAGCAGCTTGTCTAGCCTGTGCTTCTTTTAACCGACGGACGCTTAGACGTCGGTCAGAATTTGCAGAACAGTTTTTTGGCTCTGAATTTGCTTATATCATGCCGTCAGATCCTCCGACTTCACAAATTACCAAAAACCGCAGGGAAAAGGACCGACACTCGCGGTCCGCGGTTTCGGCTGAAACCGCGGTTAAGCCAACCACGAGTGTCCCGGTTTCGGCTGAAACCGAGCAAGTGGTTCTTCCCCCGGCCGAAAACCTGCCTTCTACCGAGGCCTCTTCTAGCCTGGTGGAATCGTCTTCTGAAATCCAACCTTCTGTTGCGGTTTCTCAGGAATTATCAGACACTATTCCCTTGGATATTTCAACCCCTGCACGTGGAGCTGCTAGGCCTCCTGCAGCCATGTCTATCAAGGCCTTTGCCAGGGCTAAAGCAGCTAAAGCTTCAAAAACGGTGCCTGTTAAATCCCCCCCTCACAGGCCCAGCACCAGTTCCCATATGCTTTCTTTGGCTGAGGATCTCATTTCTTTAATTCGTGGCTCCCAGCCTCATCCAGACAGGACCTCCCATCCACCGCCAGAGAAGAGGCCTAGAGCAGAGCCCCCTGAACCAGTATCCACAGATGACTCCTCTGATGACTCAGAACATACAGACCCTCCTGAGGCTCCTTATTCCCCTTACGAAGACTCTGATGCTGAAGAGTCCATTCCTTCAGCCTCTCCACCTGTGGAATTTTCCTTTGGGGAAACCTTGCATGCTATGAGGGAACAATTTCAGTGGCAGGGCCAAGATTTCTCAGACTCCAGAAAAAGGCTTAGAACCTTTCTACATTTGCCACAGCATAGGCCTTTAGCTATACCTCCAGTTCTTTCTGATGTCCTTCATGGATGCATCTGCAGTCATAACAACTGGGTTGCCCTGTCGTCAGGCAGCCCTTCGGTCGGCCGGATTCCAAAGTCCGGGTCCGGCTTCGGCTGATGTCGCACTTCACCCGACGTCATCTCTGCTGGTCTTCGGGTATAAAGGCATCAGCCGATGCCATTTTCCTCAGTCTTTCTTGCGCGTGGCGCAAGCAGAAGCTGTTCGCAAGTGCCGGTCGGTCAGATCCAGAGATTACTACTACCGAATACTCCTTCAAGACTTCTAAAGCTAAGTACCCCGTTGGGGACTCTTTCTTGCCTCAGCCAATGTCAGAAAAAGTCAATAACTGTTTAACTTGTGGGAAACAAATACCTCATAAAGATTTCCACTCTTACTGTTTGCCTTGTTTAGGCCCAGACCACGACGTAGCAGCCTGTTCGGCCTGTGCTTCTTTCAACCGACGAACGCTTAGGCGTCGGTCGGAGTTTGCTGAACAGTTTTTCGGCTCTGATTTTGCGTACATTATGCCGTCGGATCCTCCGACTACCCAAATTGTTAAAAAACGCAAAGAAAAAGACCGACACTCGCGGTCCGCGGTTTCGGCCGAAACCATGGTTAAGCAAACCGCGAGTGTCTCTGTTTCGGCGAAACCGAAAACTGATCAGAGTACAGCCGAATCAATGACTACTACTGAGGTTCCGGCTACTTTACTTGAATCGGCCTCAGAAATTTTACCTACTACAGTGGTTACTAGTGACTTATCAGACACCATCCCTTTGGATGTCTCTACCCCAGCACGTGGTGCTGCTAGGCCTCCTGCAGCCATGTCTATTAAGGCCTTTGCCAGGGCTAAAGCAGCCAAATCTACTAAATCAGTGCCTGTTAAACCCCCCTCAATCAGGCCCACTTCTAGTTCACAAATGCTTACTCTGGCAGAAGATTTAATATCCTTAATCAGGGGATCTCAATCTCACCCAAACAGGGCCTCTCAGCCCCCAGAAAAGAGACCTAGAGCAGAGCCCCTCGAGCCTGTGTCCTCTGATGATTCTGCGGATGACTCAGATATTACAGACCAGCCAGAGGCTCCTTTCTCCAATTATGAAGACTCGGATGCTGAAGAATCCATTCCAGCTGCTTCTCCACCAGAAGAATTCTCCTTTGGGGAAACCTTACATGCCATGAGAGAACAATTCCAATGGCAGGAACAGGATTTCTCAGATTCCAGAAAAAGGCTTAGGACTTTTCTGCACCTACCACAACACAGGCCCTTAGCTATACCTCCTGTCCTCTCTGTTGTGGACGATGCATTTAATGATGTTTGCACTGCACCAGATTCCTTACCCCCAGCACCTGCCAAACCAGATAGATTTTACAGGGTGCCAGACACTCATCATCACCTATACAAGGCCCCACTTGCAGACCCCGAAACTATATCCCAGGGGCCTAAAGCAGTAGCCTCGACCACAGCAAAAAACCCTATTCCTTCTGAAAGGGAAGCCAGGTCTTTAGACAGATGGGGCAAAAAGGTTTACACCTCTGCTACTCTCTCAGCTAGAGCTTTAAACTGTCAGTTTCACATGATACAATACCAAGAGTTTATGCTTGATCAGTTAACTAAAAAGCTATCCTCTGATGACTCTATAGATAAGAAATATCTATTAGAAATGGTAAATAACATACAACAGGTTAGTAACCATTCATTAAAATGTGGCTATGATGCACTGGAGGCTTCATTTAGATCAGCCATGACTGGCACAGTGATAAGAAGACATGCATGGCTGAAGGAACAAGTCTTACGGATCATGTTAAAGCTAAGTTATTAGATGCTCCTATGGATAAGACCAGTTTGTTTGGTACACCTGCCCAGCAGGTAATGAAGAAAATGGAAGAAAAGGCAAAATCTGTACAAACGGTTAAAGATTTCTTGCAGGTTCAGCCCCAAGGTTTAGCAGGAACTGGCCTGCCAAAATTGGTCCTTTCCTGACTCCACAAGATCCCAAAGGGGCAGGAATAGACGTTCCAGAGGCAGAAATCAATCCAGAGGGGGTGCCTACAGAGGACGACAGTGGCAAGGTAATAACAGAGGCACAGGCACAGCCACTACCACTACAACAGGACAATCACAGTGACTTGATTCTAACTCCGCCTACCAGGGAACAAATAGCAGCACCATTAGGCGGAAAATTAACCTTATTTTCGAAGAACTGGCACTATATCACAAAAGACAAGTGGATTTTGCAAACCATAGACCAAGGTTACCTGTTCCACTTCCACACTTTACTAGTCAAAAGAGGAATGCCAAACCTGCCTCCAAATCAAAAAACAGAAGCTCTACAGCAGATAATGCAATTAAAGATGAGAGCTGTGGAAAGAGTACCAATAACAGAACAAGGCAAAGGATTCTACTCCAGACTATTCCTAGTTCCAAGAAAGGAAAAAAGTTGGAGACCTATTCTCGACCTGTCCACCTTAAACACATACATCATTGTCCCAAAATTCAAAATGCTGACCCTACAGCAACTTCTTCCCATGCTGGGCAAGGAGTGTTGGCTGGTAACTCTAGATCTCAAGGAGGCATACCTGCACGTCCCCATTCGACCAATTTGCAGAAGATACCTCAGATTTCTTGCAGGATCAGAGCACTATCAATTCTCAGCATTGCCCTTTGGCTTATCTACTGCCCAGAGTATTCACAAAATGCCTGGCATCAGTAATCGCCCACTGCAGACTACAGGGAATCCAAATTTATCCATACCTGGCGACTGCCTGCTACAGGGGACAACAAAAGCAAGCTGACAACAGATTTACAAAGGGTCATTTACTTGCTACAAGCACTGGGATACACAGTCAATTTACAAAAGTCAAGGCTGATTCCATCCCAAACAAGGACATTCTTGAAGCGGAATTGGACACAGTAAAACAAATGGCATTCCTAACTGCAGAAAAACAAAAAGAACTCCCTCTTTACTTCTTGGCACTAACAAACCAGAACAAGCTAACAGCAAGAAAAGTTCTGCAGGCCTTGGGCTTCATGGCATCATGCATAATCTTGGTTCCACATGCCAGACTGCATATGAGAAAACTACAGTGGTACCTAAAGAATTTATGGTCCCAACACAGGCACAGCCTAGAAGCAGAAATTCCACTAATCCCATGCCTAAAACAGGAGTTCCTATGGTGGGCTCAAGCATGCCAGTCAAACCCAGGACTACCCTTTCACAACTATCAAGCAAGCCAAACCATCACAACAGACGCCTCAGACCTAGGATGGGGGGCTCACATGCTGGACAAATGCGTACAAGGATTGTGGACCTTGGGACCAGCTTCACCTGCACATCAACCTAAAAGAAATGCTGGCAGTAAAACTGGCAATCCAAAAATTCAGACCATTTCTCAAAGAAGGCCATTTGATGATAAGGGCAGACAACACCACAGTCATGTGGTACATCAACAAACAGGGAGGCACTCATTCATACCCCCTATGCAGAATGACTTTGGACCTTTGGAACCTGGCACTCAGCTACAACATCCAGTTACAGGCAATGTTTGTACCGGAAAGGAGAACACTCTAGCAGACATGTTAAGCAGAACCACCTCAGATGCTCACGAATGGATGCTACACCCGGACATCTTCAAGACCATCGCAAAGAAATGGGGAATGCCACAGATAGATCTATTCGCTTCCCTCTCAATCACCAGCTCAAAAATTCTGCACAAGGACATTCCATCCACTTGCATGGAAAGTGGATTCTCTCCTTCAGCTGGAAAGGCCTGACAGCATATGCATTCCCACCTCTTCACTTGATACACAAGGTATTACTAAAAATCAAGGAGGAACGTCCAAGGATAATCCTGATAGCTCGAACTGGCCAAGACAACACTGGTACCCATTGCTGAGGAGCATGTCTCGGGACAAAATGTGGTCAATACTCCTGATGCCTTCGATGTTAACTCAGAACAACTACAGCATCATGCATCCAAACCTAAAAACGTTGCAACTGACTGCATGGCACATCACATAGCAGCAACTAATCCAGATCTCTCCCAAAGGGTTAAAGACATTATCCTTGAAGCCCGCAGACCTTCAACAAGAAGGAACTATGCAGGGAAATGGAAAAGGTTTGTCATTTGGAGTGCTGAAAGAGGAAAAGATGTGTCAATATAGATATTGCTAACATTCTGGAGTACTTGGCAGAGCTTCTACATACAGGCCTGTCCTATTCCTCCATCAAGATACATGCATCAGCTATTTCAGCAGAATACAGCTTTGATCCACCTGTCTTCTCGCATCCTCTACTCAGGCAGTTCCTCAGAGGGATCAAGAATGTAAAACCTCCTAGGAAACCACCACTGCCAGCTTGGGATTTGAACTTTGTGCTAGAAAAGTTGACACTCACCTTTTGAACCAGCAGCAACAGCAGACCTACAGCATCTATCATGGAAAACTGCTTTCCTACTGGCAATAACCTCAGCAAGGAGGGTTTCTGAACTTCAGGCCCTAATGGCAGTACAACCCTTCCTAATCTTCCACCAAGATAGAGTGTCCATGAGGACTAATCCTACATTTATGCCTAAGGTGGTATCCAGAGTGTCTTTAAACCAGGCAATCCACCTACCTACCTTCTTCCACAACCCACAAAACAGAGGGGAAAGAATGCTGCATACCTTGGATGTACACAGACAGCTACGCTACTACCTGGACAGAACAAAAAGTAACAGAAAAACTGACCAGCTTTTTGTAGCCTATGCAACAGGAAGGGAAGGAAAAGCAATTTCCAAACAGACAATCTCCAAATGGATAGGAAATTGCATACGATTCTGTTACTCCTTCCATGGAAAACCAATTCCACAGAACATACGGCCTCATTCTACAAGAGCAACAGCCACTACCACAGCCTTCTTACGAGGAGTGGCAACCAAGGACATTATTGAGGCGGCTACTTGGACCTCCGTGCATACATTTGCCAAGCATTATAATTTACCTCTGTATTCCAGATCCCGAGCAGGGTTTGCCACTGCTGTACTGCAAGGGATCCTAACCACACCATAATCTATTCTTCCTCCTCCCTAGTTGGCTATGGTATTCTACCCAGTTGTTATGACTGCAGATGCATCCATGAAGGACATAGTACAGTTTTGTACCTACCATAAATGTAGATGTCCGAACTGGATAGCATCTGCAGTCAGATTACCTCCCTCCTTCCCTCTGTGGTACTCCTAGGGTATTTACCCTCCTAATAGCTAGCTGGTGGGGGGAGTCTCTTATGGTGTATTTGTTTGTATATATGTACATACATGCTTATTTTTTGTGTTTGCCTTCTATCTTTTTGGAAACATTGGCATTTTACCCAAAATTTAGCCTTCCAAGAGGGCAACTGGCATCTGGGGCAAGAAACACTGAGGAAAATGGCGTCGGCTGATGCCTTTATACCCGAAGACCAGCAGAGATGACGTCGGGTGAAGTGCGACATCAGCCGAAGCCGGACCCGGACTTTGGAATCCGGCCGACCGAAGGGCTGCCTGACGACAGGGCAACCCAGTTGTTATGACTGCAGATGCTATCCAGTTCGGACATCTACATTTATGGTAGGTACAAAACTGTACTTTGTAGATGATGCATTTAATGATGCTTGCACTGCTCCTGATTCATTACCTCCGGCCCCTGCTAAGCCCGATAGGTTCTACAGGGTCCCGGACACTCATCACCATTTATACTAGGCTCCTTTTGCAGATCCAGAGACTATCTCCCAGGGTCCTAAAGCTGTAGCTACTACATCTGCTAAAAACCCCCTCCCCTCTGAAAGGGAATCCAGATCCTTAGAGAGATGGGGTAAAAAAGTTTACACTTCTGCTACTTTGTCAGCTAGAGCTTTGAACTGCCAATTCCATATGATTCAATATCAAGAGTTTATGCTTGATCAGTTAACTAAAAAGCTGTCCTCTGAAGAATCTCTAGATAAAAAATATTTTCAGGAAATGGTACATAACATACAGCAGGTTAGTAACCATTCTTTAAAATGTGGCTATGATGCACTGGAGGCTTCCTTTAGATCAGCCATGACTGGCACAGTTATCCGGAGACATGCGTGGTTGAAAGAGCAGGCATTACCAGACCATGTCAAATCTAAGCTTTTGGATGCCCCATGGACAAGGTCAATTTATTTGGTTCCCCTGCACAGCAGGTACTAAAGAAGATGGAAGAGAAGGCGAAATCTGTACAAACTGTGAAAGATTTCTTACAGGTTCAACCTCCAAGGTTTAGCAGGAACTGGCCCTCCAAAAATTGGTCCTTTCCAGACTCCTCTAAGACAGAGAGGCAGGAATAGGCGTTCAAGAGGCAGAAACCAATCCAGGGGTGCCTACAGGGGACGCCAGTGGCAAGGTCACAACAAGCGAGGCACGGACGCAGCCACCACCACTACAACAACACAATCACAGTGACTTGGATGTGGCACCGCCTACCAGGGAACAACTGGAAGCACCCTTAGGCGGAAAGCTAACCTTATTTTCAAAGAACTGGCATTGCATCACAAGGGAAAAATGGATTTTGCAAACTATAGACCAAGGTTACAGGTTCCATTTCCATACTCTACCAGGAAAGAAAGGAATGCCAAACCTACCTCCGACTCAAAGGGCAGAAGCTCTAAAGCAAATATCTCAATTATTAAGAATGAGAGCTGTGGAAAAGGTACCATCTATGGAGCAAGGAAAGGGATTTTACTCCAGACTCTTCCTGGTACCAAGAAAAGAGAACAAATGGAGGCCCATTCTCGACCTGTCCGCTTTAAACACATTCCTCATTGTTCCAAAATTCAAAATGCTGACCCTACAGCAGCTTCTTCCCATGCTGGGCAAGGAGTCTTGGCTGGTAACTCTAGATCTCAAGGAGGCATACCTGCACGTCCCCATACGACCAATTTGCAGAAGATACCTCATATTTCTTGCAGGATCAGAGCATTATCAATTCTCAGCATTGCCCTTTGGCTTATCTACTGCGCCCAGAGTGCTCACGAAATGCCTGGCATCAGTAATTGCTCATTGCAGACTTCAGGGGATCCAAATTTATCCCTACCTGGACGACTGCCTGATTCAAGCGGACAACAAAAACAAACTAACAGAAGACTTACAAAGAGTCATTTACCTACTGCAAGCCCTGGGATATACAGTCAATATAAAAAAGTCAAGGCTGACTCCATCCCAAAGAATAACCTTTCTGGGTGCAGAGCTGGACACATCAAAACAAATGGCATTCCTAACTGCAGAAAAACAAGAGCAACTACCTCTCTACTAATTGGCATTAACAAAGCAGAACCATCTAACTGCAAGAAAAATACTGCAAGCTCTAGGCTTCATGGCATCCTGCATAATTCTGGTCCCTCATGCCAGACTGCATATGAGAAAGCTACAGTGGTACCTAAAGAATTTGTGGTCCCGACACGAGCACAGCCTAGAAACCAAAATTCCAATAATCCCATGCCTGAAACAAGAGTTCCTATGGTGGGCTCAGGCCTGTCAATCAAACAAAGGATTGCCCTTCTGCAACAGTCAACCAAGCCAAACCATCACGACAGATGCCTCAGACCTCGGTTGGGGGGCACACATGCTGGACAAGTGCATACAAGGCTTATGGACTCAAGACCAGCTGCGCCTGCACATAAATCTAAAGGAAATGCTGGCAGTAAAATTGGCAATCCAGTCATTCAGACCATTTCTCCAAGAAGGTCAGTTGATGATAAGGACAGACAACACCACAGTTATGTGGTACATCAACAAACAGGGAGGCACACATTCCTATCCTCTATGCCGGCTGGCACTGGACCTATGGGATGTGGCTCTGAGCTACAACATTCAGTTACAGGCAATTTTTGTACCGGGAAAAGAAAACATTCTAGCAGACATTTTAAGCAGAACTACCACAGATGCCCACGAATGGATGCTGCATCCGGACATCTTCAAAGCCATCACAAGAATGGGGATTACCACAAATAGACTTATTTGCATCCCCATTCAATCACCAGCTAAAGAAATTCTGCACAAGGACGTACCACCCACTTGCTTGGAAGGTGGACTCCCTATCTTTCAGTTGGAAAAACCTGACAGCTTATGCATTCCCACCACTTCCTTTGATGCACAAGGTGCTTTTGAAGATCAAAGAAGAACGTCCAAGGATCATTCTGATAGCTCCAGACTGGCCAAGACAACATTGGTACCCATTGCTGAGGAGCATGTCTCGGGAACAAATATGGACACTGCCCCTGATCCCATTGCTGTTAACACAGAACAACTACAACATCCTGCATCCAAACCTGAAAACTCTACAGCTAACTGCCTGGAACATTACATAAGGACAATTAACCCAGATTTATCACAAAGGGTTAAAGACATAATCCTTGAGGCTCGTAGACCTTCAACAAGAAAAAATTATGCAGCAAAATGGAAAAGATATCTCATTTGGAGTACTGCAAAAGGAGAAGACGTGGCGCTAGTAAACATAGCCAACATCCTAGAATACTTGGCAGAGCTCTTCCATTCAGGCCTGTCCTATTCTTCCATCAAGATACATGCATCAGCTATTTCAGCAGAATACAGCTTGGATCCTCTTGTCTTCTCTCATCCTCTGCTCAGACAGTTTCTGAGAGGAATTAAAAATGTAAAGCCTCAAAGGAAACCACCATTGCCAGCATGGGACTTGAACTTTGTGCTAGAAAAATTGACACTTCCCCCTTTCGAACCAGCAGCAACAGCAGAATTACAATACTTATCCTGGAAGACTGCTTTCCTGCTAGCAATCACCTCAGCAAGAAGGGTCTCTGAACTACAGGCATTAATGGCAGTGCAACCCTTCCTGATCTTCCATCAAGATAGAGTGTCCATGAGAACAAATCCTACATTTATGCCTAAGGTGGTATCCAGAGTGTCTTTAAACCAGGCTATCCACCTACCTACATTCTTCCCCAACCCTCAGAACAGGGGAGAAAGACTGTTGCATACCTTGGATGTACATAGACAATTACGCTACTACCTGGACAGGACCAAGTCCAATAGAAAAACTGACCAGCTTCTGGTAGCATATGCAACAGGAAAGGAAGGAAAACCAATTTCAAAACAGACAGTCTCCAAATGCATAGGAAATTGCATTAGATTTTGTTACTCTTACCATGGAAAGAAAACTCCAGAGAACATCAGGCCTCACTCCACAAGGGCTACAGCCACTACCACAGCCTTCTTACGAGGAGTGGCTACCAAGGACATTATAGAGGCTGCTACTTGGACCTCCGTGCATACATTTGCCAAGCATTACAATTTACCTTTATACTCTAGATCCCGAGCAGGTTTTGCCACTGCTGTTTTGCAAGGGATCCTAACTACACCATAATCTTTCCTTTTTCCTCCTCCCCTAGTTTAGCTATGGTATTCTACCCATTTGTAAGGACTGCAGATGCATCCTTGAAGGACATAGTACAGTTTTGTACCTACCATAAATGTAGATGTCCGATAGGAATGCATCTGCAGTCAGGATTACCCACCCACCTTCCTCTCTGTGGTACTCCTAGGGTATTTGCCATCCTTCAGCTAGCTTGGGGGGGATCTATTATGGTGTATTTGTTTGCATATATGTACATACATGCTTATTTTATGTGTTTGCTCTCTACTATTTGGAAACATTGGCATTTATCCAAATTTAGCCATCCAAGAGGGCACCTGGCATCTGGGGCAAGAAACACTGAGGAAAATGGCGTCGGCTAATGCCTTTATACCCGAAGAACTGCAGCTATGACGTCGGGTGAAGCGCGACACCAGCCGAAGCCAGACCCAGACTTTGGAATCCGACCGACCGAAGGGCTGCCTGACGACAGGACTACCCATTTGTAAGGACTGCAGATGCATTCCTATCGGACATCTACATTTATGGTAGGTACAAAACTGTACTTTCTAATTTCACTATGGTATATACATAATGTGTGCTTGGTCAGGCTTACGCAAGCTAGTCTCCATGCAGGTTTTCTGACAGGATTTCTTTTAAGTAAATGAAGTTCCACGGCGGCCATGGTGGTGTAGCGGTTAGCGTTGCCACCTCACAGCAAGAGGTTCTCCGGTTCTATTCTCAGCTGGGGTGCCTTCTGTGCAGAGTCTGCATGTCCTCCCTGTGGTCGCGTGGGTTTCCTCCGGGTGCTTCTGTTTCCTCCCATATCCCAAAGACATGCTGTAGGTGGTTTGGACACAATAAATTGGCCCTAGGTGCGAGTGTGTGCATGTTTGTGCCTTCTGTGGAAGGTTGGGCGCTGGGCTGGCAACTCGACACCATAAAACTCCATTGCCAATCATGAGCGGACAGGTGATCCGCTGTGGCGACCCGTTAACCGGGAAAAGCTGAAAGAAGAAGAAGAAGAAATGAAGTTATTTTTCAGCACCTTTGTCAGTTTCTGATTTTAAGTATTTTACCATTTCACAGACCATTTAGTATTTTGTCAGAATATTAGAATCACCCTTCTGCGTAAATTGGAAATATTTTTGTGAAGTAGAAGTGTTACAAGAATTGCCTTGTCAGTTAAAAAATAAAATAACTGTTTATCCAATAAGGATGGTGCCTTTTACTTGGAAGTGTCTTAAGTGTCTGTCAAATGAAAGATTTGCTGTGCAAAATAACTGAGAAACAGAAGAGAGGGAACCACAGATTTTTTTTTGCAAGTTTTATTGAGGAGCATTGAAATACCATCATGAAAATGCTACATGAAAAGCCACTGCGGGTACTTTTGTGCGACATTAACTTAATACTGAAAAAGGTTATAGATAATGTGTGGAATCAACAAATGTGCTAGTTTGCAAATTAGACAACGTAGAGGCTAGATGTTTATGAAGATAAAAGTGCTGAATAGTAGCAAGGTAAAAGTAACGTATAAAAGAGTGCAATATTGAAGTTCTCTCAAGAGGTGACTTTCTTGCTATCCATGTTGAGAACACATAATAAAGGGTTATGATTGATGACCTGATCATAATTCTTTGTAGTGCATAGAGCTTTATTTCAACTGCGTACTACTAGTGAAGAAGAAAAATTAAGTGTGTTGCTGGCTTTCAAAACTGTAAAACACTTGGCAAGCGCTGCCAGTCTTTCTCATGTTGCAAAAAGTCAGGAACAGATTACCTGCACAGAGAGCAGGTATAAACAGATCTGTTTTTTTATTGTGGTGCTGTTTTGCTGGCCAGTTTTGGCAGATTTAACTGCCTAGGGAGAGCCCTGACCCTAACAAATCTGATGTTGTTCATTCTATCCTCAACTAGTGGGTTCAGATCCGATCCGTCGGATGTGACTCTGCCGATGCTAAAGCTCTCAGCCACCAGATCTCTCGAGCTTTTGCCTTACTCACAATGCACTCTGCCAATTAACACTGATCTTGTTTGCCGTTTCTAGCTAACTGACATGGTCTACCAGTTTCTCTCGAGCTGTATTGGATAAGTAAAGTTTTTTCTTCATAATTCCTTTCATTGACCAGTTTTCTTTTTCTTTACCTTTTTAACGTTTAGTTGTTACTGTTTGTGGTTTAGGATTATTACTGTTTATTCTCCCTTGCCCTTATGACTTTGTCATATTTCTGACATACTATTGTTGGTATTTCCTTGCCTTCCTTTCTCTTCTACTGTCCTTTGAGTGTTGTAATTCTTTCTTTTGAACTGCTTCTGCTGTCGTTCCACTCCTTTTCATACTTGGTACTGTTACATATTATCGTTAGTATCTCCCTTCCCTTATGACCTGGTTGTAGGTCTACATATCATTGGTGGTATTCCTCTGCTTTTCTTCTTCCATTCTGTGCTTTTCGTCTTCCAAAAAAGAGAGAGAGACTTAATTACTGTTTGGAATTGTTTTATGTTACGAATTTTCACATATTATTATTGTTGATGTATATATTGCATAATGAGTGACAAAACTACAGATTTCAAGAAATGTTCCAGATGTGGACATAAGTTTCTTATCTTGGATGCACACTTGATGTTCTTCGTCTTCCCTTGCTGCAGTCCTTTGGTTTTCTTGCCTCAGTATATTACGGATGTCAGAAAAAAGTGATAACTGTATTTTCTTGTGGAAGCATATGATATAGGGATTATTATCATTTGTGTATACCTTGTTTGAGTCTCAGGCAGATGCTACTGTGTTACAGGATGTGCCTCTCAGGAGTAGGCCAGGCTAGATTTGATTACTCTGATTAGAGGTTCTATGCCCCCACCTGATAAGAGGCCTAAGGCCTAGGTGGAACAGGAGTTTGAACAGTGTTCACAGGTCTTCTGTGCTTATTCTGATTCTGATGTGGATGATTCCACCTTTTCTTTCTTCTCCTCCTGAGGATTTTTCATTTTTCAGAGACTCTTCTCCATGAGGGGCATTTTTTATGGAAAGGCCAAGATTTATCTGACTTGGTGGAGGATGTTTTGCAGAGGCTTCTCTGAACCCTGATTCCTTGCCTCCTGCTCCTGTTAAGCCTGATAGGTATTATAGGGTGCCGAAGCTCATAAGTATTTGTTTAAGAGTCCCCAAGGACCCAGAAACTGTTTCTCAGGGCCTGTAAAGGTGTTAAAGCTTCTCTGGTTTGTAAATCCTGTACCCTCTGATAAAGAGAGGGCGATTTTTTGCAGGTGCAACTCTCGAAGTTTAGTAGAATTGGCCTGCTAAAGGGTGGACACATCCTGCTTATGGTTCCCAGTCTAAAGATTGTCTCTTTTCAAAAGAATTGGGATTTAATCACTCAAAGACAGATGGGTGCTGGGATATCATTCATCACGGGTACAGATTTTTATTCCACACACCATGCACTTCTGAGCATGATCCTCCTCTCCTCTCCTCAAAGAGAAAAAGAGCTCTCAAGCAAGTTTTACTCCAGATAGGGGCTATTCAGCCAGTCCCTGTCTCAGAAAGGGCTATTCACAAAGGTTCTGGCTCAGTGGTAGCTTACTTTCCAGGCTCAGGCATTTCAAATTTATCCTTACTTGGGCTGACTGCTGATTCTGGCTCAAAGAACACCTTCTACAGCATCTGGAATATGTCATAGCAGCTAAGAGATGCCTGGGGTATTCTGTGAATAAAATAAAGTCCAGTCTAGTACCTCTCAAGACATGTGCTTTCTGGTGAGAGGGTGTAATACAGCCGGCCATGGCCTTTTAACTCTTTTACAAACAAAAAAAAAAAAGTCTTTACTTTCTTCATCTATCTCATCTCCATCGTATGAGTGCAAGCTGAGTCCTTCACATTAGGGTTCATGGCATCTTATATCTTGTATTCTTCCAATGCCAAACTGCATATGCGCATGTAAATGAATGGCAATCAATAATGTATGGACACAGCACTGCCAAGATTTGGACACTGTCATTCAAATAATACCATTTTAACGACAGATGCCTCGGACACTGCTTTGGGAGCTCATCTAAATGGAAAGTGGATACAAGACAAGTGGCCTGCCAGACTACAGCACTACATATCAACATGAAAGGAGATGTTAGCAGTCCAGTTTGCATTGATGAAGGCTTCCAAGGTTCCAGGGCAGGTGTTGATTCTGACTTCTGACAGACAACACATGTGGTATGGTACATCAACAAGCACACAGGGGGGCACATTCTCCTAGCATATGCAGGCAAGCAATGATTTTATGGGAGACTGGCGTTAGCCTGGGTACAACTCTAGTTTCTGCCAGGTTTCTGGCAGAAGGAGAACAGAACTAGACAGTAGATGTATAACAAATCATGGACCCTTGGGATCTCAATTTTGTGTTGGAAAAACTACTCTACAACCTTTTGAGCCGGCAGCTACTGCTGAATTTGAAATATTTGTCATGGAAGACGGCTTTTCTGTTGGCTTACTTCTGCAAGAAGGGTGTGTCTCTGAGTTGCAGGCCCTTATAGGGATAGAGCCTTTTTTTTTTTCCATATGGGAGGGTATCATTTCGTACTAATCCTTCCTTTGTGCTAAGGTGGTTTCTAGTGTGTGTTACTTTAAACTATTCATTTCTTTTCGCTTTGTTTTGCAGATCCCTCAAAATAAAAAGATTTTGCACACTTTAGATGTTTTGAGCAGGACTAAGATTTTAGGCAGTCTCAGCAGGTTACTTGTTTCTTTTTTTTTTGTTAAGTTCACAGGGCAAGTCAAACAAAACAAACAAACTATTTCTAGGTGGATTGGCTTTTTTGTTGTATTTTGTTATTCCCCAGGATGGCAAGGAGGTTCCAGCTGGGATTTCTTCTACATTCACTGAGGCCACTTGCATTTCTCTGGGGGTGTTCTAAAGGGGGTTCTGAAGCAGCTACTTGGAAGGCAGTTGGAGTTCACAGGCATTATCACCTAGAGCATGCATTATCACCTGCCTACTAGAGCTGGGTTGTCAGCTCCTGCTACTTTATAATTTGCCAGCCTCCCTTACCTCTGCTTGGGATTCTACTACCTAGTCAGGACTGCAGCAAAGGAGAAGGAAAGACAGCAGTTTTGTACCTGTACCTAATGTGTAGATGTTTTTTGTGTGTACTGCTTGGGTCTATTGCACTTACAGGAAGATTTCTTGATTTGCCCCGGATTTAATCTGCGAGCCTTAACTGAACATAAAAATAAGTTGATATTAAAAGGTCTCCTTCCTTCCTTTTTTGGAGAAGCTGTATCCCAGACTCCAGAGTTGAAGCATTCCACCTCGTCAAAATCTTCCTCTGATTCTTCCTTGAAAAGGAGTGCTAAACATCTGGTCTCAACCCTGGATCAGAAAAAGACGAAAATTCAGGATCTGACTGCCCCTTCTGATCCTACGACTTCTAAAGCAGCTA
This sequence comes from Protopterus annectens, assembly GCF_019279795.1. Lineage (NCBI taxonomy): Eukaryota > Metazoa > Chordata > Ceratodontiformes > Protopteridae > Protopterus > Protopterus annectens. Next base: position 807,363,963 of record NC_056730.1, read on the forward strand.
TTACAGTGCCGGTAATGTCCAAGTCGGGTCAGACAGAATTTTCAGATCAGACACCGCCTTTGGAGACTCTGTATTGGCCTTGTACTAGATATTCTCCATCGGTTAATCCAGTACCCGACAAGCTTCCATCACCCTTTTTGTAGAGACCAGCATCCCCCCTCCATTTAGTCTACTCGTTCTTCAAGAAGTCTCACGGAAGAAAATGTGGAGAGAGTGGTGAGGCAGATCCTCTAGGCATAGGAGCAGATTAGTTTTCCCTCTATACCTACCTCTCTGGGTCAGGTTGTCCGACCTTCCACCCCTGCAAGTTCCTCCTCTAATACCATCTGTTCTCTTATAGCTTCAGGTTCCCAGTTGTCTGGATCCATCAATCTTGGATTTGAGGATCTCGTGTCTTCGGATCTGACATTGTCTCTGAGACTTCTTATCTTTTTGGATCTGGAGAGCTCTTTGAGTCGAAGCCTGCCTGCAGAGTCTGGGGTGCAGTTTTCAGAGCCATCTCTGTTTCTCGGCACTGGACAGTTCAGCTCCAGCTTCCTCCTTTGGGGCGGTGTCGACTGATTGGAGAGGGGATTATTCGGAAATCTGGTTTCTTGGATTAGACCCTCTCTCTGGCTCCTTTGAGCCCTGCCTTTAAGGCTGTGAAGAGAGTTTTTCTGGCCTTGGCAGACCTCATAGAACCTTTCCCTCAGATCCTACTTTTTCCACAATGATGCCCCAGCTCCTGGAGCCTCAACAACTTTCTCCACGGGGACATTCTCTACCAAAACCTCAAATTCCCTCACAGGGAATTCTGCTTTCCTCTTCCAAGACTTCCCCAGAACGTATCACTGAACGAAGTACATAGGAAAAGGGCATGCAAGAGGAAGCACCTAGACTCCCTCACAGGAGTCTGTCACTGAAGACATGGATTTTGGAGAAGGTCCCACCAGTCACCTCCTGAAGATGTTCCCTGCGAGCACATAATAGAAATCCTGAAACAGAGAGGTGGCTGGACATCCTCCAACCCTACGCTGGAGGAATCTGTTTTCCTAGAGGCTTTCAGTACAGAACACACTACTTCTTCGATGCTTTGCCTGCCAACGAGCTCATGGATATGATCTCTAGGTTGCCATGGAAAGAGCAGTCTGACATCATAGAACCCATACTTCGGATAATTGCATCACCTGCTGACAGTTGTGGGGGAAAGGGGTTCCAGTTGATGCCATGGTCGTTACGGCAGCCACAAAGAAGGGACTAGACAATGAGAGTTCCACTGTCCACCTCCCCCCAAATGGGAGTAGTGGGCGATGAGCAGACTAGGGAAGTGTGTCTTTGCTTCAGCGACCTTTGTCTTGTGCTCACTTAACTATATGGCACATTTTCTTAGACTTCAGAGAGATTGCTTTGACCAAAGAATTCTCAGATACTCTCTCAGTAACCATCTCTATAGAGGTTAAAGATTCAGCAACTTCTCAGCTGGCTCCCTACAGGCTATATTCATTAGTTCCATGAGGTTAATTTCCAGCATAGCGGAAGGAACCTCAAGAGCTGTGGGTTCAGGCATTTCCATACAGAGGAATGACTGGACGTGCTTGTGTAATTTTTGCAGAGCCATTTAAGTCCAACTTTGTCAGTGCTTCCTTTGATGGAACTACACTTTTTTGGCCCTATAAGTGAAAGAAATGCTGTCCAGGTGTGAGAAACATGGAGAGACCTTGTCTGCCATGGGCGTACATTTTTCAGCCCCTCAAAGATTCATCTGCAGGAATCAATGGAGTGGCAGAAAAATGTGGTTCAAAAAGTCCCAAGTTCCATTCCATGACACACATGGAGGAAGTTCCCCAGATGCAGAGAGAGGAACTTCAGTGGACATGTTCGCTCTTGTGGAAGAGGTGGGCTGCAATACCAGGGTTCATGCGATTCTTTATTTGATAAACCCTACCAGAGCTCTGAATGGAGGCCCGGCTGTCCACCTCTGGAGACAGTCTGGGGAAGATTGTCCCTGCATCAGATTGCCTGGCTAGATTTAACAAAAGATGTTCTTTGTGTTTTACTGTTTCAGTCATCACATTTGGGTTATCTGCTTGCAGTAGCCCTCAGTCGGCCTGATTAACAAATTCTTGGGTCCCACGTCGGTTGCTATCTTTTCTTCCGTTACGTCAGGTCGTCAGGGGTATAAAACATGCAGCTGACATCATTACATCAGTCTTTCTTGCCGTGCGGTGCCCAAAGCAGAAGCAGTTGACAAGTGCCGGTCTGCCGACTCCTGAAATTTTCATTTTCGAGTTTCAGAACGAAGTCTTCAACTGAAAGCTAAGTACCCCGTTGAGAACTTTTTCATTCTCTAAACCGATGCCAGTAAAAGTAAATAATTGCATTTCTTGTGGAAAGCAAATACCTCATAAAGATTCTCATTCATAGGTTCATAGGTTCATAGGTTCATACTAGGCTATCTGCCCGAGGGCATTTACAAGCCTAGCCCATCGTTTTGTGGCTTACGCCACCCCTTTAGTATGGGGAACTATACCCATTATTTTGCTGTGCCTCTGTCGAGCAGTGACACTGAGGTAATCCCTGGGGTATATCTGCGATCTCCCATCCATTGGGCAAGATTTCTCTTGAACAAGGCCAGCGAGGTGCTCTGCCTCACATCTACCGGGATTTTGTTCCACAGCATAGGGAGTCTTTGGGTGATGAATCTATCCCTCCAGCATGTCCTATTGATAGCTGTGTCGAGGTTTAAGTCTCCGCCCTTGTGGCTCTGATGGATCTAGATTTTTTGAGGTGAAGCATATTCATCAAATCTGGGTTTGACATGGCCTTGTATGTTAGGCAAAGGTCACCTCTGAGCAAGCTGCGACTGAATAGAGCTGGAGTTCTTTCAGTCGGGCAGCATAGGACAGATTTTGAGACCCTTTATCCTTTTGGTGAGGAACTTTGTGGCCTCTCCAGCTGCTGCAAGTGTCGGGTCAGATACATTCGAATGGGGCATTGTACTCAATCATTGGTCTGATGAGTGATGAGTAAAGGGAGACTATGACCTCCCTTGATCTAGATGAGAATCCCTTCATGATAAGGTGGGCAATGTAGAAGGTCTTCCTAACTACTTTAGCTACATGGGTGTCGAATGACAGACTACTATCAACCTGGGTCCCCAGGTCCCTGATAACTTCTTCTGTGCTCAGTGGATTGCCACCTATTTGGTAGCTAGGGTAACCTTGTTTTTTCGAAGGGTATGACTATGCATTTTGGCATTTAACTTTAGGCCGTGGCTCTGGCACCAGTTATCTGTTTCTGTGAGACCCTTCTGAAGGATATCTGTGTCAGATGTGTTTTCTACTATGGCCAGTTTGCAGTCATCTGCAAACTTTGTCAGCCATAACCCTCCTGTGTTTGCTTGTACTTGGAAAAGTAGATGCCAAACAAGAGTGGGCCCAGGACTGAGCCCTGTGGGACACCACTTGTGACAGGCTTTGAGTCTGACATGGCGCCAGCAACTCTGACCCTGTGGGTTCTGTCACTCAGCCAGTTTGCAACCCATCTTGTGATGTATGGGTTAACATTTAAGCTGATGAGTTTTTCAATGATACCCGAGTGGGGTATTGTATCGAAGGCCTTAGCCAGATCGAGGTAGGCTGTATGGACTGCCTTTCCCTCATCAATGGCTTTGGTGACTGTTTGAAAAAGTCAACCAAGTTTAAAAGGCATGATCTGCCTTTGACAAAGCCAAACTGGGTTGGATCCAAAGTCTGCAAATTCCCTATGTCTTTATTTATGAGGTCCATTATGATCCTCTCCATGGCTTTGCAGATAAGGCTTGTCAAGCTAATGGGCGGTAATTTCCAGGGTCGGTGGAGGCACCGCCTTTGTGAAGTGGGACCACAGTTGCAGTCGCCACTCCTGGAGTGCGTATCCAGAGGTAAGACTTTGATTAAACAGCTGTCCTAGCTGTGGGTTTAATTCCTCATTGAGTTAAGTGGAGCACACAGCCGGGGACACCATCAGGTCCCATGGATGCTGTGTTTTTGCTTTGGAGAGAGCAGTTCTCACTTGGGCTGGAGATGTTTGGGGGCTGCAATCGTTTGGTATAGATATCTCACCTTTTGGGTGGAGAAGTTTGCACTGAACCTGTCAGCCAGTATGTTGGCAATGTCTGTAGGATCAGTAATCTTCACATCATTTTGAACTAGTTCTGAGCATATCTGGGAGTTTCCTCCTAGGTTTCTAACATAGCTAAAGAAGGCCTTATGATTGTCTTTTGAGTCTTTAGCTATTTTCTCTCGAAATTTGCTTTGGATGATTTTATGAGAGCTCTTAGTTTTTTACTTATAGTGATCAAGGGTGTCTTACCTTTTAAGGATTTTGCTCTATCTTGTAGTAGCTTCCTCCTTTTGTTGTAGAGTTTGTTTATGGCTGGGGTCCACCAGACTGGACGCTTGCCTTTGGTACAAAGAGTCTTTGTTTTGCTTGGGATTGCCTTATCCATGCAGTCCTGCAGGTGCTGGTAGAAGGCATTTGTAAGTGATTCAGCGGCTTGAGTACTGTTTTCCGCCGGCTCGGTGGCCTTAAAGGAGACCACACTAGTCTTTAGAAGTGTGAAGTCGGCTTTTGAGAAGTTCTTTACTGTGGTCTTTTTTATTTCAGGTGGGTGTGGGATGAGGACCTCCAGAGATTAGTTTGTGATCTGATCTCACCAGTGAGGGGTATACTTCCGGTGTTGAACATTGTGCTCCCATGTTCGTGATGATGAGATCAAGTATGTTATCTCTTCTTGTGGGGATGGTGACTAGTTGTTCCATGGCACTTGAGTTTATGAATTCCAGGAACTTTTGGGCTAGGGTGTTTGGGCTTGAGTAGTGTTCCCAGTCTATATTAGGGTAATTGAAGTCACCTAGTATGATGGTGTTTGGTGATACATTTATCCCCTCTAGTGTTTTCAGGAAGGCCATGTGAGGTTCCTGAGTTTGTGAGGGTGGCCTGTAACATGCTACAATTTGCAGAGCAGTCTTGCCTATGGTTAATTGCACCTGGATGGTCTCCGATGCATCGTGCGTTGCCACCAGTCTTGAGGTGTGGGTGTCCTTGATGAATATGGATACCCCCCCTCCTTTCTTGGTATTGTTCGGATTTTGGGGCGGAGCATGATATGAGGTAAAACCTGATAGCTGGGGTGCTCTCAGGAGCCTTGAACCAGGTTTCTGTCACAGCACAGACATCGATGTTCTCCATACTGAGAAGGGCCTCGAGTGCGTGCATTTTGAGATTTAGACTTCTGGCATTGAGCAGCATTACCCTTAGTTTTTTCCTTTTTGTGTTCTAGGGTGGTAGGTTTAGAATTTGAGCCTTGCCTAAAAAGGCACTATGGGGGTGGCAAGAGCCTTTGCCAATATCCGGAATCCCAGGGTGAGAGGTGCAAGCCGTCCCTTGAAACAGCGTGGCTTGTCCAGCATGTCATCCCAGGCAGACAGATACTGGATCCCCTTTGAATGACACCAGTGTTTAAGCCAATTGTTAAAGCTGATCATCTTATCTCTGTATTGTGGCATCATTCTTGGTGAAGGTAGGATACTGCTCAAGGTCAGGGTCATACCTGCCTGGGCTACATAATCAGAGAGCTCCTCAATGTCTCTTTTCATGTAGTCCAAGGAGGTCCGTCTCAGGTCGTTTACACCAGCGTGGACAATGACTGAGTCATATTTGTACCTGTTGTTGAGAGACCTGAGTGCTTGCGTTATGTGGCGGATTCTAGCGCCCGACAGGCAGCTTACTGTGACCTTCTCCTTACTCAGTCTGGTGGCGGGACGCCAGTGTGTCTGACTATGGAGTCACCAATGACTAGTGTGTCTGGCATTGTGTTTGGCCTTAAGGGCTGTGACTGTTTGACACTCTGACTGTGAGGTCTATGTGTTGCAGGTGTTGTGTTCTGAGGTGGTGGTTGTTTGGGTGTCTGCTTTGGTGGCCTCTGCTGTTTTGGTAGATTTTTGATCAGAGCCTCCAGTATGTCTTTGTGTGTTTATGTGTATGATTTGAGGTTGTAATGGTAGTATGTGAGACTGGGTCTATAGTGTGTGTGGTAACCTTCTCCTCCTGACTGGTCTTGCCAGTCCTATGTTGAGAGAGCTCAGCCTCCAGTTTGGCCGTATAGTTGCATCTCTCGCATGTATTTGTGTTTTGTGGGAGGAGGAGAGGGTTGTCTGTGTACATGAGGCAATTGTAACATTGCCTCAATATTCCCAGGTTCACCAGCTGAGCAGGAGAGGACACTAGCAACTGATCCTTCGACATGCTAGAAGGATAGACAAAAAACTTTAAAAAAGATTCCGGGGGACGTGGGTGACCGAGAAATGGGGGGTTGCCTTTTTGGGGTACTATCTATGACAAGAGTGCCGTATCAAGGTAATAAGTACTGTAGGAGCAATTGTATTGTATTCCTTGCCTAGGCCCTGACCACAACGTACCTCACTGTCAGTTTTGTGCCTTATTTAAACCATGAACTATCAGTCGTCGGTATATTTGCTCTTCTAAATATTTTGGTGCTCTGTTCAATTATCTTGATATGTCTTCGGTAAGCCATCCGTCTACCGACATTCTGAAAAAACGCAAAGATAAAGATGAGACAGGTCGCCTAAGTCCAAAGCTGCTGACTATGCTTCTCCTAAGCCAGTCAGCAGTTCCTTGGTACTCAGTGAGGTGCTTTCGCAGTCCCTGATACCTGCTACTTCAGATTCGCAGGCCTCTACTGAGACCCATTCGGAGTCCGGTATGCCGCGAGATGCTTCAACTGTGGAACCTGCGGATGTCTCTACCTTGGATGGCTCCGGAGCCGCTGTGCAGGCACCGGCTTCTGAGGGTGTATTCAGGTCTACTGACATGCATATTAAATGTACGCCATCTTCTTCTTCAAGGCCTAAAACTCTAACCATGCCTAGAAAATTGATGCCCAGACCGCATGGTCAGACCTCTATACCTAAAATACAAATAAGAATGGCTGAAGACCTTATTACTTTAATCAGGGGAAGCCAACCTTCCACGTCTAAGAGACCTAGGACTGAGTTTGCTTATGATACTTCTGGCCAGGATTCTGAAATTTCTGTTTCCTCTGATGACCAGGATTTACCCTTCTCTACCTATGAGAATTCTGATGCTGATGACTCTTATTCCCTCTGATCCCCCCCAGAGAATTTCTCTTTTGGTGAAACCTTGCATATTCTCAGGGAGCATTTTTGTTGAGAAAGTCAGGATTTCTCCGATTCTAAAAAGAGGCTTAGGGATTTCTTACTCCTGCCCCAGCACAGGCCTTTAGCTATCCCTCCTGTACTAGACATTGTTGATGATGCCTTTTCGGAATCTAGCTTGGCCCCTGACTCTTTACCTCCTGCTCCCAGAAAACCTGATAGTACAGGGTTCCTGACTCTTCCAAGTTCCTTTTCAAAAATCCTACTGCAGATCCTGAGACCATTTCACAGGGACCAAAGGGCATTAAAGCTACTACTGCCAAAAATCCTACCCCCTCTGATAGAGACTCCAATGAGCTGGATAGATGGGGTAAGAAGGTATACACTTCTGCAACTTTGGTCATTAGGGCCTTGAATTGCCATTTTCATATGCATCAGCAGCATATTATTGGATTGCTTAAACAGAAAATGATGTTGAATCCTGATTGTGCTGAAAATAAAGATTTACAGGATTTAATGCATTCTGCTACACAAGTTGGTAAACATACGTTGCAATGTGGTTTTGATTCACTAGAGGCATCTTGCAGGGCTACTGTAACTGGGTCTGTACTTAGAAGGCATGCTTGGCTTAAGGAGCAATCCTTGCCAGATTATGTTAAAGCAAAATTACTGGATGCTCCCTTAAATCAGGACCGCCTGTTTGGCAACAAGGCAGAAGAAGTTCTTGAAAAGCTGGAGGAAAAAGTTAAATCTATGCAAACTGTTAGATTTTTTTACAAGTACAACCTCCAAGATTTAGTAGGCATTGACTTTCTAAGAATTGGTCCTTTCCTGCCTCTTCCAGACCTTCTCAGTCCAAACCCAGATCCAGCAGAGCACCCAGGCTTCAGTCCCAGGGGACGCAGAGGACTAAGTAGTGGGGGGCCTCCACTTCCTAATCTGTTGTAATAAAACTCCCCCCTATTGTAAACTGTCTCAGTGACTTATTTATTAAACCTTCCAAGCACTTCTCAACTGACTGCCCCTTTGGGGGGGAAAGATTGCACTTCATGCACAGAACTGGGGACTCATTACCCAGGACAAATGGGTTTTAAATATAGTGTCCCAAGGATACAGATTTCACTTCTACACATTACCAACTCCAAGTGGTTGGTCGGATCCACCTCCAAATCACTGGGCAGAGGCCCAAAGCAAGTACTTTCTCTCTTAAGCATAGGGGCTATTCAGTTTGTACCAGAAGAGGAAAAGGGACAAGGTTTCTACTCGAGACTTTTCCTGCTTCCCAGAAAAGACAATTCATGGCGTCCTATCCTGGACCTGTCTACTCTAAACACCTTTTTGGTGATTCCAAAATTCAAGATGCTGACTCTTCACCAGTTGCTTCCTATGCTAGGCGCAAAGATGCCTGGTTGGCAACACTAGTTTTAAAGGAAGCATACCTGCACATCCCAATCAGGGAATCTTACAGAAGGTACCTACGTACACTATCAGATGTTCTTCGTGTTTCACTGTTGCAGTCATTGCATTTGAGTAATCTGCTGGCAGGTTGCCTTCAGTCGGCCTGATTAACAAAGTCTTGGGTCCTGCGTCGGTTGCTGTCCCTTTTTTCCATGACGTCAGGTCGTCGGGTATAAAACATGCAGCTGACGCCATTTTCATCAGTCTTTTTTGCCGTGCGGTGCCTGAAGCAGAAGCAGTTCGCAAGTGCCGGTCGTCCGACTCATGAAATTTTCATTTTCGAGTTTCAGAACCAAAGTCTTCAACCTAAAGTTAAGTACCCCGTTGGGGAAACTTTTTCTTGCTCCTTACCGATGTCAGTAAAAGTTAATAATTGTATTACTTGTGGGAAGCAAATACCTCATAAGGATTTTCATTTGTACTGTGTTCCCTGCCGATGCCCTGACAACAACGTGCCTTGCGGTCGGTTTTGTGCTAAATTTAATCAACACATTATTAAGCATTGGTATATTTTTGCATCAAAATATTTTGGCTCAAGATTTAACTACCCATAAATGTTGTCTGTTAGCAGTCCGACTACCGGAATACCTAAAAAAAATGCCAAGAAAAAGACAGAGACAGACAGTCGAGGTCCAAAACCAATGACGAAGCTTCTCCTAAGCCAGTCACCAGTACTCAGTGAGGTGCTTTTGCAGTCCCTGATACCCACTACTTTTGATTCGCAGGCCTCTACTGAGACCCATTCAGAGTCTGGTATGCCACGAGACACTTTAAGTATTGAACCCGCGGATGTCTCTACCTTAGATGGGTCCAGAGCCGCTGAGCAGGCAATGGCTTCTGAGGGTATTTTCAGGCCTAAACATTTGTATATTAAACAGACGCCATCTTCAAAACTAAGGCCAAAATCAACTTCTGTGTTTAAAAAACCGATGCTTGGACCACGTGCACAGGCCCCTATGCCTAAAAAACAAATGATCAAAATGACTGAGGATTTAATTACCTTGATCAGGGGTACCCATCCCCCTCCTGCTAAGAGGCCTAGGCAAGGCAGTGACTATGAATCATCAGATAAGCTTTCTATTTCTTATGATCCCTCTTCTGATCAGGAATTATCTATTCCACCTTATTTACCTCTCTTCTCTAAATCCAGAGCTGGCTTTGCCACTGCTGTCCTGCAGGGCCTTATAGCTGCTCCTATTTCTGTATAAATCCATCCTCCCAACCATAGCTTTGGGAATCTACCCAAATGTTATCACAGCAATAGTGAAACACGAAAAACATAGTGTTGTTGTGTACACTTACTATAAATGTAGATGTTCGAGTGTATTCACTGTTGCAGTCCTGATTATCCACCCTCCAGCCACCTACTTTCTCTCCTACTGTACCTCTTCTTTCTTTTAATATGCTTAAAAGCCTTTTTGGTGTGTTTGCTTTTGATTGAAGGTATATTGTTTGTATTCTAAATTATATACATACATTAATATATATATGTGTGTGTGTGCGTATATATATATATATATATATATATATATGTATATATATATATGTATATGTATATATATATATATATATATATATGTGTATATATATATATATATATATATATATATATATATATATATATATATATATATATATATATATATATATATATATATATATATATATATATATATACATATATATATATATATATATATATATATATATATATATATATATATATATATATATGTTGATCCCCATTTGGGGGGCACCTGACATCTGGGGCAAGAAAAACTGATGAAAATGGCGTCGGCTGCATGTTTTATACCCCCTGATGACCTGACGTCATGGAAGGAGGGACAGCAACCGAAGCAGGACCCAAGACTTTGTTAATCAGGCCGACTTAGGGCAACCTGCCAGCAGATTACCCAAATGTAATGACTGCAACAGTGAATGCACTTGAACATCTACATTTATGGTAAGTGTACACAACTGTATTTTCTCTGCACTGCCCTTTGGCTTATCTACTGCGCCCAGGGTATTCACAAAGTGCCTAGCTCCAGTCATTGCATTTTGTAGGCAAAGAAATATTCAAATATACCCATACCTGGATGATTGTCTAATTCAGGCTGTAAACCAGGACATACTTTTGAATCATCTGGCTTTTGCACAAAGGGTGCTAACTTGTCTGTGGTACACCATAAATGAAAAGAAATCGCACATGGTACCCTGTCAAAAAATTTTATTCCTAGGAGCAAGCTTGAATTCAACTTCCCAGATGGCTTTCCTCACGCCAGAGAAACAAATTCATTTGACAACCTACTTCAAGCAAGTGGCCATAAAAACCTTGCTATCTGCAAGGCAAGTACTACAACCCTTGGGGATGTTCATCGTGCATACAGCTGCAGTAATAACATATGGGTTTTCTGCCGTCAGGCGGTCCCACGGTCGGCCGAAAGTCTTGGTCCGGCGTCGGTTGTTGTCGCTTCTTTTCCTGACGTCAGAGAGGCAGGAGTATATAAGACACAGCCGACGCCATTTTCTTCAGTCTTTTTTGCCGCACGATGCCCGAAGCAGAAGCAGTTCACAAGTGCCGGTCGGTCAGCTCCTGAATTTACGAAAAATTTGGAAACGGAAGTCTTCATTAAAGCTAAGTACCCCGTTGAGGAAACTTTTCTTGCCTCAGACCGATGTCAGAAAAAGTTAATAATTGTATTTCTTGTGGGAAGCAAATACCGCATAAGGATTTCCATTCCCTTTGCATACCTTGTTTAGGCCCAGACCACGACGTCTCGGGCTGTCGCTTTTGTGCTACATTCAATAAACGCACTATCAAGCGTCGGGCGGAGTTCGCCCAACATTTATTTGGTAAAGCATTTGATTATAAAATGTCGTCGGAGACTCCGACTGCCATTTTGTCCAAAAAACGCAAGGACAAGGACCGTCACGCGAGGGCCGCGGTCTCCACCGACACCACGCCAAAACCGTCTACACGTGGTCCGGTTCTCAGCGAGACGCCTATGCAGTCCCTGACTACAGACGACACTTCTTTGGCGGGGTCTTCTGTACCCGAGACCGCAGGTACCTCGGCCCATACCCAGACCTCAACCACCAAAGCCACTGTGAGCGTTGAGTCTCCTAATGTGGACAGGTCCACTTCCACCCATGGTGTCTTTAGACCCTCATCTTCCTTTTCCATTAAGGCCTTTACTAAGTCCAAATCAGCCAGGCATCCCAAGAGGCCTGTTGCACAGGGCCCAACCACAAGCCCCATGCCTAAAAAACAGATGCTTAAAATGGCTGAGGATTTAATTACTCTTATCAGGGGTTCCCAACCCCCTCCTGACAAGAGGCCCAGAGTGGAGGAAGATTCTCCCTCTTCTGATCAGGGCTCCATTTTTTCAGAACACTCTGATGTAGAAGAGCAATCTTACTCCCCTTTTGAAGATTCTGCTGCAGAGCAATCCATTCCTTCTGTATCTCCCCCTGAGGATTATTCTTTTGGGGAAACCTTGCACACTTTGAGGGAACACTTCCATTGGGAAGGCCAAGACTTTTCTGATTCCAAGAAAATACTGAGGGAATTTCTTTTGTTACCTCAACACAGGCCTCTGGCGATACCTCCTGTCTTGGATGTACTTGATTATGTTTATTCGGAGGCTTGCCTTAACCTGGATTCCCTGCCTCCTGCCCCAGTCAAGCCGGATAGGTACTACAGAGTTCCTAACTCTCACCAATTTCTTTTCAAAAGCCATAATGCTGACCCTGAAACCATTTCTCAAGGCCCCAAGGGAATGAAGGCCTCTACTGCTAAGAATCCACTACCTTCTGAAAGAGAGTCAAGATCCTTAGAAAGGTGGGGAAAAAAGGTATATACCTCGGCCATCCTAGCCATGAGGGCCTTAAATTGTCAGTTTCATATGCTTAAATACCAGCAATTTCTGTTATCACAATTAAGAAATAAGATGTCTCAACCTGAACAACCAGATTTGAAGGAGTTGCAGGATGTGATGCATAGTGCAGAACAAGTGGGTAAACACACCTTACAATGTGGTTATGATGCCCTAGAGGCCTCACGTAGAGCTGCAGTTACAGGATCAGTTATTCGTAGGCATGCATGGCTTAGGGAACAAATCTTGCCTGATCATGTGAAAGCTAAGTTGCTAGATGCTCCCTTACAAAAGGATGTGCTTTTTGGTACTAATGCTGAAGAGATACTACGGAAAATGGAAGAAAAAGCCAAATCTATGCAAACTGTCAAAGCTTTTCTACAGGTTCAACCACCACGTTTTAGCAGAAATTGGCCTTCAAAAAACTGGTCCTTTCCAGCCACAGACAGGCCCCAAAGAGGTAGATATAGGCGCACAAGGGGCAGAGGTCAATCACAAGGATCTTATAGTGGCAGGCAATGGTAAGCTCCAGCACCAAGAGGTGGCGAAAACGGTGCACAGCAATACAGGAAAGAAACCCAATGACTTCCTCCTTTCCATGCCAAGCAAGTTTCAGCTGGCAGCACCCTTGGGAGGAAAGCTGGCATTATTTACAAGAAATTGGCATATGGTCACAACAGACAAATGGATCCTGGACGTTATGAACATAGGCTACAGATTTCATTTTCACACACTTCCAAAAATGAGAGGCATGCCAAACCTGCCACACAATCAAAGGGCAGAGGCACAACTACAAATTTCAAAGCTCATAGACATGAAAGCTATTCAAGAGGTACCTACTCACGAACAAGGTCAAGGTTTTTATTCCAGGCTATTTCTGGTACCAAGGAAAGGAACCGACTGGAGACCCATTTTGGACTTATCCATCCTAAACACATTCTTACTCGTACCAAAATTCAAGATGCTGACATTACAGCAGCTTCTTCCCATGCTGGGCAAGGGGTTTTGGCTGGTAACATTGGACCTCAAGGAGGCATACCTGCATGTCCCAATCAGACAAAGCTGCAGAAGATACCTCAGATTTCTTGCAGCTTCAATCCACTATCAATTCTCTGCATTGCCCTTTGGCTTATCTACTGCGCCCAGAGTATTCACGAAGTGCCTGGCATCAGTAATTGCCTACTGCAGACTTCAAGGGATACAAATTTACCCTTATTTGGACGACTGCCTGATCTAAGCGGACAGCAAGCACATACTTCTGGAACATCTGGTTTAATGCAACACGGTTATTGAATGCTCTGGGATACACAATCAACAAAGAGAAATCCAGGCTAACACCAGCTCAGAAAACAACTTTCCTGGGTACCAACTTGGACACAAACACCCAGATGGCCTATCTTACGCCAGAAAAGCAGAGGCAACTAACTCAGTACTTCAAAATGCTAGCAAATTGCAACAGGCTTACTGCAAGGAAAATCCTGCAGGCACTGGGCTTCATGGCATCTTGCATTCCTTTAATCCCATGTGCAAAGTTGCATATGAGGAAACTTCAATGGTACCTAAAAAAATCTATGGTCTCAACACAGCCACAGTTTGGAAACAATAATACCAATAATTCCATGTTTGCAAAAGGAATTTCTATGGTGGGCTCAAGCATGTCAAACAAACGCAGGTCTCCCATTCTGCAAGCCTCAAGCAAATCAAGTCATCACAACAGACGCCTCAGATTATGCCTGGGGGGCGCACATGACAGGCAGGTGCATTCAGGGCAAATGGTCCCAAAAGGAAAAGCACCTTCACATCAATCAAAAAGAAATGCTAGCAGTAATAAATGCAATTACAGCTTTCAAGGACCTCCTGCATCCAGGTCAATTATTGATAAAAACAGACAACACCACAGTTATATGGTACATAAACAAACAAGGAGGAACACATTCATACCCCCTGTGCAGACTAGCCATGACACTTTGGAACTTGGCTCTGGAAAGGCAAATCGAACTTCAAGCACAGTACTTGCCAGGTTTGGAAAACACGCTGGCAGACGATCTAAGCAGAAATATGACAGATCCACACGAATGGAGATTGCATCCTCAAGTGTTTACAAAGATAATCCAAGCATGGGGGAGGCCAGACATAGATCTCTTCGCCTCCCACAAGAATCATCAATTGGAAAAGTTTTGTTCAAGGACCTCTCGTCCAAAGGCCTGGAGAGTGGACGCCCTTTCTTTCAGTTGGACAGCATGGACAGTTTACGCTTTCCCACCTCTGCCTCTTCTGCCCAAGGTGCTCTTGAAAGCAAGAGCAGAGAGACCAAAGATGATACTGATTGCTCCAGACTGGCCAAGACAACACTGGTACCCACTCCTGAGGAGCCTAACTCATACTCCTCCCTGGTCCCTACCCCTAATGCCTCTTCTGCTGACTCAGCACAACTTCAAAACTCTTCACAGTCAGCTGAAAACACTCAATCTCGCTGCATGGAAAATTCCTTAACTTTTCAACAGACCTTACTCCCCAAAGAGGTACAGGATGTCATTTTAGAGGCCAGAAGGCCATCTACTAGAAAGGCTTACTCCGCAAAATGGAAACGGTTTTGCTCTTGGAATGAGAAAAAAGGCCAGGACCCTACTAAACTAAATTTGTCTCTGATATTACAATATCTGGCTGAGCTGCTGAACAGTGGACTTTCATTTTCCTCCATAAAAATCCATGCCTCAGCCATTTCTGCAGAATTCAACACGGATCCACCCTTATTCTCTCACCCACTCTTAAGACAGTTCCTCAGAGGGGCTAAGAATATAAGACCACCTAGGAAACAACCAGTGCCAGCCTGGGATCTTAATTATATTCTAGAAAAATTAACATTGCCTCCATTTGAACCGGCTGCCTCAGCAGATTTGCAACATTTGTCCTGGAAAACAGCATTCCTTCTGGCCATTACCTCAGCTCGAAAGGGTTTCGGAACTACAAGCCCTCATGGCTGTGCAGCCCTTTTTCATCTTCCATCAGGACAGGGTTTCCCTTCGAACCAACAAATCATTTATGCCTAAGGTGATATCCAGGGTAGCTTTGAATCAAGCCATACACTTGCCTACCTTTTACCCCAATCCTCAAAACAAAGGGGAAAGGCTGCTACACTCTTTAGGCATCCATAGACAGCTACGTTATTATTTGGGCAGAACAAAGCCTTTTAGGAAATCAGAACAACTTTTTGTGTCCTATGCTGTAGGAGCTCAAGGGAAGCCAGTGACCAAACAGACAATTTCAAAATGGATAGGCCACTGCATACGGTTTTGTTACTCCTATCATGGAAACCTGTCCCTACCGGGCATCAGATCCCACTCCACCAGGGCCACAGCTACCTCTACAGCCTTCCTCAGAGGAGTTCCTACCAAAGATATTTTGGAGGCAGCCACTTGGAGTTCTGTACATACCTTCACAAGACACTACCACCTGCCTTTATATTCCAAAACTAGAACAGGCTTTGCTACTGCTGTTTTGCAAGGCATTCTGGCTCATCCCAGTTTTACCTAGTGCCTACCACCCTGTGCGTAGCTTTGGGATTCTACCCATATGTTATTACTGCAGCTGTATGCACGATGAACATAGTACAGTTTTGTACTTACCATAAATGTAGATGTTCGAGTGCTAATACAGCTGCAGTACAGATTTCCCTCCCTCCTTCCCCTCTTGGTAAAGGCTTAGGACCTAACCCCTCCTCATACAAACTGTTTGGGTTATCCTTCTATGGTTTATTTGCTTGCATCTACTGTTTTTTGATTACATTGCATTGCATGTATATAAATATAATTTATGTATTGCCTTCCTACTGGGGGCACCTGACATCTGGGGCAAGAAAGACTGAAGAAAATGGCGTCGGCTGTGTCTTAGATACTCCTGCCTGTCTGACGTCAGGAAAAGAAGCGACAACAACCGACGCCGGACCAAGACTTTGGAATTCGGCCGACCGAGGGACCGCCTGACGGCAGAGAACCCATATTTATTTTATTTATTTATTTATTTATTTATTTTACATTTGTTAACCGGGAGAGTCCGATTGGATACATGTCCATTTTCAGCGGAGGCCCGGGGAGATAAGCTCCAAGTACATAACAGACATATGAACATTGTTAATGCAAAAAAAAGGAAGATAGTTGAGTTCTAAATACAATATAAAGATACATCACATCTTGGGAAAAAAAAAACAACAGCAGCATATAAAAACGAGGTCAGTTACAAAGGCGCCTTGTTAAAAGCTTAAGGATAGTGAGGTAAGAGAAGGGTAAATGATAGTGGTTAATCAGGTTTGGAACAGGGACATTGCCAGAGAGTATTGAGATGGGGTTTAAGCTTTTTGAATTGTAGGAGTGAGGGTTCTGAGGTGAGCATGGTCGGTAGGGAGTTCCACATTTTACCTACAAAGTTTGAGAATAGAGAATCCCCAGCAGAATTATTGGCTTTGGTAGTTTGAGCTAAGATCTTATTGGAGGAGCGTAAAGATTGCAGGTTAATATAGGGATGAATGATGTTTTTCAGAGCTGGTGTTTTCTCTGGGTGATACAGTATCTGGTGAGCCGTTTGAGTTGGTTGAAATGGAGTTGGCTGGAAAACTCTAACCACCCTAATTGCTTCAAGTTAGTGCAGTGGTGCATTCTAAAGGTGGAATTTGTGGCAAATCTAGCTATGTGATTGTAACAAGAAGCAAGTTTGTTAAGGGTTGTCTTGTTTAGGTTTGTAAAGAGGGGGGGAGGCATAGAAAAGAGTTGATAGTAGGTGTGTGCTGGCAATTGTAATTTTAGCATGAGGAGTGAGAAAGTGTTTTACTTTATAGAGAGAGCCAAGCTTTTATTGACGGTTTTGATGGTAAGATTGAAATGGGTGTCAAATTTAAGGGAGTTATCAATGGTAACACCTAATAGCTTTGTGTGAGCTTCTGGTGATATAGTGATTCCATTGGAGGATGTAATAGAGAAGGTGGGGGGAAGAATCTTGTTAGTGGGTGAGAAAGTAAGTAGTTTTGTTTTGTTGGGGTTGAGAACTAGTTGTCGACTTGAGAACCATTTTTCTATTAGGTTGAAGGTGTCTTGGGTTGAAGCAGTGAGGTCTGCCAGGTTGGAGGCAGTGCTGATGATAGTCGAATCATCTGCATATTGAATGCATGTGGCATGGGGGGTGATTGTGGGCAGGTCATTAACAAAGATGGTGAAGAGAAGAGGGCCAAGAATAGATCCTTGGGGAACTCCAAGTGTAACAGGCAGGCATGTAGATAATTTGTCCTGCCATAGAACAGCCTGTTGCCTATTGGACAGGTAGGATTGGAACCATTTCAGCGTGGAATTGCTGAGTGATAGTTTTTTTAATGTATGGAGGAGTTGAATGTGGTTCACCATATCAAAGGCCTTGGAGAGGTCTAAGAAAAGAGCAGATGATAGTTTATTATTGTTTCTGAAGTTATTGATGGTATTAGAAAAGGATAGTAGGGCTGATGTGGTACTGTGATTTGGCCTGAAGCCATGTTGGGAGTTAGCTAGAATTTTATTTTTGGTGAGGTGTTCCATCATATGTTCCATCATATGTTATTACTGCAGCTGTATTAGCACTCGAACATCTACATTTATGGTAGGTACAAAACTGTACTTTCTTGGCCTCCTGCATTCTTCTAATTCCATATGCAAGACTGCATATGAGGAAACTACAGTGGTATCTAAAAAGCCTATGGTGTCAACATTCTCAGGATCTGGAAGCAGTGATTCCTATCATCTTGCCTATGCCTAGAGTTCCTTTGGTGGGCAGGGGCCTGCCACCAAAACAAGGGACTACCATTCACACTACCCCCTTCCGCCCAAACCCTAACAACAGACGCATCAGACTATGCATGGGGGGGGCGCTCTTGGCAGGGAAGTGCATTCAGAGCAAATGGAACCCAAGTCAAATGCACCTGCACATCAGTCAAAAAGAAATGTTAGCTGTACAGAATGCTCTGACAGTCTTCAAGGACCACATTCTTCCAGGACAATTAATGGTAAAGACGGACAACACCACTGTTATGTGGTACATAAACAAGCAGGGGGGTACACATTCTTACCCCCTATGCAGACTAGCCATGGCATTGTGAAACACAGCCTTGAGTTACCAAGTGCATCTACAAGCTCAGTTCCTGCCAGGAAAATTAAATACACTGGCAGACAGACTACGCAGAAACCTCAAGGACCTACAAAAGTGGAAACTGGATCCAAGGATTTTCAACATGTTGACAAGCAAATGGGGGAGCCCAGATACAGACCTGTTTGCCTCCCCCCAGAACTATCATTTTGAAAAATGTTGCGCAAGGATTCCCCACCGATAGGCTTGGAAAGTGAATGCTCTGTCATTCAGTTGGAAAAACCTCCTCTGCCTCTGCTCGCCAAAGTACTACTAAAGATCAAACAAGACAAACCAAGGATGATTTTGATTGCACCAGACTGGCCACGCCAACACTGGTACCCCCTCCTGCGCAGTGTCACTGTTGGCCCCATGGCACCTGCCTCAGACTTCTACCCTGCTGTCTCGGCAGGAGAACCAGATTCTGCACCCTCAGCTTCAAACCCTGAACCTAGCAGCTTGGATAATTATCTAATCTCTCCTTTACCGTCCCTCAGTAAACCAGTGATGGATATCGTTTTAGGGGCAAGGAGGCCCAGTACTAGAAAATCTTATGCTGAAAAATAGAAAAGATTCTGTGCCTGGAACCAATCTCAAAGGATGAGCACAGCAGTGCCATATTTACTTCAGATTTTACAATACTTAAATGAGATGCTTCACAAGGGCCTGTCTTATTCCTCAGTTAAAATTCACGCCTCAGCCATTTCAGCTCATTATAACACAGAACCTCCCCTGTTCTCTCATCCACTGCTCAAGCAGTTCCTCAGAGGGGCCAAAAATTTAAGACCATCCAGGAGAGCTCCAACTCCAGCCTGGGACCTTAACTTTGTATTGGAAAAACTCACCCTTCCTCCTTTCGAGCCAGCTGCTACTGCAGATTTAAAATTCATTTCTTGGAAAACAGCTTTTCTTTTAGCAATCACTTCAGCAAGAAGGGTGTCTGAATTACAGGCCCTTATGGCAGTGGGGCCTTTCATCATCTTTCATGTGGGCAGGGTGTCCCTCAGGACCAGTCCCTCTTTCATGCCAAAGGTGGTTTGGCCCTTAATCAGTCCATTCGTTTGCCAACCTTCTTTCCTAATCCACAGAATAAAGTGGAACGGATACTGCACTCCTTAGATGTGCACAGACAACTTGGATTCTACTTTGACAGGAATAAACCTCAAAGGAAATCTGAACAACTGTTGGTGGCATTTGCTGCAGGGACAGAGGGAAAGGCTATTTCAAAGCAAACCCATCTCCAAATGGATAGGCCACTGCATTCATTTCTGCTATAAGCACCATGGAAAACCTATCCCACAGGGGATCAGACCCCGTTCAACCAGGGCTGCATCTACCTTTACAGCCTTTCTCAGAGGTGTCCCTACCAGGGACATCCTAGAGGCTGCTACCTGGAGTTCTGTACATACTTTCACTAAGCATTACCATTTGCCAATTTTCTCTAAATCCAGAGCTGGCTTTGCCACTGCAGTCTTGTAGGGTCGTATAGCTGGTCCTAATGCTATCTAAATTCCCCCTCCCATCCTTAGCTTTGGGAATCTACCCAAATGTGATGACTGCAACAGTGAAACACGAAGAACATTGTACAGTTGTGTACACTTACCATGAATGTAGATGTTCGAGCGTATTCACTGTTGCAGTCCTGGTTACCCTCCCTCCAGCCCCCTGACTTTTTTTGACTATACCTCTACTCTCCTTTACTATGCTTTTTGGCGTATTTACATTTTTATTGGAGGTATATCCTTTTCTTTGTGTGTGTGTGTATGTGTGTATATATATATATATATATGTATATATATATATATATATATATATATATATATATATATATGTTTTATTGCTTCTCATTAAGGGGGGGCACCCGACTTCTGCGGCAAGAAAAACTGATGTAATGGCGTCGGCTGCATGTTTTATACCCCTGACTACCTGACATCACAGAAGAAGAGACAGCAACCGATACAGGGCCCAAGACTTTGTCAGTCAGGCCGACTGAGAGCTACTGCAAGCAAATAACCCAAATGTGATGACTGCAACAGTGAATACCCTCGAACATCTACATTTATGGTAAGTGTACACAACGGTACTTTTTGGGTTATATGACTATAC
This sequence comes from Protopterus annectens, assembly GCF_019279795.1. Classification (NCBI taxonomy): domain Eukaryota; kingdom Metazoa; phylum Chordata; order Ceratodontiformes; family Protopteridae; genus Protopterus; species Protopterus annectens. The sequence goes on from NC_056730.1 coordinate 807,384,700, forward strand.
CAGATAGCTCAGTTAGTTTTCTCCAGCTAAATTACTCATTTTAGCAGTTGTCAGTACTTTTGTAGGTTCAGAACATTTGTGTTGCGCAAACTTTTATGGCTATGGAGATGCAGAGGTAAGACCGGAAGATCATGAGGGCATATTCTTTCTATTGCTGATAAGGTTACACTTTTTTTTTTTTTTTTCCAAATTGTATTGGCTAATGAATGCTGTCATGATTTTTCACAGGTAGCAGCTGCTGTATGTCATGAATATAAACATTGTTATCTTACAGGAGGTTGGGTTGGGGTTTAAGAGTAACAGCTTCCCTTTTGCATAGCACTTAATTCCTGATGAATGATCTGTACAGATTATCTCTTAACAGTAGCATGGTCATGTGCTTGTCATAGAAAAGCAGGAAATGGATTACGTTGCTTCCAAAGGGAAGTTTGTTTAGTGGGTCATTATGTAGCATATGCTAGATCCTTTAAAGAAAAACACAACACCCACATACTGCAGAGCTGTTAAAGTGCATTGAGCAGTACTAGAGTAAGAAACTGGATCCTTTTGAGTGATTTGCTGGCTGGAGAACATTTTGTAGCAGCCAGGGAGGATATTGCATGAGTTGTCAACCTTCTGTGACATATCCGTTGATAAAATTAGATGCTTCAGCGTTACTTGTTCAACCATTAAAAGTAATGCTTAAAATCAACATTTTGTTTAGTTAAAACTACTCATCATATATCTACAACAAAGAAACAAAGCCAGGCTAGAAGTTTGGGTCCGGCATGTAAGCAGCGAGGATTAAGGAGTTGCTAATCAATTTTGTTTGCCATGGGTTTGAGTCATTTTCAGACTGGCAGACAGTGGTGCCTCATTGCTTTTGAAAACAGCTTATCCAGTTAATAAATGAAGTCCCCCCCCCCCCCCAGCTTACTTTGCTTCTTTAATTTAGAGAGTCCGCTACTGCTGACCTACTTACCAGTGATTTCTTAGTTTTTACTTCAGGTCTTGTTCTGCTGTTTATATTGTTCAAACATATGATGATTTCTGTCGTGAACTCCTCTGTGTTCTCTTATTTGTATATGACGAAGTTTCACACCTTTTCCTCAGTTGTCCATTGTGGGACCTTGAACTGTTTTGTTTGACTTTGCAGTAATAGTGTAGAAGCATTTCAGAAGTACAGCACATAGGAGTAGATACATGGATGTCCTTCAAGGATGCATCTGCAGTCCTAACATATGGGTTGTCCTGCCTCAGGCAGCCCTTCGGTTGGCCGGATTCCAAAGTCTGGGTCTGGCCTCGGCTGATGTCGCACTTCACCCGACGTCATAGCTGCTGTTTATTGGGTATAAAGGCATCAGCCGACGCCATTTAACATGGTTCCTAATGATGACCTTTGTTAGTGAAAGACTTTTCCGTTCTGGTAATTTCTTCCTTAGCATTCACAAAATGCTACTGATTCTCACCACAGCAAAAAACTGTGACTGTAATTGCTTATGGTTACTGAAAAATGGCATTTAATACAAATCTTTAAGAATTAATGACCATCTTGCTACCTTTGATGTTCATCATAATCGCTGTTTAAGTAGTCTTAGCTGTATGGGTTGTATTTTGCTAAGGGTATGACAGCTGACCAGTCTCCCAAAGCCTTTGACTTTTCCCAAAGTATTTGGCTTTAATGAAAATAGATACACCTCTACCTTTGGTTCTTTCACACTCATTTTGGCGTCTGAATGTGTGTAAGGCATTGTAACCTTGCACAGGTGGGGTGCTGTCTGTGGCCTTGAACCATGTCTCAGTGACTGCACAGATGTTAGCATGTACCAAGGTGAGTAGTGCTTCCAGGGACCATGTTTTTTTGTTTAGGCTCCTAACATTAAGCAACATAGCATTAATCCCTACGTCACTCGATGGGCTGCCAACTGGCTTACTGACAGAACCCACACTGTAAAAGTAGCCGACTCCAAATCCAGCTCCAGACAAGTGGAGTACCTCAGGGTTCAGTCCTGGGGCCACTCTTGTTTGGCATCTATTTCTCTGAAGTACAGGCCAACACTAAGGGACTCTAGCTAACAAAGTTTGCAGAAGACTGCAAACTGGGAGCCATTATTGAATCCCCAAATGATGTGTATACTCTACAGAAGGACCGTACAGAAACAGATGCTTGGTGCCAGAGCCATGGGCTCAAGCTCAATGCCAAGAAATGTGTAGTTATCCCCTTTGTGGAAAAAAAACATGTACCCGTGAATTACCACATAGGTGGCAGTACACTTAACACCAAAAGTGTGATAAGAGACTTGGGGACACAGGTGGACAGTGGTCTCACCTTCGATAACCACATAGCCACAACACTCAGAAAATCCTTCTATGTGGCACACCTCATCACTCAGGGATTTTCATCCAGACAAAAGGAGGTCATTGTCCCACTATACTCATTCCTCATTAGACCCATTATAGAGTACACCACCCCGTTTGGTATGTACCTCTCAAGACATCTGCAACAACTGGAAAGGACGCAGAAATATCTTACTAAAAGAATCACAGGCCTAAAGCAGATGCCCTACATTGACCGCCTTAAACTCCAGATATACTCTGTCGCATATAGTCTACTCGGAGGTGATCTCTGCTTAACATACAAGGCCATGTCAAACCCAGAGCTATTGGACATGCTACACTTAAAGAAATCTCAATCCCTCAGAGCCACACAATTCAGGGATCTAAACCTTGTCATCACAATAAACAAAACATGCTGGAGGGATAGGTTCCTGACCCAGAGACTCCCCAGACTCTGGAATAGACTACCCGTACATGTCAAGCAAAGCGCCTTTTTGGCCCTCTTCAAAAGGAACCTTGAGGATTGGGTTGGAGAAAGGAAATTCACCCTGGGGATCACGTTAGTCGCCCTGCTAGACAGGAGTCAAGGGAAGTAAATCGAGTGGGAAGAAATAGCCAGGGAATTGTTATGGCTAGTCTTGTATAGGCCCTAGGGCTGATAGCCTAGTACCAGCCTATGAACCTATAGCCATGAGTTTGTCTCGAGTGGATTTTTTTTATGTTGGAAAGTTTGTTGTTTTGACATTGCCTAAAAAGGCACTATGAAAGAGGCAAGTGCCTGTGACAGGATACAAAAGCTGAGAAAAGACAGGTGAAGACTATTTCTGGCAAAGCAGTGTGGTCTCTCAACCACATCTTCACAGGCTGACATATACTGGATCCCGCAGATTGACATCAGAAGCCAAGTCAGTCATTTTTTTTGTCTATGTTGTGGCATCATCTTGGGTGAAGGTAGAATGCTGCTTACGGCTAGGGACATACCTGCTTTGGCGGACACAATCTGAGAGTTCAGTCATGTCTCTCTTCATATAGTCCAGAGAGGTACGTCTCAAGTCATTCACTCCAACCTGTACTATTACAGAGTTATAATGGTAGTTGTTGTTGAGTGACTTGAGAGCATGCGTGATTTGACGGTGCCTGGTACCTGATAGGCAGCTGAACACGACATTCTCCTTGTCCAGCCTGGTGAGGGGGGCGTCTGTGTGTTTCACTATGGAGTGACCTATGACCAGGATATTTGGTTTTAATGTGCTTTGCCTTAAGGGCTTATTTGTTGAGACACTGGTGTGTGTGTGTTATTTGTAGTGGATTCTATTTGTTTTGCATTGTATGCAAGTGGTTAGAGCTTGGAGGTCTCTGCTCTTTTATTAGGCTTCTGTTGAGTACCTCCACGTATGTGGGTTTGTGTTTTGTGTGAGAGGTGATATGTGCATGTGTATGCTAAAACCAGTCTGATATCCGGTTTGCTATGTGAGAGAATTGATTCAAAATTCATAGTACAATTACATCTCTCACATATTGTAATTGTTTTAGGAGTAAGTGGCTGTCAGTATACATGAGGCAATTATTGCATTGCCTCAGGATGCCTGTGTCAATCAGGCTGCCCGGAGAAATGGTTGGAAACTGTCCATCCATAATGGCAGGTTTTTATTGTAACTTCCATTATGGCAGGTTTTTATTGTAGCCACTGTTTGGGAGTAGGCTAGTTTGACCAAATTTTGCTTTAGGATTAACTAAGGGGCTTATTCTGTTGAAGGCTAGGGATGAAAACTATGTCAATGCTTCTCAGTGAGCAACTAAGTGTGCAGCAGGGAAGCGTGGGAGGGTTTAGTAGCAGATGTTTAGGAAAAAACTTCTTTCAATGAGTTTCCATCTGTACAGGGCACCGCTGAAACCCGTTGCATGTTGCACAGCTACGTTCAAACATGAGGCTTAAATACAGACAAAATTAAACACTTTTAAGCTAAACTACCAATGGGAAAGCACACAATGAGCTTTCCTCCAGTAATCTCCATCTCGGATGAGGCTCAGACTGCACATTTCCACCACAAGGGTGCAGGCATGGCCCTCCTAATGTAAGATGATTGGAATAGTACTGAAGTGTAACAGTACACTCTAGATTCAGCAGATCTGATTCTAGTCTATGCTATGCTATGTACTAGCTACTTATGGCACATGAGATCTTGAAGACGTGTAGCAGGTGTTAGAGTTGGTAAAGTAGCATTATAATAGTGACTGGAAAAGATTTGCTACTTGGTGCCACATTAAGAACCAGAGTCTGTTCAAGGTTTCTGTAGCCCTAGTTTTGAAATATTTGGGGTAGTTAATATCCCAAGGCCTTTCATCTTCCTGTTTCAGGTATCATATTTTGGCCTTTTCAGCATGTTAACTCATGGCTCCTCCCCTTTCATTGCAGTCTTTGGTCAAGCTGTTTTTAAAGGGGTCGTATATGTGCATCTCAGTAGAAAACAGGTGGCATCTACCCTGGTATCCTAACTGTACTGAAAAAGTTAACTTTACCTCCTTTTGAACCAGCTCATTAGAATGATTTATGTATCATTTTTGGAAGACTGTTAATGATTGCTATGACTTCTGCAGTATGGTGATTCATCCCTATGTTATGTTCCATAAAGAAAGTGTTTTTTTGAGTAAAAAAATCCCTAAATTTGCCTAAAGCGTTTTTGAGTTTACATTAAGCAAAACTGTCCATCTTCTCGTCTTCTTTCCAGAACCGAAAAACTGGGAGAAAGGATTCTTCATACTCTGGACATGCATAAGCAGCTCAGGTGTCATCTTGACTGAACATAACCTTTCAGGAAACCTAAACAGCTGTTTATCTTGGCTGCTTCTTTGGCTTTTGGAAAAGGGCAGATTTAAGAAACATTCTAGTGACAGCAACTTTGTCCTCTCTAAGTTTACACAGCATTATAAACTAGATTCCCTTTCCAGTTTTAGAACAACTGTTGCTAGTACCATTCTTCAGGTGCTCCTGGATCCTTCATCTTTCCTTCTCTCAAATTGTATAAGCTTTGGCATTTTACCTATACAGCTTATACTACAGTAGTGATTGAGGAACACAATACGGTTGTGCAAGCAAACTTGATCATAACAGTAAATGTTCAAATATATCAGTGCTGCAGAAGCAGCTTCCTTCAGCCCCCTTTTTGAGATGTTCATCGTGCTATACTGCTGCAGTCATCACACTTGGGTTATCCTGTCGTCAGGCGGTCCTGCAGTCGGCCGAATCCCAAAGTCCTGGTCCGGCGTCTGTTGTCGTCGCCTCTTCCCTGACGTCAGTGCGACAGGGGTATAAAAGAGGCAGCCGACGTCATTTTCTTCAGTCTTTCTTGCCGCGCAGTGCCCGATGCAGAAGCAGTTCGCAAGTGCCGGTCGGCCAGCTCCTGAAATTTTCGAATCGAGTTTCAGCCCGAAGTCTTCTCTAAAGCGAAGTACCCCGTTGGGGAAATTTTTCTTGCCTCAGACCGATGTCAGACAAATTTAATAATTGCATTTCTTGTGGGAAGCAAATACCTCATAAGGATTTTCATTCTTATTGTATTCCTTGCCTAGGCCCAGACCACGACGTCTCTGGTTGTCGGTTTTGTACTAGGTTCAACAAACGTACAATTAAGCGTCGGGCAGAATTCGCCCAGCATTATTTTGGCAGAAAATTTAAGTGTAGCATGCCGTCGGAGCAACCGACATCAGCAATGATTAAAAAACACAAAGATAAGGACCGGCAGCCAAGGCCAAGACCAGATACCGAGCCCTCAGCAAGGCCTGATGCCGGTTCTCCGGTTTTCAGCGAGGCACCTTCGCAGCCCCTGACTACTGCTGATTCAGAATTTCTGACAACATCCCAAACCGAAACAGTTGGGCCTCAGGATCCGGTTCCACCTCACTCCTCGGACGCCAGCCCCGACAGGGGTCCGGAAATTTTGGATAGGCCTTCGGTCTCAGAGAGTGTTTTGAAACAGACAACTGCCTCTGTCAAGCCTTATACTAAGCTCAAAGCCCCCTTGAAAGTTAGAAAACCGGGGCCACACCCCCCCCCCCCAGGCCCCTATGCCTAAAAAACAGATGCTTAAGATGGCCGAGGATTTAGTTACCCGTATCAGGGGATCCCAACCCCCCACCTGACAAAAGGCCTAGACTGGAGGAAGATTATCCTTCCTCTGACCAAGCATCCATTTCCTCAGGCAACTCTGACGACCAGGATTACTCCTTCCCTCCTTATGAAGACTCAGATGCTGAAGAGTCCATTCCCTCTGTCTCCCCCCCTGAAGACTACTCTTTTGGCGAAATTTTACACACCATGAGGGAGCACTTCCACTGGGAAGGCCAAGAAAAGGCTCCGTGAGTTTCTTCTTCTTCCACAGCATAGACCCCTGGCAATTCTTCCAGGTTTAGACATTTTGGATGATGTTTTCTCTGAATCCAGTTTAAACCCAGATTCCTTACCTCCAGCACCAGCTAAACCTGACAGATACTACCGATTTTCTGATACTCATTAGTTTCTATACAAAAGCCCTAATGCAGACCCCAAGACCATTTCCCAGGGTCCCAAAGGGGTTAAGGCCTCTACTGCTAAGAATCCACTTCCTTCTGAAAGAGATTCCAGAGCATTAGAAAGATGGGGAAAGAAAGTGTATACGTCTGCCACTTTGGCCATGAGGGCCTTAAACTGCCACTTCCACATGCTAAAATACCAACAGTATTTGATTACACAGTTAAAGCAGAAACTGATCCCTCAGACAGATCAACTAGATTTGAAAGAGATGCAGGATTTGCTGCATGCAGTAGAACAGGTTGGAAAACATACCTTACAGTGTGGTTTTGATTCATTGGAAGCCTCATGTAGAGCAGCTGTCACAGGGTCTGTTATACAGAGGCATGCTTGGCTTAAAGAACAAGCCTTACCAGAATATGTCAAAGCAAAGTTATTGGATGCCCCATTGCAGAAAGATGTGTTATTTGGTGTCAAAACAGAGGAAGTTTTGAAGAAAATGGAAGAAAAGGCAAAATCTATGCAAACAGTTAAAGATTTTTTACAGGTACAACCTCCTCGTTTCAGCAGAAACTGGCTATCAAAAAACTGGTCCTTTCCTGCATCAGACAGACCCCAAAGAGGTAGGTACAGGCGCCCAAGGGGCAGAGGCCAGCCACAAGGTTCTTTCAGGCCTAGGCAATGGCATACAACAACTCCAAGAGGTGGAGACGAAAGATCTCAACCCTTCAGGAAACAAACACAATGACTTCCCTCTTCGCCTGCATGCAAAATTGCCCTGGCAGTACCTTTGGGAGGGAAACTGGCTCTATTTCCACAAAATTGGTGCATCATAACAAAGGACAAATGGATTCTGGACATTATTACCCAAGGCTACAGTTTTAATTTCCACACTTTACCTCGGATGAGAGGCATGCCAAATGTGCCTCCAAACCAATGGGTAGAGGGTCAAACGCAAATTTCAGCTCTCATGGATATGAAAGCAATTCAAAAGGTACCTACAAAGGAGCAAGGTGAAGGTTTTTACTCAAGACTGTTTCTAGTCCCAAGAAAGGACAAAGCCTGGAGGCCCATCTTAGACCTCTCAATTCTGAACACATACCTGGAAGTACCCAAAGTCAAAATGCTCACACTACAGCAGCTCCTTCCCATGCTGGGCAAGGATTCTTGGCTGGTAGCGTTGGACCTCAAAGAGGCATACCTGCATGTCCCTATCAGACAAGATTGCAGAAGATATCTCAGATTTTTGGCAGGTACAACACATTATCAGTTCTCTGCATTGCCCTTTGGCTTATCTACTGCGCCCAGAGTATTTACGAAATGCCTGGCATCAGTAATTGCATATTGCAGACAACGAGGAATACAAATTTATCCATATCTGGACGACTGCCTGATCCAAGCGGATAGCAAGGACGTTCTATTACAGCATCTGGCTTTTGTAACACAGCCGCTCAGTTGCCTAGGGTACACAGTAAACAAAAAGAAGTCAAAACTAATACCCTCACAACAGATAATATTCCTGGGTGCCAGCTTAAATACAATGGCCCAGATGGCTTACCTCACGCCAGACAAACAAAAACAATTGACTCAGTACTTCAAAAAGATAGCAACTTTTACCCAGCTCACTGCAAGGAGAATCCTGCAGGCATTGGGGTTCATGGCATCATGCATTCAACTAATCCCATATGCAAAGCTGCATATGAGAAAATTACAATGGTACCAGAAAAGTGTATGGTCTCAAAACAGGCACAGCCTTGAAACAAATATACCTATCATTCCCTGCCTTCAAAAAGTGTTCCTATGGTGGGCTCAAGCATGTCAAACAAACAAGAGTCTTCCTTTCGTCTTACCTCCAGCCAACCAAACCATGACAACAGATTCTTCAGACTACGCCTGGGGAGCACACATGGCAGGACAGTGCATACAGTGCAAATGGTCTGCAAAACAAATGCATCTTCACATCAACCAAAAGGAGATGCTAGCTGTGCAAAATGCACTGACAGCCTTCAAGGACCTCTTGCATCCAGGACAACTTCTAATAAGGACAGACAACACCACAGTTATGTGGTACATAAATAAACAGGGAGGAATATACTCCTACCCTTTATGCAGACAGGCTATGACCTTATGGAACACAGCATTGACCTACCAAGTACAACTACAATCACAATTCCTGCCAGGAAAGGAAAACATATTGGCAGACGAATTAAGCAGAAATATGGCAGACCCTCACGAGTGGAGACTACACCCACAAGTATTTTCAATGATAACTCAAAGATGGGGATGTCCAGACATAGATCTATTTGCCTCCCCCAACAATTGCCAATTACAAAAATTCTGCACAAGGACTTATCACTCCCTAGCCTGGAAAGTGGACGCTCTATCATTCAGTTGGACAACACTGACAGTCTATGCCTTCCCTCCACTACCTCTATTGACCAAGGTATTATTGAAGGTCAGATCAGAGAGACCACAAATGATCCTCATTGCTCCGGACTGGCCACGCCAGCACTGGTACCCATTACTAAGGAACTTGACTCACAGCCCTCCATGGATCTTGCCTCAATTCCCACTACTGTTGACTCAGAAAAACTATCAAACCTGTCACAGCCAGCTCAGAACTTTAAATTTAGCTGCATGGAGAATTCCTTAAATTATCAATCAACACTTCTCTCAAAGGACGTCCTGAATGTAATTATGGAGGCCAGGAGGCCCAGCACCAGGAAGACTTACTCAGACAAATGGAAAAGATTTTGTGCATGGCACCAGGCTAAAGGTCAAAATCCTTGGTTACCAAACATTCCTCACATATTGCAATACCTAACTGAGATGCTACACAAAGGCCTTTCCTTCTCCTCCATTAAGGTCCATGCTTCAGCCATTTCAGCTCAATATAATATGGATCCCCCAATTTTCTCACACCCTTTACTTGGGCAGTTTCTCAGAGGGGCTAAGAATATAAGACCCCCCCAGAAAACCACCAACACCAACTTGGGACCTGAACTTCGTTTTAGAAAAGTTAACACTACCTCCTTTCGAACCAGCATTCTCAGCAGAACTACAATACTTGTCTTGGAAAACAGCCTTGTTACTGGCTATTGCCTCAGCATGCAGGGTCTCAGAACTACAGGCACTTATGGCAGTGGAACCTTTCATCATTTTCCATCAGTACAGAGTCTCTTTACGAACTAACCCTACCTTCATGCCCAAGGTAGTATCCAGTGTGGCTTTGAATCAGACCATTCATTTACCCACCTTTTATCCTAGCCCACAGAGTAAAGGAGAAAGGCTCCTTCACTCTTTGGACATTCACAGACAGCTACATTACTATTTAGATAAGACAAAGATTTTCAGAGAAACTGACCAACTCTTTGTATCATATGCTGCAGGTTCACAAGGAAAGGCTATTTCAAAACAGACCATCTCCAAATGGATAGCACATTGTATCTGCTTTTGCTACTTGCACCATGGGAAGGCAGTGCCTGTCAATATTAGATCCCATTCTACCAGGGCTACTGCAACCTCAGCAGCCTTTCTCAGAGGGGTTCCAACCAAAGACATTCTGGAGGCAGCTACTTGGAGTTCAGTGCACACCTTCACCAAGCACTGCCACCTTCCAGTATACTCAAAAACCAGAGTTGGTTTTGCCACTGCAGTTCTGCAGGGCATCCTAGCATCACCTAACCCAGTTTAGTACCAGCCACCCTTCCATAGCTTTTGGATTCTACCCAAGTGTGATGACTGCAGCAGTATAGCACGATGAACATAGTGCAGTTTTGTACCTACCATAAATGTAGATGTTCGAGTAGTTATACTGCTGCAGTCCAGGTTACCCTCCCTCCATCCCCTTTACATACCAGGGTGTTAGTTACAACTCCATGTACATCAATCTATTGGATGCATGTCTATATGGTGTATTTGCTAACAGCTAGTACTAGTGCTTATCTAATAAGGTATTGTTGCATAGCTATTGTATTGCCTTCCTAGTTGGGGGCACCTGACATCTGGGGCAGGAAAAACTGAAGAAAATGGCGTTGGCTGTCTCTTTTATACCCCTGTCGCACTGACGTCAGGGAAGAGGCGACGACAACCGACGCCGGACCAGGACTTTGGGATTCAGCCAACTGCGGGACCGCCTTACGACAGGATAACACAAGTGTGATGATTGCAGCAGTATAACCACTCAAACATCTACATTTGTGGTAGGTACAAAACTGTACTTTCTTGGTACCCAGAAAGGACAAGGCCTGGCAGCCAATACTGGATTTATCGATTTTGAACACATACCTGGACATTCCAAAATTCAAAATGCTGACTTTGCAGCAGCTTCTGCCCATGCTGGGCAAGAATGCTTGGCTGGTGGTATTAGACCTAAAAGAGGCATGCCTGCATGTCCCAATCAGGCAGTCGTGCAGAAAATGCCTCAGATTCAAGGCTGGCTTAATGCTTTACCAATTTTCTGCACTGCCCATTTGGCTTATCTACTGCACCCAGGGTCTTTTGCAAAGTGCCTGGCACCAGTAATTGCTTTTTGCAGACAAAGAAGTATACAAATATATCCTTACTTGGACGACTGTCTCATTCAAGCAGAGAACAAGGACATTCTTCTTCAACACCTGGGGTTTGTGAAAAGGCTTCTAACATGCCTAGGGTACACAATAAACAAAAAGAAATCACAACTGGTACCCTCTCAAAAGATAACATTCCTGGGTGCAAGCTTGAATACAACTGCTCAGATGGCTTACCTCACGCCAGACAAGCAAAGGCAACTGACTACTTGCTTCAAACTGATGGCAACATAAACCCAGTTATCTGCAAGACAAACTCTGCAGGCATTGGGCTTCATGGCATCCTGCATCCTACTGATTCCGTATTCAAGACTGCATATGAGGAAACTTTAATGCTACCTAAACGGTTTATGGAGTCAACATTGTCACAGTCTGGAAACAGTGATTCCTCTCTTTCCCTGCCTACAACAGGAGTTTCTATGGTGGGCAAAGGCATGTCACCAAAACATGGGACGGACCTTCACTCTATCCCCTGCCAGCCAAACCTTAACAACAGACGCATCAGATTATGCCTGGGGGCCCTCATGGCGGGAAGATGAATTTAGGGCATATGGATCCCAAAACAAATGCATCTACATATCAACCAAAAGAGATGCTAGCTGTTCCTGACAGCCTTCAAGGACTTTCTTCATCCAAGGACAACTACTAATAAAGAATGACAACACAACGGTTATGTGGTATATAAACAAGCAGGGGGGCACACACTCATACCCCCTTTGGAGACTAGCCATGGTACTGTGGGGCACAGCTTTGACTTACCAAATACATCTCAAGCTCAATTCCTGCCAGGAAAACAAAATACTCTGGCAGACGATTTAAGCAGAAACCTTATGGACGCTCACGAGTGGAAACTAGATCCACAAGTCTTCAGCATGATGTCAAAGAAATGGGGATTCCGGACATAGATCTATTTGCCTCTCCTCAAAATTATCAATTGAAAAGATTCTGTACAAGGACTTATCACAGACAAGCATGGAAAGTGGCAGCCCTATCCTTCAGTTGGAAAAACCTATCAGTTTACGCCTTTCCTCCTCTGCCTCTTCTTTCCTAGGTCCTAATAAAAGTCAGACAAGAGAAACCAAAGATGATACTAATTGCCCCGGACTAGCCCCGCCAATGCTGGTTCCCAATCCTAAGGAACTTGTCTCAGTACCCAGCATGGACCTTACCTCAATGACCTCAACTACTGTCCCAGCAAAGCAATCAGATCCTGCACAGTCAACTCCAGACACTGAACCTGGCAGTATGGCTGATCATGTGGGCATACAAACAACACCTCTCAATAAAGCTGGGATGGATGTCATTTTGGAAGCCAGAAGGCCTAGTACTAGAAAATCTTATGCTGATAGATGGAAGAGATTCTGTGCTTGGAATCAAGCACAAGGAACTGATACAGCAGACCCAAATATTCCTCCGATATTACAATACTTGACTGAGATGCTTGACAGAGGCCCATCTTTCTCATCAATTAAAATCCATGCCTCTGCCATTTCGGCTCATTACAATACAGAGCCACCAATCTTTTCTCCTCCTTTACTAAAGCAGTATCTTAGAGGAGCCAAAAATTTAAGGCCTCATAGAAGATCACCAGTACCTGCATTGAGACCTCAATTATGTGTTGGAAAAGCTCACCATGCCTCCATTTGAACCAGCTGCTACTGCTGATATAAAGGTCTTTTCATGGAAACTGCTCTGCTACTAACAATTAATTCAGCAAGAAGAGTCTCCGAGCTGCAGGCACTCATGGCTGTGGAGCCTTTTATCATATTTTACCCAGATAGAGTGTCTCTGAGGACATAAAAATCCTTCATTTATGCCTAAGGTGGTTTCCAGTGTGGCTCTTTAACCAAACTATTCATCTTCCAACCTTTTATCCAAATCCGTAGAACAAGCGGGAGAGAATTTTGCTTTTCGTGGACATACACGTACAGCCAAGATTCTACTTGAGCAGGACTAAAGCTCTAAGAAAAACTGAGCAATTACTAATGTCATACCCTGCAGGATCAGAAGGAAAGGCCGTTTCAAAGCAGAATATTTCAAAGTGGATAAGCTACTGCATTCGTTTCTGCTTACTGCACCATGGCAAACCTGTGCCCAAGGGCATTAGGTCTCATTCCATCAGAGCTGCAGCTACTTCAGCAGCCTTTCTCAGAGGAGTACCAACCAAAGACATTCTGGAGGCTGCTACTTGGAGTTCTGTTCACACCTTTACAAAGCATTATCATTTGCCTCTCTACTCTAAGTCCAGGGCAGGCTTTGCCACTGCAGTTCTGCAGGGCCTTATAGCCGCACCTAATGCTGTTTAGCTCCAGCCTCCCATCCATAGCTTTGGGATTCTACCCAAATGTAGTGACTGCAACAGTGAAACACGAAGAACATAGTACAATTGTGTGCACTTACCATAAATGTAGATGTTTGAGTATATTCATTGTTGCAGTCCAGGTTACCCGCCCGCCATCCCCCTTTCATTCTGGAGTTTATCTTTCCTTCTCTATCTTCTACAACCTGTGTGGTGTATTTGTTTGTAGATGAAGGTAAAGTTTGTATTGATGCATGTATATACTGTTTTTATATGTATATGTTTGCTACCTTTTTGGGGGCACCTGACATCTGGGGCAAGAAAAATGAAAGAAAATGGCGTCGGCTGCTTGTTTTATACCCCTGACGACCTGACGTCATGGAAGAGGAGACAGCAGCCGACATAGGACCCAAGACTTTGGAATTCAGGCCGACTTAGGGCAACCTGACAGCAGATTACCCAAATGTAATGACTGTAACAGTGAATACACTCGAACATCTACATTTATGGTAAGAGTACACAACTGTACTTTCTGATAGAGACTCCAGGGCGCTGGATAGATGGGGTAAGAAGGTGTACACTTTTGCAACCTTGGCCATTGGGTCTTTAAACTGCCAGTTTCATATGTTAAAGTATCAGCAACATGTTATTGGTCTGCTTAAACAGAAAATGATGTTGATTCCTGACTGTGTGGAAAATAAAGAATTCCAGGGTTTAATGCATTCTGCTAAACAAGTTGGAAAACATACATTGCAATGTGGTTTTGATTTATTAGAAGCCTCTTGCAGGGCTGCTGTTACTGGGTCTGTGCTCAGAATGCATGCTTGGCTTAAGGAGGAATCTTTGCCTGATCATGTTAAAGCTAAATTGTTGGATGCTCCTTTACATCAGGAGTGCCTGTTTGGCAACAAGGCTAAGGAAGTTCTTAAAAAGATGGAAGATAAAGCTAAATCTATGCAAACTGTTAAAGATTATTTTTACAAGTTCAGCCTCCTAGATTTACTAGGCACTGGCCCTCTAAGAATTGGTCCTTTCCAGCCCCTTCCAGGTCTTCTCAAGCCAAACCCAGAAACGGCAAAAACCCCAGGTTTCAGTCCCAGGGGACACACAGAATTAAGCAGTGGGGGGCCTTCACTTCCAAGTCTGGGAATAATAAGACTCCCCCCTATGGCAAACTGTCTCAATGACTTCCTTTTAAAATTTCCAAGCACTATCAACTGACTGCTCCTTTTGGAGGAAAGATTGCTCTTCATGCAATGAATTAGGAACTCATTACCCAGGACAAATGGGTTTTAAATATAGTGTCCCAGGGATACAGATTTCACTTTCACATGTTGCCAACACCAAGTGAGTGGTTGGACCTAGTACCAAATCAGTGGGCAGAGGCCCAAAAACAAGTACTTTCTCTTTTAAGCATGGGGGCTATTCAACTGGTACCAGAAGAGAAAAAGGGGTAAGGTTTCTACTCGAGACTTTTCCTGGTACCCAGAAAAGACAATTCATGGCGTCCTATCCTGGACCTGTCTACTCTAAACACCTTTTTGGAGATTCCAAAATTCAAGATGCTGACTCTTCACCAGTTACTTCCTATGCTAGGCAAAAATGCCTTGTTGGCAACAATAGATTTAAAAGAAGCATACCTTGACATCTCAATCAGGGAATCTTGCAGAAGATACCTACGCTTCAAAGCAGGCTACTGTCAGTTCTCTGCACTGCCCTTTGGCTTATCTACTGCGCCCAGGGTATTCACAAAGTGCCTAGCTCCAGTTATTGCATTTTGCAGGCAAAGAAATATTCAAATATACCCATACCTGGACGATTGTCTAATTCAGGCAGAAAGCCAGGACATACCTTTGGATCATCTGGCCTTTGTACAGAGGGTTCTAACTTGTCTGGGGTACTATTAAATCCAAACAGAATCCACGGAAAGGAGAATCAGCCAACAAAAAGTGGTGATAAATGAAAACAAAGACTTTTATTTGACCACAAAACCAAGTAAATCAAGCACTTTCGCCTGGTTAATACCAGGCTTTATCAAGATAAAAAGGAAACAGTGTAACATGGATTTAAATGTAACACTTGTAGTCACATGATATCTTGATTAATTAATCTAATAAACAGTTAAAAAGACATTGTTCAAAAAGACATTTGAGAGAATTTTGTAAAAATATAAATTAAAAGTTCCTTATTGAATAAGAACATTACTTAATGTATAAAAAATTTTATAAAGCTGTAAATATTAAAATTAACTATAAATGTTTATAATAAATGTAATAAAATATATACTTATAACACCTAATGAAGTTATTTTAAACTCATCATTTAGTTTTGGTTATAACCTAGCCTTCCTAAGCCTGAGCACACTAGTGATGTTGATGCTCTCATTCAAGCCAGGGGGCCTTGCAGCATTCAATCTAAGTTGCCATAGGAGCTCTCTGTACTCAAGACGTGTCTCCCAGTCGTCCCCCCCCCCCCGCATCTTGTGTCACCTGTTCCAGTATAACAAATTTAAGCTGCATATTGGGACAGGCAGAAAGATGCTTATAAAAGGCGTTGGTTTCCTTCTTCTTGAAGATGTCATATAGATGCTCATAAATTCTTTTTCTTAAGAGTCTCTCCGTCTTCCCAATATAAAAATTGGGACATTAGGTACATAATCCTGAATATACAACGCCTTTAGTCCCACATTTGTAATAACCATCCAAGTCAAACCTGAAATTCCTAGATGGGATGTATAAGGGACTGTCGTTGAATATAAATGCACACTGTTTGCATGCTCCACACTTATATGTACCCAGTCTACCAGAATGATGTCTATGTTCTATGTATTGTTTTCTTTCAAATAACCCTCTTCCTGTCACAAAATTGGGACACTTCTGTATTATATTCTTAAAATCTTCACGAAGTGTTAAAACAGGCCAATGTTTCAACACCGTTTGTTCCACCTGCTGGGAATCTTTAGAAAATGTGTAAATGAAACTATTATGGATATCAAATTGCTCAGGTTGCTTACTTTGCTCAACCACCTGCAAACCTCTACCCAACAACGGAAAGTATTTATGTTCTCTGTTTTCAGTGGCCTCTTGAGCCAATTGATTAACTAGAGAAGCAGGGTCTGTGTCTGGGGTACCCCATAAACGAAAAGAAATTACACCTGGTACCCTGTCAACAAATTATATTCCTGGGATCAAGCTTGAATACAACTTCCCAGATGGCTTACCTCACGCCAGAGAAACAAATTAATTTGACAACCAACTTCAAACAAGTGGCCACAAAAACCCTGCTATCTGCAAGAGTAAATACTGCAAGCCTTGGGGTTCATGGCTTCCTGCATTCTTCTAATTCCATATTAGGAAACTACAGTGGTATCTAAAAAGCCTATGGTATCAACATTCTCAAGACCTGGAAACAATGATTCCTGTCATTCCTTGCCTACGACTAGAATTCCTTTGGTGGGCAGAGGTCTGCCACCAAAACAAGAGATTACCTTTCACACCACCCCCTGCCACCCAAACCCTAACAACAGACGCATCAGACTATGCATGGGGGGCTCACCTGGCAGGGAAGTGCATTCATGGCAAATGGAACCCAAGTCAAATGCACATGCATATCAATCAAAAAGAAATGTTAGCTGTACAGAATGCTCTGACAGCCTTCAAGAACCACATTCTTCCAGGACAACTAATGGTAAAGACGGGCAACACCACTGTTGTGATACATAAACAAGCAGGGGGTACATATTCCTATCCCCTCTGCAGAATAGCCATGGCATTGTGGAACACAGCCTTGAGCTACCAAGTGCATCTTCAAGCTCAAGTCCTGCCAGGAAAATTAAATACACTGGCAGACGGACTAAGCAGAAACCTCATGGGACCCACACGAGTGGAAAGAGGAACCAAGGATTTTCAACATGTTGACAAGCAAATGGGGGAGCCCAGATATAGATCTGTTTGCCTCTACACAGAACTACCAATTGGACAAATGTTGCACAAGGACTCCCCACAAACAAGCCTGGAAAGTGGGTGCTCTGTCCTTCAGCTGGAAAAACCTATCAGTCTATGCCTTCCCCCCTCTGCCTCTGCTCTCCAAAGTACTACTAAAAATCAAACAGGACAAACCAATGATGATTTTGATTTGCTCCAGACTGGCTGCGCCAACACTGTTACCCCCTCTTGGGCAGTGTGTCTCGGTTATCTCCATGGCACCTGCCTCAGACTCCTTCCCTACTGTCTCAGCAGGAGAACCAGATTCTGCACCCTCAGCTTCTAACACTGAACCTTGCAGCCTGGCTAATTACTTAATCTCTCCTTTACCATCCCTCAGCAAACCTGTGATGGATATCATTTTAGAGGCAAGGAGGCCTAGTACTAGAAAATCTTATGCTGAAAAATGGAAAAGATTCTGTGGTTCTTATGCTGAAAAATGGAAAATATTCTATGCCTGGAACCAATCTCATGGGATGAGCACAGCAGCGCCCAATTTACCTCAGATTTTACAGTACTTAACCTAAATGCTTCACAGGGGCCTGTCTTTTTCCTCCATTAAAATCCACGCCTCAGCCATTTCAGCTCATTATAATACAGAACCTCCCCTCTTCTCTCATCCACTGCTCAAGCAGATGTTCATCGTGCATACAGCTGCAGCCATAACAGATGGGTTCTCCTGCCGTCAGGCAGGTCCTCGGTCGGCCAGATTCCAAAGTCTAGGTCCGGCGTCGGTTGTCGTCGCTTTCTTTCCTGACGTCAGTGCGACAGGGGTGTATAAGACGCAGCTGACGCCATTTTCTTCAGTCTTTTTTGCCGCGCGGTGCCGGAAGCAGAAGCAGAAGCAGTTCGCAAGTGCCGGTCGGCCAGCTCCTGAAATTACGAAAATTTGGAAACTTAAGTTTTCTTAAAGCTAAGTACCCCGTTGGGGAAACTTTTCTTGCCTCAGACCGATGTCAGACAAAGTTAACAATTGTATTTCTTGTGGGAAGCAAATACCGCATAAGGATT
Organism: Protopterus annectens; assembly: GCF_019279795.1. Classification (NCBI taxonomy): domain Eukaryota; kingdom Metazoa; phylum Chordata; order Ceratodontiformes; family Protopteridae; genus Protopterus; species Protopterus annectens. Next base: position 807,403,384 of record NC_056730.1, read on the forward strand.
TCTATTCCCTCTATATACCTTGTTTAGGCCCAGACCACGATGTCTCGGGCTGTCGCTTTTGCGCTACTTACAATAAACGCACTATTAAGTGTCTGGCGGAGTTCGCCCAGCACTTTTTTGGTAAAGCTTTTGATTATAAAATGTCGTCGGAGACTCCGACTACTGTTTTGTCCAAAAAATGCAAGGACAAAGACCGACACGCGAGGTCCGCGGTCTCCACCGACACCACGCCAAAACCGGCTACACATGGTCCGGTTCTCAGCGAGGCGCCTACGCAGCCCCTGACTACCGACGACACTTCTCTGGCGGTGTCTTCTGTAACCAAGACCGCAGGTGCCTTGGCCCATACCCAGACTACAGCTACCGAAGCCATTGTGAGTGTTGAGCCTCCTAATGTGGACAGGTCCACTTCCACCCATGGTGTCTTTAGACCCTCATCTTCCTTTTCCATAAAGTCCTTTACTAAGTCCAAATCAGCCATGCATCCCAAGAGGCCTGTTGCACAGGGCCCATCTCCAGGCCCCATGCCTAAAAAGCAGATGCTAAAAATGGCTGAGGATTTAATTACTCTTATCAGGGGTTCCCAGACCCCTCCGGACAAGAGACCCAGAGTGGAGGAAGATTCTCCCTCTTCTGACCAGGGCTCCATTATTTCAGAACATTCTGATGAAGAGGAACACTCATACTCCCCTTTTGAAGATTCTGATGCAGAGCAGTCCATTCCTTCTGTATCTCCACCAGAGGATTTTTCTTTTGGGGAAACCTTGCATACCTTGAGGGAACACTTCCATTGGGAAGGCTAAGACTTTTCTGATTCCAAGAAAAGACTTAGGGAATTTCTTTTGCTACCTCAGCACAGACCTCTGGCGATACCTCCTGTCTTGGACATACTTGATGATGTTTACTCGAGGCTTGCCTTAATCCGGATTCCTGCCTCCTGCCCCAGTCAAGCCTGATAGGTACTACAGAGTTCCTAACTCTCACCAATTTCTTTACAAAAGCCATAATGCTGACCCTGAAACCATTTCTCAAGGCCCCAAGGGAATGAAGGCCTCTACTGCTAAGAATCCACTACCTTCCGAAAGAGAGTCTAGATCCTTAGAAAGGTGGGGAAAAAAGGTATATACCTCGGCCACCCTAGCCATGAGGGCCTTAAATTGTCAGTTCCATATGCTTAAATATCAGCAGTTTCTGTTATCACAATTAAGGAATAAAATGTCACAACCTGAACAACCAGATTTGAAGGAGTTGCAGGATATGATGCATAGTGCAGAACAAGTGGGTAAACACACCTTACAATGTGGCTATGATGCTCTAGAGGCCTCAAGTAGAGCTGCTGTTACAGGATCTGTCATTCGTAGACACGCCTGGCTTGGGAAACAAACCTTGCCTGATCATGTTAAAGCTAACCTACTAGATGCTCCTTTACAAAAGGATGTATTATTTGGTACTAATGCTGAGGAGATACTACGGAAAATGGAAGAAAAAGCTAAATCTATGCAAACTGTCAAAGCTTTTCTACAGGTTCATCCACCACGTTTTAGCAGAAATTGGCCTTCAAAAAACTGGTCCTTTCCAGCCACGGACAAGCCCCAAAGAGGTAGATACAGGCGCACAAGGGGCAGAGGACAATCTCAAGGATCATATAGAGGCAGACAGTGGCAAGCTCCAGCACCAAGAGATGACGAAGACAGTGCACAGCAATACAGGAAACAAACCCAATGACTTTCCCCTTTTCATGCCAAGCAAGTCTCAGCTGGCAGCACCCTTGGAAGGAAAGCTGGCATTATTTACAAGAAATTGGTATATTATCACAACAGACAAATGGATCCTGGACATTATAAACAGAGGCTACAGATTTCATTTTCACACTCTTCCAAAAATGAGAGGCATGCCGAACCTGCCACACAATCAAAGGGCGGAGGCTCAAATACAAATTTCAAAGCTCATCGACATGAAAGCTATTCAAGAGGTACCTACTCACGAACAAGGTCAAGGTTTTTATTCCAGACTATTCCTGGTACCCAGGAAAGGAACCGACTGGAGACCCATTTTGGACTTATCCATCCTAAACACATTTCTACTCGTACCAAAATTCAAGATGCTCACCTTACAGCAGCTTCTTCCCATGCTGGGCAAGGAGTCTTGGCTGGTAACATTGGACCTCAAGGAGGCATACCTGCATGTCCCAATCAGACAAAGCTGCAGAAGATACCTCCGATTTCTTGCAGGTTCAATCCACTGTCAATTCTCTGCATTGCCCTTTGGCTTATCTACTGTGCCCAGAGTATTCACGAAATGCCTGGCATCAGTAATTGCCTACTGCAGACTTCAAGGGATACAAATTTACCCTTATTTGGACGATTGCCTGATCCAAGCGGACAGCAAACACATACTTCTGGAACATCTGGCTTATGTAACGCGATTATTGAATTCTCTGGGATACACAGTCAACAAAGAGAAATCCAGGCTAACACCATCTCAGAAAATACCTTTCCTGGGTGCCAACTTGGACACAAACACCCAGATGGCCTATCTTACGCCAGAAAAACAGGGGCAACTAACTCAGTACTTCAAAATACTAGCAAATTGTACCAGGCTAACTGCAAGGAAAATCCTGCAGGCTCTGGGCTTCATGGCATCTTGCATTCTTCTAATCCCATGTGCTAAGTTGCATATGAGGAAACTTCAATGGTACTTAAAAAACCTATGGTCTCAACACAGCCACAGTTTGGAAACAATAATACCAATAATCCCATGTTTGCAAAAGGAATTTCTATGGTGGGCCCAAGCATGCCAAACAAACACAGGTCTACCATTCTGCAAGCCTCAAGCAAATCAAGTCATCACAACAGACGCCTCAGACTACGCCTGGGGGGCACACATGACAGACAGGTGCATTCAGGGTAAGTGGTCCCAAAAGGAAAAGCACCTTCACATCAATCAAAAGGAAATGCTAGCAGTGATAAATGCAATTACAGCTTTCAAGGACCTCCTGCATCCAGGACAATTATTGATAAGAACAGACAATACCACAGTAATGTGGTACATAAACAAACAAGGAGGAACACATTCATACCCCCTGTGCAGGCTAGCCATGTCACTTTGGAACTTGGCTCTGGAATGGCAAATCGAACTTCAAGCACAGTACCTGCCAGGATTGGAAAACACGCTGGCAGACAATCTAAGCAGAAATATGACAGACCCACACGAGTGGAAGTTGCATCCTCAAGTGTTTACAAAGATAATCCAAGCGTGGGGAAGGCCAGACATAGATCTCTTTGCCTCCCACAGGAATCATCAATTGACAAAGTTCTGCTCAAGGACCTTCCAACCAAAGGCCTGGAGGGTGGACGCCCTTTCTTTCAGTTGGGCAGCATGGACAGTTTACGCCTTCCCACCTTTGCCTCTTCTGCCCAAGGTGCTCTTGAAAGCAAGAGCAGACAGACCGAAGATGATACTGATTGCTCCAGACTGGCCAAGACAACACTGGTACCCACTCCTGAGGAGCCTAACACATACTCCTCCCTGGACCCTTCCTCTAATGCCTCTTCTACTGACTCAGCACAGCTACAAAACTCTTCACAGTCAGCTGAAAACACTCTGGCTGCATGGAAAATTCCTTAACACCACAACTCTCCAAAGAGGTGCAGGATGTCATTTTGGAGGCCAGAAGGCCATCTACTAGAAAGGCTTACTCCGCAAAATGGAAACGGTTTTGCGCTTGGAATGAGAAAAAAGGCCAGGATCCTAGAAAACTGAATTTGCCTCAGATATTACAGTATCTAGCTGAGCTGTTGAACAATGGACTTTCATTTTCCTCCATCAAAATTCATGCCTCAGCCATTTCTGCAGAATACAACACTGATCCACCCTTATTCTCTCACCCACTCTTAAGACAGTTCCTCAGAGGGGCTAAGAATATAAGACCTCCAAGGAAACAACCAATACCAATCTGGGATCTTAATTACATTCTAGAAAAATTAACATTGCCTCCCTTTGAACCAGCTGCCTCAACAGATTTGCAATATTTGTCCTGGAAAACAGCTTTCCTTCTGGCCATTACCTCAGCTCGTAGGGTTTCGGAACTACAAGCCCTCATGGCTGTGCAGCCCTTTCTCATCTTCCATCAGGACAGGGTTTCCCTGCGAACCAACCCGTCATTTATGCCTAAGGTAGTATCCAGGGTAGCTTTAAATCAGGCCATACACTTACCTACCTTTTACCCCAATCCTCAAAACAAAGCGGAAAGGCTGCTACATTCCTTAGACATCCATAGACAGCTACGTTACTATTTGGACAGAACAAAGCCTTTCAGGAAATCAGAGCAACTTTTTGTGTCCTATGCTGTAGGAGCTCAAGGGAAGCCAATTTCCAAACAGACAATTTCGAAATGGATAGGCCACTGCATACGGTTTTGTTACTCCTTTCATGGTAAATCTGTACCTGCAGGCATCAGATCCCACTCCACAAGCGCCACAGCTACCTCTGCAGCCTTCCTCAGAGGAGTCCCTACCAAAGATATTTTGGAGGCAGCCACTTGGAGTTCTGTGCATACCTTCACTAAACACTACCACCTACCTTTATACTCCAAAACTAGAGCAGGCTTTGCTACTGCTGTGTTGCAGGGCATTCTGGCTCCTCCCAGTTCCACCTAGTGCCTACCACCCTGTGTGTAGCTTTGGGATTCTACCCATCTGTTATGACTGCAGCTGTATGCACGATGAACATAGTACAGTTTTGTACCTACCATAAATGTAGATGTTCGAGTGCTAATACAGCTGCAGTCCAGGTTTCCCTCCCTCCTTCCCCTCTGGGTACAGACCTAGTGGCTAACTCCTCATTTTACAACTTGATTGGGTTATCCTTCTATGGTGTATTTGCTTGCAACTACTGGTTTTTGATTGTATTGTAATGTATGATTATATATTCTATATATATATATATATATATATATATATATATATATATATATATATATATATATATATTGCCTTCCTTCTGGGGGCACCTGACATCTGGGGCAAGAAAGACTGAAGAAAATGGCGTTGGCTGTGTCTTATGTACCCCTGTCGCACTGACGTCAGGAAAGAAAGCGACGACCACCGACGCCGGACCTAGACTTTGGAATTCGGCCGACCGAGGACCCGCCTGACGGCAGGAGAACCCATCTGTTATGACTGCAGCTGTATTAGCACTCGAACAGCTACATTTATGGTAGGTACAAAACTGTACTTTCTTCAGAGGGGCCAAAATTTTGAGACCACCCAGGAGAGCTCCAACCCCAGCCTAGGACCTTAACTTTGTCTTGGAGAAACTCACTCTACCTCCTTTCGAGCCAGCTGCTACTACAGACTTAAAATGTATTTCTTGGAAAACAGCTTTCCTTTTAGCAATTACTTTAGCTAGAAGGGTATCTGAATTACAGGCCCTTATGGCAGTGGAGCCTTTCATCGTCTTTCATGCAGACAGGGTGTTTCTCCGAACCAATACATCCTTCATGCCCAAGATGGTATCCAGTGTGGCTCTTAATCAGTCCATTCATTTGCCAACCTTCTTTCCCAATCCACAGAATAAAGGGAACGGATACTGCATTCCTTAGATTCGCACAGACAACTTAGATTCTACTTGGACAGGACTAAACCTCAAAGGAAATCTGAAGAACTGCTGGTGGCATTTGCTGCAGGGGCAGAGGGGAAGGCTATTTCAAAGCAAATCATTTCTAAATGGATAAGCCATTGCATTCATTTCTGCTATAAGCACCATGGAAAACCTATCCCCCAGGGGAACAGACCTCACTCCACCAGGGCTGCATCTGCCTCTGCAGCCTTTCTCAGTGGCGTCCCTACCAGGGACAACCTAGAAGCTGCTACCTGGAGTTCTGTACATACTTTCACCAAGCATTATCATTTGCCAATTTTCTCGAAATCCAGAGCTGGCTTTGCCACTGCAGTCTTGCAGGGCCTTATAGCTGGCCCTAATGCTATCTAAATTCCTCCTCCCAACCATAGCTTTGGGAATCTACCCAAATGTAATGAATGCAACAGTGAAACACAAGAACATAGTACAGTTGTGTAGATGTTCCAGTGTATTCACTGTTGCAGTCCTGGTTATCCTGTCTCCAACCCCTAACTTCTTTTGGCTATACCTTTACTTTCCTTTACTATGCTTAAAAGCCTTTTGGTGTATTTTCTTTTTTGTTGGAGGTATATCTTTGTGCTTTTATATTTAATTGCTTCCCATTAGGTGGGTACCTGACATCTGAGGCAAGAAAAACTGATGTAATGGCGTTGGCTGCATGTTTTATACCCCGGATGACCTGACGTCATGGAAGAATGGACAGCAACCAATGCAGGACCCAAGACTTTGTTAATCAGGCTGACTGAGGGCTACCTGCAAGCAGATAACCCAAATGTAATGACTGCAACAGGGAATACACTCGGACGTCTCCATTTATGGTAAGTGTACACAACTGGAATTTCTCTGCACTTCCCTTTGGCTTATCCACTTCTTTCAGAGTATTCACAAAATGCCTGGCTCCAGCCATTGCTTACTGCAGACAGAGAAATATTCAAATTTACCCATACTTGGACGACTGCCTGATTCAGGCAGACAGTCAGGAAATGCTGTTGCACCACCTGACATTTGTAAAAAAAAAAACCTTCTAACCTAGTCTTCTAGACTCTTTTCTGAGGTAAGAAAGCGCCCCATTCTCTGATTTTATACTGCTGTCCTTAAGCTGTGTAATGGCTAGGATACATGGAACGTGCTCTAAAGCTTTGAAAGCTGACCAGCTGATTCTATCCTTGACAGGGACATCCCATACAGCTTAGGCTTCTGCAACAATAGTCTATTCAAATATGTACTTTAATGGTAAGTTTTACACAACCGTACTTTGTCATTTTAGCCTCTTACTCATTGAGGGTATTAGTCAACCTACCCTGAGGACATTCACATATAGTCCTTGTTGGATGTAAAGCTTCCTTTCTGAAATTTCAATAATATATTTTGAGTTTTCTGTATATTTGCCATGGACATAGTAGTTGGTGATATAAGTACTGACCGCATATTTTTATGTTTATTTTGAGGCAGATTTTTGTAAAGTTCCATGCTTAGGCAATTTAAGCAGCTTGTTGGTAGCCATCTGCTGGGCTGGCAAAAAGAATGTGCATGAATCATTAAGTTTTTTAATGCTGAAGATATGGCTGATGCTTTTTGGTGTAATGGAACTTGATATCTTTTAGGCTGTGGTAAGAGGTTAAAATGCTTTGCAGTGCAGTTGATAAGTGTGCTTGCAGTTTCCTGCCTGTAGGCAAACTGTGAGACTTACAACACCAAGTCTGCCTACAGGAAATATTAAACAACCATGTTTATAGTTAATTTTTATCTTCCATACAGAATCATTGCTATGTGTGGAGACTACTACATTGGAGGACGACGATTTTCTTCCCTCTCTGATTTAATAGGCTATTATAGCCACGTGTCCTGCTTGTTAAAAGGAGAGAATTTGCTGTATCCTGTCGCTCCACCAGAGGCAAGTTGTTATAATTTGTGTGGTTGATGTTTATTAAAATGTAATAGGTTTTGTAACAGATGTACTGGTTGGAAACTAATAGTGGGCTTTCAGACTATTTTAAAAATGTGTTTTCTGTCTGGATTTTGAAAGATTTGTTTTATGACGCCACCTGCAGTTTGCCATTTGTGTTCAACCGCAATGTCCTATTTTTTTGCTTTTGTGTGCTTTTCATTTATTTTTCCACTGAAACTGACTGCCATGTTTTTCAGGTCTGCATCACATGTTTCTCTGTGAAATTTTAAATACAGCTAAAATGCATCAAACAAAATACTGAACTGGGATTGGGGCTAAAGATGAAGTGAAGAAAAATACCCAATATGTTGAGCTGTAGCATGAGTATAATTGCATACTGTAAAAGGTTATGATGATCTTTGTGTTTCACTGTTGCAGTAATTACATTTGGGTAATCTGCTGGCAGGTTGCCCTCAGTCGGCCTGAATTCCAAAATCTTGGGTCCTGCGTCGGTTGTGGTCTCCTCTTCCATGACGTCAGGTTGTCAGGGGTATAAAACAAGCAGCCAACGCCATTTTCTTTAGTCTTTCTTGCCGCGCGGTGCCCGAAGCAGAAGCATTTCGCAAGTGCTGGTCAACCGACTCCTGAAATATTCCAGTTTGAGTTTCAGAACTGAAGTCTTCACTAAAGCTAAATACCCCGTTGGGGAAACTTTTTTTCTTGCTCTATACCGATGTCAGAAAAAATTAATAATTGTATTACTTGTGGGAAGCAAATACCTCATAAGGATTTCCATTTATACTGTATTCCTTGCCTAGGCCCTGATCACAACGTGCCTGGCTGTTGGTTTTGTGCTAGATTTAACCAACACACTAATAAGCGCCGGTATATTTTTGCCTCAGAGTATTTTGGAAACATATTTAACTACCCAGAAATGTCGTCGGATAGCAATCCGACTACCGGAGTACATAAAAAATGCAAAGAAAAGGACAGAGACAGACAGTCGAGGTCCAAAACCGACGACGAAGCTTCTCCCAAGCAAGTCGCCGGTACTCAGTGAGGCGCTTTCGCAGCCCCTGATGCCCGCTGGTTTCGAGTCAAAGGCCCCTACCGAGACCCATGTGGAGTCCGGCTTGTCATGTGATACTCAAAGTATTGGACCCATGGATGTATCTCCCTCAGATGGGTCCAGAGCCGCTGAGCAGGCACCGGCTTCTGAGAGTGTATTCAGGCCTCAACAGTTTTATGTCAAACCGATGACAGCTGCAAAACCAAAGACAAAAGCAACTTCTAAAACAAAAAAAACGATGCATGAGACACGTGCACAGGCCTCTATGCCTAAAAAACAGATGATCAAAATGGCTGAAGACCTTATTACTTTGATCAGGAGTTCCCATCCCTCTCCTGATGAGGCCTAGGCAAGACACTGATTATGAATCTTCAGATCAGGTTTCTATTTCTTCTGATTCCTCTTCTGAGCGGAAATTATCTATACCTCCCTATGAGGATTCTGATACAGAGGAGTCTGTACCATCTGCATCACCTGCTGAGGATTATTCATTTGGAGAAACCTTGCATGCTTTGAGGGAGCATTTTCACTGGGAGAGTCAAGATTTCTCAGAATCAAAAATGAGGCTCAGGGATTTCCTCCTTCTCCCTCAGCACAGGGCTTTAGCCATACCCCCTGTTTTAGACATTGTGGATGATGTGTTTTCAGAGTCAAGCTTGACCCCTGACTCCTTACCTCTGGCTCCCATAAGCCTGACAGATATTACAGGGTCCCTGACTTGCACAAATTTTTATTTAGAAACCCTGCTGCTGATCCTGAAACTGTTTCACAGGGTCCAAAGGGAGTTAAGGCCTCAACAGCCAAAAATCCTACCCCCTCTGTCAGAGATTCAAGGGCACTGGATAGATGGGGAAAAAAGTTTTATATATCTGCAACCTTGCCAATTAGGGCCTTAAACTGCCAGTTTCACATGCTCAGGTATCAACAACATGTTATTGGATTGCTGAAACAGAAAATGATGTTGATTTCTGAATGTGCAGAAAATGAAGAATTGCAGGAATTATTGCATGCAGCTGAACAAGTTGGAAAGCATACTTTGCAATGTGTTTTTTGATTCCTTAGAGGCCTCCTGCAGGGCCGCAGTTACTGGATCTGTGATTAGGAGGTATGCCTGGCTAAAAGAGCAAAATTTGCCTGGTATTAAGGCAGAAGAGTTTTTAAAGAAAATGGAAGACAAAGCTAAGTCTATGCAAACTGTAAAAGACCTCTTACATGTGCAGCCACCAAGATTCAGTAGACACTGGCCTACAAAAATTTGGTCCTTTCCTGTGTCAGACAGAGCTCAAAGGGGCAAATCCAGGCGCCCTAAGGGTTCCAGATACCAGGCACAAGATTCTTACAGGTCAAAGCAATGGGGTACTTCTACCTCCAAATCTGGAGGAGATAAAGCGCAAACCTACAGAAAACAGTTCCAATGACTTCCCTCTGTCTTCACCAAGCACTTACCTTTTGGCAGCACCCTTAGGGGGAAAATTAGCACTTTTTGCTCAAACTTGGCAGTTAATAACCCAGGACAAGTGGGTGCTAAAGATCGTATCACGGGGATGCAGATTCTACTTCCAAACTCTGCCAATGGCAGGCGGTTGGCTGGATCTGCCAAAAAATCAATGCGCAGAGGCACAAAAACAGGTTACGTCCCTCATGGATATGGGGGCCATTCAGCCAGTACCAGAACAGGAAAAAGGACAAGGTTTTTACTCGACTGTTCTTGGTACCCAGAAAGGACAAGGCCTGGTGGCCAATACTGGATTTATCGATTTTGAACACATACCTGGACATTCCAGAATTCAAAATGCTGACTTTGCAGCAGCTTCTGCCCATGCTGGGCAAGAATGCTTGGCTGGTGACATTAGACCTAAAAGAGGCATACCTGCATGTCCCAATAAGGCAATTGTGCAGAAGATACCTGAGATTCAAGGCTGGCATAATGCATTACCAATTCTCTGCACTGCCCTTTGGCTTATCTACTGCAACCAGGGTCTTTACAAAGTGCCTGGCACCAGTAATTGCTTTTTGCAGACAAAGAAGTATACAAATATATCCTTACTTGGATGACTGTCTCATTCAAGCAGAGAACAAGGACATTCTTCTTCAACACCTGGCATTTGTGAAACGGCTTCTAACATGCCTAGGGTACACAGTAAACAAAAAGAAATCACAACAGGTACCCTCTCAAAAGATAACATTCCTGGGTGCAAGCTTGGATACAACTGCCCAGATGGCTTACCTCACGCCAGACAAACAAAGGCAACTGACTACTTCAAACTGATGGCAACAAAAACCCAGTTATCTGCAAGACAAACTCTGCAGGCTTAGGGCTTCATGGCATCATGCATCCTACTGATTCCATATGCAAGACTGCATATGAGGAAACTTCAGTGGTACCTAAAAAGTTTATGGAGTCAACATTGTCACAGTCTGGAAACGATGATTCCTCTCATTCCCTGCCTACAACAGGAGTTTCTATGGTGGGCAAAGGCATGTCACCAAAACATGGGACGGACCTTCACCCTACCCCCTGCCAGGCAAACCTTAACAGACGCATCAGATTATGCCTGGGGGGTCCACATGGTGGGAAGATGCATTCAGGGCATATGGACCCCAAAACAAATGCATCTACATATCAACCAAAAAAAGATGCTAGCTGTTTAAAATGCCCTGACAGCCTTCAAGGACTTACTTCATCCAGGACAACTATTAATAAAGATGGACAACACCACTGTTATGTGGTATATAAACAAGCAGGGGGGCACACACTTATACCCCATTTGCAGATTAGCCATGGCACTGTGGGACACAGCTTTGACTTACCAAATACATCTTCAAGCTCAATTCCTGCCAGGAAAACAAAATACTCTGGCAGACTATTTAAGCAGAAACCTTATGGAACCTCATGAGTGGAAACTAGATCCACAAGTCTTCAGCATGATAAGAAAGAAATGGGGGGAGCCCGGACATAGATCTATCTGCCTCCCTCAAAATTATCAGTTGAAAAGATTCTGCACACGGACTTATCACAGACAAGCACGGAAAGTGGACGCCCTATCCTTCAGTTGGAAAATCCTATCAGTTTATGCCTTTCCTTCTCTGCCTCTTCTTCCCAAGGTCCTACTAAATGTCAGACAAGAGAAACCAAAGATGATACTAATTGCCCCGGACTGACCCTGCCAATACTGGTACCTAATCCTAAGGAACTTGCGTCAGTACCCAGCTTGGACCTTACCTCAAAGACCTCAACTACTCAGCAATCAGATCCTGCGCAATCAACTCCAGACACTGAACCTGGCAGCATGGCTGATTATGTAGGCATACAAACAACACCTCTCTGTAAAGCTGTGATGGATGTCATTTTGGAAGCCAGAAGGCCTAGTACTAGAAAATCTTATGCTGTTAAATGGAAGAGATTCTGTGCTTGGAATCAAGCACAAGGAACTGATACAGCAGAACCAAATATTCCTCACATATTACAATACTTGACTGAGATGCTTGACAAAGGCCTATATTTCTCATCAATTAAAATCCATGCCTCTGCCATTTTGGCTCATTACAATACAGAGCCACCAATCTTTTCTCATCCTTTACTAAAGCAGTATCTTAGAGGAACCAACAATTTAAGGCCTCCTAGAAGATCACGAATACCCGCATGGGACCTCATTTATGTGTTGGAAAAGCTCACCCTGCCTCCATTTGAGCCAGCTGCTACTGCTGATATAAAGTTTGTATCATGGAAAACAGCTCTGCTACTAGCAATTACTTCAGGAAGAAGAGTCTCAGAGCTGCAGGCACTCATGGCTGTGGAGCCTTTTATCATATTTTACCCAGACAGGGTGTCTTTGAGGACAAATCCTTCATTTATGCCTAAGGTGGTTACCAGTGTGGCTTTTAACCAAACTATTCATCTGCCAACGTTTTATCCAAATCCGCAGAATAAGGGGGAGAGAATTCAGCATTCCTTGGACGTACACAGACAACTAAGATTCTACTTGAACAGGACTAAAGCTCTAAGAAAAACTGAGCAATTACTAATCATATGCTGCAAGATCAGAAGGAAAGGCTGTTTCAAAGCAGACTATTTCAAAGTGGATAAGCCACTGCATTTGTTTCTGCTACTTACACCATGGCAAACTTGTGCCCAAGGGCATTGGGTCTCATTCCACCAGAGCTGCAGCTACTTCAGCATTCTTTCTCAGAGGAGTACCAACCAAAGACATCCTGGAGGCTGCTACTTGGAGTTCTGTTCACACCTTTACAAAGCATTATCATTTGCCTCTCTACTCTTAAGTCTAGGGCAAGCTTTGCCACTGCAGTTCTGCAGGGCCTTATAGCTGCACCTAATGCTGTTTAGCTCCAGCCTCCCATCCATATCTTTGGAATTCTACCCAAATGTAATGACTGCAGCAGTGAAACACGAAGAACATAGTACTGATGTCCTTCATGGATGCATCTGCAGTCATAACAACTGGGTTGTCCTGTCGTCAGGCAGCCCTTCAGTCGGCCGGATTCCAAAGTCCGGGTCCGGCTTCGGCTGATGTCGCACTTCACCCGGCGTCATCTCTGTTGGTCTTCGGGTATAAAGGCATCAGCCGACGCCATTTTCCTCAGTCTTTCTTGCCGCGTGGCGCCCGAAGCAGAAGCTGTTCGCAAGTGCCGGTCGGTCGGATCCAGAGATTACTTCTACCGAATACTACTTCGAAGACTTCTAAAGCTAAGTACCCCGTTGGGGACTCTTTCTTGCCTCAGCCGATGTCAGAAAAAGTTAATAATTGTTTAACCTGTGGGAAACAAATACCTCATAAAGATTTCCACTCTTATTGTCTGCCTTGTTTAGGCCCAGCCCACGACGTAGCAGCCTGTTCGCCCTGTGCTTCCTTCAACCGACGACGCTTAGGCGTCGGTCGGAGTTTGCAGAACAGTTTTTCGGTTCTGATTTTGCGTACATTATGCCGTCGGATCCTCCGACTACCCAATCTGCCAAAAAACGCAAAGATAAAGACCGACACTCGCGGTCCGCGGTTTCGGCCGACACCATGGTTAAGCAAACCGCGAGTGTCTCGGTTTCGGCAGAAACCGAGAAAACTGATCAAAGTACAGCTGAATCTATCTCTACAACTGAGGCCCCTGCTACCACTCTTGAATCGGCCTCAGAAATTTTATCCACTACGGTGGTTGCCACTGACTTATCAGACACCATTCTCTTGGATGTCTCTACCCCAGCACGTGGTGCTGCTAGGCCTCCAGCAGCCATGTCCATTAAGGCCTTCGCCAGGGCTAAAGCAGCCAAGACTACTAAAACAGTGCCTGTTAAACCCCCCACAACCAGGCCCTCTTCTAGTTCTCAAATGCTTACCTTGGCAGAAGATTTAATTTCATTAATTAGAGGATCTCAATCTCACCCAGACAGGGCCTCTCAGCCCCCAGAGAAGAGACCTAGGGCAGAGCCCCTGAGCCAGTGTCCTCTGATGATTCTGCTGATGAATCAGACATAACTGACCAGCCAGAGGCTCCTTTCTCCAATTTTGAAGATTCTGATGCTGAAGAATCCATTCCAGCTGCTTCCCCACCAGAAGAATTCTCCTTTGGGGAAACCTTACATGCCATGCGAGAGCAGTTCCAATGGCAGCAACAGGATTTTCAGACTCCAGAAAAGACTTAGGACCTTTCTGCACCTTCCACAGCACAGGCCCTTAGCTATACCTCCTGTTCTCTCTGTGGTGGATGATGCTTTCAATGATGCCTGCTCGCTCCAGATTCTTTACCCCAGCACCTGCCAAACCAGACAGATTTTACAGGGTGCCAGATACTCATCACCACCTTTACAAGGCCCCACTTGCAGACCCGAAACTATATCCCAGGGTCCCAAGGCAGTAGCCGCGACCATAGCTAAAAACCCTATTCCTTCTGAAAGGGAAGCAAGGTCATTAGACAGATGGGGTAAAAAGGTCTACACTTCAGCTACTCTCTCAGCTAGAGCTTTAAACTGCCAGTTTCACATGATACAATACCAAGAGTTTATGCTTGATCAGTTAACTAAAAAGCTAACCACTGATGAATCTCTTGATAAGAAATATGTATTAGAAATGGTAAATAACATACAACAGGTTAGTAACCATTCCTTAAAATGTGGCTATGATGCACTGGAGGCTTCATTTAGATCAGCCATGACTGGCACAGTGATAAGAAGGCATGCATGGCTAAAGGAGCAAGCTTTACGGATCATGTTAAAGCTAAGTTGCTAGATGCTCCTATGGATAAGACAAGTTTGTTTGGTACACCTGCCCAGCAGGTTATGAAGAAAATGGAAGAAAAGGCAAAATCTGTTCAAACGGTTAAAGATTTCTTGCAGGTTCAACCCCCAAGGTTTAGCAGGAACTGGCCTGCCAAAAATTGGTCCTTTCCTGACTCCACAAGATCTCAAATGGGCAGGAATAGGCGTTCCAGAGGCAGAAACCAATCCAGAGGAGGTGCCTACAGAGGGCGACAGTGGCAAGGTAACAACAGAGGCACAGACACAACCACTGCCACTACATCAACACAACCACAGTGACTTGAACCTATATCCGCCTACCAGGGAACAAATAGCAGCACCTCTAGGCGGAAAGTTAACCTTATTTTCAAAGAACTGGCACTACATAACAAAAGACAAGTGGATTTTACGAACCATAGATCAAGGTTACGGTTCCACTTCCACACTTTACCAGTCAAAAGAGGAATGCCAAATCTACCTCCAAATCAAAAACAGAGGCTCTACAACAGATAATGGAGTTAGCAAACATGAGAGCTGTGGAAAGAGTGCCAACAGCAGAGCAAGGAAAGGGGTTCTACTCCAGACTATTCCTAGTTCCAAGAAAGGAAAAAAGTTGGAGACCAATTCTCGACCTGTCCACCTTAAATACCTACATCATTGTCCCAAAATTCAAAATGCTGACCCTACAGCAACTTCTTCCCATGCTGGGCAAGGAGTGTTGGCTGGTAACTCTAGATCTCAAGGAGGCATACCTGCACGTCCCCATTCGACCAATCTGCAGAAGATACCTCAGATTTCTTGCAGGATCAGAGCACTATCAATTCTCAGCATTGCCCTTTGGCTTATCTACTGCGCCCAGAGTATTCACAAAATGCCTGGCATCAGTAATCGCCCACTGCAGACTACAGGGAATTCAAATTTACCCATACCTGGACGACTGCCTGCTACAAGGGGACAACAAAAGCAAGCTGACAACAGATTTACAAAGGGTCATTTACTTGCTACAAGCACTGGGATACACAGTCAGTTTACAAAAGTCAAGGCTGATACCATCCCAAACAAGAACATTCTTGGGCGCGGAATTGGACACAGTAAAACAAATGGCATTCCTAACTACAGAAAAACAAAAAGAACTCCCTCTATACTTCTTGGCACTAACAAAACTGAACAAGTTAACAGCAAGAAAAGTACTGCAGGCCTTGGGCTTCATGGCATCATGCATAATCTTGGTCCCATTTGCCAGACTACATATGAGAAAACTACAGTGGTACCTAAAGAATTTATGGTCCCAACACAGGCACAGCCTAGAAACAGAAATCCCACTAATTCCATGCTTAAAACAGGAGTTCCTATGGTGGGCTCAGGCATGCCAGTCAAACCCAGGCCTACCCTTTCGCAGATGTCAAGCAAGCCAGACCATCACAACAGACGCTTCAGACCTAGGATGGGGGCCCACATGCTGGACAAATGCGTGCAAGGATTGTGGACACAGGATCAACTTCACCTGCACATCAACCTAAAAGAAATGCTGGCAGTAAAACTGGCAATCCAACAGTTCAGACCATTTCTCAAAGAGGGCCAGTTGATGATAAGGACAGACAACACCACAGTCATGTGGTACATCAACAAACAGGGAGGCACTCATTCATACCCCCTATGCAGAATGACTTTGGAGCTGTGGACCCTGGCACTCAGCTACAACATCCAGTTACAGGCAATATTTGTACCGGGAAAAGAAAATACTCTAGCAGACATACTAAGCAGAACCACATCGGATGCCCACGAATGGAAGCTGCACCCGGACATCTTCAAGACCATCTCAAAAAAATGGGGAATGCCTCAGATAGATCTATTCGCATCACCTCTCAATCACCAGCTCAAAAAATTTTGCACAAGGACATTCCACCCACTAGCATGGAAAGTGGATTCGCTCTCCTTCAGCTGGAAAGGCCTAACAGCATATGCATTCCCACCTCTTCCCTTGATACACAAAGTACTACTAAAAATCAAGGAAGAACGTCCAAGGATAATCCTGATAGCTCCAAACTGGCCAAGACAACACTGGTACCCACTGCTGCGGAGCATGTCTCGGAACAATATGTGGCCAATACCCTGATGCCTCTGTTGTTAACTCAGTACAACTACAGCATCATACATCCAAACCTAAAAGCGTTGCAACTGACTGCATGGAACATCACATAGCAGCAGCTAATCCAGAACTTTCCCAAAGAGTTAAAGACATTATTCTTGAAGCACGCAGACCTTCAACAAGAAGGAACTATGCTGGAAAATGGAAAAGGTTTGTCATTTGGAGTACTGAAAGAGGAAAAGATGTGTCAAACATAGATATGCCTAACATTCTGGAGTATCTGGCCGAACTTCTTCATTCAGGCCTGTCCTACTCCTCCATCAAGATACATGCATCAGCTATTTCAGCAGAATACAGCTTTGATCCACCTGTTTTTTCGCACCCTTTGCTCAGGCAGTTCCTCAGAGGAATCAAGAATGTAAAACCCCCAAGAAAACCACCATTACCAGCTTGGGACTTAAACTTTGTGCTAGAAAAGTTGACACTATCACCATTTGAACCAGCAGCAACAGCAGACCTACAACACCTGTCATGGAAAACTGCTTTCCTACTGGCAATTACTTCAGCAAGGAGGGTTTCAGAACTACAGGCCTTAATGGCGGTGCAACCCTTCCTAATCTTCCACCAAGATAGAGTGTCCATGAGGACTAATCCTACATTTATGCCTAAGGTGGTATCCAGAGTGTCTTTAAACCAGGCAATCCACCTACCTACCTTCTTTCCCAACCCACAAAACAGAGGGGAAAGAATACTGCATACCTTGGATGTACATAGACAGCTACGCTACTACTTGGACAGAACAAAAGTAGCAGAAAGACTGACCAACTTTTTGTAGCCTATGCAACAGGAAGGGAAGGAAAAGCAATTTCCAAACAGACAATCTCCAAATGGATAGGAAATTGCATATGATTCTGTTACTCCTTCCATGGAAAACCAATTCCACAGAACATAAGACCTCATTCTACAAGGGCAACAGCCACTACCACAGCCTTCTTACGAGGAGTGGCAACCAAAGACATTATTGAGGCGGCTACTTGGACCTCCGTGCATACATTTGCCAAGCATTATAATTTGCCTCTATATTCCAGATCCCGAGCAGGGTTTGCCACTGCTGTACTGCAAGGGATCCTAAACACACCATAATCTACTTTTATCCTCCTCCCCTAGTTGGCTATGGTATTCTACCCAGTTGTTATGACTGCAGATGCATCCATGAAGGACATAGTACAGTTTTGTACCTACCATAAATGTAGATGTCCGAACTGGATAGCATCTGCAGTCAGGATTACCCTCCCTCCTTCCCCTCTGTGGTACTCCTAGGGTGTTTACCCTCCTAATAGCTAGCTAGTGGCGGGGAGTCTTTTATGGTGTATTTGTTTGTATATATGTACATACATGCTTATTTTTGTGTTTACCTCTATCTTTTTGGAAACATTGGCATCTATCCAAATTTTAGCCTTCAAGAGGGCTTCTGGCATCTGGGGCAAGAAACACTGAGGAAAATGGCGTCGGCTGATGCCTTTATACCCGAAGACCAACAGAGATGACGTCGGGTGAAGTGCGACATCAGCCGAAGCCGGACCCGGACTTTGGAATCCGGCCGACTGAAGGGCTGCCTGACGACAGGACAACCCAGTTGTTATGACTGCAGATGCTATCCAGTTCGGACATCTACATTTATGGTAGGTGCAAAACTGTACTTTGTGTACACTTACCATAAATGTAGATGTTCGAGTGTATTCACTGTTGCAGTTCAGGTTAGCCGTCCACCATCCCCCTTTCATTCTGGAGTTTCTTTGGCACCTGACATCTGGGGCAAGAAAAACTAAAGAAAATGGCGTCGGCTGCTTGTTTTATACCCCTGACGACATGACGTCATTGAAGAGGAGACAGCAACTGACGCAGGACCCAAGACTTTGGAATTCAGGCCAACTGAGGGCAGCCTGCCAGCAGATTACCCAAATGTAATGACTGCAACAGTGAATACACTCGAACATCTGCATTTATGGTAAGTTTACACAACTGTACATTCTTAGTACATTAAGGGACCACAATTTTTGAAATTTTTTTTTTAAATCTTGCTATGATCTTCAGTCTGTGCAAGTAGTTTTTTTTATTTATTTTTTATTTGCTGTACCTAAAACAACCTGATGGCACTAATACTGATAGTGTGGTTTAATCTTTCTCTTTCCCATAATGTAGTTTATACCCCTAGAGAGGATTTTTTTTTAACTCCTCTATCCTTCAGTCTTTTCTGCCCATTCATTTAAAAATGGGGTTATGTAAATTTATTGTGTGTGAAAGGACTTGTTCCCCTCTAGGAATCGTGGCCAGGAGGACTGAAGCAGTTGAGCACCTAAAACTTGCCCAGACCATGTGACTCCACTTGTTTTTTCACAGTTCTATGCATCAAATGACACTCAAAATCTTAATTGCTGCATGCAAGTGCACTTGCCATCTACAAGCTCTCTGAGCCTGCCATTTATTTTTAGGAGGTGCCTTAATTGTGTGTGTGTGTGTGTGTGTGTGTGTGTGTGTGTGTGTGTGTGTGTGTGTGTGTGTGTTTTAATTGACTTTTTTTTTTCTTTAAATTACCTCCTTTAACCTTTTTGTCATTTCAGACTTCTTGGGTCTTGATTTTAAGGTTAGTAATTCTGTTTTGCTGCCTGACGTTTTCATGCACTTCTTTGCCTCCCTGCCCTTTCTGTGGATGTCTTGCAGACAGACATTGCCTTCCTCTCAGTTTGTTCCTGCTAACATCTTAGGAAGGATTACCATAGTAGTTATGACTTAAATTATTTCCTCACTAGAGCTAAGAAAAAAATTAAAGATATGCCATGTTGGTCCACTAACAGAGCATACAAAGACACTGGAACACATACATGATGTCATACCTTTTATTGGACCAACATAGGTTTTGCAGTTACTAGTGCTTTCGAACTGGCATGAGCCCTTTGTCAGGAGTTAACAAGTTACTGATGTTGATACAGTGCTTAAATATCCACTTGGGCCTGGAAAGGGAAGTGCATCATTTATTTCCATTTGGCTAAAAAACAGAAATATTGAAAAATGCTAGTTAGGAAAAAAATGCAGCTCACACTACACCTTGGAGATGAACTTGTGTGTGTGTGTGTGTGTGTGTGTGTGTGTGTGTGTGTGTGTGTGTGTGTGTGTGTGTGTGTGTGTGTGAGACAGAAAGAAGATAAACATAGTGAAAAAAACAAAGCGTAACGCCCAACAAACACCAAATACCTTCGCAAAAAAGAGATACAAATCCAAGAAACAATGAAGTGTAGCAAAGGTAAGGCTCCAGGTTCCAGATAAATGTAGAGAAATACGCCAATAAATCCTTCCAGCAGCACTGACACTATTAAAACACAAGCGCTTTTACATATAGCTTCATCAGGTGTGTATAACAAAGTAAAAACACACACCTTTTTATATCATTCATTTCAGTCACATGGTATCAATTAATCAAGTCTTAAAAACATATTCCACTAAAAATAGTAACATAAAATAAAGTCAAATATATTTACTAACTACGCAAAGACCTTTTCCTTAATATGGGTTTAATAGGGACACAGTCATTGAAACCATGCCCATAATTCGCTCTAAGCCTCACAATCCAGTTAGCTTCCATTTCTTCAGTCCTGGATTTAATATCACCTCCCCAATACTACAGTATGTTCTACCTATCACTACAAACTTAAAGTGTGATGTTCACCTACATTAGTGACATGATGTTCATCGTGTTTCACTGTTGCAGTCATCACCGTAGGGTTCTTCCTGCTGGCAGGCAGCCCTCGGACGGCCAGAATCCCAAAGTCTGGGTCCAGCGTCGGCTGTGCACTCACCCTCCCTGACGTCAGTGCGCCAGGGGTACAAAGCTCCCAGCTGATGCCATGTTCTCCAGTCTTTCTTGCCGTGCGATGGAAGCAGTTCGCAAGTGCCGGTCGGCTGACTCCTGTTATTTTTGGTGCTTCATACCGAAGACATTCTTCTTTTCAAAGCTGAGTACCCCATTGGGGAAACTTTTTTCTTGATCCAGACCGATGTCAGAAAAAGTTAATAATTGTATTTCATGTGGGAAGCAAATACCTCATAAGGATTTTCACTCTTACTGTATTCCTTGTCTAGGCCCTGACCATGACATAGCTAGTTGTCGGTTTTGTGCTAGATTTAATCAGCATACTATTAAACGGAGATACGATTTTGCCTTTCATTACTTTGGGAGGCGATTTAATTATAACATGTCGTCGGACACGCTTCCAACTACTGGAGTTCATAAAAGGCGCAAGGATAAGGATAGTCCTCCGAGGTCCAAATCAGACAGTTTACAATCAGAGCCAGCTGCCGGTTCGGCCGTTGTCAGTGAGGCGCTTTCGCAGCCCCTGTCGTCGGCCATTACTGAACCGCTTGCCGAAACGGACTCCCAGGAGGAGCCAACTAGGCCTTCGAATACTCCAGGTGCTGGACCTTCGGATAATGCTCCCTCGGATGGGTCCGGAGCCGCTGTGCAGGTACCGGCTTCCGAGGGGGTTTTCAGGCCTACGCAGCTTCAGGTAAAGGCAAAGACTCCTTCTAAAACAAAGACACAAGCCCAGGCCTCCTCTGATCCGGGACCTAAATCTCAAAAACAAATGCTTAAAATGACGGGGGACTTGCTAACTATGATTAGGGGTTCACATCTGAATCCTCTGATCAGGCATCTATCTCTTCAGTGTCTTCCTCTGAATAGGATTATACTTTCCCTCCTTATGAGGATTCTGATGCTGAGGAATCCATTCCTTCAGCTTCTTCTCCTGAGGATTATTCTTTTGGGGAAACTTTACATGACATGACGGAACATTTTCACTGGGAAGGACAGGAGTACTCTGAATCTAAGAGAAGGCTTAGGGATTTCCTTCTTCTTCCCCAACACAGACCCCTGGCTATTCCTCCTATTTTGTATATTGTGAATGACGTCTTTTCTTAGTCTAATTTAACTCCTGACTCCTTTCCTCTGGCCCCTGCTAAGCCTGATAAATATTACAGAGTGCCTGACTCCCACCAGTTTCTTTATAAAAATCCTACTGCTGATCCAGAAGCCATTTCTCATTGTCCTAAGGGTGTTAAGGCAGCCACTGCTAAGAACCCTATTCTGTCAGATAAGGATTCTAGAGCTTTGGAGAGATGGGGCAAAAAAGTGTACACTTATGCTACTTTATTAGGGCTTTAAATTATCAATTTCATATGTTGAAATATCAGCAATACCTTTTGTCTGTTATGAAACAAATCTGGGTACCATTTCTGCATGTGCAGACAATAAGGAATTACATGATTTGATGCATGCTACTGAGCAGGTGGGGAAACATACCTTACACTGTGGTTTTGATGCTTTGGAGGCCTCTTGCAGGGCGGCTGCCACTGGCACGGTCATTAGAAGGCATGCTTGGTTAAAGGAACAAAATTTGCCTGATCAAGTGAAAGCAAAGTTACTGGATGCTCCTGTTCAACATAATGTTTTGTTTGGGTGTAAGGCTGAAGAGGTTATAAAGAAACTGGAGGATAAGGCAAAATCCATGCAAACGGTTAAGGATTTCTTACAAGTTCAGCCTCCTAGATTTAGCAGAAATTGGCCAGCTAAAAATTGGTCCTTTCCCAGCTCGGACAGGCCTCAGAGGGGTAGATATAGGTGCCCCAGAGGGAGGGCCCAAGCACAGACCTCTTATAGACCTAGACAGTGGAGTGCTTCCACCCCCAGAGGTGGAGAAGATAGGTCTCAACCTTATAGGAAACAGGCTCAATGACTCCCCCTGCATGGCTCCAGGAACCTTTCTCCTGGAATCTCCTCTGGGAGGAAAACTTTCTCTTTTTCACTGAAATTGGACTTGCATAACCCAAGGCAAGTGGGTTCTGGATGTAGTTTTAAGAGGTTACAAATTCCACTTTCACACCTTACCAAAACCAAACGGATGGCCAGACCTACCAAAAACTCAATGGGCAGAGGCATTAAAACAGGTGAGGTCCCTCATGGCTATGAAGGCCATAGAACTGGTTCCAAATTCAGAGACAGGACAAGGCTTTTATTCAAGACTCTTTCTAGTTCCCAGAAAGCAAAATACTTGGAGACCCATCCTGGATCTGTCAGTCTTAAATACTTTCCTGGAGATACCAAAGTTCAAGATGCTTACTCTGCCGCAGCTCCTGCCAATGTTGAGCAAAAATGCATGGATGGTGACATTGGATTTAAAGGAGGCTTACCTACACATTCCTATCAGACAGGAGTGCAGAAGATACCTCAGGTTCAAGGCAGGCTCGAAACATTACCAATTCTCTGCACTGCCCTTTGGCTTGTCTACTGCGCCCAGGGTCTTTACCAAGTGCCTGGCCCCAGTAGTAGCTTACTGCAGACTCAAGGGAATTCAAATTTACCCTTATCTGGACAACTGCCTTATTCAAGCAGACAGCAAGGATATTTTACTCCAGTACCTGGAATTTGTTCAGAATCTACTCAAGTAACTGGGATTCACTGTGAATGTAAAAAAGTCGAATTTGACACCCACTCAACAGATAACTTTCCTGGGTGCTCTTTTAAACACAACAACCCAGATGGCATTCCTGACATCAGAAAAACAACTACAGCTGGCTTCAACTTTCAAAAGCCTGGCGTTAATGTCTCAGCTATCTGCAAGGAAATTCCTGCAGGCTTTGGGTTACATGGCCTCCTGCATCCTACTCATACCATATGCAAGACTGCATATGAGGAAGGTACAATGGTACCTAAAAAGCGTATGGTCCCAGCATTGTCACAGTCTAGAAACAGAGATTGCTGTCTTGCCTTGCCTGCAAAAGGAATTCCATTGGTGGGCCATGGCATGTCTTCAAAACAAAGGGAAAGCCTTCAGTCTACCTCCAGCCTACCAAGTGATAACTACGGACGCCTCGGATTATGCATGGGGAGCCCACTTGCAGGGGAAAGGCCTGCAAGGTTTTTGGACAGAGGATCAGAAGCATCTACATATCAATTTAAGAGATGTTAGCTGTGCAGAATGCCCCCTTGGCTTTCAGGGATATTTTACAGCCAGAGCAGCTACTCATACGGACAGACAACACCACAGTTGTGTGGATGTTCTTCATCTCACATTGCTGCAGTCATAACCTGTGGGTAGTCCGCTGTCCTCGGTCGGCCCGAATACCAAAGTGTTAGGCTGGCGTCTGTCATGGTCGCTCAGATCTGACGTCAGTACGCCGTGGTACTAAAGCGCATGACCGACGTCATATCCTCAGTCTTTCTTGCCGCATGGTCCGAAGCAGAAGCAGCGTTTGCAAGTGCCGTTCGGCGTCCTGAAATTTTCGTATTCTGAGTTTCAGACCGAAGACCAAGTTGGGCTAAGTACCCCGTTGGGGAATATTTTTGTCTTTTCTTGCCTCAGTTAATCCAGATGTCAGAAAAAGTGAATAATTGTATTTCTTGTGGGAAACAGATACCTCATAGGGATTACCACTCCCTCTGTATTCCTTGCTTGGGGCCTGAGCACGACGTAGTCGGGTGTCGCTTTTGTGCTAAAATTAATAAGCGCACCATTAAACGTAGGTTAGATTGTGCTAGGCTTGTCTTCGGTAAGCGGTGTAATTACAATATGCCGTTGGATCCTCCGACGCCTGCTACCGCTAAGAAGCGTAAGGAAAAGTCTTTAAAGTCCAAGCAGGGTGAGTGGTCCGTTCCGGACGCCGGTTCTTTAGAAACTACGGTGGAATCTGTAGATCCAGGCGAGGTTTCAGCTGAGTCTCAGGGGGAACCTTTAATTTTGCAAGATGTGGCCTCTCAGGAGTCTGGTCAGGCTGAGGGGGCCTGTCAGGTTGCTGTACTCCCTTCTTTACATAAGGTGGTTAGGCCTCCTCCCTCTGTCTCTAAGGTACCTTCCAAGGGCAGGCCTGGTTTGTTTTCCTCTGGCGTCAGTCCTAGTTCTGCAGGTTCTGTGCCTAAGAAACACATGCTTAAAATGGCAGAAGATTTGATTACCATGATCAGAGGTTCTATGCCCCCTCCAGATAAGAGGCCTAGGGTGGAGCCAGAGGTGGAAGGATTGGAACATTCTTCTGATTTCTCAGAGTCTTCGGTTGAAGACATTCAGGATTTTCCCCCTTATTCTGATTCAGACGCAGAGGATTCTAGTCTTTCTGCTTCCCCTCCAGAGGATTTTTCTTTTTCAGAAACCCTGCATTCTATGAGGGAGCATTTTAAATGGGAAGGTCAGGATTTCTCTGATTCCCGAAAGAGGCTTAGGGAATTTTTGTTTTTACCTCAACATAGGCCCTTAGCTATACCTCCTGTTTTGGATGTTGTTCAGGATGTTTTCTCTGAGGCTTCCCTTAATCCAGACTCTTTGCCTCCTGCCCCGGTTAAGCCAGATAGGTATTACAGAGTGCCAGAGGCTCATAAATATTTGTATAAGAGCCCAAGGGCTGACCCAGAAACTATTAGCCAGGGACCTAAGGGTGTCAGGGCTTCTGCTGTGAAGAATCCAGTTCCTATGGATAAAGATTCAAGAGCTTTGGATAGGTGGGGTAAAAAAGTGTATACCTCTTCCACTCTTGCAATGAGGGCTTTAAATTGTCAGTTTCATATGCTGAAGTACCAGAATTTTCTCCTTAGTCAGTTAAAATCTAAGGTAGATGCTTTAGCAGAGGGCATAGAGTGTAAGGAATTACAGGATTTGGTTCACGCCTCTGATCAGGTGGGTAAGCATTCTTTGCAGTGTGGTTTTGATGCTTTACAGGCTTCTTCCAGGGTGGCTGCCACTGGATCAGTTATTCGTAGGCACGCCTGGCTTAAGGATCAGAACTTGTCAGAGCATGTTAAAGCTCGAATTTTGGATGCTCCCCTTCAGTCTGAAGTTTTGTTTGGTTCTCCGGTGGAGTCAGTCTTGAAGAAAATGGAAGACAAAGCTAAGTCTATGCAGACTGTTAAGGGTTTTTTTACAGGTGCAGCCCCCTAAGTTTAGCAGAAATTGGCCTACTAAGGGATGGGCTTACCCTTCTGATTTACAGTCTAGGGGCAGATCTAGACGTGTTAGGGGCAGAGCTCATGCACAGGGTTCTTTCAGGCCTAGGACGTGGAGTTCCCTTGCACAATCTTCCGGTGAGGGCAGGGGCCAGTCCTTTCGTAAACAGACCCAATGACCTACATCTTCAGCTGCCCGATCCTTCCTGTCTGGCAGCTCCTCTGGGAGGAAAGTTGGCACTTTTCAGGCAAAATTGGCTTTTAGTCACCCAGGACAAATGGGTGTTGGACATTATAAACCGAGGCTACAAGTTTTATTTCCACACACTGCCTCCTTTCAAAGGCATGCCAGACATTCCTCCTCAGCAAAAGGTGGAGGCTCTCAAACAGATTTCTTTACTTCTACACATGGGAGCTATTCAGCAGGTCCCTCCGTCAGAAGTGGGCCTAGGATTTTATTCTCGCCTGTTTCTTGTACCAAAGAAAGGAAACACTTGAAGGCCTATTCTGGATTTGTCTATTCTCAACACATACCTGGACATTCCAAAATTCAAAATGTTGACTTTGCAACAACTTCTGCCTCTGCTAGGCAAAGATCACTGGAATGGTAACTCTGGATCTCAAAGAGGCTTATCTTTATATTCCTATCAGGCCCGGCTGCAGGAGATTCCTGCATTTTCGGGCTGGGACTTTACATTATCAGTTCTCTGCATTGCCCTTTGGCTTATCTACTGCGCCCAGGGTGTTCACAAAGGTTCTGGCTCCAGTGATAGCCTTCTTAAGGTTAAGAGGAATACAAATTTATCCTTATTTGGACGATTGCCTGATTCTTGCTCAAGACAGAGACAAGCTACTTCACCATCTACAGTATGTTATGGCAGTGTTAAGGTGCCTAGGGTATTCTGTGAACGAAATAAAGTCCAGTCTAGTACCCTCTCAGGACATGTGCTTTCTGGGTGTGAGACTGAATACAGCCACTCAGATGGGCGTTTTTGACCCCGGACAAACAAATAAATCTTACCCTTTACTTCCAAAAATTGTCTCTACGGTCCAGGCTGACTGTAAGGACAGTCCTTCAAGCCTTGGGGTTCATGGCATCTTGTATTCTGGTGCTTCCCAATGCCAAACTGCATATGAGGAAGCTACAATGGTATCTAAAAAGTGTATGGACTCGACACTGCCACGATTTGGACACTGTCATTCAGATAATACCTTGCATTCAAAAGGAATTTTTGTGGTGGGCTCAGGAATGTCACCTAAACAAGGGACTCTCTGTGACCCGACCAGAGGCGAGTCAGATCTTAACGACAGATGCCTCAGACAAGGCTTGGGGAGCACACCTCAATGGAAAATGGGTTCAAGACACGTGGCCTGCCAGACTTCAACATTTGCATATCAACATGAAGGAGATGTTAGCAGTCCAATTTGCATTGATGGCTTTCAAGGATCTACTTCACCCAGGACAAGTGTTGATTCAAACAGACAACACAACTGTCATGTGGTACATCAACAAGCAAGGGGGAACCCATTCGTACACTCTTTGCAGGCAAGCTATGATTTTGTGGGAGACTGCTCTCAGTTTGCAACTCAGTCTTCAGGCAAGGTTTCTGCCAGGAGCACAGAACTCCTTAGTGGATGTTTTGAGCAGACAGATGGTGGATCCCCACGAGTGGAAATTGGATCCTCATGTATTTCGACAGTTGACAGTGATTTGGGGGACTCCAGACATAGATCTGTTCGCCGCTCCACTAAATTTCCAGCTGCCAAAGTTTTGCACAAAGATGTTTCATCCAAAAGCTTGGAAAGTGGATGCTCTATCATTCAGTTGGAACAATCTTCACGTCTATGCCTTTCCTCCTCTGCCTCTCCTTCCCAAGGTGCTCTTGAAGGTCAGACAGGACAAGCCCTCCATGATTCTAATAGCTCCAGATTGGCCACGTCAGCACTGGTGTACCCTCTGCTGAGGAGTTTAGTACGGGAGCCTCCTTGGACTTTGCCATCAATTCCACACCTTTTGTCCCAGGCAGGCAGTCATTTCCTCAATGTCAGGATACAGTCCCTGCATCTGACAGCCTGGCATATTCTGTTCTAGACCCTGGAGGGTCGCAGCTTCCTCAACAAGTTTTGAATGTTATTTTGGAGGCCAGACGGCCTAGTACAAGGAAAGTTTATGCTGATAAATGGAGGAGATTTTTTCTTTGGAGCAAAGCAAAGAGCTTTGATGTTTCAGTTCCTAATTTGAATGTTTCACTTCAGTATCTTACAGAATTATTAGACAAAGGTTTGTCTTTCTCCTCTGTGAAAGTTCATGCTGCAGCCATTTCTGCTCACTATGACTGTGACCCACCATTATTCTCTTGTCCTTTGTTTAAGCAATTTCTTAGAGGGGCAAAGAACATAAGACCCCACGTAGAGCTCCTACTCCTTCCTGGGATCTCAATTTTGTGTTGGAAAAGCTCACTTTGCCTTTTGAACCTGCAGCTACATCTGAGTTGAAGTTTTTGTCTTGGAAGACTGCTTTTTTGTTGGCCATTACGTCTGCTAGAAGGGTTTCTGAATTACAGGCTCTAATGGCAGTTGAACCCTTCCTGATTTTTCATAAGGATAGGGTATCCCTACGTACTAACCCTACTTTTATGCCTAAAGTTGTTTCAAATGTGGCCTTGAACCAATCTATTCATTTGCCTACTTTTTATGCTGATCCCCAAAATAAAGGGGAAAAAATTTTGCACTCTTTGGATATTCACAGGTAGTTGCGTTATTATTTGAGCAGAACTAAAGGGTTCAGACAGTCTCAACAGTTGTTTGTTTCTTTTGCTTTGGGCTCTCAGGGGAAACCTGTTTCTAAACAAACTATTTCTAAATGGATTGGCCATTGTATTGCTTTTTGTTATTCTCATCATGGTAAGGAGATTCCGGCTGGAATCAGACCTCATTCCACTAGGGCTACTGCCACTTCTACTGCTTTTAAGGGTGTAGCTACTAAAGATATTTTGGAGGCAGCTACTTGGAGTTCAGTGCACACTTTTTCTAAACATTACCATCTCCCTCTTTATTCCAAATCTAGGGCTGGGTTTGCCACTGTAGTTTTACAGGGCATATTAGCAGCTCCCAATGCTTTATGATTTTGCCAACCTCCCTTTACCTTTGCTTTGGGATTCTACCCACAGGTTATGACTGCAGCAATGTGAGATGAAGAACATAGTACAGTTTTGTACCTACCATAAATGTAGATGTTCGAAGATCCACATTGCTGCAGTCCAATTTACCCTTCCTCCTTCCCCACTGTAGTTTGGGGTGGTTGTGTGGTTTGAGTTGTAAATATTGTTTGTACATGGGTGGTTGGATGTTTTTCTGTTTTTTGGCTTTGGCCTTTCTTTTTAGGGCCTTCTGACATCTGGGGCAAGAAAGACTGAGGATATGACGTCGGTCATGCGCTTTAGTACCACGGCGTACTGACGTCAGATCTGAGCGACCATGACCGACGCCAGCCTAACACTTTGGTATTCGGGCCGACCGAGGACAGCGGACTACTCACAGGTTATGACTGCAGCAATGTGGATCTTTGAACATCTACATTTATGGTAGGTACAAACCTGTACTTTCATAAGCAAGGGGGTTCACACTCCTACCCCCTTTGCAGACTAGCCATGACTCTATGAAACACAGCACTAGCTTGCAAAGTGGACCTACAAGCTCAATTACTGCCAGGGAAACAAAACACTCTGGCAGATGGCCTGAGCAGGAACCTGTTAGACCCACACAAGTGGATGCTAGACACCCAAATATTCAAGATGATTACAGAAGCCTTGGGCTGCCCAGACATAGATCTATTTGCATCTCCCCACAACTACCAGTTACAGACTTTATGCATAAGGACATATCACAAGCTAGCATGGAAAGTGGTGTTATTAAAAATAAAACAGGACAAACCAAAGCTGATTTTACTAGCACCGAATTGGCCTCGAAAATTTTGGTACTCAACACTGATAAATCTATCCCAGGAACCTCCTTGGATTCTACCTCATATTCCAAATCTTTTGTCTCAGCATCAGGGCCAGGTCCTGCACTCTCATATCAAAACTCTCAGCCTGGCAGCCTGGTGTATTCAGGGTCTATGATTAATCCTACCCTTTCCAAACAGGTCATGGATGTTATTTTAGAAGCCAAAAGGCCTAGCACTAGGAAATCTTATAAAGGTAAATGGAAGAGATTTTGCATCTGGATGCATGCTCAGGAATCAGATCCTCTCATTCCAAATATTCCATTGATTTTACATTACCTAATAGATATGTTGCATTAGGGTTTATCTTTTTCCTCCATAAAAATACATGCCTCAGCTATCTCTGCACATTATAATACAGATCCTCCAATTTTTTCACATCCACTTCTGAAAATATCTCAGAGGAGCAAAGAATTTAAGGCCCCCTAGGACACCACCCATTCCTGCTTGGGACCTCAATTATGTCCTGGAAAAACTTACTCTGCCTCCTTTTGAGTCTGCTGCCACATCTGATATAAAGTATTTATCATGGAAGACTGTTATCCTACTGGCTTTAACTTCAGCCAGGAGGGTCCCTGAGTTGCAAGCGCTCATGGCTGTGGAACCTTACATTATTTTTCATCAAGACAGGGATGTCCTTCAAGGATGCATCTGCAGTCCTTACATATGGGTTGTTTTGCCTCGGGCAGCCCCTCTGTCGGCCGGATTCCAAAGTCTGGGTCTGGCGTCGGCTGATGTCACCTTTTCCCCGACGTCACAGCGCCTGGGGTATAAAAGCGTCTGCCGACGCCATCTTCCTCAGTCTTTCTTGCCGCGTGGTGCCCGAAGCAAAAGCAGTTCGCAAGTGCCGGTCGGCCAGCTCCTGTAACTTCAGCTACCGAAGACTTCAAAAGCTAAGTACCCTGTTGGGGACTCTTTCTTGCCTCAGCCGATGTCAGATCAAACGCTTAAAGTTAATAATTGCTTAACTTGTGGGAAAGAAATACCTCATAAGGATTTCCACTCTTACTGCCTCCCCTGCCTAGGCCCAGACCACGATGTCTCGGCCTGCACAACCTGTGCTTCCTTCAATCGACGCACTCTTAGGCGTCGGGCGGAGTTTGCAGAGGAATTTTTTGGGGCTAGTTTCTGTTACAATATGCCATCGGAGACTCCGACTTCTCATTTAACCAAAAAACGGAAGGACAAGGACCGACACACGCGGACCGTGGTCTCGGTCTCGGCAGAAACAGAGTCCTTGGTACTTCCGACCGTCAAAACCGCACAACCGACGACCTCGGCCCCGGAGGCCTCTTCTGAGTCAGTTATAGAATTTACCTCTGAAACCGGTGTCCTGGAATCATCCGACACCATTTCTCTAGACAAAACTACTCCAGCACGTGGAGCAGCCAGGCCTCCTGCATCCATGTCCATTAAGGCATTCACAAGGGCTAAAACTGCTAAACAGCCAAAATCTCTGCCTCCCAAGGCTATTCCTCAGGGATCCACTACAGGTTCACAGATTTTGAGTTTAGCTGAGGACCTTATTTCCTTAATTAGGGGCTCTCAGCCACATCCGGACAGGGGCTCTCAACCTCCTCTAGACAAAAGGCCCAGGGTAGAGCCCACTGATCCCCAAGTCCTCTGATGAGGCCTCAGATGGCTCTGCTCTATCGGACTACCAGGAGGAGGCCTTTACGGCCTACGAGGATTCTGATGCAGAGGAATCTATTCCTTCGGCCTCCCCTCCTGAAGAGCTGTCCTTTGGGGAGACCCTTCACTCCATGAGAGAGCATTTCAAATGGCAGGGCCAGGAATTCTCTGATTCCAGGAAGAGATTAAGGACTATTTTGCATTTACCTCAGCATAGACCTTTGGCTATTCCTCCTGTTTTGAATGTCATTGATGATGTGTACTCTGAGTCTAGCATTACCCCTGACTCCCTTCCTCCGGCTCCTGTCAAACCCGATAGGTACTACAGGGTCCCGGACTCGCATCATTTCCTTTACAAGGCCCATGCTGATCCAGAAACTATTTCCCAGGGCCCTAAAGGGGTTGCAACTGCCACTACTAAAAATCCACTCCCCTCTGAAAGGGAGTCCAGGGCTTTAGAGAGATGGGGTAAAAAAGTGTATACTTCTTCCACTCTTTCTATGAGGGCATTAAATTGTCAATTCCATATGATACAGTACCAAGAGTATATGTTAGATGAATTGCATAAAAAACTGTCTTCACCTGAACCCCTAGATCGCAAGTCACTTCAGGATCTGGTACATAACTCCCAACAGGTTAGCAACCATTTCTTGCAGTGTGGTTATGATGCATTGGAAGCTTCATGTAGGTCAGCAATGACAGGTGCAGTCATACGTAGGCATGCTTGGCTGAAGGAACAAACTCTACCAGATCATGTTAAAGCAAAGCTTCTGGATGCTCCACTGGAAAAGCAAAAGTTATTTGGCTCCACTGCTCAGGAGGTCTTAAAGAAATTTGAGGAAAAGGCAAAATCTGTACAAACAGTCAAAGATTTTCTCCAGGTCCAACCGCCAAGATTCAGTAGAAATTGGCCTACTAAGAATTGGTCCTTTCCAGACACAGAGAGATTTCAAAGAGGCAAGAACAGGCGGGCCAGAGGTAGAGGGCAAGCTAGAGGCTCCTACAGAGGACGTCAATGGCAGCCTCCTAACCAGAGAGGTAGTGCAGGACCTACAACTGTTGCACAAGGACAGACTCAATTACTTTACCTTGACCCCGCCAATCAGGGCTCAATTGGAAGCACCTTTGGGCGGAAAGCTTTCTTTATTCTCAAAAAATTGGCACAGTATTACAAGGGACAAATGGACACTGCAAATAATAGACAAAGAATACAGGTTCCATTTTCATACATTACCAAAAAGAAAGGGCATGCCAAACCTGCCACCAAATCAAAGGGCAGAGGCTTTGAAACAAATCTCCAACCTATTGCAAATGAAAGCTATAGAAAAGGTTCCTCTCTCAGAACAAGGCCAAGGTTTTTATTCCAGACTATTCCTTGTCCCAAGAAAAGAAAATCAATGGAGGCCTATTCTCGACCTGTCCGCACTGAATACTTATCTCATTGTGCCAAAATTCAAAATGCTGACTCTACAGCAACTCATTCCCATGCTGGGCAAGGGGTCTTGGCTGGTAACTCTAGACCTCAAGGAGGCATACCTGCATGTCCCTATCAGACAAAGTTGCAGAAGACACCTCAGATTTCTTGCAGGTTCAGAGCATTATCAGTTTTCAGCATTGCCCTTTGGCTTATCTACTGAGCCCATAGTATTCACGAAATGCCTGGCATCAGTAATTGCACACTGCAGACTTCAGGGGATTCAAATATACCCATATCTGGACGACTGCCTTATACAAGCGGACAGCCAACAAACTTTGGTAAAACACTTGAATTATGCCATCCGCCTACTTCAGGCCTTGGGATACACAGTCAACATTCACAAATCAAGACTTGTTCCATCCCAAATAATAACTTTTCTGGGTGTGAAACTAGATACAACCACCCAAATGGCTTTTCTCTCAGAAGAAAAACAAAGACAACTACCGGATTATTTCGAAAATCTGACAAAACAAACTCAGCTGACTGCAAGGAAAATCCTGCAGGCCCTGGGTTACATGGCATCTTGCATTCTTCTGATTCCACAAGCAAGGCTGCATATGAGGAAACTACAATGGTACCTAAGGAGTCTATGGTCTCAGCACAGTCACAGCCTAGAAGCTTTGATACCGCTCATTCCATGCCTTCAAAAGGAATTCCTGTGGTGGGCTCAAGCAAGCCAGTCAAACAGGGGTCTGCCCTTCAGCAAGCCAATAACCAGCCAAACCATTACAACGGACGCTTCAGACCATGGATGGGGAGCACACATGGAGGGCCGATGCATTCAGGGACTATGGTCACAGAAAGAACTGCGCATGCACATAAACCAAAAGGAAATGCTGGCAGTGATACATGCAATCGAGGCCTTCAAACACTTTCTGCATCAAGGCCACCTGCTAATAAGGACAGACAATACCACAGTTATGTGGTACATAAACAAGCAAGGAGGTACCCATTCCTACCCTCTTTGCAGGCTGGCAATGAATCTTTGGGAACTTTCCCTAAAACTCAATATAGAGCTGCAATCCCAGTTTGTGCCAGGAAAAGACAATATACTGGCGGACAGCCTAAGCAGAAATATCATGGATCCACACGAATGGATGCTGCACCCAGACATCTTCCTTCAGATAACACAATCATGGGGGAGGCCGGACATAGATCTTTTTGCCTCCCACCACAACCATCAGCTGAAGAAATTCTGCTCAAGGACATACCATCCACAAGCATGGAAAGTGGACGCCCTCTCTTTCAGCTGGAAGACTCTAACAGTGTATGCATTTCCACCTCTTCCATTAATGACCAAGGTCTTACTGAAGATCAGGACAGAGCAGCCAAAAGTGATTCTGATAGCTCCAGACTGGCCAAGACAGCACTGGTACCCACTGTTAAAGAGCATGTCACGCACAAAACCATGGCCTCTACCACAATGGCCACTTCTTCTGACACAGCACAATTACAAAACTCTGCACCCCAGCCTGAAAACCTTGCAGCTGACAGCCTGGAGAATACCTTGACTCCTCACCAGGATAAGCTATCCAAGAGAGTGAAGGATATCATCATGGAAGCTCACCGGCCTTCCACAAGAAAGGCATATTCAGCAAAATGGAAAAGATTTCACACTTGGAGCACCACAAAGGGCCTAGATGCGACAGTGATGAACATGGCGCATATCCTGGAATACTTAGCAGAAATGCTCCACAATGGCCTTTCTTACTCTTCCATAAAAATTCATGCTTCAGCAATTTCAGCAGAATACAATACTGATCCACCTGTCTTCTCTCATCCTCTCCTAAGACAGTTTCTAAGAGGAATTAAAAACATCAATCCTCCAAGGAAACCACCAGTGCCTACATGGGACCTTAACTTCATGTTGGAAAAATTAACTCTGCCTCCCTTTGAACCAGCAGCATCTTCAGAACTACAGTTCCTGTCTTGGAAGACTGCCTTCCTTCTGGCCATAACCTCAGCAAGAAGAGTATCTGAGTTGCAGGCCCTCATGGCAGTACAACCATTTTTTATCTTTCATCTGGACAGAGTCTCATTGAGAACCAATCCTTCATTCATGCCAAAGGTAGTATCCAGGGTTTCATTGAACCAAGCTATTCACCTGCCTACCTTCTTTCCAAATCCACAAAACAAAGGGGAGAAACTTCTGCATGCCCTGGACATTCACAGACAGTTGCGCTACTACTTGGACAGAACTAAGACTTACAGAAAAACTGACCAGCTGTTTGTAGCATATGCTAATGGTGTACAAGGAAAAACAATTTCCAAACAGACAGTTTCAAAATGGATAGGGAATTGTATTAGATTCTGTTACTCTTTTCATGGCAAAACTGTGCCAGCTAACATCAGACCTCATTCCACCAGAGCCACAGCCACCTCCACAGCCTTCTTAAGAGGGGTGGCTACCAAGGACATTTTAGAAGCTGCTACATGGAGCTCCGTGCATACATTTTCCAAGCATTACAACTTACCTTTATATTCCAGATCCAGAGCAGGCTTTGCTACGGCAGTCCTGCAGGGCATTTTAGCTACACCATCCTTTTCTTAGATCCTACCACCCCCAGATTGGCTATGGTATTCTACCCATATGTAAGGACTGCAGATGCATCCTTGAAGGACATAGTACAGTTTTGTACCTACCATAAATGTAGATGTCTGATAGGTATGCATCTGCAGTCAGGTTTTCCCTCCCTCCTTCCCCTCTGTGGGATTCCTTGGGTGCTTATCCCTCTCATAGCTAGCTGGGGTTATCTGTTATGGTGTATTTGTTTTATGTTTCTGTGCATCTTTGAAATTTATTGCATTTCTCCAAATTTAGCCTTCCTTGGAGGGCACCTGGCATCTGGGGCAAGAAAAACTGAGGAAGATGGCGTCGGCTGACGCTTTTATACCCCAGGCGCTGTGATGTCGGGGAAAGGGCGACATCAGCCGATGCCGGACCCAGACTTTGGAATCCGGCCGACCGAGGGGCTGCC
This sequence comes from Protopterus annectens, assembly GCF_019279795.1. Taxonomy (NCBI): domain Eukaryota; kingdom Metazoa; phylum Chordata; order Ceratodontiformes; family Protopteridae; genus Protopterus; species Protopterus annectens. The sequence goes on from NC_056730.1 coordinate 807,439,390, forward strand.
TGAGGCAGGACAAACCCATATGTAAGGACTGCAGATGCATACCTATCGGACATCTACATTTATGGTAGGTACAAAACTGTACTTTTCTTTGAGGACTAACCCTACTTTCATACCTAAAGTGGTTTCTAAAGTGGCTTTAAACCAAACTATTCACCTGCCAACTTTTTTTCCCTAATCCACAAAATAAGGGGAGAGGATCTTGCATTCTTTGGAAGTGCACAGGCAGCTTTGCTTTTACCTGGACAGAACCAAGGATATCAGGAAAACAGAACAGCCGTTTGATGTCCTTCAAGGATGCATCTGCAGTCCTTACATATGGGTTGTCCTGCCTCAGGCAGCCCTTCGATCGGCCGGATTCCAAAGTCTGGGTCCGGCGTCGGCTGATGTCGCCCTTTTCCCCGACGTCAGAGCACTTGGGTTATAAAGGCGTCAGCCGACGCCATCTTCCTCAGTCTTTCTTGCCGCGTGGTGCCCGAAGCAGAAGCAGTTCGCAAGTGCCGGTCGGCCAGCTCCTGTGATTTCAGGTACCGAAGTCTTCAAAAAGGCTATGTACCCCATTGGGGACTCTTTCTTGCCTCAGCCGATGTCAGATCAAACGGTTAAAGTTAATAATTGTATAACTTGTGGGAAACAAATACCTCATAAGGATTTCCACTCTTACTGCTTACCCTGCCTAGGCCCAGACCACGACGTCTCTGCCTGTACAGCCTGTGCTTCCTTCAATAAACGCACTCTTAGGCGTCGGGCAGAGTTTGCAGAGGAATTTTTTGGGGAAAATTTCAGTTATATCATGCCGTCGGAGCTTCCGACAGCTCATTTACCCAAAAAACGAAAGGATAAGGACCGAGACACGTGGTCCGCGGTTTCGGCCGACTCCACGCCTAGGCCTACCGCGAGTGTCTCGGTCTCTACTGAAGCAGAATCTCTACTGCTTCCGACCGACGACACCGCACAGCCGGTAACTTCGGTACCGGAGGCCACCACTGGGTCGGTCATAGAATTTCCATCTGAAACCGGTGCTCAGGAAATATCCGACACCATTTCTGTTGATAAAACTACTCCAGCACGTGGGGCAGCCAGGCCTCCTGTATCCATGTCCATTAAGGCCTTTACACGTGCTAAAGCTGCTAAACAGCCAAAATCTCTCCCTCCCAAGGCTATTCCTCAGGGATCCACTACCGGTTCACAAATTGTAAGTTTGGCTGAAGACCTTATTTCCTTAATCAGGGGCTCTCAGCCACATCCAGACAGGGGCTCTCAACCACCTCCAGGCAAAAGGTCCAGGGTTGAGCAGACAGATCCCCAGTCTTCTGATGAGGCCTCAGATGACTGCCCATTCAGACTACCAGGAGGAGGCCCTTCCGGCCTACGAGGATTCTGATGCAGAGGAATCTATTCCCTTGGCCTCCCCCCTGAAGAGTTTTCCTTTGGGGAGACCCTTCACTCCATGAGAGAGCATTTCAAATGGCAAGGCCAGGAATTCTCTGATTCCAGGAAGAGGTTAAGGACTTTTTTGCATTTACCTCAGCATAGACCTTTGGCTATTCCTCCTGTTTTAAATGTTATAGAAGATGTGTACTCTGAGTCTAGTATTTCCCCTGACTCCCTTCCTCCGGCTCCTGTCAAACCCGACAGGTACTACAGGGTCCCGGACTCTCATCTATTCCTTTACAAGGGCCACTCTGCTGACCCAGAAACTATTTCCCAGGGCCCTAAAGGGGTTACAACCACTAGTACTAAGAATCCACTTCGTTCTGAAAGGGAATCCAGGGCTTTAGAGAGATGGAGTAAAAAAGTGTATACTTCTTCCACACTTTCTATGAGAACATTAAATTGTCAATTCCATGAGAACATTAAATTGTCAATTCCATATGATACAGTATCAAGAGTATCTGTTAGATGAATTGCATAAAAAACTAACCTCGCCTGAACCCCTAGATCGCAAGGCACTTCAGGATCTGGTGCATAACACCCAGCAGGTTAGCAACCATTTCTTACAGTGTGGTTATGATGCATTGGAAGCTTCATGTAGGTCAGCAATGACAGGTGCAGTCATACATAGACATGCTTGGCTGAAGGAACAAACACTGCCAGATCATGTTAAAGCAAAACTTCTGGATGCACCACTGGAAAAACAAAAATTATTTGGTTCCACGGCTCAAGAGGTCTTAAAGAAATTTGAGGAAAAGGCTAAATCTGTACAAACAGTCAAAGATTTTCTCCAGGTCCAACCACCAAGATTCAGCAGAAATTGGCCATCTAAGAATTGGTCCTTTCCAGACACAGACAGATTTCAAAGAGGCAAAAGCAGGCGTGCCAGAGGTAGAGGGCAAGCTAGAGGCTCCTACAGAGGACGTCAATGGCAGCCTCCTAACCAGAGAGGTAGTGCAGGACCTACAACTACTGCGCAAGGACCATCTCAATGACTTGACTTTGACCTCCACCAACCAGGGCTTAATTTGAAGCACCTTTGGGCGGAAAGCTATCTTTATTCTCAGAAAATTGGCACAGTATTACAAAGGAGAAATGGATACTGCAAATAATAGACAAAGGATACAGATTCCATTTTCATACATTACCAAAAAGACAAGGCATGCCAAACCTGCCACCAAATCAAAGGACAGAGGCTTTCAAGCAAATTTCCAACCTACTAGAAATGAAGGCAATAGAAAAGGTTCCTCTCCCAGAACAAGGCCAAGGATTTTATTCCAGACTATTCCTTGTTCCAAGAAAAGAAAAGCAATGGAGGCCGATTCTGGACTTGTCCACACTGAATACTTATCTCATCGTGCCAAAATTCAAAATGCTGACCTTACAGCAACTCCTTCCCATGCTGGACAAGGGGTCCTGGCTGGTAACTCTAGACCTCAAGGAGGCATACCTGCATGTCCCTATCAGACAAAGTTGCAGAAGGCACCTCAGATTTCTTGCAGGTTCAGAGCATTATCAGTTCTCAGCACTGCCCTTTGGCTTATCTGCTGCGCCCAGAGTATTCACGAAATGCCTGGCATCAGTAATTGCACATTGCAGACTTCAGGGGATTCAAATATACCCATACCTGGACGACTGCCTTATACAAGCGGACAGCCAACAAACATTGGTAAAACACTTGAACTATGCCATCCGCCTACTACAAGCCTTGGGATACACAGTCAACATTCACAAATCAAGACTTGTTCCATCCCAACGAATAGTTTTCCTGGGTGCAAAACTGGATACAAACACCCAAATGGCTTTTCTCACAGAAGAAAAACAAAAATAATTACCGGATTATTTCAGAAATCTGACAACACAAACCCAGATGACTGCAAGGAAAATCCTGCAGGCCCTGGGCTTCATGGCATCTTGCATTCTTCTGATTCCACAAGCAAGGCTGCATATGAGGAAACTACAATGGTACTTAAGAAGTCTATGGTCTCAACAGTCACAGCCTAGAAGCTTTGATCCCCCTCATTCCATGCCTTCAAAAGGAATTTCTGTGGTGGGCCCAAGCAAGCCAGTCAAACATGGGTCTGCCTTTCAGCAAGCCACATATCAACCAAACCATTACAACGGATGACTCAGACCATGGATGGGGAGCGCACATGGAGGGCAGATGCATTCAAGGGCAATGGACACAAAAAGAATTGCGCCTGCACATCAACCAAAAGGAAATGCTGGCAGTGATACATTCAATCGAGGCCTTCGAACACTTCCTGCATCAAGGTCACCTGCTCATAAAGACAGACAATACCACAGTTATGTGGTACATAAACAAGCAAGGAGGTACCCATTCCTACCCTCTTTGCAGGCTGGCAATGAATCTTTGGGAACTTTCCCTAAAACTCAATATAGAGCTGCAATCCCAGTTTGTACCAGGAAAGGACAATGTACTGGCGGACAGCCTAAGCAGAAACATCATGGATCCACACGAATGGATGTTGCACCCAGACATTTTTCTTCAGATAGCACCGTCATGGGGAAGGCCAGACATAGATCTTTTTCCCTCCCACCACAACCACCAACTGAAGAAATTCTGCACAAGGACATACCATCCTCAAGCATGGAAAGTGGACGCCCTCTCCTTCAGCTGGAATGCTCTAACAGTATATGCATTCCCACCTCTACCGTTAATGACCAAGGTCTTACTGAGGATCAGGACAGAGCAACCAAAAGTGATTCTGATAGCTCCGGACTGGCCAAGACAACACTGGTACCCACTGTTAAAGAGCATGTCACTCACGAAACCGTGGCCTCTACCACAATGGCCACTTCTTCTGACACAGCACAATTACAAAACTCTGCACTCCAGCCTAAAAACCTTGCAGCTGACAGCCTGGAAAATACCTTGACTCTTCGCCAGGATAAACTATCCAAGAGGGTAAAGGATATCATCATGGAAGCTCGGCGGCTTTCCACAAGAAAGGCATATTCAGCAAAATGGAAAAGATTTCGTACCTGGAGCACCACAAAGGGTCAAGATCCGACAGTGATGAGCATTCCACATATCCTTGAATACTTGGCTGAAATGCTCCATAATGGCCTTTCTTATTCTTTCATAAAAGTTCATGCTTCAGCAATTTCAGCAGAGTACAACACTGATACACCTGTATTTTCTCATCCTCTGCTAAGGCAGTTTCTAAGAGGGATAAAAAACATCAACCCTCCAAGGAAACCACCAGTGCCTACATGGGACCTTAACTTCATGTTGGAAAAATTAACTCTACCTCCCATTGAACCAGCAGCATCTTCAGAACTACAATTCCTGTCTTGTAAGACTGCCTTCCTTCTGGCCATAATCTCAGCAAGAAGAGTATCTGAGTTACAGGCCCTCATGGCAGTACAACCATTTCTCATTTTCCATCAGGACAGAGTCTCTTTGAGAACCAATCCTTCATTCATGCCAAAGGTGGTATCCAGAGTCTCACTGAACCTAGCTATCCACCTGCCTACCTTCTTTCCAAATCCGCAAAATAAAGGAGAGAAACTTCTGCATACCCTGGATATTCACAGACAGTTGCGCTACTACTTGGACAGAACTAAGGCTTACAGAAAAACTGACCAACTCTTTGTAGCATATGCTGCTGGTGTACAAGGAAAAGCAATTTCCAAACAGACAGTTTCAAAATGGATAGGAAATTGCATTCGATTCTGTTACTCTTTTCATGGAAAAGCTGTGCCAGCTAACATCAGGCCTCATTCCACCAGAGCAACAGCCACCTCCACAGCCTTCTTAAGAGGGGTGGCTTCAAAGGACATTTTAGAAGCTGCTACATGGAGCTCTGTGCATACATTTTCCAGGCATTACAACTTGCCTTTATATTCCAGATCCAGAGCAAGCTTTGCTACTGCAGTCCTGCAGGGCATGTTAGCTACACCATCCTTTTCTTAGGTCCTACCACCCCCAGCTTGGCTATGGTATTCTACCCATATGTAAGGACTGCAGATGCATCCTTGAAGGACATAGTACAGATGTCCTTCAAGAATGCAACTGCAGTCATAACATGTGGGTTGTCCTGCCTCAGGCAGCCCTCGGTCGGCCGGATTCCAAAGTCTGGGTCCGACGTCGGCTGATGTTGCATTTCTCTCCGACGTCAGAGTGGCTGGAGTACATAAGCATCAGCCGACGCCATTTTCTTCAGTTTTTCTTGCCGCGCGGTGCCCGAAGCAGAAGCAGTTCGCAAGTGCTGGTCGGTCAGCTCCTGTATTCTACGATACCGAAGTCATCAAAAAAGCTAAGTACCCCGTTGGGGACCTTTTCTTGCCTCAGCCGATGTCAGAAATTACTGAAAAAGTTAACAATTGTCTTTCTTGTGGTAAACCAATACCTCATAAGGATTTCCACTCTTATTGTCTCCCTTGCCTGGGCCCAGACCACGACGTCTCGGCCTGTGTAGCCTGTGCTCGCTTCAACAAGCGCACTCTCAGGCGCCGGGCGGAGTTCGCTGAAGATTTTTTTGGCGATAATTTTGCTTACACCGTGCCGTCGGATCTTCTGACATCGCAAACTCCCAAAAAGCGAAAAGACCGGGACCGACATCCTCGGCAAGCGTCTACTACCGACTCCACGCCAAAACCTAGTGCGAGTGCTCCGGTTCCCTCTGAGACAGTCTCTCCACCGCTCCGAACCGAAGACACCGCATTACCGACGACTCCGATTCCAGACATTACTCCGACGCCAGTTATAGATTTTCCTCCGGATACCGAAACCGAGGAAATGCCCGAGACCATTGCTGTAGACAAGGTCACTCCTGCACGTGGAGCTGCCAGGCCCCCTATGGCCATGTCTATTAAGGCCTACACTAGGGCTAAGGCAGCCAGCAAAACAAAGCATATTACTTCTAAACCCTTACCTCAGCCGACTCCAGAGACACAAATTATGTCCATGGCTGCTGATTTAATTTCCATGATTAGAGGTTCACAGGCCCATCCTGAGAGAGGATCCCAGCCCCCTCCTGATAAAGGCCCGGTTGAACCCTCTGACCCTACTCCTTCAGATGAAGATTCTGAGGGCTCTGTCCACTCTGATAGCCAGGAAGAGCTCTTTCAGACCTATGAGGACTCGGATGCAGAAGATTCCATCCTCGGCCTCCCTCCTGAGGATATTTCTTTTGGGGAAGTTCTGCACACCATGAGGGAACATTTCAAGTGGCAAGGTCAGGAATATTCTGATTCTAGGAAACGCCTTAGGACTTTCCTTAAGAAGCCTCAGCACAGGCCCTTAGCTATTCCTCCTGTACTTGATGTTCTGGATGATTTGTATTCTGACTCTAGTGCTACCCCTGATTCTCTTCCTCCTGCTCCAGCCAAGCCAGACAGGTATTACAGGGTCTCAGAAACTCATTCCCATTTATTCAGGGCCCATTCTGCTGATTTAGAAACTATTTCACAGGTGCCTAAAGGAGTTTCAGCCTCCACCTCAAAAAATCCTTTGCCCTCCAACAGGGAAGCTAGGTCATTAGAGAGATGGGGCAGAAAGGTTTACACATCCACTACCTTATCTATGAGAGCTTTAAATTGCCTTTTTTCATATGTTACAATATCAGGATTATCTGTTAGAAGATTTACAAAAAACATTAGCCACTCCTGATCCTTTAGACAGGAAGACTTTGCAGGAAGCTGTACATAACACTCAGCAAGTAAGCAATCACTTCCTGCAGTGTGGATATGATGCACTGGAAGCTTCGTGTAGGGCAGCTGTGATGGGGGCAGTCATTCGTAGACATGCTTGGTTAAAAGATCAACCTCTACCAGATCATGTAAAAGCAAAACTTCTGGATGCACCTTTGGAAAAGAACAAGCTTTTTGGTGCAAATGCTAAGGATGTGTTAAAGACTATCGAAGAAAAAGCAAAATCAGTTCAGACAGTGAAAGATTTCCTCCAGGTTCAACCTCCCAGATTCAGTAGGAATTGGCCTTCAAAAAACTGGTCCTTTCCTAATCCAGAAAAGTTTCAAAGGGGTAAGAACAGTCGTGGCCAAGGAAGAGGCCAATACAGAGGCCCTTACAGGGGACGACAATGGCAGCCAGGAAACCAAAGAAGTGACGCAGGGGATGTCCTTCAAGGATGCATCTGCAGTCCTAACAAATGGGTTGTCCTGTCGTCAGGCAGCCCTTCGGTCGGCCGGATTCCAAAGTCTGGGTCTGGCCTCGGCTGGTGTCGCACTTCACCCGACGTCATCTTTGCTGGTCTTCGGGTATAAAGGTATCAGCCGACGCCATTTTCTTCAGTCTTTCTTGCCGCGTGGCGCCCGAAGCAGAAGCTGTTCGCAAGTGCCGGTCGGTCAGATCCAGCGATTATTACTACCGAATACTACTTCGAAGACTTCTAAAAGCTAAGTACCCCATTGGGGACTCTTTCTTGCCTCAGCCGATGTCAGAAAAAGTGAATAACTGTTTAACTTGTGGGAAACAAATACCTCATAAAGATTTCCACTCTTACTGCTTACCTTGTTTAGGCCCAGACCACGACGTAGCAGCTTGTTTAGCCTGTGCTTCCTTCAACCGACGAACGCTTAGGCGTCGGTCGGAGTTTGCTGAACAGTTTTTCGGATCAGACTTTGCGTACATTATGCCGTCGGATCCTCCGACTTCTCAAATTGTTAAGAAACGCAAAGAAAAGGACCGACACTTGCGGTCCGCGGTTTCGGCCGAAACCACGGTTAAGCAAACCGCGAGTGTCTCGGTTTCGGCCGAAACCGAGCAAACGGTTCAATCTACAGCCGAATCCATGACTACTACCGAGGCCCCTTCTACCGTAGCTGAATCGGCCTCCGAAGTTTTGCCTACTACTGTGGTTTCTGAAGAATTATCGGACACCATCCCTTTGGATGTCTCTACCCCAGCACGTGGTGCTGCTAGGCCTCCTGCAGCCATGTCTATAAAGGCCTTTGACAGGGCTAAAGCAGCCAAAACTGCTAAGTCAGTGCCTGTTAAGCCCCCCTCACACAGGCCCAGCTCCAGTTCCCAAATGCTTACTCTGGCAGAGGATCTCATCTCTTTGATAAGGGGATCCCAATCTCACCCAGACAGGGCCTCTCAACCCCCAGAAAAGAGACCTAGAGCAGAGCCCCCTGAGCCAACTTCCTCTGCTGACTCTTCTGATGATTCAGACTTTACAGACCATCCAGAGGCTCCTCTTTCTACTTATGAAGATTCTGATGCTGAAGAATCTATTCCTTCTGCCTCTCCACCAGAGGAATTTTCCTTCGGGAAACCTTACATGCCATGAGAGAGCAATTCCAATGGCAGGGACAAGATTTCTCAGATTCAAGAAAAAGGCTTAGGACCTTTTTACACTTACCGCAGCATAGGCCCTTAGCTATACCTCCAGTTCTTCCTGTTGTGGATGATGCCTTTAATGATGTTTGTACTGCTCCTGATACTTTACCTCCAGCCCCTGCTAAGCCCGATAGGTTTTACAGGGTGCGGATACTCATCACCACCTATACAAGGCTCCTTTTGCAGATCCTGAGACTATCTCCCAGGGGCCTAAGGCAGTAGCTTCGACCTCAGCAAAAAACCCTCTCCCTTCTGATAGGGAATCCAGGTCCTTAGAGAGATGGGGTAAGAAAGTATACACCTCTGCTACTCTCTCAGCTAGAGCTCTGAACTGTCAGTTTCATATGATCCAATGCCAAGAGTTTATGCTTGATCAGTTAACTAAGAAACTGTCCTCTGATGATTCCTTAGATAAGAAATATGTTTTAGAAATGGTGAATAACATTCAGCAGGTTAGTAACCATTCTTTAAAATGTGGCTATGATGCACTGGAGGCTTCATTTAGATCAGCCATGACTGGCACAGTTATAAGAAGGCATGCATGGTTGAAAGAACAGGCCTTACCGGATCATGTTAAAACAAAGCTATTAGATGCTCCTATGGATAAGGTCAGTCTATTTGGTTCTCCTGCCCAACAAGTAATGAAGAAAATGGAAGAAAAGGCAAAATCTGTACAAACAGTTAAAGATTTCTTACAGGTCCAGCCCCCAAGGTTCAGCAGGAACTGGCCTTCCAAAAATTGGTCCTTTCCAGACTCCTCTAAAAATCAGAGAGGCAGGAATAGACGTTCCAGAGGCAGAAACCAATCCAGAGGAGGTGCCTACAGGGGACGCCAGTGGCAAGGCAATAACCAACGAGGCACGGATACAACCACTACCACTGCAACAGGACAATCACAGTGACTTGACTCTGACACCGCCTACCAGGGAACAAAAAGCAGCACCCTTAGGCGGAAAGTTAGCCTTATTTTCAAAAAACTGGCACTATATCACAAGAGACAAGTGGATTTTGCAAACTATAGACCAAGGCTACAAGTTTCATTTCCACACATTACCAGTAAAAACAGGAATGCCAAACCTACCACCAAATCAAAAGACAGAAGCCCTTCAACAAATAGCTCAATTAACAAAAATGAGAGCTGTGGAAAGGGTACCACCTTCAGAACAGGGCAAGGGATTTTACTCCAGACTCTTCCTAGTACCAAGAAAAGAGAAAAGTTGGAGACCTATTCTCGACCTGTCCACTTTAAACACATTCATCATTGTTCCAAAATTCAAAATGCTGACCCTACAGCAACTCCTTCCCATGCTGGGCAAGGGGTCGTGGCTGATTACTCTGGACCTCAAGGAGGCATACCTGCATGTCCCTATCAGACACAGTTGCAGAAGATACCTCAGATTTCTTGCAGGATCAGAGCATTATCAATTCTCAGCATTGCCCTTTGGCTTATCTACTGCGCCCAGAGTGTTCACGAAATGCCTGGCATCAGTAATAGCTTATTGCAGGCTTCAGGGAATCCAAATTTATCCATACCTGGATGACTGCCTGATACAAGCGGACAACAAAAGCAAACTGACACGAGACTTACAAAGAGTCATTTGCTTATTGCAAGCCCTGGGATACACAGTCAATTTAAAAAAGTCAAGACTGATTCCATCCCAAACAAGAACATTCTTGGGTGCAACATTGGACACAGTAAAACAGATGGCATTCCTAACTGCAGAAAAACAAGAACAACTTCCTCTTTACTTCTTGGCATTAACAAAACAGAGCAAACTAACAGCAAGAAAAGTACTGCAGGCCTTGGGCTTCATGGCATCCTGCATAATCTTGGTCCCCCATGCCAGACTGCATATGAGAAAGCTACAGTGGTACCTAAAGAATTTATGGTCTCAGCACAAGCACAGCTTAGAAACCAAATACCACTAATCCCATGCCTGAAGGAAGAGTTCCTATGGTGGGCTCAGGCATGCCAGTCAAACCCAGGTTTGTCTTTCCACAACATTCAAACAAACCAAACCATCACAACGGACGCCTCAGACCTCGGATGGGGGGCCCACATGCTGGACAAGTGCATTCAAGGCTTATGGACTCCAGATCAGCTGCACCTGCACATAAATCAAAAAGAAATGCTGGCAGTAAAACTGGCAATCCAGAATTTCAGACCATTCCTCAAAGAAGGCCAATTGATGATAAGGACAGACAACACCACAGTCATGTGGTACATCAACAAACAGGGAGGCACTCATTCATACCCCCTATGCCGAATGGCTATGGACCTATGGAATATGGCTCTGAGCTACAACATTCAGTTACAGGCAATTTTTGTACCGGAAAAGAAAACACCCTAGCAGACATGTTAAGCAGGACTACCTCGGATGCTCACGAATGGATGCTACACCCGACATCTTCAAGGCCATCACAAAGAAATGGGGAATGCCACAAGTAGACCTATTCGCATCCCCACTCAATCACCAGCTCAAGAAATTCTGCACAAGGACATACCACCCACTTGCTTGGAAGGTGGATTCTCTGTCCTTCAATTGGAAAGACCTAACAGCATATGCATTCCCACCTCTTCCTTTGATGCACAAGGTACTACTGAAAATCAAAGAAGAACGTCCAAGGATAATTATGATAGCTCCAAACTGGCCAAGACAACATTGGTATCCACTACTGAGGAGCATGTCTCGGGGAGAAGCGTGGACACTGCCCCTGATTCCATTGATGTTAACTCAGAGCAACTACAACATCCTGCATCCAAACCTGAAAACTCTACAACTAACTGCCTGGAACATTACATAAGAGCAACTAACCCGGATTTATCCCAAAGGATTAAAGACATAATCCTTGAGGCCCGCAGACCTTCAACAAGAAGGAACTATGCAGGAAAATGGAAAAGGTTTGTCATTTGGAGTACTGAAAGAGGAAAAGATGTGTCAAAGGTAGATATTGCCAACATCCTGGAGTACTTGGCAGAGCTTCTTCATACAGGCCTGTCCTATTCCTCCATCAAGATACATGCATCAGCTATTTCTGCAGAATACAGCTTCGATCCCCCTGTCTTCTCACATCCTCTACTCAGGCAGTTCCTGAGAGGAATTAAGAATGTAAAACCTCCGAGGAAACCACCATTGCCTGCATGGGACTTGAACTTTGTGCTAGAAAAACTGACACTCCCTCCATTCGAACCAGCAGCAACAGCAGATCTTCAACACCTATCCTGGAAAACTGCTTTCCTACTGGCAATTACTTCAGCAAGAAGGGTTTCAGAACTACAGGCTTTAATGGCAGTACAACCCTTCCTAATCTTCCATCAAGATACAGTGTCCATGAGAACTAATCCTACATTTATGCCTAAGGTGGTATCCAGAGTGTCTCTAAACCAGGCAATCTACCTTCCTACCGTCTTTCCCAATCCACAGAACAGGGGGGAAAGACTGCTGCATACCTTGGATGTACATAGACAGTTGCGCTACTACCTGGACAGAACCAAGGGAAATAGAAAAACTGACCAGCTGCTAGTGGCTTATGCAACAGGAAGGGAAGGAAAAGCAATTTCCAAACAGACAATCTCCAAGTGGATAGGAAATTGCATAAGATTCTGTTACTCCTACCATGGAAAGCAAATTCCACAGAACATAAGGCCTCACTCTACAAGGGCTACAGCCACTACCACAGCTTTCTTACGAGGAGTGGCTACCAAGGACATTATTGAGGCTGCTACTTGGACCTCCGTGCATACATTTGCCAAGCATTATAACTTGCCTCTATACTCTAGATCCCGAGCAGGGTTTGCCACTGCTGTTTTGCAAGGGATCCTAACTACACCATAAATATTCTTCCTCCTCCCCTAGTTTGGCTATGGTATTCTACCCATTTGTTAGGACTGCAGATGCATCCTTGAAGGACATAGTACAGTTTTGTACCTACCATAAATGTAGATGTCCGAACAGGATAGCATCTGCAGTCAGGATTTCCCACCCTCCTTCCCCTCTGTGGTACTCCTAGGGTATTTGCCCACCTAATAGCTAGCTGGGGGGGATCTCTTATGATGTATTTGTTTGTATATATGTACATACATGTTTATTTTTTGTGTTTGCCTTCTATTTTTTGGGAAACATTGGCATTTACCCAAAAACTTTAGCTATACAAGAGGGCAACTGGCATCTGGGGCAAGAAACACTGAGGAAAATGGCGTCGGCTGATGCCTTTATACCCGAAGACCAGCAAAGATGACGTCGGGTGAAGTGCAACACCAGCCGAGGCCAGACCCAGACTTTGGAATCCGGCCGACCGAAGGGCTGCCTGACGACAGGACAACCCATTTGTTAGGACTGCAGATGCTATCCTGTTCGGACATCTACATTTATGGTAGGTACAAAACTGTACTTTTCACCTGCCCCACAACCACAATCTCAATGACTTTCCTCTACTACCGCCTACCAGGGAACAACTAGAAGCTCCCTTGGGCGGGAAGTTATCTCTGTTTGCAGAAAACTGGCACAGACTGACAAAGGACAAATGGATTTTGGACATTATAGACCGAGGGTACAGGTTTCATTTTCATACCTTACCAAGAAAACAAGGCATGCCAAACCTACCACAAAATCAGAGGGCAGAGGCTATCAAGCAAATCACTCTGCTGACTCGGATGAAAGCAATAGAAAGAGTTCCACAACAAGAACAAGACCAGGGGTTTTACTCAAGACTGTTCCTTCTTCCAAGAAAATAATCTCGATGGAGACCAATACTGGACTTGTCCGCGTTAAACACCTTTCTCATAGTACCAAAGTTCAAAATGCTGACCTTACAGCAACTCCTTCCCATGCTGGGCAAGGGGTCGTGGCTGATTACTCTGGACCTCAAGGAGGCATACCTGCATGTCCCTATCAGACACAGTTGCAGAAGATACCTCAGATTTCTTGCAGGGCCAGAGCATTATCAATTCTCAGCATTGCCATTTGGCTTATCTACTGCGCCCAGAGTATTCACAAAATGCCTGGCTTCAGTAATTGCTCATTGCAGGCTCCAGGGATACAAATTTACCCACCTGGACGACTGCCTCATACAAGCGGACGACAAATTGATGTTGACAAAAAACCTGGATTATGTCATACGATTACTTCAAGCTCTGGGATACACAGTCAACTTCCAAAAGTCAAGACTGCAGCCATCCCAGCAAATAATCTTCTTAGGAGCCAAACTAGACACAGCCTCTCAGATGGCTTACCTGACAGAAGACAAGCAAGAGAAGTTAACTCATTATTTCAAAGGTTTAGCAAATCTCACCCAGATGACTGCAAGGAGATTCCTACAGGCCCTGGGTTACATGGCATCCTGCATTCTCCTGGTTCCATTAGCAAGAGTACACATGAGAAAGCTTCAATGGTACCTAAAAAGCATTTGGTCTCAACACAGCAACAACTTGGAGACAGTCATACCACTCATTCCATGCCTACAAAAGGAATTCCTATGGTGGCCCTCGGTGAGCCAGGCAAACACAGGTATGTCATTCCAAAAACCACAGTTAACACAGACCATGACTACAGACGCCTCAGACCTTGGATGGGGGGCGCACATGGAAGGCAGGTGTATACAAGGACAATGGTCTCCAAAAGAAACACATCTGCATATTAACCAAAAGGAAATGCTGGCAGTAATGCATGCCATCGAGGCCTTTCAACACCAACTCCAGCAAGGCCATTTACTGATACGGACAGACAACACCACTGTGATGTGGTACATAAACAAGCAAGGGGGCACCCACTCTTACCCCCTGTGCAGACTGACAATGCAGCTTTGGGAGAAATCACTGAGCCTAAACATCCAGTTACAATCCCAGTTTGTTCCAGGAAAAGACAATGTGTTGGCGGACAGCCTAAGCAGGAATTTCACAGATCACACGAGTGGAGGTTACATCCGAAGGCCTTCAGACAACTCACTTCGACTTGGGGCAAGCCAGAAGTGGACCTATTTGCCTCTCACCTCAACCATCTTCTACCAAAATTCTGCACAAGGACATACCATCCAAAAGCTTGGAAAATAGATGCCCTCTCATTCAAATGGAACTCCCTAGCAATCTATGCATTCCCACCTCTGCCACTGATGACCTCAGTATTACTAAAGATCAAAGCAGAGAAACCCAAGGGAATCATAATAGCTCCGGACTGGCCAAGACAACACTGGTACCCACTACTACGGAGCATATGTCACACCAGGAGGTGGGCCCTTCCCCAGTGGCCTCTACTTTTGACTCAACACAGTTTCGAAACACTGCATCCAAATCTTCAGACACTGCAGCTAACAGCCTGGGAGATCCCATAAATACATTCAGCTTATCTCTCTCCAAGGAAGTTCAGCGGATACTAACAGAGGCTCGAAGACCATCCACCAGAAAGGTTTACTTAGCAAAGTGGAAAAGATTCAGCAATTGGAATACCAGCAAGGGACATGATGCATCATTGTTGAACATCCCACTCATCTTGGAATATTTGGCAGATATGTTGAAGAACGGCCTCTCATATTCTTCCATAAAGATACATGCATCTGCTATTTCAGCTAGATACAACACTGATCCACCTGTTTTTTTCTCACCCTTTACTAAGGCAATTCCTCAGGGGAATCAAGAACATTAAGCCACCAAGAAAGGCCCCAGTGCCAGCCTGGGACCTCAATTTTGTTCTAGAAAAACTGACTCTACCTCCTTTTGAGCCAGCAGCTTCAGTTGACTTGCAATTTCTCTCATGGAAGACAGCTTTCCTGTTGGCAATTACCTCAGCAAGAAGGGTTTCGGAGTTACAGGCCCTAATGGCAATACCACCCTTTATTATTTTTCACAGAGACAGGGTTTCATTAAGGACCAACCCTACTTTTATGCCAAAGGTGGTATCTAGGGTTTCTTTAAATCAAGCCATTCATCTGCCTGCCTTCTTCCCCAATCCTGAGAATAAGGGGGAAAGATTGTTGCATACCTTGGACATTCACAGACAACTTCGATACTACCTGGACAGAACCAAGGCCAGTAGGAAGTCTGAACAACTTTGTGTAGCTTACGCCTGCAGTCCAAGGAAAAGCAATTTCAAAACAGACTATTTCTAAATGGATTGGGCATTGCATCAGATTCTGTTATTCCTTTCATGGAAAGACTGTTCCAGCCAATGTCAGACCACATTCCACTAGAGCTACAGCCACCTCTACAGCATTCTTAAGAGGGGTGCCTACCAAGGACATTCTAGAAGCTGCTACATGGAGCTCCGTGCATACATTCTCCAAACACTACAATCTCCCTCTATACTCCAGATCCAGAGCAGGCTTTGCTTCGGCAGTCCTGCAGGGTTTGATTAACACACCATCTTTTTCCTAGAGCATTCCTCCTCCCCCAGCTAAGCTATGGTATTCTACCCACATGTTATGACTGCAGTTGCATTCTTGAAGGACATAGTACAGTTTTGTACCTACCATAAATGTAGATGTCCGATAGACATGCAACTGCAGTCAGATTTTCCCTCCCTCCATACCCCTCTATGCCTAGGGTCCACTCCTATCCCTGTTTTCTCTTAGCTGGGGATATCTGTTATGGTGTATTTGTTTTATTGCTCATTTATTTGTTTGGAATCCTGTTTTTGTCTTCCAATTTGATTACAGCCTTCCTTGGAGGGCACCTGGCATCTGGGGCAAGAAACACTGAAGAAAATGGCGTCGGCTGATGCTTATGTACTCCAGCCGCTCTGATGTCGGAGAGAAATGCGACATCAGCCGACGTCGGACCCAGACTTTGGAATCCGGCCGACCGAGGGCTGCCTGAGGCAGGACAACCCACATGTTATGACTGCAGTTGCATGTCTATCGGACATCTACATTTATGGTAGGTACAAAACTGTACTTTTTGTACCTACCATAAATGTAGATGTCTGATAGGTATGCATCTGCAGTCAGGTTTTCCCTCCCTTCTACCCCTCTGTGGTATTCTTTTGGTACCTATCCCTCATTTTAGCTAGCTGGGGTTATCTTTTATGGTGTATTTGTTTTTTATTGCTGTGCATGTTTGGAATTTTTGCATCTCTCCAAAATTTAGCCTTCCTTAGAGGGCACCTGGCATCTGGGGCAGGAAAAACTGAGGAAGATGGCGTCGGCTGACGCCTTTATACCCCAGGCGCTCTGACGTCGGGGAAAAGGGTGACATCAGCCGACGCCGGACCCAGACTTTGGAATCCGGCCGACCGAAGGGCTGCCTGAGGCAGGACAACCCATATGTAAGGACTGCAGATGCATACCTATCGGACATCTACATTTATGGTAGGTACAAAACTGTACTTTTCTTATGCAGCAAATTCCCAAGGCAAAGCTATTTCAAAACAGACCATTTCTAAATGGATTGCGCATGGAATCAGATTTTGTTACTCTCATCATGGAAAGCAAATCCCAGGAAAAATTAGGACTCACTCTACCAGAGCTGCTGCTACTTCAGCTGCCTTTCTCAGGGGAGTACCTACCAAAGATATTTTGGAAGCTGCAACTTGGAGTTCAGTGCATACTTTCTCTAAGCACTATAATCTCTCTCTTTATTCCAAGTCCAGGGCAGGCTTTGCTTATGCAGTCTTGCAAGGCCTTCTAGCCGCCCCTTCTTCTCAATAACCACCACCCTTTATCCCAGCTTTGGGATTCAACCCTACAGTGATGACTGCAACAGTGAAACACGATGAACATAGTACAGTTGTGTACACTTACCATAAATGTAGATTTTCGATTGTCTTCGCTGTTGCAGTCTGGGTTACCCACCCTCCTGTCCCCTCTTATATTTTTATTGGTGTGGTTCCCTGCTTCACCCTTCTTCTGAGGTGTATTTGCTACAGGGTATGGGGTTTGTTGTATGTTACTTTTTTGTTTTACTTTTAGCCTTTACTTTTGGGCACCTGACATCTGGGGCAAGAAAAACTGGAGAACATGGCGTCTGCTGGGAGCTTTGTACCCCTGGCGCACTGACGTCAGGGAGGGTGAGTGCACAGCTGAGGCCGGACCCAGACTTTGGGATTCTGGCCGACCGAGGGCTGCCTGCCGGCAGGAAGAACCCTGCAGTGATGACTGCAACAGTGAAGACACTCGAACATCTACGTTGATGGTAAGTGTACACAACTGTACTTTTTGGTAAAGCATTAACATTACATGTGAAGTGGTTCTATCTCGCCATTTTGTTCTTACATGTGGGTTCGGAGCCGATCCCTCGGCTCCGAGTCAGCCACTTTTAAAGCTCAGACACTCAGAGATGCTCGAGACCAAGTGTATATCCCATGATGCTCTAGTGTAAATCCCTAGATCTAGTTTGCCACTGCAACGGATCTACAACTCGTCAGAGGAAGCTCTGGCCAGTGACTTATTTTTTTCTATATTTGTAGAAGATTTTTCTGAGTAATAGTATCTTATATTGTTAAAATAGAAGTGATATTCTATAGTGTTTGGCTATAGCCTGTTTGTTTTGCTCTAGTTAAATTTTTTGAAATATTTCTCTTCAGGTCTTTTTAGGCCTCTTTTATCTGTTTGGGCGTGACAGGGCTCCGTCAGCTCTTTGTGTGTGTGTGCGTGCTCTCTTTTCTTCCTTCATTATATAATTTTAGGTATATATATATATATATATATATATATATATATATATATATATATATTTATGTATCTATTGACATATATCCTGTAAAAAGCTTAGTTAAATAAGTATTGTATTTAATATTTAGATAGATAACTACTGTTTTTGCTCTTATATTGACAATTCAGGGACCTGAATTTATATTGTTAACATGTCAGAAAAACAAAAGTCAGGATTCAAAAGGTGTGAGTGTGGTCAAAAAATGTCTGTTACAGACAACCACTCCACCTGCGTGTACTGTTTGGGTTCGGTTCACCTACAAGAGGTGTGCTCTATCTGCCACTCCTTTAGCGCCAGGTTTCTCTTGGAAAGGCACAGGAAGCTGTTAGGGGACTACTGAAGCTTGAATTTCGGGCTACTTTAGACAAGGCCGACCTCTCTTCCAAGGCTTCGAAGGTGTCGAAGTCTTCCAAGGGATCCTCGGAGCCCAAGTCATCGGCTCAGAGTTCCTCTGGTATGGTTCGTGCATCGGCTCCACAGCCCTTGGAGACGTGTATCGATCCTTTACCTCTGAGCCTAGTTGTGGATCCGATATTGGAGACTCCTCAGTCTCCAATTCTTCAATCGGTACCATCTTCGTCTCCATCGACCCATCCCTCGACACATTCTTCGTGGTTTTCTGATGTGGACCTGGACCGAGTGGTTAAGAGGCTCTTAGAGAACCCGGCCCTCGCCAAAATGCTGTCTGCTTCGAGCCACTCTGCTTTGAAGCCTGAAGCCCCAGCCATAATTTTTTCCCCTCCTCCTCCGAAGCCTATCGATCTCTTGGAGCCGGGGTGGACGGAACCGATGTTGGTAGAGCCCTTGGAGCCGAGGTTTGATCCACTTCCCTCGGCTCCATCGACCTTGATCTCCTCGGTTCTGACTGGGGAGTCCCTGGGCCGACAGTCCCTCGCTGGCTCCGGGGTGCAGAGACGAACCGATAACTCTGTTCTAACCCTTCCCCTCAGGGCTTTGCCGCAGGTGGCTTCAGCTCCGTCCTCTGGATTGGAGCGGGGGTCTCGGCTCGGAGAGAGCTGCCGGCCTCTTCGGAGCCAACAGACTTCTCGGACCGAGATTCTGGTGCCTCCGATGCCATGAGGAAGGTCATGTCTGCTAAGACCACTACCTCCTCGGATCTGTCTTCCCCTCCCCCTAAAGGGCCTTGTTCTACCTCTTCCCCACAGGTCCCCACCAAGCGTCGAGATCCAGGGCCTCAGGTATCCCCATTGGGTGGCCCCTCTTCTATAGGGACTTCACCGGACGCTCCCACCTATGAAGTACCTAAGAAGAGATTATGCAAGAGGAGGCACTTGGATTCCCCACAGGAATCCCTGACATCGGATACCGACTTGGAGGAATCAGAAGGGTCCCCGCGATCCCCCTCAGAGGATGTCTCATTTGCAGACAAATTGGAGATCTTAAGACATAGGGGTGATTGGCAGTCCCTTGTCCCTACTGAGGACGAGTCGGTCCTCCTGAAGACCTTTGGATCTCAACCATCCACCTCCTGGGTTACCCCGCCCTTCGATGAATTGATGGAGCTGGTTGTTCGAAGGGCGTGGGAGTCCCCTAACTCAGTGGAACCAGTCCCTTGGAGGCCCAACAAGTTTATTACTTCCCCTACTGACAAAGCTTTTCTTACCAAGGGAGTCCCGGTTGATGCCATGGTGGTGGCGGCAGTCACCAAGAAAGAGATGTCGGAAACCTCTTCTTCTGTCCATCCTCCTAATAGGGATTCTAGGATGATGGACAGGTGTGGGAAACGCATATTCAGTTCTGCGGCATTTTCCATGACATCGCTCAACTACCTGACCCATTTTACCTGCCTTCAACAAGATCTCCTTAAAGAGCTGGGAGATGGTCTCCGGGGTAACACAGCTGATGCATTTTCTGAGAAGGTGACTGCACAACTCAACACCATCAATTCGATAGTAAACTCATCCATGTGACTCATTTCTTATGCTGCCGATGGATCGAGTAGGGCGGCAGGCTCAGCGATAGCTCTTAGGAGACAGTCCTGGATGCGCCTTTGCTCCTTTGCGGAAGCCTTCAAATCTTCCTTCGTCAGTACCCCATTCGATGGTTCCACCTTGTTCGGGCCCAAAGTTAAGGAGACACTTACTAGGTGTGAACAAGAAGGAAAGACTCTGCTGTAGGAGTCCATTTTTCCACTCCAACTAGACCGTACACCAAAGGGCAACGAAGTGGAAAAATGTGGTTCCGAAAACCCCAAGGAGCTTTCCAAAGCACACCTACGGATACCCCCTCTAGGGGCAGAGGAGGGGGCAAAAACAGAAGACGCCGTACAAACGGCAGAGGCGGTCCGCAAAACCAGGGCGACAGGGAGCAGTTCTCTGGTAAGCCCTATTCAGCGTTCCCGAAAGGTAGCCCGGCTGTCCTTCTCTGGATGCAGTCGGGGGTCGCTTGGCTTTATACCCAAACGCCTGGCTAAACATTACAACAGATTCTTGGGTAAAAAGCATCATTGCCAGAGGTTACTACATTCCTTTTACAAAGCTACCCCCCATGTGTACAGGGATTCCAGACATTCCACCCAGTCTGAGAAAGCTAGCAGCCATAGAAATCCGAAACCTGCTAGACAAAAGAGTCATCCAGCCAGTCCCGGCGGACCAAATAGGATCCGGAACTTACTCAAGGTTCTTTTTAGTTCCAAAGAAAACAAGGGACTGGAGGCCCATACTGGACCTCAGCAAACTCAACACCTTCATCAAGAAGGAAAAGTTCCGGATGATCACGCTTCAGTCGATTCTTCCATTCTTAGCAACGGGCGATTGGATGTGCTCTACAGATCTCAAGGATGCTTACTACCACATCAAAATGGACAGATCATCTAGAGATCACCTGCGTTTCCGGCTGGGGGCCAGTCATTACCAATTCAGAGCCCTGCCCTTTGGTTTCACCACAGCCCCCAGAGTGTTCACCAAATGTATGGCAGTGGTCACGGCTCACCTGAGACATTTGGGATTCCGGGTGTTTCCATATCTGGACGACTGGCTCCTCACTCCCACCTCCAGGCATCAACTACTCCAAGCAAGAGACTACACCATAAACCTTTGTTCCCAGTTGGGCATATCCTTAAACTTCGAAAAATCTGTGTTATCGCCCTCGCAGCATATTACATTTATAGGAGCAGAACTGGACACCGTCAATTCAAGGATCCGGTTTCCTCAAGCAAGAATCATATCTCTAAAAAGTCAATTGTCTAGTCTGTTGGTCCAGAACAAAGCTCCTGCGTCCCAGATACTACCGCTATTAGGCACAATGGCAGCCACACTGATAGCAGTGCCGTTAGGGCGCTTGCACATGCGGATACTCCAGTGGCTACTCTTCGCACAATGGTCTTACCAATGACTGCCCACGTCACACGAGATTCGGTTATTGAATCTTTGCAAGAAGGATCTCAATTGGTGGTTGAACAGCGACCAAGTAGTAATCGGACATCCCTTTGTTCTTCCCCAACCCACAGCCACAGTGACCATGGTTGCTTCCCTGATAGAGTGTGGGGGGCTATTTGAGGGAAAGACTGTCCAAGGCACTTGGTCAAACATGGAATCACATCTGCATATAAATGTCTTAGAGCTGAGGGTGGTGTTTCTGGCGTTGCAACACTTTCACAACTCTCTTCCTCCAGGTACAATTGCTATCCAGGCAGACAACATGTCAGTAGTCTGGTACATCAACAAGCGAGGGGGAACCAGATCGTATCCCTTATGCCGAGAGGCCCTAAGAATTTGGCAATGGGCTGTATCCACCGGACGCTTTCTGATAGCAACACACATCTCGGGGTCATCCAACGTGATAGCGGATAAGCTAAGCAGGGCCATGCTGTTGCCTCACGAGTGATCTCTCAAACAACAGGTGAAGGACAAGATTTTCCGCAGATAGGGCCAGCCTTGCTGCGACCTATTTGCATCTTCGATGAATGCCAAATGCAGCAACTACTTTGCCATTTATCCCCTACCGGGGAGCAACCCGAGGGATGCGCTCATACATGATTGGCCCCCAGGCCTCCTATATGCCTTCCCGCCAATCTCTCTAATCCCCAAAGTCATACAGAAAGCCAAAAGTCTGTGAAGGACTTTGATTTTGATAGCCCCGTCTTGGCCTCATCAGATTTGGTTCCCCTTCCTGCAGAAGTACCAAGTGGAAGAACCATGGATCCTGGACCCAGTGCCAGATCTTCTGACTCATTTGTCGGGAGTTCTTCATCCCTCCCTCTTCTCCCTAAAACTGACAGCTTGGCTGCTCCAATTCCCATATTAGCCAGGTATCAAGATTTGTCTCCCGCGGTCCAACATATTACAGATGTTCATCGTGCATACAGCTGCAGTAATCACATATGGGTTCTCTGCTGTCAGGCGGTCCCTCGGTCGGCCGAATTCCAAAGTCTTGGTCCGGCGTCGGTTGTTGTCCCTTCTTCCCTGACGTCAGTGCGAGAGGGGTATATAAGTTACAGCCGACGGCATATTCTCCAGTCTTTTTTGCCGCGTGGTGCCCGAAGCAGAAGCAGTTCGCAAGTGCCGGTCGGCCAGCTCCTGAATTTACGAAAAATTGGAAACCGAAGTCTTCTTTACAGCAAAGTACCCCGTTGGGGAAACTTTTCTTGCCTCAGACCGATGTCAGACAAAGTTAACGATTGCATTTCTTGTGGGAAGCAAATACCGCATAAGGATTTTCATTCCCTTTGCATACCTTGTTTAGGCCCACACCACGACGTCTCGGGCTGTTGCTTCTGTGCGACTTTCAGTAAACGCACTATTAAGCGTCGGGCGGAGTTCACCCAACATTATTTTGGTAAAGCCTTTGATTATAAAATGTCGTCGGATACTCCGACTACCGTTTTATCCAAAAAATGCAAGGATAAAGACCGACATGCGACGCCCGCGGTCTCCACCGACACCACGCCAAAGCCGGCTACACGTGATCCGGTTCTCAGCGAGACGCCTATGCAGTCCCTGACTACCGACGACACTACCTTGGTGGTGTCTTCTGTACCCGAGACCGCTGGTACCTCGGCCCTTACTCAGACTTCAACCACCGAAACCACAGTGGGTGTTGAGCCTCCTAGTGTGGACAGATCCACTTCCACCTTTTCTATTAAGGCCTTTACTAAGTCCAAATCAGCCATGCATCCCAAGAGGCCTGTTGCACAGGGCCCATCCCCAGGCCCCATGCCTAAAAAGCAGATGCTTAAAATGGCTGAGGATTTAATTTCCTATATCAGGGGTTCCCAACCCCCTCCAGACAAGAGACCCAGAGTGGAGGAACACTCTCCCTCTTCTGAACAGGGCTCCATTTTCTCAGAACATTCTGATGTGGAGGAGCACTCGTACTCCCCTTATGAAGATTCTGATGCAGAACAGTCCATTCCATGTCCCTCAAGGATGCATCTGCAGTCCTTACATATGGGTTGTCCTGCCTCAGGCAGCCCTTCGGTCGGCCGGATTCCAAAGTCTGGGTCCGGCGTCGGCTGATGTCGCCCTTTCCCCGACGTCACAGCACCTGGGGTATAAAAGCGTCAGCCGACGCCATCTTCCTCAGTCTTTCTTGCCGTGTGGTGCCCGAAGCAGAAGCAGTTCGCAAGTGCCGGTCGGCCAGCTCCTGTAACTTCAGCTACCGAAGACTTCAAAAGCTAAGTACCCCGTTGGGGACTCTTTCTTGCCTCAGCCGATGTCAGATCAAACGCTTAAAGTTAATAATTGTTTAACTTGTGGGAAACAAATACCTCATAAGGATTTCCACTCTTACTGCCTCCCCTGCCTAGGCCCAGACCACGACGTCTCTGCCTGTACAGCCTGTGCTTCCTTCAATCGACGCACTCTTAGGCATCGGGCGGAGTTTGCAGAGGAATTTTTTGGGGCTAGTTTCTGTTACAATATGCCGTCGGAGACTCCGACTTCTCATTTAACCAAAAAACGGAAGGACAAGGACCGACACACACGGATCGTGGTTTCGGCCAAAACCACGCCTAGGCCTACCGCGAGTGTCTCGGCTGAAACCGATTCCTTGGTACTTCCGACAGTCGAAACCACACAACCGACAACCTCGGCCCTGGAGGCCTCTTCTGAGTCGGTTATAGAATTTCCCTCTGAAACCGACACCATTTCTCTAGACAAAACTACTCCAGCACGTGGAGCAGCCAGGTCTCCTGCATCCATGTCCATTAAGGCATTCACAAGGGCTAAAGCTGCTGAACAGCCAAAATCTCTACCTCCCAAGGCTATTCCTCAGGGATCCACTACAGGTTCACAGATTTTAAGTTTAGCTGAGGACCTTATTTCCTTAATTAGGGGCTCTCAGCCACATCCGGACAGGGGCTCTCAACCTCCTCTAGACAAAAGGCCCAGGGTTGAGCTCACTGATCCCCAGTCCTCTGATGAGGCCTCAGATGGCTCTGCTCTATCGGACTACCAGGAGTAGGCCTTTACGGCCTACGAGGATTCTGATGCAGAGGAATCTATTCCCTCGGCCTCCCCTCCTGAAGAGCTGTCCTTTGGGGAGACCCTTCACTCCATGAGGGAGCATTTCAAATGGCAGGGCCAGGAATTCTCTGATTCCAGGAAGAGATTAAGGACTTTCTTGCATTTACCTCAGCATAGACCTTTGGCTATTCCTCCTGTTTTGAATGTCATTGATGATGTGTACTCTGAGTCTAGCATTACCCCTGACTCCCTTCCTCCGGCTCCTGTCAAACCCGATAGGTACTACAGGGTCCCGGACTCGCATCATTTCCTTTACAAGGCCCATTCTGCTGATCCAGAAACTATTTCCTAGGGCCCTAAAGGGGTTGCAACTGCCACTACTAAAAATCCACTCCCCTCTGAAAGGGAGTCCAGGGCTTTAGAGAGATGGGGTAAAAAAGTGTATACTTCTTCCACTCTTTCTATGAGGGCATTAAATTGTCAGTTCCATATGATACAGTACCAAGAGTATTTGTTAGATGAATTGCATAAAAAACTGTCTTCACCTGAACCCCTAGACCACAAGTCACTTCAGGATCTGGTACATAACTCCCAACAGGTTAGCAGCCATTTCTTGCAGTGTGGTTATGATGCATTGGAAGCTTCATGTAGGTCAGCAATGACAGGTGCAGTCATACGTAGGCATGCTTGGCTGAAGGAACAAACTCTGCCAGATCATGTTAAAGCAAAGCTTCTGGATGCTCCACTGGAAAAGCAAAAGTTATTTGGCTCCACTGCTCAGGAGGTCTTAAAGAAATTTGAGGAAAAGGCAAAATCTGTACAAACAGTCAAAGATTTTCTCCAGGTCCAACCGCCAAGATTCAGCAGAAATTGGCCTACTAAGAATTGGTCCTTTCCAGACACAGAGAGATTTCAAAGAGGCAAGAACAGGTGTGCCAGAGGTAGAGGGCAAGCTAGAGGCTCCTACAGAGGACGTCAATGGCAGCCTCCTAACCAGAGAGGTAGTGCAGGACCTACAACTGCTGCACAAGGACAGACTCAATGACTTTACCTTGACCCCGCCAACCAGGGCTCAATTGGAAGCACCTTTGGGCGGAAAGCTTTCTTTATTCTCAAAAAATTGGCACAGTATTACAAGGGACAAATGGGACAC
This sequence comes from Protopterus annectens, assembly GCF_019279795.1. Lineage (NCBI taxonomy): Eukaryota > Metazoa > Chordata > Ceratodontiformes > Protopteridae > Protopterus > Protopterus annectens. The sequence continues at coordinate 807,465,368 of NC_056730.1, forward strand.
TGCAAATAATAGACAAAGGATACAGGTTCCATTTTCATACATTACCAAAAAGAAAGGGCATGCCAAACCTGCCACCAAATCAAAGGGCAGAGGCTTTGAAACAAATCTCCAACCTATTGCAAATGAAAGCTATAGAAAACTTTCCTCTATCAGAACAAGGCCAAGGTTTTTATTCCAGACTATTCCTTGTCCCAAGAAAAGAAAAGCAATGGAGGCCTATTCTCGACCTGTCCGCATTGAATACTTCTCATTGTGCCAAAATTCAAAATGCTGACTCTACAGCAACTCCTTCCCATGCTGGGCAAGGGGTCTTGGCTGGTAACTCTAGACCTGAAGGAGGCATACCTGCATGTCCCTATCAGACAAAGTTGCAGAAGACACCTCAGATTTCTTGCAGGTTCAGAGCATTATCAATTCTCAGCATTGCCCTTTGGCTTATCTACTGCACCCAGAGTATTCACGAAATGCCTGGCATCAGTAATTGCACACTGCAGACTTCAGGGGATTCAAATATACTCATATCTGGATGACTGCCTCATACAAGCGGACAGCCAACAAACTTTGGTAAAACACTTGAATTATGTCATCCACCTACTACAGGCCTTGGGATACACAGTCAACATTCACAAATCAAGACTTGTTCCATCCCAAATAATAACTTTTCTGGGTGCGAAACTAGATACAACCACCCAAATGGCTTTTCTCTCAGAAGAAAAACAAAGACAACTACTGGATTATTTTGAAAATCTGACAAAACAAACACAGCTGACTGCAAGGAAAATCCTGCAGGCCCCGGGTTACATGGCATCTTGCATTCTTCTGATTCCACAAGCAAGGCTGCATATGAGGAAACTACAATGGTACCCGAGGAGTCTATGGTCTCAGCACAGTCACAGCCTAGAAGCTTTGATACCACTCATTCCATGCCTTCAATAGGAATTTCTGTGGTGGGCTCAAGCAAGCCAGTCAAACAGGGGTCTGCCCTTCAGCAAACCAATAACCAGCCAGACCATGGATGGGGAGCACAGATGGAGCGCAGATGCATTCAAGGACTATAGTCACAGAAAGAACTGTGCATGCATATAAACCAAAAGGAAATGCTGGCAGTGATTCATGCAATCGAGGCCTTCAAACACTTTCTGCATCAAGGCCACCTGCTAATAAGGACAGACAATACCACAGTTATGTGGTACATAAACAAGCAAGGAGGTACCCATTCCTACCCTCTTTGCAGGCTGGCAATGAATCTTTGGGAACTTTCCCTAAAACTCAACATAGAGCTGCAATCCCAGTTTGTGCCAGGAAAAGACAATATACTGGCGGACAGCCTAAGCAGAAATATCATGGATCCACACGAATGGATGCTGCACCCAGACATCTTCCTTCAGATAACACAATCATGGGGGAGCCCGGACATAGATCTTTTTGCCTCCCACCACAACCATCAGCTGAAGAAATTCTGCTCAAGGACATACCACCCACAAGCATGGAAAGTGGACGCCCTCTCTTTCAGCTGGAAGACTCTAACAGTGTATGCATTTCCACCTCTTCCATTAATGACCAAGGTCTTACTGAAGATCAGGACAGAGCAGCCAAAAGTGATTCTGATAGCTCCGGACTGGCCAAGAAAGCACTGGTACCCACTGTTAAAGAGCATGTCACGCACTAAACCATGGCCTCTACCACAATGGCCACTTCTTCTGATACAGCACAATTACAAAACTCTGCACTCCAGCCTGAAAACCTTGCAGCTGACAACCTGGAGAATACCTTGACTCCTCACCAGGATAAGCTATCCAAGAGAGTGAAGGATATCAACATGGAGGCTCGCCGGCCTTCCACAAGAAAGGCATATTCATCAAAATGGAAAAGATTTCGCACTTGGAGCACCACAAAGGGCCTAGATGCGACACTGATGAACATGGCACATATCCTGGAATACTTAGCAGAAATGCTCCACAATGGCCTTTCTTACTCTTCCATAAAAATTCATGCTTCAGCAATTTCAGCAGAATACAATATTGATCCACCTGTCTTCTCTCATCCTCTCCTAAGACAGTTTCTAAGAGGAATTAATAACATCAATCCTCCAAGGAAGCCACCAGTGCCTACATGGGACCTTAACTTCATGTTGGAAAAATTAACTCTGCGTCCCTTTGAACCAGCAGCATCTTCAGAACTACAATTCCTGTCTTGGAAGACTGCCTTCCTTCTGGCCATAACCTCAGCAAGAAGAGTATCTGAGTTGCAGGTCCTCATGGCAGTACAGCCATTTCTTATCTTTCATCAGGACAGAGTCTCACTGAGAACCAATCCTTCATTCATGCCAAAGGTGGTATCCAGGGTTTCATTGAACCAAGCTATTCACCTGCCTACCTTCTTTCCAAATCCACAAAACAAAGGGGAGAAACTTCTGCATACCCTGGACATTCACAGGCAGTTGCGCTACTACTTGGACAGAACTAAGACTTACAGAAAAACTGACCAGCTGTTTGTAGCATATGCTGCTGGTGTACAAGGAAAAGCAATTTCCAAACAGACAATTTCAAAATGGATAGGGAATTGCATTCGATTCTGTTACTCTTTTCATGGCAAAACTGTGCCAGCTAACATCAGACCTCATTCCACCAGAGCCACAGCCACCTCCACAGCCTTCTTAAGAGGAGTGGCTACCAAGGACATTTTAGAAGCTGCTACATGGAGCTCCGTGCATACATTTTCCAAGCATTACAACTTACCTTTATATTCCAGATCCAGAGCAGGCTTTGCTACGGCAGTCCTGCAGGGCATTTTAGCTACACCATCCTTTTCTTAGATCCTACCACCCCCAGATTGGCTATGGTATTCTCCCCATATGTAAGGACTGCAGATGCATCCTTGAAGGACATAGTACAGTTTTGTACCTACCATAAATGTAGATGTCCGATAGGTATGCATCTGCAGTCAGCTTTTCCCCTCCCTCCTTCCCCTCTGTGGGATTCCTTGGGTGCTTATCCCTCTCATAGCTAGCTGGGGATGTCCTTCAAGGATGCATCTGCAGTCATAACAAATGGGTTGTCCTGTCGTCAGGCAGCCCTTCGGTCGGCCGGATTCCAAAGTCTGGGTCCGGCCGCTGATGTCGCACTTCACCCGACGTCATCTCTGCTGGTCTTCGGGTATAAAGGCATCAGCCAACGCCATTTTCCTCAGTCTTTCTTGCCGCTGGGCGCCCAAGCAGAAGCTGTTCGCAAGTGCCGGTCGGTCAGATCCAGAGATTACTACTACCGAATACTACTTCGAAGACTTCTAAAAAGCTAAGTACCCCGTTGGGGACTCTTTCTTGCCTCAGCCGATGTCAGAAAAAGTCAATAACTGTTTTACTTGTGGGAAACAAATACCTCATAAAGATTTCCACTCTTACTGCCTGCCTTGCTTAGGCCCAGACCACGACGTAGCAGCCTGTTCGCCTGTGCTTCCTTCAACCGACGAACGCTTAGGCGCCGGGTCGGAGTTTGCTGAACAGTTTTTCGCTCAGATTTTGCACATTATGCCGTCGGATCCTCGGACTACCCAAATTGTTAAAAACGCAAAGAAAAAGACCGACACTCGCGGTCCACGGTTTCGGCCGAAACCACGGTTAAGCAAGCCGCGAGTGTCTCGGTTTCGGCCGAAACCCAGAAAACCGGTCAATCTTCAGCCGAATCCATGACTACTACTGAGGCTCCTGCTACCTTAGTTGAATCGGCCTCAGAAGTTTTGCCTACTACTGTGGTTCCTAGTGATTTATCAGACACCATTCCTTTGGATGTCTCTACCCCAGCACGTGGTGCTGCTAGGCCTTCTGCAGCCATGTCTATTAAGGCCTTTGCTAGGGCTAAAGCAGCCAAAACTGTTAAATCAGTGCCTGTTAAGCCCCCCTCACACAGGCCCACTTCTAGTTCACAAATGCTTACTCTAGCTGAGGATTTAATATCCTTAATTAGGGGATCCCAATCCCACCCAGGCAGGGCCTCTCAGCCCCCAGAAAAGAGACCTAGAGCAGAGCCCCCCGAGCCAGTGTCCTCTGATTCTTCGGATGACTCAGACATTACAGACCAGCCAGAGGCTCCTTTTTCTACTTATGAAGATTCAGATGCTGAAGAATCCATTCCATCTGCCTCTCCACCAGAGGAATTCTCCTTTGGGGAAACCTTACATGCCATGAGAGAACAATTCCAATGGCAGGGACAAGATTTCTCAGATTCAAGAAAAAGGCTTAGGACATTTCTGCACTTACCACAACATAGGCCCTTAGCTATACCTCCAGTACTGCCTGTTGTGGATGATGCATTTAATGATGTTTGCACTGCTCCTGATACCTTACCTCCAGCCCCTGCCAAACCAGATAGATTTTACAGGGTGCCAGACACTCATCACCACCTATACAAGGCCCCACTTGCAGATCCTGAGACTATATCCCAGGGGCCTAAGGCAGTAGCCTCGACCTCAGCAAAAACCCTATTCCTTCTGAAAGGGAATCCAGGTCCTTAGAGAGATGGGGGAAAAGTTTACACCTCTGCTACTCTCTCAGCTAGAGCTTTAAACTGTCAGTTTCATATGATCCAATACCAAGAGTTTATGCTTGATCAGTTAACTAAGAAGCTGTCCACTGATGACCCCTTAGATAAGAAATATGTTTTAGAAATGGTGAATAACATTCAGCAGGTTAGTAACCATTCTTTAAAATGTGGCTATGATGCACTGGAGGCTTCATTTAGATCAGCCATGACTGGCACAGTGATAAGAAGGCATGCATGGTTGAAAGAACAGGTCTTGCCGGATCATGTTAAAGCAAAGCTGTTAGATGCTCCTATGGATAAGGCCAGTCTATTTGGTACACCTGCTCAGCAAGTAATGAAGAAAATGGAAGAGAAGGCAAAATCTGTACAAACAGTTAAGGATTTCTTACAGGTTCAGCCCCCAAGGTTTAGCAGGAACTGGCCTGCCAAAAATTGGTCCTTTCCAGACTCCTCAAAATCTCAGAGGCAGGAATAGACTCTCTAGTGGCAGAAATCAATCCAGAGGAGGTGCCTACAGAGGACGACAGTGGCAAGGCAATAACCGAGGCACAGACACAACCACTGCCACTGCAACAGGACAATCACAGTGACTTGGCTCTGACACCGCCTACCAGGGAGCAAATAACAGCACCTTTAGGCGGAAAGTTAGCCTTATTTTCGAAAAATTGGCACTATATCACAAAAGACAAGTGGATTTTGCAAACCATAGACCAAGGTTACAGGTTCCACTTCCACACTTTACCAGTAAAAAGAGGAATGCCAAACCTACTTCCAAATCAAAAAACAGAAGCTCTAAAGCAGATAGCGCAATTAACAAAGATAAGAGCTGTGGAAAGAGTACCAATAACAGAACAGGGCAAAGGATTCTACTCCAGACTCTGCCTAGTACCAAGAAAGGAGAAAAGTTGGAGACCTATTCTCGACCTGTCCGTCTTAAACACATACATCATTGTCCCAAAATTCAAAATGCTGACCCTACAGCAACTTCTTCCCATGCTGGGCAAGGAGTGTTGGCTGGTAACTCTAGATCTCAAGGAGGCATACCTGCACGTCCCCATACGACCAAATTGCAGAAGATACCTCAGATTTCTTGCAGGATCAGAGCATTATCAATTCTCAGCATTGCCCTTTGGCTTATCTACTGCGCCCAGAGTATTCACAAAATGCCTGGCATCAGTAATCGCTCACTGCAGGCTACAGGGAATCCAAATTTATCCATACCTGGACGACTGCCTGTTACAAGCGGAGAACAAAAGCAAGCTGACAACAGATTTACAAAAAGTCATTTGCTTACTTCAAGCCCTGGGATACACAGTCAATTTACAAAAGTCAAGACTGATACCATCCCAAACAAGAACATTCTTGGGTGCGAATTGGACACAGCAAAACAAATGGCATTCCTAACTGCAGAAAAACAAAACAACTCCTCTTTACTTCTTGGCATTAACAAAGCAGAACAAACTAACAGCAAGAAAAGTACTGCAGGCCTTGGGCTTCATGGCATCATGCATAATCTTGGTCCCACATGCCAGACTGCATATGAGAAAGCTACAGTGGTACCTAAAGAATTTATGGTCTCAACACAGGCACAGCTTAGAAACCGAAATCCCACTAATCCCATGCCTGAAACAGGAGTTCCTATGGTGGGCTCAAGCATGCCAGTCAAACCCAATCTTGCCCTTCCACAACTTTCAAGCAAGCCAAACCATCACAACGGACGCCTCAGACCTAGGCTGGGGGGCGCACATGTTGGACAAATGCATACAAGGATTGTGGACTCCAGACCAGCTGCACCTGCACATAAACCAAAAAGAAATGCTGGCAGTAAAACTAGCAATCCAGAAATTCAGACCATTCCTCAAAGAAGGCCATTTACTGATAAGGAGAGACAACACCACAGTCATGTGGTACATCAACAAACAGGGAGGCACTCATTCATACCCCCTATGCAGAATGACTCTGGACCTTTGGAATATGGCTCTGAGCTACAACATCCAGTTACAGGCAATATTTCTGCCGGGAAAAGAAAACACCCTAGCAGACATGTTAAGCAGAACCACCTCGGATGCTCAGGAATGGATGCTACACCCGGACATCTTCAAGGCCATCACAAAGAAATGGGGAATGCCACAAATAGACCTATTCGCATCCCCACTCAATCACCAGCTCAAAAAATTCTGCACAAGGACATACCACCCACTTGCATGGAAGGTGGACTCTCTATCCTTCAGTTGGAAAGGCCTGACGGCATATGCATTTCCACCTCTTCCTTTGATGCACAAGGTACTACTGAAAATCAAAGAGGAACGCCCAAGGATAATCCTGATAGCTCCGAATTGGCCAAGACAACACTGGTATCCATTGCTGAGGAGCATGTCTCAGGGGAGAATGTGGTCAATACCCCTGATGCCTTTGATGTTAACTCAGAACAGCTACAACATCATGCACCCAAACCTAAAAACCTTGCAACTGACTGCCTGGAACATCACATAGCAGCAACTAACCCAGACCTATCCCAAAGGGTTAAAGACATTATCCTTGAAGCCCGCAGACCTTCAACAAGAAGGAACTATGCAGGAAAATGGAAAAGATTTGTCATTTGGAGTACTGAAAGAGGAAAAGATGTGTCGAACATAGATATTGCTAACATCCTGGAGTACTTGGCAGAGCTTCTACATACAGGCCTGTCCTATTCCTCCATCAAGATACATGCATCAGCTATTTCAGCAGAATACAGCTTCGATCCACCTGTCTTTTCGCATCCTCTACTCAGGCAATTCCTCAGAGGGATCAAGAATGTAAAACCTCCTAGGAAACCACCATTACCAGCATGGGACTTGAACTTTGTGCTAGAAAAACTGACACTCCCTCCATTTGAACCAGCAGCAACAGCAGATCTTCAACTGCTCTGTTATCTGGCTATTTCAAAGCAAACCATTTCCAAATGGATAGGCCATTGCATTAATTTCTGCTACAAGCACCATGGAAAACCAACCCCACAGGGGATCAGACCCCACTCAGCCAGGGCTGCATCTACCTCTACAGCCTTTCTCAGAGGCTTCCCTACCTGGGACATCCTTGAAGCTGCTATCTGGAGTTCTCGACATACTTTCACCGAGCATTACCATCTGCCAATTTTCTCTAAATCCAGAGCTGGCTTTGCCACTGCAGTCTTGCATGGCCTTATAGCTGGTCCTAATGCTATCTAATGTCCTCCTCCCATCCTTAGTTTTAGGTATCTACCCAAATGTGATGACTGCAACAGTTAAACAAGAAGAACATAGTACAGTTGTGTACACTTATCATAAATGTAGATGTTCGAGTGTATTCATTGTTGCAGTCCTGGTTACCTTCCCTCCGGCCCCCTTACTTCTTTTGGCTATACCTCTACTCTCCTTTACTATGCTCAAAAGATTTTTGGTGTATTTGCTTTTTTGTTGGAGGTATAATCTTGTATATTTATAGATTTAATTGCTTCCCATTAGGGGGGGCACCTGACATCTGTGGCAAGAAAAATTGATGTAATGGCATCGGCCGCATGTTTTATACCCCCTGACGACCTGACGTCACGGAAGAAGGGACATAAACAGATGCCGGACCCAAGACTTTGTTAATGAGGCTGACTGAGGGCTACTGCAAGCAGATAACCCAAATGTGATGACTGCAACAGCGAATACACTCGAACATCTACATTTATGGCAAGTGTACACAACTGTACTTTCTTACTTAGGCTTTTCACTTCTGAGGTATGCACAACCATACGTCAACTTTATGCCCTATGCTTGCATGGAGGAATATACATGTGACGTATGACATGTATAATTGGTATCCTGGCCGGACATTGGGCTACCCTTGGCAGGAGATCCTTTATGTGAAGAATACTACAACAGTGAAGAGAAGGACATCTACTGCTATGGTGAGGTTCTACGCAACTGTATTTTTCTGGGACAGTCACTATTTGTCAGTTTTTTTGTTTTGTTTTTTTAATGTTTGAATATTTGTAAAGGAAATCTCTTCTTTCAGATTTTTCTACTGTAGTTTTACAGTTTTTGTATTGATGATAGGACTGTGCCTTTGGGGGACTATTTTTGTGATTTCTTACCTTAAAAAAAAAAAAAAAAACTTTTTTCCTTGAAGTGAAGCTTACTGAATTTCCCACACTTCGCGGCTCATCTTCAAGGCTTCTTTCTCAGTTGAAGCTGTGGATTAGTTACTGGCCTCCTTTTTTCTTGCTTTCCCCATCTGCAAAGAGAAAGTTAGTTGGGAATCTTTGAGTATCGGGCAGATATTCTTTGTGTTTCACTGTTGCAGTCATCACACTTGGGTTAGCTGCCTGCAGGTAGCCCTCAGTCAACCCAAATACCAGAGTCTTGGAATTTCTGCATCGGATGTCGTTGCCTCTTTCATGACATCAGGTTGTCAGGGGAATAAAACATGTAGCCAATGCCATTACATCAGATTTTCTTGCCGTGCAGGAGCCCGAAGCAGAAGCAGTTTGCAAGTGCCAGTCGGTCGCTACCTGAAATTTTCGTTTTTCGAGTTTCAAACCTGAAGTCTTCTAAAGGGAAGTACCCCATTGGGGATTCTTTTTTCTTGCTCTAACCGATGTCAGAAAAAGTTAACAATTGCTTGCCTTTGGAAAGCAAATACCTCACAGAGATTTTCATTCTTACTGCGTCACCTATTTAGGACCAGACCACAACGTCCCTCGCTGTTGGTTTTGTGCCTTGTTTAACGCCTGAACTATTCGTCGTTTGGCTATATTTGTTGCTAAATTCTTTCGCTGCTGTTCGTATTCTGAAATGGCTTTGGTAAGCCATCCGACTTCCAATCTTTTGAAAAAACGTAAGGATAAAGACAGAGACAGACCACGTAGGTCCAAAACCGCCGACAATGCTTCCATTAAGCTAGTCGCCAGTCCGCAGGTACTCAGTGAGGCACCTTCGCAGCCCCTGATACCCGCTTCTGCAGATTCGCAGGCCTCTGCTGAGACGCATTCGTGGTCCGGTATGCCGATAGATGCTTCTTCGATTATGGAACCTGTGGATGTCTCTACCTTGGATGGGTCTGGAGCCACTGTGCAGGCACCGGCTTCTGAGGGTATATTCCGACCTTCCGATGTTTGTATTAAATCGACTGCTTCATTTCAGACTAAAACGATCGGGTTTCTCAGGCCCAGAGTTTGCACTACGCCTAGAAAACCAACAACCAAAAGCGCATGCTCAAGCTCCCATGCCACAGAAACATGCTTAAAATGGCTGAAGACCTTAAAACTCTAATTAGGGGAAGCCAGCATTCCCCCTCTAAAAGACAAAAAATTGATTTCCCTTCTGATTCAACAGACCATGAGTCCAATGACTCTGATCCCTCCAATTACCAGGACATACCCTTATGTACTTATGAGGATTCAGATCCAGAGGATTCCATTCCCTCTGCCTCCCCTCCAGAGAACTTTTCTTTTGATGAAACCTTGCATACCTTAAGAGAGCATTCCCGCTGGGAATGCCACAACTATCCACAGTCCAAAAAGAGACTCCAAGAATTTTTAGACTTGCTTCAGCACAGGCCTCTAGCTATACCCCCTGTCCTGGATATTGTAGATGATGTTTTTGTGGAATCCAGTCTTACTCCTGATACTTCACCACCAGCTCCTAGAAAGCCTGACAGGTACTGCAGGGTACCTGACTCTCACAAATTTCTCTTTAAGAATCTCACTGCAGATCCAGAGACCATTTCCCAGGGACCTAAAAGTATTAAGACTACTTTAGCCAAAAATCCTACCCCTTCGGACAGGGATTCAAGGGCTTTGGACAGATGGAGCAAGAAGGTATATACCTCCACAACTCTTGCTATCAGGTCTTTAAATTGCCAGTTTCACATGTTGAAGTACCAGCAGCATATTATGGAACTAATTAAACAGAAAATGTTGTTGCTTCCATATTTTGCAGAAAATAAAAATTTACAAGAGTTAATGCATTCTGCAAACCAAGTCAGTAAAAATACTTTGCAGTGTAGCTTTGATGCTTTTGAAGCATCTTGCAGGGCTGCTGTCACTGGGTCTGTACTGAGAAGGCATGCCTGGTTGAAGGAATAAGTCTTGCCAGACCATGTCAAAGCAAAATTACTAGATGCTTCATTAAACCAGGAACGTTTGTTTGGTGCAAAAGGAGAAGGGGTTCTTAAAAGATGTGGTAAAAGCTAAATATATGCAAACTGTTAAATATTTCTTACAGGTACAGCCACCTAGATTCAGTAGGCGTTGGCCTTCAAAAAATGGTCCTTTCCATTCCCTACCAAGTCTTCTCAGCCCAAACCCAGGGGCAACAGACCACCAAGGCTACAGTCTCAGGGTACACAGAGATCTAAATCTTGGAGTGCTCCCCCTCAAAAAACAGGGAGTGGTAACCCCCCCCCCATGGAAAAAATTCATAATGAGCGGTCTATCATCCTTCCTAGCCATGCCCAAGTAGTTGCACCCCTAGGAGGAAAACTCACCCTGCATGCAAAAAACTGTATGTCCATTACCCAGGACCGATGGGTCCTAAACATTGTATCCCAGGGATACAGATTCTACTTCCGCTCACTGCCAACCCCAAGTGGGTTGCCAGACCTTCCTCCAAACCAGTGGGCAGAGGCTCAAAAGCAAGTACTTCATCTTCTTAGTATCAGGGCTATTCAAACTGTTCCAATAGAGCAAAGAGTACAGGGTTTCTACTCCAGATGGTTTCTGGTGCCCAGAAAAGAGGGCTGTTGGTGCCCTATCCTGGACCTGTCCATTCTCAACACCTTCTTGGGAGTCCCAAAATTCAAAATGCTTACACTACAACACTTGCTTCCTATGCTAGCCAAGGACTCCTGGCTAGTCACTCTAGACCTAAAAGAGGCTTATTTGCACATCCCCATAAGGGAATCTTGCAGGACATACCTACGTTTCAGGGCAGGCTCTTTGCACTATCAGTTCTCTGCACTTCCCTTTAGTTTATCTACTGCGCCCAGGGTATTTACAAAGTGCCTGGCTCCAGCCATGGCACTCTGCAGGCAGAGAAAAATTCAAATTTATCCATACTTGGACGATTGCCTGATTCAGGCAGACAGTCAGGAATTGCTTACTTCAGCACCTGGCATTTGTAAAGAGACTTCTAACTTCTCTGGGGTACACCATCAACAAAAATAAATCACATCTGGTGCCCAGCCAAAAGATTGTATTCCTGGGAGCAAGCTTGAACACAACTTCCCAGATGGCATTCCTTACTCCAGAAAAGCAGGTTTATTTGACAAACTGCTTCAAACTAATGTCCACCAGAACCCAGCTATCTGCAAGAAAAATACTGCAAGCCCTAGGGTTCATGGCCTCCTGCATTCTACTAATTCGATATGCAAGACTGCATATGAGGAAACTTCAGTGGTACTTAAAATGTCTCTGGTGCCAACATTCTCAGGACCTGGAAACAATTATTCCTATCATTCCTTGTCTAACAGAGTTCCTTTGCTGAGCAGAGGCTTGTAACCACAGCAAGGGACTCCCTTTCACTCAACACCTTGCTGCCCAAACCCTGACAACAGACACATCAGCCTATGCATGGGGGGCTGACATGACTGGCAAATGCATTCAAGGCAAATGGAGCCCAGGACAAATTCACTTACATATCAATCAAAAAGAAATGTTAGCTGCACAGAATGTTCTGACAACCTTCAAATTCCTTATTCTTCCAGGACAAGTCTTGATAAAGACAGACAACACTACAGTTGTGTGGTGCATAAACAAGCAGTGGGGAACTCATTCCTTCCCTCTCTGCAGGTTAGCCATGGCCCTGTGGAACACAGCCTTGAGCAACCAAGTGCACATGCAAGCTCAATTCCTGCCAGGCAAACAAAATTCACTGGCAGACGACTTAAGCAGAAATCTACTGGACCCACACGTGTGGAAACTGGAACCCAATTCATTCAAACTTCTAACCCACAGGTGGGGGACACCAGAGGTGGACCTCTTTACCTCCCCCCAAAACCATCAAAATCCCCACAGCCAAGCATGGAAAGTTGATGCCCTATCCTTTACATGGGAAAACCTCTCAATTTATGCCTTTCCCCCTCTCCCCCTCCTCTCAAAAGTACTACTCAGGATCAAACAGGGCAAACTAAGGACAATCCTTATTGCCCCAGATTGGCCCCACCAGCACTGGTACCCACTCCTATGCAGTCTGGCAGCAGTGCCACCCTGGCACCTACATCAGACCCCCTCCCTGCTGTCCCAGCAGGAGGGACAGATTTTGCATCCTGAGCTGCAAACCCTGAACCTTGCAGCCTGGCTTATTCCCTGAATACATTGCCAGCAACCCGAAGCAAACAGGTGCTGGACGTCATCCTTGAGGCCAGAAGGCCTAGTACTTGGAAATTCTATTCAGAAAAATGGAAAAGATACTGTTCTTGGAGACTGTCTCAAGGAAAGGACACAGCCATGCCCACCTTACCTCAAATCGTAGATTAACTAGCAGAGCTGCTCCACAAAGGCCTGTTCTTCTCTTCTATTTAGATTCATACCTCGGCCATCTCACCTCATTATAATACTGAGCCACCTCTCTTTTCTCACCCTGTGGTCAAACAGTTCCTGAGAGGAGATAACAATTTAAGACCCCTGAGGACAGCTTCCACCCCTGCCTGGGACCTTAACTTTGTACTAGAAAGCTCATGCTTCCCCCTTTTGAACCTGCTGATACAGCACAGTTAAAATTCCTCTCTTGGAAAACAGCCTTTTTTCTAGCCATCACTTCAGCAAGAAGAGTGTCTGAGTTACAGGCGGTAATGGCTATGGAACCCTTTATTATTTTCCATGCTGACAGGGTTTCCTTCAGGACTAACCCATCTTTTATGCCCAAGGTGGTATCCATTGTGGCTCTAAACCAATCCATCCATTTACCAAACTTTTTCCCCAATCCTCAGAATAAAGGGGGAAGGATCATGCACTCTTTGGACGTACACAGACAACTCATGTTCTACCTTGACAGGATTAAACCTTTCAGAAAATCTGATCAGCTGCTAGTCAGCTTTTCTACAGGGGCAGAGGGCAAGGCCATTTCAAAGCAAACCATTTCCAAATGGATAGCACACAGCATCCATTTCTGCTACAAACACCATGGAAAATGTACCCCACAGGGGATCAGAACTCATTCCACTAGGGCTACCTCAACCTCTACAGCATTTCTCAGGGGAGTCCCTACCAGGGACATCCAGGAAGCTGCATCCTGGAGATGTCCTTCATGGATGCATCTGCAGTCATAACAACTGGGTTGTCCTGTCGTCAGGCAGCCCTTCAGTCGGCCGGATTCCAAAGTCCGGGTCCGGCTTCGGCTGATGTCGCACTCCACCCGACGTCATCTCTGTTGGTCTTCGGGTATAAAAGCATCAGCCGACGCCATTTTCCTCTGTCTTTCTTGCCGCGTGGTGCCCGAAGCAGAAGCTGTTCGCAAGTGCCGGTCGGTCGGATCCAGAGATTACTTCTACCGAATACTACTTCGAAGACTTCTAAAGCTAAGTACCCCGTTGGGGACTCTTTCTTGCCTCAGCCGATGTCAGAAAAAGTTAACAATTGTTTAACCTGTGGGAAACAAATACCTCATAAAGATTTCCACTCTTACTGTCTGCCTTGTTTAGGCCCAGCCCACGTAGCAGCCTGTTCGCCTGTGCTTCTTTCAACCGACGACGCTTAGGCGCCGGTCGGAGTTTGCAGAACAGTTTTTCGGTTCTGATTTTGCGTACATTATGCCGCCGGATCCTCCGACTACCCAATCTACCAAAAACGCAAAGATAAAGACCGACACTCGCGGTCCGCGGTTTCGGCCGAAACCATGGTTAAGCAAACCGCGAGTGTCTCGGTTTCGGCCGAAACCGAGAAAACTGATCTAAGTACAGCTGAACCTATTCCTACAACTGAGGCCCCTGCTACAACTCTTGAATCGACCTCAGAAATTTTACCCACTACGGTGGTTGACTTATCAGACACCATCCCTTGGATGTCTCTACCCCAGCACGTGGTGCTGCTAGGCCTCCAGCAGCCATGTCCATTAAGGCCTTCGCCAGGGCTAAAGCAGCCAAGACTACTAAAACAGTGCCTGTTAAACCCCCCACATCCAGGCCCTCTTCTAGTTCCCAAATGCTTACTTTGGCAGAAGATTTAATTTCTTTAATCAGAGGATCTCAATCTCACCCAGATAGGGCCTCTCAGCCCCCAGAGAAGAGACCTAGGGCAGAGCCCCCTGAGCCAGTGTCCTCTGATGAATCTGCTGATGAATCAGACATAACTGACCAGCCAGAGGCTCCCTTCTCCAATTTTGAAGATTCTGATGCTGAAGAATCCATTCCAGCTGCTTCCCCACCAGAAGAATTCTCCTTTGGGGAAACCTTGCATGCCATGCGAGAACAGTTCCAATGGCAGCAACAGGATTTTTCAGACTCCAGAAAAAGACTTAGGACCTTTCTGCACCTCCCACAGCACAGGCCCTTAGTTATACCTCCTGTTCTCTCTGTGGTGGATGATGCTTTCAATGATGTTTGCTCCGCTCCAGATTCTTTACCCCCAGCCCCTGCCAAACCAGACAGATTTTACAGGGTGCCAGATACTCATCACCACCTTTACAAGGCCCCACTTGCAGACCCAGAAACTATATCCCAGGGTCCCAAGGCAGTAGCCGCGACCATAGCTAAAACCCTACACCTTCTGAAAGGGAAGCAAGGTCATTAGACAGATGGGGTAAAAAGGTCTACACTTCAGCTACTCTCTCAGCTAGAGCTTTAAACTGTCAGTTTCACATGATACAATACCAAGAGTTTATGCTTGATCAGTTAACTAAAAACTAACCACTGATGAATCTCTTGATAAGAAATATGTATTAGATATGGTAAATAACATACAACAGGTTAGCAACCATTCCTTAAAATGTGGCTATGATGCACTGGAGGCTTCATTTAGATCAGCCATGACAGGCACAGTGATAAGAAGGCATGCATGGCTAAAGGAACAAGCTTTACCGGATCATGTTAAAGCTAAGCTGCTAGATGCTCCTATGGACAAGACAAGTTTGTTTGGTACACCTGCCCAGCAGGTTATGAAGAAAATGGAAGAAAAGGCAAAATCTGTTCAAACTGTTAAAGATTTCTTGCAGGTTCAACCCCCAAGGTTTAGCAGGAACTGGCCTGCCAAAAATTGGTCCTTTCCTGACTCCACAAAATTTCCAAGGGGCAGGAATAGACGTTCCAGAGGCAGAAACCAATCCAGAGGAGGTGCCTACAGAGGACGACAGTGGCAAGGAAACAACAGAGGCACAGACACAGCCACTGCCACTACATCAGCACAACCACAGTGACTTAACCCTAAATCCGCCTACCAGGGAACAAATAGCAGCTCCTCTAGGCGGAAAGTTAACCTTATTTTCAGGGAACTGGCACTGCATAACAAAAGACAAGTGGATTTTACAAACCATAGATCAAGGTTACCGGTTTCACTTCCACACTTTACCAGTCAAAAGAGGAATGCCAAATCTACCTCCAAATCAAAAAACAGAGGCTCTACGCCAGATAATGGAGTTAGCAAACATGAGAGCTGTGGAAAGAGTGCCAACAGCAGAGCAAGGAAAGGGGTTCTATTCCAGACTATTCCTAGTTCCAAGAAAGGAAAAAGTTGGAGACCAATTCTCGACCTGTCCACCTTAAATACATACATCATTGTCCCAAAATTCAAAATGCTGACCCTACAGCAGCTTCTTCCCATGCTGGGCAAGGAGTCTTGGCTGGTAACTCTAGATCTCAAGGAGGCATACCTGCACGTCCCCATTCGACCAATCTGCAGAAGATACCGCAGATTTCTTGCAGGATCAGAGCACTATCAATTCTCAGCATTGCCCTTTGGCTTATCTACTGCGCCCAGAGTATTCACAAAATGCCTGGCATCAGTAATCGCCCATTGCAGACTACAGGAATTCAAATTTACCCATACCTGGACGACTGCCTGCTACAAGGGGACAACAAAAGCAAGCTGACAACAGATTTACAAAGGGTCATTTACTTGCTACAAGCACTGGGATACACAGTCAATTTACAAAAGTCAAGGCTGATACCATCCCAAACAAGGACATTCTTGGCTGAATTGGACACAGTAAAACAAATGGCATTCCTGACTACAGAAAAACAAAAGAACTTCCTCTTTACTTCTTGGCACTAACAAAACTGAACAAGTTAACAGCAAGAAAAGTACTGCAGGCCTTGGGCTTCATGGCATCATGCATAATCTTGGTTCCATTTGCCAGACTACATATGAGAAAACTACAGTGGTACCTAAAGAATTTATGGTCCCAACACAGACACAGTCTAGAAACAGAAATCCCACTAATTCCATGCTTAAAACAGGAGTTCCTATGGTGGGCTCAGGCATGCCAGTCAAACCCAGGCCTACCCTTTCGCAGATGTCAAGCAAGCCAGACCATCACAACAGACGCTTCAGACCTAGGATGGGGGCCCACATGCTGGACAAATGCGTGCAAGGATTGTGGACACAGGATCAACTTCACCTGCACATCAACCTAAAAGAAATTCTGGCAGTAAAACTGGCAATCCAAAAGTTCAAACCATTTCTCAAGGAGGGCCAGTTGATGATAAGGACAGACAACACCACAGTCATGTGGTACATCAACAAACAGGGAGGCACTCATTCATACCCCTATGCAGAATGACCTTGGAGCTGTGGACCCTGGCACTCAGCTACAACATCCAGTTACAGGCAATATTTGTACCGGGGAAAGACAATACTCTAGCAGACATATTAAGCAGAACCACTTTGGATGCCCACGAATGGAAGCTGCACCCGGACATCTTCAAGACCATCTCAAAGAAATGGGGAATGCCACAGATAGACCTATTCGCATCACCTCTCAATCACCAGCTCAAAAATTCTGCACAAGGACATTCCACCCACTAGCATGGAAAGTGGATTCGCTCTCCTTCAACTGGAAAGGCCTAACAGCATATGCATTCCCACCTCTTCCTTTGATACACAAGGTACTACTGAAAATCAAGGAAGAACGTCCAAGGATAATCCTGATAGCTCCGAACTGGCCAAGACAACACTGGTACCCACTACTGAGGAGCATGTCTCGGAACAATATGTGGCCAATACCCCTGATGCCTTTGCTGTTAACTCAGAACAACTACAGCATCATACATCCAAACCTAAAAACGTTGCAACTAACTGCATGGAACATCACATAGCAGCAGCTAATCCAGAACTTTCCCAAAGAGTAAAAGACATTATTCTTGAAGCACGCAGACCTTCAACAAGAAGGAACTATGCTGGAAAATGGAAAAGGTTTGTCATTTGGAGTACAGAAAGAGGAAAAGATGTGTCAAACATAGATGTGCCTAACATTCTGGAGTATCTGGCCGAACTTCTTCATTCAGGCCTGTCCTACTCCTCCATCAAGATACATGCATCAGCTATTTCAGCAGAATACAGCTTTGATCCACCTGTTTTTTCGCACCCTTTGCTCAGGCAGTTCCTCAGAGGAATCAAGAATGTAAAACCTCCAAGGAAACCACCATTACCAGCTTGGGATTTGAACTTTGTGCTAGAAAAATTGACACTATCACCCTTTGAACCAGCAGCAACAGCAGACCTACAACACCTGTCATGGAAAACTGCTTTCCTACTGGCAATTACTTCAGCAAGGAGGGTTTCAGAACTACAGGCCTTAATGGCAGTGCAACCCTTCCTAATCTTCCACCAAGATAGAGTGTCCATGAGGACTAATCCTACATTTATGCCCAAGGTGGTATCCAGAGTGTCTTTAAACCAGGCAATCCACTTACCTACCTTCTTTCCCAACCCACAAAACAGAGGGGAAAGAATACTGCATACCTTGGATGTACATAGACAGCTACGCTACTACTTGGACAGAACAAAAAATAGCAGAAAGACTGACCAACTTTTTGTAGCCTATGCAACAGGAAGGGAAGGAAAAGCTATTTCCAAACAGACAATCTCCAAATGGATAGGAAATTGCATACGATTCTGTTACTCCTTCCATGGAAAACCAATTCCACAGAACATAAGACCTCATTCTACAAGGGCAACAGCCACTACCACAGCCTTCTTACGAGGAGTGGCAACCAAAGACATTATTGAGGCGGCTACTTGGACCTCCGTGCATACATTTGCCAAGCATTATAATTTGCCTCTATATTCCAGATCCCGAGCAGGGTTTGCCACTGCTGTACTGCAAGGGATCCTAAACACACCATAATCTACTTTTATCCTCCTCCCCTAGTTGGCTATGGTATTCTACCCAGTTATGACTGCAGATGCATCCATGAAGGACATAGTACAGTTTTGTACCTACCATAAATGTAGATGTCCGAACTGGATAGCATCTGCAGTCAGGATTACCCTCCCTCCTTCCCCTCTGTGGTACTCCTAGGGTGTTTACCCTCCTAATAGCTAGCTGTTGCGGGGGAGTCTTTTATGGTGTATTTGTTTGTATATATGTACATACATGCTTATTGTTGTGTTTACCTCTATCTATTTGGAAACATTGGCATCTATCCAAATTTTAGCCTGCAAGAGGGCTTCTGGCATCTGGGGCAAGAAACACTGAGGAAAATGGCGTCGGCTGATGCTTTTATACCCGAAGACCAACAGAGATGACGTCGGGTGGAGTGCGACATCAGCCGAAGCCGGACCCGGACTTTGGAATCCGGCCGACTGAAGGGCTGCCTGACGACAGGACAACCCAGTTGTTATGACTGCAGATGCTATCCAGTTCGGACATCTACATTTATGGTAGGTACAAAACTGTACTTTCTATACACACCTTCACCAAGCATTACCACGTACCCAGTTTACACCTTCACCAAGAATTACCACATACCTGTTTTTTCTAAACCATAGCTGGATTTGCCACAGCAGTCTTACAAGACCTGCTAGCCATCCCTACTATTACTTGACTGCCTCCACCCTTCCTCAGCTTTGGGAATCAACCTAAGTTTGATGGCTGCAACAGTGATACACGAAGAACATAGTACAGTTGTGTACACTTACCATAAATGTAGGTGTTCGAGTGTATTCCCTGTTGTAGTCCTGGTTACCCTCCCTCCAGCTCCCTGAATCGTCTATGCTTTCTACCTGTCTTCTTTTTGGCCATATCCTATGAATATGGTATTTACGTTTTACTGGAGGTGTTCCACACCATGTAATTACTTCCTATTTTGGGGGCTTTTGACATCTGGGGCAAGAAAAAATGTAAGGGCGTCGGCTGCATGTTTTATACCCTTGACGACCTGACGTCATGGAAGAGGCAACAGCATCCGAAGCAGAAATCCCAAGACTCTGGTATTCGGGCCGACTGAGGCCTACCTGCAGGCAGATAACCCAAGTGTGATGACTGCAACAGTGAACACACTTGAACATCTACATTTATGGTAAGTGTACACAAGTGTACTTTTCCTTTCCTTCTTCAACCATCTATGGGTAACTCTGTTGTGGCCGAACTTGGTTCCTCGAACCTCTCATTGCTTTCTCCCTGCTCCTCTGGTGTAGCACATATAGCCATGAAGAACCAGGAGCTACATACATCATCTGCAACTGTAGGGATACCATCTGTGAGCAAGGGAGAATCCTTTTGCCAGTCTTGGAGGAAGGGATGGGGTGAAGGTCTATCACATAGTTGAGAAAGGGATCCTGAACTCCAGTATGGATGTCCTTCAAGGATGCATCTGCAGTCATAACATATGGGTTGTCCTGCCTCAGGCAGCCCTTCGGTCGGCCGGATTCCAAAGTCTGGGTCTGGCCTCAGCTGATGTCGCACTTCACCCGACGTCAGAGCTTCTGGGGTATAAAGGCATCAGCCGACGCCATTTTCCTCAGTCTTTCTTGTCGCGCAGTGCCCGAAACAGAAACTGTTCGCAAGTGCCGGTCGGTCAGATCCAGAGATTTCAGCTACCGAAGACTTCTAAAAAAGCTAAGTACCCCGTTGGGGACTCTTTCTTGCCTCAGCCGATGTCAGACAAAGTAAATAAATGTTTAACTTGTGGGAAACAAATACCTCATAAGGATTTCCACTCTTACTGTCTTCCTTGCTTAGGCCCAGACCACGACGTATCAGCTTGTTTAGCCTGTGCTTCCTTCAACCGACGGACACTTAAGACGTCGGTTGGAGTTTGCAGAAGAGTTTTTTGGATCCGCTTTTGCATATAAAATGCCGTCGGAGACACCGACTACACATTTACCCAAAAAATGCAAGGAAAAGGACCGACACTCGCGGCCCGCGGTTTCGGCTGAAACCACGGTTAGGCCTACCGCGAGTGTCTCGGTTTGGGCTGAAACAGAGTCCTCGGTTCTTCCTTCTGCCGATAACATACCTCCGACAACCAAGGCCAGAGAGGCCCCGGCTGAGTCAGCTACAGAAATTCCTACCGAAGAAGCAGGCGCACAAGAATTGTCTGACACCATTCCGTTGGACATTTCTACTCCTGCACGTGGGGCAGCTAGGCCCCACGCTTCTATGTCTATTAAGGCCTTCTCCAGGGCTAAAGCAGCTAAAATTTCCAAGGCCTTACCAACAAAATCTTCCTCTCAGAGACCTTCCTCAATTTCTCAGGTTCTCAGCCTTGCTGAGGACCTTATATCTCTGATTAGGGGATCCCAACCTCACACAGACAGGGCCACACAACCTCCTCCTGACAAAAGGCCTAGGACTGAACCCCCCTGAACCTCTCTCCTCTGATTATTCCTCGGATGGATCTGATTTATCAGACCATCAGGAAGGACCATACTCACCTTATGAGGATTCGGATGCAGAAGACTCAATTCCTTCTGCCTCCCCCCCTGAAGAATTTTCCTTTGGGGAGACTTTGCACTCAATGAGGGAACACTTTCAATGGCAGGGTCAGGATTTTTCTGATTCTAGGAAAAGGCTAAGGACCTTTTTACACTTGCCACAGCATAGGCCTTTAGCCATACCACCTGTACTATCAGTTGTTGATGATGCATACAATGATGTCAGTTCTGCCCCTGATTCTCTTCCCCCGGCCCCTGCCAAACCTGACAGATATTACAGGGTCCCGGATTCTCACTTCCACTTGTATAAGGCCCATGCTGCAGACCCAGAAACTATTTCTCAGGGCCCAAAGGGTGTTGCAGCTGCCACTGCCAAAAACCCCCTACCCTCTGAACGAGAGTCAAGAGCATTAGAGAGATGGGGAAAAAAGGTTTACACATCTGCTACTCTTTCTGCCAGGGCATTAAACTGTCAATTCCATATGATACAGTACCAGGAATTTTTGTTAGATCAGCTGAATAAAAAGCTTTCCTCTCCTGAACCTTTAGACTGCAAGTCCCTTCAGGATTTGGTACACAACTCTCAGCAGGTCAGTAATCATTTCTTAAAATGTGGCTATGATGCACTGGAGGCTTCATTTAGATCAGCTATGACTGGAGCAGTGATTCGAAGGCATGCCTGGCTAAAAGAGCAATCCTTCCAGACCATGTCAAGTCTAAACTCCTAGATGCCCCTATGGAGAAACAAAGTTTATTTGGCTCCCCTGCACAGGAGATTCTAAAGAAAGTGGAAGAAAAAGCTAAATCTGTGCAAACAGTCAAGGAATTTCTGCAGGTCCAACCTCCGAGGTTCAGCAGAAACTGGCCTTCAAAGAATTGGTCCTTTCCAGATACCTCCAGAACACAAAGGGGCAGGAATAGACACCCAAGAGGCAGAGGTCAATCAAGGGGTGCCTACAGGGGTCGTCAGTGGCAACCTGCCAACCAGAGGAGTACCGCCACAGCTGCGACTACAACCACTTCCACAGGACAGACACAATGACTTGGCTCTGATTCCGCCTGCCAGGGAGCAACTGGAAGCACCCTTGGGCGGAAAGTTAGCTTTATTTTCAAAAAACTGGCATTGTATTACAGGAGACAAATGGACATTGCAAACAATAGACAAAGGCTACAGGTTTCACTTCCACACTTTACCAAAAAAGAGAGGAATGCCAAACCTTCCACCAAGCCAGAAGCCAGAGGCTCTAAAACAAATCATCAACCTACTAAGGATGAGAGCAATAGGAAGGGTACCATCTATGGAACAAGGCCAAGGATTTTACTCCTGACTATTCCTTGTACCAAGAAAAGAAACTCAATGGACGCCTATTCTCGACTTGTTCGTGCTAAACACATATCTCATTGTACCAAAATTTAAGATGCTGACCCTACAGCAACTTCTTCCCATGTTGGGCAAGGAGTCTTGGCTGGTGACTCTAGATCTCAAGGAGGCATACCTGCACGTCCCTATACGACCAGATTGCAGAAGACACCTCAGATTTCTTGCAGGATCAGAGCATTATCAATTCTCAGCATTGCCCTTTGGCTTATCTACTGCACCCAGAGTATTCACGAAATGCCTGGCATCAGTAATTGCACATTGCAGACTTCAGGGAATTCAGATCTACCCATACCTGGACGACTGCCTAATACAAGCGGACAGCAAGACAAAAATAATAAAGGATTTGGCCTATGTCATACAACTGTTACAAGCCTTGGGATACACAGTCAACATCCAGAAGTCAAGACTAGTGCCATCCCAAAGGATAACATTTTTGGGTGCAGATCTGGACACAATAACTCAGATGGCTTTTCTCACAGAAGAAAAACAAAAGCAACTCCCAGTCTACTTCATGGCTTTGACAAGACAAACTCAGCTTACTGCAAGGAAAGTCCTGCAGGCCCTGGGTTACATGGCATCTTGCATAATCTTGATCCCGCATGCCAGGCTGCATATGAGAAAATTACAATGGTACCTAAGGAATGTATGGTCTCAACACAGCCACAGTCTAGAAACCATGATACCAATCATTCCATGCCTGAAAAAAGAATTCCTGTGGTGGGCTCAGGCCTGCCAGTCCAACAGAGGGTTGCCTTTCCACAAACCACAACCAAGGCAGACCATCACCACGGACGCCTCAGACCTAGGCTGGGGGGCACACATGGAAGACAAGTGTATCCAAGGCCTATGGTCTCAAGACCAGCTGAATCTACACATAAATCTAAAGGAGATGCTGGCAGTGAAGCATGCAATCGAGGCATTCCAATCATTCCTCCAGCAAGGACATCTGCTGATAAGGACGGACAATACCACAGTCATGTGGTACATCAACAAACAGGGAGGCACGCATTCCTACCCTCTATGCCGGATGGCAATGGACCTGTGGAACCTAGGCCTGAATCTCAACATTCAACTGCAGGCCAAATTTGTACCAGGAAAAGAGAATTCACTAGCAGACAGCTTAAGCAGAACTACCACGGATGCTCATGAATGGATGCTGCATCCAGACATCTTCAGAAACATAACAAAGAAATGGGGAATGCTAGAAATAGACCTGTTCGCCTCCCCACTCAACCACCAACTGAAGAAATTCTGCTCAAGAGAATACCACCCACAAGCCTGGAGGGTGGACTCCCTTTCTTTCAGCTGGAAGGCCCTGACACTTTATGCCTTTCCACCTCTCCCATTGATGTACAAAGTTCTACTGAAGATCAGGGAGGAACAGCCAAAGGTGATTCTGATAGCTCCAGACTGGCCAAGGCAGCATTGGTATCCGCTACTGAGAAGCATGTCTCGGACAAACTCATGGCCTCTACCCCTATGGCCTTTACTTCTAACACAGAACAACTACAAGACCCTGCATCCAAACTTGAAAACACTGCAGCTAACTGCCTGGAAAATTGCATAATACAAAACCAAACTGTTTTATCTTAGAGGGTCAAGGACATTATCCTGGAGGCTCGCAGACCCTCCACAAGAAAAACATACTCAGCTAAATGGAAGAGATTCCTCATTTGGAGTGCATCAAAGGGTACAAATGTCACACTGGCAAACCTAGCACACATCCTAGAATACTTAGCAGAACTGTCCACAATGGCCTGTCCTATTCTTCCATTAAGATTCATGCTTCAGCAATTTCAGCAGAATACAACATGGATCCTCCTATCTTCTCTCACCCTCTCCTCTGACAATTTTTAAGAGGGATCAAAAATGTAAAACCTCCAAGGAAACCACCTCTGCCTGCATGGGATCTCAATTTTGTGCTGGAAAAATTAACACTTCCCCCTTTTGAACCAGCAGCATCAGCAGACTTACAGTTCTTATCTTGGAAAACTGCTTTCCTTCTAGCAATCACTTCAGCAAGAAGGGTATCCGAGTTACAGGCATTAATGGCAGTGCAGCCTTTCCTTATCTTTCACCAGGATAGAGTGTCTCTGAGAACCAATCCTACTTTCATGCCAACGGTGGTATCCAGGGTATCCTTGAACCAAGCTATTCATTTACCTACGTTCTTCCCTAACCCACAGAACAGGGGGGAAAAACTATTGCATACCTTGGATGTACACAGACAACTACGCTACTATCTGGACAGAACTAAAACCAGCAGAAAAACTGACCAGCTTCTGGTAGCATATGCAACTGGAGTGCAAGGAAAAGCAATTTCCAAACAGACAATTTTAAAATGGATAGGAAATTGCATTCGATTCTGCTACTGTTTTCATGGAAAGACAACTCCTGAAAATATCAGGCCTCACTCCACAAGAGCCACAGCCACCACTACAGCTTTCCTACAAGGAGTGGCTACCAAAGACATTTTAGAAGCTGCTACTTGGAGCTCCGTGCATACATTTGCCAAGCATTACAATCTTCCTTTATACTCCAGATCCCGAGCAGGTTTTGCAACTGCAGTTTTACAGGGGATCTTAACTACACCATCATTATCTTAGTACCTCCTCCCCCAGTTTGGCTATGGTATTCTACCCATATGTTATGACTGCAGATGCATCCTTGAAGGACATAGTACAGTTTTGTACCTACCATAAATGTAGATGTCCGATAGGTATGCATCTGCAGTCAGGATTACCCACCCTCCTTCCCCTCTCTGGTATTCCTAGGGTGCTTACCCCTCTTTTAGCTAGCTGGGGGAATCTATTATGGTGTATTTGTTTGTATGTATATATGTATATATATATTTTGCTTACTACTGTTTGGAATTTTCTACATTTATCCAAATTTAGCCTTCCTAGAGGGCACCTGGCATCTGGGGCAAGAAACACTGTGGAAAATGGTGTCGCTGATGCCTTTAATACCCCAGAAGCTCTGACGTCGGGTGAAGTGCGACATCAGCCGAGGCCAGACCCAGACTTTGGAATCCGGCCAACCGAAGGGCTGCCTGAGGCAGGACAACCCATATGTTACGACTGCAGATGCATACCTATCGGACATCTACATTTATGGTGGGTACAAAACTGTACTTTTGCTTACCTAAATTTCTTCTTTTAAATTCCATTTTTTTCAGAAAAGGTTTTCTGAATTTCACTCAGAAGAGTAGGCTGTGGAAGGAGAATGCTCTGCTTTGGAGTTGTCTTCTGTAGCTGAAGATTCTGAGGAAAGTTTCACAGAGAACAAAATAAAATGCCCTTTTCCCAGAAAATAGACGCACAAGTATCTGTTTTCTAATCCTAAAGCAGGCAAGTGCAGTTGTTTCATTATCTAAAACTGCTTCTGGTAACTAAATGTCTAATTCTAATCCCATTCCCTGTGTCAAGAATGGAAAGCTTTTGTTAAATTTGGTATAAAAAAGATCTCTTCTGCCAATTTAACATTCAGAATTTTGAACTGTCAGGATCGCATGTTAAAGTTTTTGCTTCTGTCTTTTGAGAACATGAAAAAATTAACAGTTAACCTCCCTTCTTCTGAGGTGAAGAATTTAGGAAGGTCTTTATTTTGTCTGCTTCTCGTGTTTTTAAAAATTCTTTGAATTGTTTTCATGACACTGCTGACATGGTCTCCAGAGCTGCTGCTTCTAAGACATTCATGAAAAGATTTACTTTGTTGTTTTACCTTCATAAGGTCGCAAATGAAATATGCAACCTCTCAAATATCCAACTCAAAATATTGGAAACTGCACTTTCGACTGCTGAAAACAACAAAAGTGCTACAAAATGAATTCCACAATCCAGAAATGTCAAATGGGTTTGAAACCCCCAACATTTCCAGATGTTTCCAAACACCGTTATTCATGGGGGCAAGCCCCCCTGCACACCCCATGTGGGGAACTGCCTCCCACCCCCTGCTAATTTAATATACTAACTCCAAGATCTCATTACAGTGAGGAAAGGGGGTACATGTTCCGATCCCCACTGTAGTGCGATCTGCACTTGGAATGCCAAATTCATGAGTGAATGCACACTGGCATTCACTCATTTGAATTCACACTTATTTTTTTTTCGACATGTGGAAAGCTTGCTGTTGTACTTTCACACTTTAGAGCGTCGCACGATGACATTGTGACCTTATGAAGGTAAACCTACTTTGTTACGTTCACAAAATTTACCAGAAGATGTTAAGACTGAGATTTTAAATTGTCCATTGGAAAAGGAAGTTCTTTTCAGCCCTTCTGCAGATGAGCTTATGTAGATATTTGATGAAACTGAAAAAGTTATTCTAAGGGTATCCCAATATTCTATTCCTTTTTTAAATAAATGTTTTCTTGCTATCTTAGCTCCCTTTTTCAAAAAACAGTTTAGGCAGCAAGGTTGCCAGCAATCTGGATTTTAACAAGCAATGGCAAGGAGGCTCCCAAAGAAAGGGGAGGCCTCTTAAAAATCAAGGAGAGTGCAAACTGCCAAAATGACTGTTTGGGTCTGTACCCCCCCCCCCTTTTTCCTTGCTCTGAGACTACAGTCGTCCTCTGTGGCACCAGAGTCTTTTCAGGCAAGTGCATTCTGAAAGTCGTCAGCAGAGATCACATTTGGCATTGAGAGTCTCTCCCCCTTTTCTAGGGATTCCCTCTGGGCTTCCGGATATTGGCCAAGGCTCTTGCCACCCCCATAGTGCCCTTTTTAGGCAAGGCTCAAAAGACAAACCCACCTCCCTAGAAAACACAATTGAAAAAAAACTAAGTGTAATGCTGCTCAATGCCAGAAGTCTAAACCTCAAGATGCACGCTCTCGAAGCCCTCCTCAGTATGGAGAACATCGATGTCTGTGCAGTGACTGAAACCTGGTTCTCAAGGCTCCTTAGAGCACCCCAGCACTACCAGGTTATACCTCATATCATGCTTTCCGGCCCCAAAACTTGGACCGAACCACAAAAGGAGGGGGAGTATCCATATTCATCAAAGATACCCACACCTCCAGGTTAGTGGCAACGCACGAAGCATCGGAGACCATCCAGGTGCAACTAGCCATAGGCAAAACTGCCCTACAGTTTGTAGCGTGCTATAGACCACCCTCTCAAACTCAGGAACCCCACTCAGCCTTCCTGAAGACACTGGAGAGTATGAATGTCTCTCCAAATACCATCATATTGGGAGACTTCAACTACCCAAACATAGACTGGGAACATTACTCAAGCCCCAATACCCTAGCCCAAAGGTTCCTAGAATTCATAAACTCAAATGCAGTGGAACAACTAGTCACCACTCCCACAAGAGGAGATAATATACTAGACCTGATCATCACAAACATGGGGACAAAATGCTCCACACCGGAAGTATACCCCTCATTGGTGAGATCAGACCATAAATTAATCTCACTGGAAATCTACATCCCACCCCCACCCCCTGCACAGAAGACCACACTGAAGAATTTCTCAAAAGCCGACTTCACACTTCTTAAGACTGAAGTGGTATCTTTCAAGGCCCCTGGGCCAGTGGAAACCACAACCCACATCGCTGAATCCTTTATAAATGCCTTCTACGGACACCTTCAAGAATGCATGGATCATGCAATCCCTAATAAAACCAAGACCCATTCCCACAAAGGCAGGCATCCTGTCTGGTGGACCCCAGCCATTAACAAACTTTACAACAGGAGGAGGAAGCTACTACATGACAGAGCAAAATCCCCAAAAGGGAAGGCATCTCTGATCAGTACTAGCAAAAAACTTCGATCACTCATAAAATCATCCAAGGCCAACTTTGAGAGAAAAATCGAAAAGACACAAAAGACAATCACAAGGCCTTTTTTAGCTATGTTAGAAACCTGGGTGGAAACTCCCAGATATGGTCAGAGTTAGTCCAAAATGACACAAAATACACTGAACCCACAGATATTGCCAACATGGCAGACAGGTTCAGTGCACATTTCTCCACCCCCTCCCCCCCAAAAGGAGAAATATTTATCCCAGCAGAGTGTAGCCTCCCTAACATCTCAGATGACCAGGTGAGAGCCGCCCTCTCCAAAGCTAAAAACACAGCATCAATGGGACCGGATGGTGTCCCGGGCTACATGCTACTTGAACTCCAAGAGGAACTAAACCCGCACATAAGGCTGCTGTTTAATCTTAGCCTTACTACAGGATACATACCCAAAGAGTGGCGTACAGCAACAGTGGTCCCACTCCACAAAGGAGGTGCTTCTACGGACCCTGGAAATTACCGCCCTATAAGCTTGACGAGCCTGGTCTGCAAAGCTATGGAAAGGATCATTATGGAACTCATAAACAAAGACATTGGGGACCTACAGACATTGGATCCTACCCAATTCGGCTTTGTCAAAGGCAGATCCTGCCTTTTGAACCTAGTCGACTTTTTTGAAACAGTCACTAAGGCCATTGATGAGGGTAAGGCAGTTCACACAGCCTACCTTGACCTTGCAAAAGCCTTTGACACAATACCCCACTCAGGCATCATTGACAAACTCACCAGCTTAAATGTAAACCCATATGTCACAAGATGGGTTGCAAACTGGCTCAAGGACAAGAACCCACAAGGTCAGAATTGCTGGAGCCATGTCACACTCTAAGCCAGTCACAAGCGCTGTCCCACAGGGCTCAGTCCTGGGACCCCTCTTGTTCGGCATTTATTTTTCTGAGGTGCAAGCAAACATAGGAGGATTGTGGCTGACAAAGTTCACAGATGACTGCAAACTGGGCGCCATAATTGATACTGCAGCGGACACAAGCATCCTTCAGAAAGGCCTCATAGAAACGGATAATTGGTGCCAGAGCCATGGCCTTAAACTGAACGCCAAAAAATGTATAGTCATACCCTTTGGGAAAAACATGTTACCCACAAATTACCACATAGGTGGTAATCCATTAAGTACGGAAGAGGTAATCAGGGACCTAGGGACCCAAGTCGACAGTAACCTCTCATTTGACACTCACATTGCCAAGGTGGTTAGGAAGACCTTCTATATTGCCCACCTTATCATGAAGGGATTCACATCTAGATCAAGAGAGGTCATTGTGCCCCTGTACCCTTCTCTTATCAAGCCCATGATTGAGTACAATGCCCCATTTGGGATGTATCTTATCTGACACCTGCAGCAGTTAGATAGACCCCAAAAGTTCCTCACCAAGAGGATAAAGGGTCTCAAACATATGTCATATGCTGCCCGGCTGAAGAAACTCCAGCTCTATTCAGTCGCATACCGCCTACTCAGAGGTGATATATGCCTGATGTACAAGGCCATGTCCAATCCGGAATTAAAGGACATGCTCCACCTCAGAAAATCCAAATCCATCAGAGCCACGAGAGCAAGAGATTTGAACCTCAACACAGAAATAAATAGGACATGCTGGAGGGACAGATTTATAACCCAGAGGCTCCCTACACTCTGGAACAGAATCCCAGTCCATGTTAGGCAGAGCCCCTCACTAACTCTCTTCAAGAGAAATCTTGACGAGTGGATGGGAGATCATAGGTTTACCCCGGGGGTCATCTCTGTGTCACTACTAGACAGAGGCACAGTAAACTAAACCCTAAATGGGCGTAGTATTCTCATCCCAAGGGGTGGCGAAAGCCACACACACACTCTGGCTAGGCTTATAAATGCCCTAGGGCAGATAGCCTAGTATGAACCTATGAACCTACCCTGTTTCCTCCAGATGTAGAACAAATGTTATCCCAGGGTGTCATAGAACCACTGCCTTTCTGCCAGATGGGCAAAGGCTTTTACTCAGAGTTTACTGGTGCCAAAGAAAGAAGGAATTTGGAGATCAGTGGTTGACCTCCCATTCTTTGTCAAGGTCCGCAAGTTCAAAATATTATCCCTTCTCTTACCTCTTATCCACTTTTTAGTCTGGCAGTGATGGGTGCATCTCTGGTCAGTAAAATGAGGGAAATTGCATTTGGTTTTAAGCTCTGTATTTTTGTTGCATTAACTCTGCAGTGCACTGTCATCAAGTAATGGTAAAAACATTTTAGAATATTGTGTACAGTTCTAGAGATGATTTAGGGAGAATGATGTTGGGCTTTTGGATGGATATCTGGTGAAGTCTGAAAGAATCGTTATGAAAGCTGGATAGGATACAAAGAGGAATTTAATAAAGTGGTGAGTTGACTTTATTGCTTCAGGACAGAAGAGACAAATTATTCATGAATATAGGTACACACTATGTCAGTGATGTGTGAAATGGGCTGCTTTGAATTAGGAGATGGGAAAAGGTGCCACAGATACCAAATTGCTGATTTTTCATTGGAGATGGGGTAGGGGCAGGATGGATGCTGAGCCATGGAATGCATTTCTTAATTTGATGGTAGAAATTGAATGAACTAGAATGTTTAAAAAACATGGAATAGATTAGAAAGTAATGAAGAGTAGTGAAATAAGGGAGTTGTATTAACTTTTGTGCAAACTAGATAGGCAAAATGTCTGTTGTATTCAGCTGAAATTAACTGGACAGTCAAGTTGGACATTATTGATTTATTTTGGTTAACATTAAATTTTACTCCCTGTGTGGAGGCCGAATGGTCTAGGGCTAGGCTGTAGCAAGAAGGAATGGTAAGAGAAGTATGGTTAAGCAGACAATACTGTGTCCCACCAAAGAAGCTGTTACATGTGGCTGCAATTGTGCAGGAACTTTCTCCATGTATTATAACTTTTGTTGTTGGCACACTGTAAGATATTTTGGGATTGGCTTGGGTGTACACCTTAACACAGTAAGTCACTCACCACGAAAGGCAGACAGCCCTTTTGGACTCCATTGAATGTTCTTCTTAACTTATCTCAGGTAATCCAGAATTTGACCACACTATTGTATTGATGACACATAAAAGGCTAACAAAACCACTTTCTTGTAGTTTGCCCTCTGTTGTGGAACAAAGCACTCTGGACTGTGTGGGAATGTAACGTGTTTATATCTCTTGTGCTGTTTTTGACACACAGCTTTACATGAAGCCCAGTCTGAATTGTTTAATTGTAATTCAGATGGTGGAGGTGTTCTGTAAGAACAGGCATGGTTTAATTGGACTGAATGGGATTGCTGCACTGTTTTTAATATATTGGTTATAGAGGTACATGTGGCCATGCTATATAAAGGAATAAATTACAAACTTCTATTGCACTTAAAAAAAAAACTTTCTGCTACTTATTTTTCAGAATTAAGTTTCAGCATTGCTTTCAGAAAAGTTAAATTTTAGCAGTGCTTTTACATAAAATCAAGAAGGCAGTTAGGTTTTTAACTCTCTCTCAATTTTCCCCTGCAGCCTGTGGAGGACAGGAGGAGAGTACGAGCTATTCTACCATATACCAAAGTACCAGACACAGATGAACTAAGGTAGGATTTGTCTGTATTAATTAAATGTGTATGATGGGAGATGATGTTATCTTATAAACGTCAACTACATTTGAAATTTTCTTTGAGAAATTATCTTGCTGCAGGCCATTGTTAAAAATATTCCATCAGCAGATCCATGTGTACAGATTACTTTGATTTGTTTTTGCCCATATGTCTCCTTTGTTGCATCATGGAACTTCACTGATTAATATGTAAAGCAGTCACACTCCTAGTCTATTTTTGTACTTAGAAGGCTGCATTATTGCAGCATCTCTGCTGCAGTTAAGGTAGCTGCTAATCGTTCTTGTCCTTTTTTTTTCTGCTACTGTTAGTACATGGCAAAGGCAGCTTTTTTCCTGTTTCAAGTGGTTGGAGTTTCCACTGCTGGCTGCAGTAATGGCCACTAGAATACTAACCGCATGTTACAGGTAGCACAACAGAAAACCCTTAAGCACTGTTTGGCTCTCACTTGGTGAGCATCTTAGTAGAAGCTACAGTGTTTACTTTACTAGTCACTCGTTTAGGTTTTTTTCTGTCCTTGGACTCCCTCATAGAAGAGGATTTTTGTTTCATTTTATAGTAGAAACATAATCATTGGATTCATATTTGTTTTTGATGGATATTAAATGGTGGCGTAGTTGATGGAGATAATGAGACCTTTTTATGGCTTGCCTTATGTTGTTAATCCAGGAAAACTTAATAGTTAATGTTTTGCAATTTAAATGTTTTTCTCCAAGAAATCGTATTATGGTTTGTCTGTCATTGCTTCAAGAGGGAACATGAAAAGAAATGTTGCAGACATTTACTTGCTTTATGGAGTGCTAGTGGTCTACTTGCGAAAAAAAAATATGAGAGATTTACACAAACTCTAAGAACTTTGTACTGATTTTTTTTTACACTTTCACCTTTTTTGAGAGTAGCTATGATCTTTCATATTTTTACATATTCCATTCAGTTTTCTTTCACTTACAGGAGCATTTAAATAGAAATGTATGGCATGTAACATGCCAATGAAATGACCGTTTCAACTCGTGATGTGAGGTAGTGCCATCTGTGCCAGGGAGAGTAGGACAGTACATGTACACACATGCCAGCATAACTAGCTGGAGTTTTGTGAAGAATTTTATTTGACTTTCACACTGATTTGTACAGATGTTTGAGTTAAAATATATTTACTTGTTTTAAAAATGCATCAACAGTATGTCCTGCTGGACAGAATGTATGCATGTATATTAGGTTGTATTGTTGTAGCTTTTCAAATGTGTATGTTTATCAGAGAAACCTGGAAAGGTGGAAAGTTTGAAATTGTGTTATAGCTTTCAGATGCTGGCACAGACCTTAGCAAACCTCTGTGTGTGTGTATTTTACCAGAGTCAGGTGACCAGAGGTGATGTCATCCTTTAACCAGCTTCTGGTTTCTTTGGAACTCTCACAGCAGTACTTTGGAACCTGACAGGGAAGATTTCTGACAGTATATATGTCTCACACATCCACAGAGAGAGAGAAAATCTGGCTTTTCCTGTGGTAAGATAAACAGCACACATCAGATTGACTTGCTTTAGTAAGTAGTCAGGGAACAGTAATTCTTTAGTCAGTCACTATCCAGTTGTATTTTTTTTACATCTCTGTGGTTGCAACTCTGTTGTTTATAGTATTCAGTATTCTCCTGTTTTCTGTTTTATTATTTATCTTTAAATATTTTGATGCCTTTCATTGTGGCTTGTCCTGTAGAGAATACTTTTAACATCTTGAGAGTACTTGTGCTTGTTTTAGTGACACTGTGGCCAATCCTGTAAGCCTTGCTGCTTTGGTCACACTCTACCATTTGTATTAATTTTAATTTTGCATAGTATAATAATTAGTGAAGGATAGAAGGGCTGTGGTAGTGCTGTGATGTGGACGGAAACAGTGTTGTGTGGTAGATAGTAGATTGTGTGTTAAGAAATGTCATCACTTGCAAGTGGATGCATTTCTCAAGAATTTTGGATAAGGGGCAAAGGATGGCAATAGGTCGGTAGTTGGAGAATTCATAAGAATTACCTCCTTTATGGAGAGGAATGATGCGAGATACTTTCCAGAGTTTGGGTATGTAGGATTCTAGTATGGAGCGGTTGATAAGGATGGAGACAGGATATGATAGGGAGTTACTAGCCATTTTTAGGTATTGCAGCAGGTATGTTATCAGCTGCTAGTGTGGTTGACTTTAGTTTTAGGAGGAGTTTTTTGATAGTTGAGGTGGGCACTGGTGATAGGCTGAAAGAGGGGGTGGTGTGGGATAGGTTAGGTTATGACTGAGGTAGACTATTTTTGGTTATTTGACTGGACAGGGCTAAGATGGATTTAGTAAAATGGTTATTAAATTGAGAAGCTATGTCTAGGGTATTGTTAGTAGAGATGGGTGCTGGGGTTGTGGTTTTGCCTGGATTTAGTAGGGAGTTAATGGCATGCCAGAATTTTTGTGGACTATTTGAATATTTCCTTTGGGTGCTAAGAAAATAGTTTTGTTCGTTTATTTTGGATTCAGCCTTGGCCTTGTTTCTAAGCTGTTGATAGTATTGTCTGGCGCTAGGGGTTTTGTCAGTTTTCCAGACTTTCCAGGCTTTATCTCTAGCTTTTAGTAAGGCTCTGGTGTCCCTATTTAGCCAGGGTGCATAGTTGGCTTTAACTCTGATCTTTCTGCTGGGAGCTAGACTGTTAAGGATGTTAGAGAAGGTAGTATTGAAGTAGTCTACTGCCTGGTCTAACCCGAGTGTCCGTAGTGGTTCCCAGTTGCAGTGGCTTAGGACAGTATTTAGGTATCATGGGGTAAGGTTACGGTCATCTCGTACAAATTTGTAGACTACTGGTTTGGGATGATTGGAGTGTTTCTGGAGTAGGAAGGTGGGGAGATGATCACTTAAGTCATCTGTGAGACAGCCTACTGTATAGTTTTGTTTGGGATAGTTGGTTAGTGTCCAGTCCAGTATGGATTCTCTCTTTGTTTTCTTATCTATTCTAGTTGGTTCTTTAATTAGTTGAGAGAACCCATATAGATTGATATGAGCTATCTATAATGCAAACCGGTACCTAAGATCCAGTGAAAAATCTCTCCTCTCCATCACCAAGGCTAACAATAATGCAGGGAAAGCTTTCTACTCCCACACCGTTGCCAGAAATTGGAACTCTCTTTCCCCTATCCGTGTCCACTGCCCCTCCACATCCATATTCAAAAACTCCCTCAAATCGCACCTTCTTAGTACCTGGTTATGCCCTTGTATTGCATAACCCTACCCATACTACTATTAACTCCCCAAATTCCTCTCTGATCACATGCTGGAGCTCTGATCCCCTGTAGGCTTGGTCATCTGAAAGGGTACTTTTAACTGTAAAATCTTACTTGAAATATTTTCTTTTCTTACCAATGTATGACTGACATTGACTTTTTACCCATGTTCTATATCTTCTTTTACCTGGAGTGTTTTTGTTAATTCTTGTTATTACTATGCTCAGCGTACATTATGTAACCTGTTTTGTGTATTTTGCTGGATGTACTGTATTTGTATAAATTGATGTTGGAGCTTTTCTCCCCGGGCCTCCGCTGAAAATGGACCTGGTCCAGTCGGAATTTCCCGGTTAACAAATGTAAAATAAATAAATAAATAATTGGGTACCCTTTGTAAGAGCCTTAGGGCAGCTGACTGGTGGCAGTGTGATTACCTCAGAGTCTGGACAGAAAAAGGCACAACTAGTAAATCTGCACCAGCTTTTCTCTGGTGTGTATGGAACTCAAATATCCAAGTGTGTGTGTGTGTGTGTGTGTGTGTGTGTGTGTGTCAGCTACTGGGAACAGGTACACAGAGTGCCAAAGTGGTCAGTGTGGAGATGTCCTTCAAGGATGCATCTGCAGTCTTTACAAATGGGTTGTCCTGTCGTCAGGCAGCCCTTCGGTCGGCCGGATTCCAAAGTCTGGGTCTGGCTTCGGCTGGTGTCGCACTTCACCCGACGTCATTGCGGCAGTTATTCGGGTATAAAGGCATCAGCCGACGCCATTTTCCCCAGTCTTTCTTGCCGCGTGGCGCCCGAAGCAGAAGCTGTTCGCAAGTGCCGGTCGGTCAGATCCAGAGATTACTACTACCGAATACTACTTCGAAGACTTCTATAAAGCTAAGTACCCCGTTGGGGACTCTTTCTTGCCTCAGCCGATGTCAGAGAAAGTTAATAACTGTTTATCTTGTGGGAAACAAATACCTCATAAAGATTTCCACTCCTATTGTATACATTGTTTAGGCCCAGACCACGACGTAGCATCTTGTCTAGCCTGTGCTTCTTTTAACCGGCGGACGCTTAGACGCCGATCGGACTTTGCTGAACAGATTTTCGGCTCCGATTTTGCCTACATTATGCCGTCGGATCCTCCGACTACGCAAATAACCAAGAAACGCAAAGAAAAGGACCGACACTCGCGGTCCGCGGTTTCGGCCGAAACCGCGGTTAAGCAAACCACGAGTGTCACGGTTTCGGCCGAAGCCGAGCAAGCGGTTCTTTCTTCAGCCGATAACTTGCCTTCTACCGAGGCCTCTTCTAACCTGGTAGAAACGGCTTCTGAAATCCAACCTTCTGTTGCGGTTTAACAGGATTTATCAGACACCATCCCCCTGGATATTTCTACCCCTGCACGTGGAGCTGCTAGGCCTCCTCCAGCTATGTCTATTAAGGCCTTTGCCAGGGCTAAAGCAGCCAAAGCATCAAAACCTGTGCCTGCCAAGCCCCCCTCTCACAGGCCCAGCTCCAGCTCCCATATGCTTTCTTTGGCTGAGGATCTCATCTCTTTAATTCGTGGAGCCCAGCCTCACCCAGACAGGGCCTCTCTCCCTCCTCCAGAAAAGAGACCTAGAGCAGAGCCCCCTGAGCCAGTATCCACAGATGATTCCTCTGATGACTCAGAACATACAGACCCTCCTGAGGCTTCTTATTCTCCTTACGAAGACTCTGATGCTGAGGAGTCCATCCCTTCAGCCTCTCCTCCTGAGGAATTTTCCTTTGGGGAAACTTTGCATGCTATGAGGGAACATTTTCAGTGGCAGGGCCAAGATTTCTCAGACTCTAGAAAAAGGCTTAGGACCTTTCTACATTTGCCACAGCATAGGCCTTTAGCTATACCTCCAGTTCTTTCTGTTGTTGATGATGCATTTAATGATGCTTGCACTGCTCCTGATACTTTACCTCCGGCTCCTGCTAAGCCCGATAGGTACTACAGGGTCCCAGACACTCATCACCACTTATATAAGGCTCCTTTTGCAGATCCAGAGACTATCTCCCAGGGTCCAAAAGCTGTAGCAGCTACTTCTTCTAAAAACCCTCTCCCCTCTGAAAGGGAATCCAGGTCCTTAGAGAGATGGGGTAAAAAAGTTTACACCTCTGCTACTTTGTCAGCTAGAGCTTTGAACTGCCAATTTCATATGATTCAATATCAAGAGTTTATGCTTGACCAGTTGACTAAAAAGCTGTCCTCTGAAGAATCTTTAGATAAAAAGTATGTTCAAGAAATGGTACATAACATACAGCAGGTTAGTAACCATTCTTTAAAATGTGGCTATGATGCACTGGAGGCTTCCTTTAGATCAGCCATGACTGGCACAGTTATCAGGAGGCATGAATGGTTGAAAGAACAGGCATTACCAGACCATGTCAAATCTAAGCTTTTGGATGCACCTATGGACAAGGTCAATTTATTTGGTTCCCCTGCACAGCAGGTACTAAAAAAGATGGAAGAGAAGGCGAAATCTGTACAAACAGTGAAAGATTTCTTGCTAGTTCAACCTCCAAGGTTTAGCAGGAACTGGCCCTCCAAGAATTGGTCCTTTCCAGACTCCTCTAAGGCACAAAGAGGCAGGGATAGGCGCTCTAGAGGCAGAAACCAATCCAGGGATGCCTACAGGGGTCGCCAGTGGCAGGGTAACAACCAACGAGGCACGGATACAGCCACCACCACTACAACAACTCAATCACAGTGACTTGGCGGTGGCACCGCCTACCAGGGAACAACTAGAAGCACCTTTAGGCGGAAAGCTAACCTTATTTTCAAGAAACTGGCACTGCATTACAAGAGACAAATGGATTTTGCAAACTATAGACCAAGGTTACAGATTCCATTTCCATACTCTACCAGGAAAGAGAGGAATGCCGAACCTACCACCTACTCAAAGGACAGAAGCTCTAAAACAAATATCTCAATTATTAAAAATGAGAGCTGTGGAAAAGGTACCATCTATGGAGCAAGGGAAGTGATTTTACTCCAGACTCTTCCTGGTACCAAGAAAAGAAAACAAATGGAGGCCTATTCTAGATCTGTCCGCTTTAAACACATTCCTCATTGTTCCAAAATTCAAAATGCTGACCCTACAGCAGCTTCTTCCCATGCTGGGCAAGGAGTCTTGGCTGGTAACTCTAGATCTCAAGGAGGCATACCTGCACGTCCCCATAAGACCAATTTACAGAAGATACCTCAGATTTCTTGCAGGATCAGAGCATTATCAATTCTCAGCATTGCCCTTTGGCTTATCTACTGCCCAGAGTGTTCACGAAATGCCTGGCATCAGTAATCGCTCATTGCAGACTTCAGGGGATTCAAATCTATCCCTACCTGGACGACTGCCTGATACAAGCGGACAACAAAAACAAACTAACAGAAGACTTACAAAGAGTCATCTACCTGCTGCAAGCCCTGGGATATACAGTCAATACAAAAAAGTCAAGGCTGATTCCATCCCAAAGAATAACCTTTCTGGGTGCAGAACTGGACACATCAAAACAAATGGCATTTCTAACTACAGAAAAGAAAGAGCAACTTCCTCTCTACTTCTTGGCATTAACAAAGCAGAACCATTTTAACTGCAAGAAAAGTGCTACAAGCTCTAGGCTTCATGGCATCCTGCATAATACTGGTCCCTCATGCCAGGCTGCATATGAGAAAGCTACAGTGGTACCTAAAGAATTTGTGGTCCCAGCACCAGCACAGCCTAGAAACCAAAATTCCAATGATCCCATGCCTGAAGCAAGAGTTCCTATGGTGGGCTCAGGCCTGCCAATCAAACACAGGATTGCCCTTCTGCAAAAGTCAACCAAGACAAACCATCACGACAGATGCCTCAGACCTCTGTTGGGGGGCACACATGATGGGCAAGTGCATTCAAGGCCTATGGAGTCAAGACCAGCTGCATCTGCACATAAATCTAAAAGAAATGATGGCAGTAAAATTGGCAATCCAGGCATTCAGACCTTTTCCAGGCATTCAGACCTTTTCTCCAAGAAGGCCAGTTGATGATAAGGACAGACAACACCACAGTTATGTGGTACATCAACAAACAGGGAGGCACACACTCATACCCTCTATGCCGGCTGGCACTGGACCTATGGGATGTGGCTCTGAGCTACAACATTCAGTTACAGGCAATTTATGTACCAGGGAAGGAAAACATTCTAGCAGACATATTAAGCAGAACTACAACAGATGCCCACGAATGGATGCTGCATCCGGACATCTTCAAAACCATCACAAGAGAATGGGGATTACCACAAATAGACTTGTTTGCATCCCCATTCAATCATCAGTTGAAGAAATTCTGCACAAGGACTTACCACCCACTTGCTTGGAAGGTGGACTCCCTATCTTTCAGTTGGAAAAGCCTGACAGCATACGCCTTCCCTCCACTTCCTTTGATGCACAAGGTGCTTCTGAAGATCAAAGAGGAACGTCCGAGGATCATTCTGATAGCCCCAGACTGGCCAAGACAACATTGGTATCCACTGCTGAGGAGCATGTCCCGGGAACAAATATGGACACTGCCCCTGATCCCATTACTGCTAACACAGAACAACTACAACATCCTGCATCCAAACCTAAAAACTCTGCAGCTAACTGCCTGGAACATTACATAACAGCAATTAACCAGTACCAGAAAAGGAAAAAGGACAAGGTTTTTATTCAAGATTTTTCCTGGTACCCAGAAAAGACAAATCCTGGCGTCCAGTTCTGGACTTATCCATTCTAAGTACCTTCCTGGACATTCCAAAGTTCAAGATGCTGACTCTACAACAGTTACTGCCTATGCTAGGCAAAGATGCCTGGTTGGTAACTCTAGACTTAAAAGAAGCGTACCTGCATATCCTAATCAGGGACTCTTGCAGAAGATACCTCCGCTTCAAAGCAGGCTATTTGCATTGCCAGTTCTCTGCACTGCCCTTTGGCTTATCTACTGCGCCCAGGGTCTTCACAAAGTGCCTGGCACCAGTGATTGCATTTTGCAGACAAAGAAACATTCAAATTTATCCTTATCTGGACGATTGTCTAGTTCAGGCAGAAAACAAGGATACACTTCTCCAACATTTGGTGTTTGTAAAAAGGCTTCTATCTTGCCTAGGGTACACCATAAATGAAAAGAAATCACAACTGGTACCCTCTCAAATAATTACATTCCTGGGTGCAAGCTTGAATACAACTGCCCAGATGACTTACCTCATGCCAGACAAACAAATTCAATTAATAACATACGTCAGACAAGTGGCCACAAAAACCCAGCTATCTGCAAGACCAATTCTGCAGGCTTTGGGGTTCATGGCTTCCTGCATTCTACTAATTCTATATGCAAGACTGCATATGAGGAAACTTCAATGGTACCTAAAAAGCTTATGGAGTCAACATTGTCACAGCCTGGAAATAATTATTCCTCTCATTCCTTTCCTGCAACTGGAGTTCCTGTGGTGGGCAGAAGCCTGTCACCAAAACAAGGTACTGTCGTTCATTCTACCCCCTGCCACCCAAACCCTGACTACTGATGCATCAGACTATGCTTGGGGGCCCCATCTGGCAGGGAGATGCATTCAGGGCCAATGGAGCCCAAACCAAATGCGCTTACATATCAACCAGAAAGAAATGCTAGCTGTACAGAATGCTTTGACAGCCTTCAAGGACTTCCTTCATCCAGGACAACTACTGATAGACAGACAACACCACAGATGTTCTTCATGTTTCACTATTGCAGTCATTACACTTGGGTTATCCTGCTGGCAGGCTACCCTCAGTCGGCCTGAATTCCAAAGTCTAGGTCCGGCGTCGGTTGCTGTCGCCTCTTCCCTGACGTCAGTGCGCTAGGGGTATAAAAGCTGCAGCCGACACCATTTTCTTTAGTCTTTCTTGCCGCGCGGTGCCCGAAGCAGAAGCAGTTCGCAAGTGCTGGTTGGCCGACTCCTGAGATTTTCGTGTTCTAATTTTGGATCCGAAGTCTTCATTTAAAGCTAAGTACCCCGTTGGGGAAACTTATTTTCTTGCTCCTGACCGATGCCAGAAAAAGTTAATTGTATTTCTTGTGGGAAACAAATACCTCATAAGGACTTCCATTCTTATTGTATTCCTTGCCAAGGCCGTGATCACAACGTTGCTAATTGCAGGTTTTGTGCTAGATTTAACCAACGCACTATTAAAAGTCTGTACGATTTTGCATTTCATTACCTTGGCCGAAGATTTAATTACACAATGTCGTCGGATAGCCATCCGACTACCACAATTCACAAGAAAAAAAGGGAAAAGGACAGGCATCCGAGCTCCAAAACTGACGATGAGGCTTCTAAGCCAGTCGTCGGTTCTCAGTGAGGTGCTTTCGCAGCCCCTGGCGCCCGCTACCTCAGAGCTGTAGGCCGCATCTGACTCCCACGTGGAGCAGACTAGGCCTCTGGAAACTCAAGGTATTGGACACTTGGAAAATATTCCCTCAGATGGGTCCGGAGCCGCTGAGCAGGCATCAGCTTCTGAGAGTGTTTTCAGGCTTACACAGTTATATATAAAACCGACTACAGTTTCAAAGGCAAAGACTAAAGCACTACTAAAGACAAAGAAGTGCAGCAAGCCAATTGACAGGCCTCCATGCCTAAAAAACAGATGCTCAAAATGGCCGAAGACCTAATTACTTTGATCAGGGGTTCCCATCCCCCTCCTGATGAGAGGCCTAGGCAAGAGACAGAATATGACTCATCAGATCAGGTTTCCATTTCCTCTGATTCCTCTTCTGACCATGAATACTCTCTCCCTCCCTATGGGGATTCCGATGCTGAAGAATCTATCCCTTCATCCTCCCCTCCTGAAGATTATTCTTTTGGGGAAACCCTACATATACCATGAGGGAGCACTTCCACTAGGAGAGCCAAGACTACTCAGAATCTAAGAAAAGGCTCACAGATTTTATTGTAGATGATGTATTATCAGAGTCCGGCCTGTCTCCTGACTCTTTACCCCCTGCACCTGTTAAGCCAGACAGATACTACAGAGTTCCTGATTCACATAAATTTTTTTATAAAAACC
The DNA here is from genome assembly GCF_019279795.1 of Protopterus annectens. Classification (NCBI taxonomy): domain Eukaryota; kingdom Metazoa; phylum Chordata; order Ceratodontiformes; family Protopteridae; genus Protopterus; species Protopterus annectens. The sequence goes on from NC_056730.1 coordinate 807,507,823, forward strand.
CTACTGCTGACCCAGAAACTATTTCTCAGGGTCCCAAAGAGGTCAAGGCTTCCACTGCAAAAAACCCTATCCCTCTGATAGGGATTCAAGGGCACTGGACAGATGGGGGAAAGAGGTTTACACTTCTGCTACCTTGGCTGTGAGGGCTTTAAATCGTCAATTTCATATGCTTAAATATCAGCAATACTTAATGTCACTGCCTAAACAGAATATGTTAACAAATTCTGAACGTGCAGAAACAAGGAAATGCAGGATTTATTGCATGCAACTGAACAAGTGGGAAAGCATACTTTGCAATGTGGTTTTGATTCTCTGGAGGCCTCTTGTAGGGCCGCTGTTACGGGTTCTGTCATTAGGCGGCATGCTTGGTTAAAGGAACAGAATCTGCGTGATCATGTTAAAGCAAAATTATTAGATGCTCCATTACAGCATGATACTTTGTGTGGTGTTAAAGCAGAAGAGGTGTTGAAGAAATTGAGAACAAAGCAAAATCTATGCAGACAGTTAAGGATTTCTTACAGGTGCAGCCACCCAGATTTAGCAGGAACTGGCCTACAAAGAATTGGTCCTTTCCAGTGTCAGACAGGCCACAAAGAGGCAGATAGAGCCGCCCCAGCGGCAGATCCCAGCCCCAAGGCTCATAAAGGCCTAAACAATGGGGTGCCTCTACCTCCAAAAGTGGAGAAGACAAATCACAGCCCTACAGGAAACAGTCCCAATGACTTTCCTCTGCCAGAACCAAGCACTTATCTTTTGGCAGCCCCCTTAGGGGGAAAACTAGCACTTTTTCCACAAAATTGGCACATGATCACCCAGGACAAATGGGTCTTGAACATAGTGTCTCAGGGCTACAGGTTCTACTTTCACACCCTGCCAAGGGCAAAAGGTATGCCAGAGTTGCCACACAATCAATGGGCAGAGGCACAAAAGCAAGTTTCATCCCTCATGGACATGAGGGCCATTTGGCGAGTACCACAGCAAGAGCAGGGACGAGGATTTTACTCAAGACTTTTCTTGGTACCCAGAAAGGACAAAGCCTAGAGACCAATACTGGACCTGTCTATTCTAAACACATTTCTGGACGTTCCAAAATTCAGAATATTGACTCTGCAGCAGCTTCTGTCCATGCTGGGCAAGAAGGCTTGGCTTGTAACTTTGGACCTAAAGGAGGCATAACTGCATGTCCCAATCAGACAGTCTTGCAGAAGATACCTCATATTCATAGCTGGCTCAATGCACTACCAATTCTCTGCACTGCCCTTTGGCTTATCTACTGTGCCCAGGGTCTTCACAAAATGCCTGGCACCAGTAATTGCATTTTGCAGACAAAGAGGAATTCAAATATATCCTTACTTGGACGACTGCCTTATTCAATTAGAGAACAAGGACATTCTACTAAAGCGTCTGGCATTTGTAAAAAGATTACTAATTTGCCTAGGGTACACAGTAAACGAAAAGAAATCAAAACTAGTTCCCTCTCAAGAGATAATATTCCTGGGTGCAAGCTTAAATACAACTGCCCAGATGGCTTATCTCACGCCAGACAAACAAAGGCAACTGACTTCTTACTTCAAAATGTTGGCAACAAAGACCCAGCTATCTGTAAGAAAAATTCTGCAGGCTTTGGGCTTCATGGCATCTTGCTAATTCCATATGCCAGACTGCATATGAGGAAACTTCAATGGTATCTAAAAAGTGTTTGGACTCAACATTGCCACAGCCTGGAAACATTAATTACCCTCATTACCTGCCTGCAACAGGAGTTTCGATGGTGGGCACAGGCCTGTCACCACAACAAGGGACAGCCATTCACTTTACCCACAGCCAGGCAGACACTAACAGCGGATGCATCAGATTATGCCTGGGGGGGCCCACATGACAGGAAATTGTATTCAGGGCACATGTCCCTCAAGCCAGATGCATTTTTATATCAATCAAAAAGAGATGCTAGCTGTTCAGAATGCCCTGACAGCTTTCAAGGATCTACTTCATCCAGGACAACTACTGATAAAGACGGGCAATACTACAGTCATGTGGTACATAAACAAGCAGGGAGGCACACATTCCTACCCCCTTTGCAGACAAGCCATGACGTTGTGGGACACAGCATTCACTTATCAAGTTCAGCTGCAAGCACAATTCCTGCCAGGAAAATAAATACTCTGGCAGATGAACTAAGCAGAAACCTCATGGATCCCCACGAGTGGAAACTGGATCCACAAGTCTTGAACATGATAACAAGGAAATGGGGATGCCCAGACATAGATCTATTTGCCTCCCCTCACAACTGCCAAGTACAGTGATTCTGCACAAGGTCTTATCACAAGCAAGTAAAGGAAAGTAAATAATGTGGGAAGAAACAGCCAGGGAATTGTTATGGCTAGGCTTGTATAGGCCCTAGGGCTGATAGCCTAGTACCAACCTATGAACCTATGAGCAAGCATGGAAAGTGAATGCCTTATCCTTCAGCTGGAAAAACCTAACGGTATATGCCTTTCCTCCCCTGCCTGTCCTCACCAAGGTACTCCTAATGGTCAGACAAGAGAAGCCAAAAATGATACTGATTGCCCCAGACTGGCCACGCTAGCACTGGTACCCAGTCCTAAAGAACTTGTCTCAAGGTCCAGCCTGGACATTGCCTCAAATTTCTCACTTACTGACTCAACAAAACAGTCAGATCCTGCACAGCCAACTCAGGACCTTAAATCTGGCAGCATGGCAGATAATGTAGCCATTCAGAACACTTCTCTCTCCAAAGCTGTGATGGATGTTATTTTGGCGGCCAGGAGGCCCAGTACCAGAAAATCTTATGCAGAAAAATGGAAGAGATTCTGTGCTTGTAACCAGGCACAAGGAATTGACACGTTTGTGCCATATATTCGTCAGATTTTACAATACTTAACTGAGATGCTGGACAAAGGCCTATCGTTCTCATCAATTAAGATCCATGCCTCTGCCATTTCAGCCCATTACAATACGGAACCACCTATCTTTTCTCATTCTTTAATAAGGCAGTACCTCAGAGTGGCCAAAAACATAAGACCTTCAAGGAGAGCACCAATACCTGCATGGGACCTCAATTATGTCTTGGAAAAACTCACACTGCCTCCTTTTGAGCCAGCCTCAACAGCTGATATAAAATTCTTATCCTGGAAAACAGCTCTGCTCCTAGCAATAACCTCTGCAAGACGAGTCTCGAGTTACAGGCACTCATGACGGTGGAACAAAATGATGGCAGAAAGGAAAATAAAAAGCCGCTCGACCAACAACGCTAAAATGTTTTAATGAGTGTTAAGCGCTTTCAACTGATAAAACAGTCTTCATCAGAACACATAAATTAACGAAAATGTTTTTAGCATTACTTGAAAGCAAATGGCAGATATATACTGATGCAACCAGATTCCCTGGTATCAACGATCACATTAGCATCAAACCTTTTTTAGTATTAGAGTAATATACATTAGAGTAATATACATACAAATCTACTTATATATCCATTTTACATTGAATTATATTTATTAGTTTATTAAGAACATTATATTAGTTTTATATCTTTATATATAGTAATGGATTTTAATATAGTAAGGGATTTATATATATGTGTACTTGTATAAATGAATATTTACTATTTTAAATGTAAATTTAAATGCAATACTGTTGCTTTTAGACTTGGCACGTTTTTGCCAATTAATCAAGGTGTTAGAGTATATATACTGTGTTTTCGTTAATTTATGTGTTCTGATGAAGACTGTTTTATCAGTTGAAAGCGCTTAACACTCATTAAAACATTTTAGCGTTGTTGGTCGAGCGGCTTTTTATTTTCCTTTCTGCCATCATTTTGTTACATTGTTGCTGATTACTCGAGTTGTGTTGCACTCATGATGGTGGAACCTTTTTATCATTTTCCATCCAGACAGGGTTTCTCTGAGGACAAACCCAACATTTATGCCTAAGGTGATGTCCAGTGTGGCCCTTAACCAAACCATTCACTTGCCTACCTTTTATCCAAACCCACAGAACAAGGGTGAGAGACTTCTGCATTCTTTGGACATACACAGACAGCTACGCTTCTACTTGGACAGAACTAAAGCTTTCAGAAAGACTGAGCAACTTTTAGTGGCATATGCTGCAGGATCACAAGGAAAGGCCATCTCAAAACAGACTATCTCAAAATGGATAGGCCATTGCATTTGTTTCTGCTACTCACAGCATGGCAAATCAGTGCCTAAGGGCATTAGGCCACATTCAACCAGAGCAGCAGCCACTTCAGCAGCCTTCCTTCTACATTTATGGTAGGTACAGAACTGTACTTTTCTAACTCTCATACTTTCCAAGTCCAATCTCTTAACTCCTTACTTGCACTAAACCTTCTCAATATTAACTCAGTGTAAACACCCTTTAACTCCTACTTCTGCATACCATACCCATTCCTTAACCACCTTTTCTCTTTTTTTATATTATTTAACTCTTTTTTTTTCTGTTTCTTTAACTAACCCCATTTCTCTTATGAGCATATCACACCTACTGCCACTTCTGCATACCACAATCCTCTCTGTTTACTTAACTAACCTATTTTCTATTTTACTTAGCTAACTGCCAACAAGCTGCACTGTTTACGAAGAAGAACAACCCCGCTGACATCAGCAGGCCTACTTTACTATTCATGCTAATCCCACTCCTATCTCTCACATATCTAGCCTCCTAAGAATGCCCTCTAATTCTTACACATAAACGTGCCCATTCCTCTTTGAGATTCACCTCCCAAAACACCCACATGGAAAGTTTACAATGCACCTAGTCTAATAAAATAGAAATCCTCCATCTCTTCAAAAATAACTATGCTGTTCACAAATTACAAGCCTCTAAACCCAATACACAATCTGTTTATAAACTAAAGTCGCTCTACTGCTTTCTTCTTCTTCTTTGGCACTTCCACTTATGTGGTGACATCCATCCTAACCCTGGTCGCTCATCCCCAAAAACTGTATTCCTCTAGCTCAGGACACCCCTCAAAAATATAATCTGACCTTCATCTCAACTCTCTTAATTGAAAAAAATGTCTTTAGTAAGCTAGCAGATATTCATGCCAAGATGGCTCAAATTAATCCTGACATCTTCGTGATCAATGAAACCTGGCTAAGGGAGGAAATCCAAGACGAGGAATTTGTTGCAGCAGAATACAGAATACAACATATTAAGAAATGACAGGGTAAAGAGAAAAGGTAGTGAGGTAACCATTATTTTAAAAAAAAAATCTTAATCTTTCCATCTACCACTTCAACATTCCTATAATTAGGAACAGATGTTTTCCAATCTTAAAAAAAAAAAAAAAAAAAAAAGGGCATGTACAACACCTCCCTGCATTAACATCGATATTACAATTACAGTTTCTGACTTGGTCCACATCTAAAATTGCAAAATAAACAATTATAATAGGCGATTTTAATATTGATTGGTAGACCATAGCTTCAGACTCCTGTTATCAGTGGCATCAGTTTATATGGCTTCACACTACTAATGTCCACCCCTGCCATTCCAAAGGCTACAGTAATTGATTGGATACGAAGTAGTACCACAAAAATATGCATCCGCAGTCAGTACCATACCAGGCGTCTTAAATGGCCTCCACCCTATTTATACCATAAGGAGGTCATAATGGAGAGTTGAAAAGTCAGCAAGCAAAGGAGAGTAGCAGTGCTGAAATTGAATTCATCCTCAAGGCTTGATGAGTACCTTCACGAGGTGGACCCTGTTTCACAAAATCTCACCAAGGCAACACTGATATATAGACTGTATTTATACAGCATGTGTCATGGACAGAAGGAAGTCAAAAACAGAAAAACATAGCTGGGTGCACAAAACCCAGGATACAAAAGTGTCCAGTCCTGGTAGGCCACTGGTGCCAGGACTGGAAAAAATGAAAGTGTAAGAATCCTCAAAATATGGAAACATTCCTACAACAGGGCCAGGGTAGGCCCAGGGGGAGGATGGCCCCCCCTGTTGTAGAAGGAAGTAGCAGTCCACAGAAATTGACTGGCAAAAGAAGAGCCAGCTTCTCCCCCCTGAGGATTTCTCTTTTGGGGAAAATTTGCATGAAATGAGGGAACATTTCCACTGGGAAGGACAGGAGTATTCGGAATCTAAGAAAAGACTAAGGGATTTTCTTCTTCTTCCCCAGCATAGACCCATGGCTATTCCTCCTGTTTTGGATATTGTGGATGATGCTTTTTCGGAGGCTAACTTAACCCCTGACTCCTTTCCTCCTGCTCCTGTTAAGCCTGATAGATATTACAGGGTTCCTGATTCCCACCAGTTTTTATATAAGAACCCTACTGCTGACCCTGAAACCATTTCTCAGGGTCCTAAGGGAGTTAAGGCCACTTATGCTAAAAACCCCATTCCCACTGAGAATGATTCTAGATCTTTAGAAAGATGGGGAAAAAAAGTGTACACTTCTGCTACTTTATCTATTAGGGCTTTAAACTGTCAGTTTCATATGCTGAAATACCAGCAATTTCTCTTGTCTGTTTTAAAACAAAAGCTTTCTTCCATTTCTGCCTGTGCAGATAAGGAATTACATGATTTAATGCATGCCACTGAACAAGTTGGGAAGCATGGTTTACACTGTGGATTTGATGCCTTGGAGGCTTCTTTTAGGGCTGCTGCCTCTGGCACAGTAATTAGAAGGCATGCATGGTTAAAGGAACAAAATTTGCCAGAACAAGTAAAAGCTAAATTATTGGATGCTCCTGTTCAACATAATGTTTTGTTTGGACCAAAAGCTGAAGAGGTGATTATAAAGATGGAGGACAAGGCAAAATCCATGCAAACAGTTAAAGATTTCTTACAAGTACAGCCACCCAGATTTAGCAGGAATTGGCCTACAAAAAATTGGTCCTTTCCCAACTCAGACAGGCCTCAGAGGGGTAGATACAGACGCTCCCGAGGAAGGCCTCAAACACAAGCCTCTTATAGACCAAGACAGTGGACTGCTTCCACCCCTAGGGGAGGAGAGGACAGGTCACAATCTCATAGGAAACAGACTCAATGACTCACTCTTTTGGGCTGCAGGCACTTCTTGCCTGGAAGCCCCTCTCAGAGGAAAACTTTCTCTTTTTCATCGAAATTGGACTCTTATAACCCAAGACAAGTGGGTTCTGGATGTGGTTTCAAGAGGTTACAAATTCCATTTTCATACCCTACCAATGCCAAGCGGATGGCCAGACCTTCCAAAACATCAATGGACAGAGGCCTTAAACCAGGTGGAAGCTCTTTTGGCTATGAAAGCCATAGAACTTGTTCCACTTTCAGAGATGGGGCAAGGTTTTTACTCAAGGCTCTTTCTAGTCCCCAGGAAGCAAAATTCATGGAGACCCATCCTGGATCTGTCATGAATACCTTTCTAGAGATTCCAAAATTCAAGATGCTTACTCTACAGCAGCTACTTCCAATGCTGTCCAGAAATGCATGGATGGTAACTTTGGATTTAAAGGAGGCATATTTACACATTCCCATCAGGCAGGAATGCAGAAAATACCTCAGGTTCAAGGCCGGATCGAGGCACTTTCAATTCTCTGCGCTGCCCTTTGGATTGTCTACTGCACCCAGGGTCTTCACCAAATGCCTGGCTCCAGTAGTAGCTTACTGCAGACTCAGGGGAATTCAAATTTACCCTTATCTGGACAACTGTCTTATTCAGGCAGACAGCAAGGAGGTCTTACTCCAGCATCTACGGTTTGTTCAGGATCTCCTCAAGTTCCTGGGATTCACTGTAAACATAAAAAAGTCAAATTTGACACCTTCACAACAGATAATTTTTCTGGGCGCTTCTTTAAATACAACAACCCAGATGGCATTTCTGACATACGAAAAACAGTTTCTGCTGGCTTCAACGTTCAAAAACTTGGCAACTTTAACTCAGCTATCTGCAAGGAGATTCCTGCAGGCTTTGGGTTACATGGCCTCCTGCATCCTTCTCGTTCCATATGCAAGACTACACATGAGGAAAATACAGTGGTACCTAAAAAGTGTATGGTCTCAGCATTGCCACAGTTTAGACATACTGATCTCTGTCCTGCCTTGTCTTCAAAAGGAATTCCTGTGGTGGTCCAAGGCATGTACTCTAAACAAAGGGAAACCCTTCTGTCTGCCTCCTGCTACTCAGATTCTAACCACGGACGCCTCAGATTTTGCATGGGGATCCCATTTTCAGGGCAACTGTCTGCAGGGTCTATGGACAAAGGATCAGAAGCACCTGCATATCAATTTAAAGGAAATGTTAGCCGTTCAGAAAGCTCTAATGGCCTTCAGGAATCTTCTACAACCAGGAAAACTACTGATACGGACAGACAACACCACAGTTATGTGGTACCTAAACAAGCAAGGGGGATCTCATTCCTACCCCCTTTGCAGGCTAGCCATGGATCTATGAAACACAGCTCTGGCTTGCAATCTGGACCTTCAAGCTCAGTTTCTACCAGGAAAGCAAAACCTCCTGGCAGACAGTCTGAGCAGAAACCTTTCGGATCCACACGAGTGGATGCTGGACACCGAAATATTGAGGATGATAACAGCAGTCTGGGGATGTCCCCACATAGACCTCTTTGCATCCCATCTCAATCATCAACTACAGAAGTTTTGCACCAGGACTTTCCACGAACAAGCTTGGAAAGTGGATGCACTATCTTTCAGTTGGAGAAACATATGCCTTTCCGCCTCTTCCTCTTCTTCCACGGGTATTATTAAAGATCAAACAGGACATGCCCAAGATGATGATCTTGTTGGCCCCAAATTGGCCTTGACAGTTTTGGTACCCTACTCTGAAAAACCTATGTCGGGAGCCCCCTTGGGTCTTACCACAGACTCCGAACCTTCTGTCCCAACATCAGGGTCAGGTTCTACACTCCCATGTCAGCACTCTCAGCCTAGCGGCCTGGTTAATCCAGGGCCTTTGATTCCTTCTCTCCTACCCAAGCAGGTTATGGATGTCATTTTAGAAGCAAGACGTCCTAGCACTAGAAAATCTTATGCAGGAAAATGGAAAAGATTTTGTTCCTGGATGCAGGCTCAGGATTCTGATCCTCTTCTTCCTAACATTCCTTTGATTTTACTTTACCTGACAGATCTCTTACATAAGGGTCTCTCTTTCTCTTCCATTAAGATACATGCCTCTGCTATTTCCGCTCATTATAATACAGACCCTCCAATCTTTTCCCACCAGCTCATGAGACAGTTTCTCAGAGGAGCTAAGAACTTAAAGCCTCCTAGATCTCATCCCATTCCTGATTGGGATCTCAACTATGTTCTGGAAAAGCTCACCTTACCTCCTTTTGAGCCTGCTGCTTCTTCTGACATCAAGTTTTTATCATGGAAAACAGCCATCCTGTTAGCCCTTACCTCTGCCAAGAGAGTTTGAGTTGCAAGCTCTTATGGCTGTGGAACCTTATATTATTTTTCATCAAGACAGGGTGTCTTTGAGGACTAATCCTACATTCATGCCTAAGGTGGTTTCCAAAGTGGCTTTAAATCAAACTATCCACTTGCCAACTTTTTTCCCCACTCCTCAAAATAAAGGGGAAAGGATCTTACATTCTTTGGATGTACACAGACAACTATGTTTTTACCTGGACAGAACCAAGGACATCAGAAAATCAGAGCAATTGTTTGATGTCCTTCAAGGATGCATCTGCAGTCCTAACATATGGGTTGTCCTGCGTCAGGCAGCCCTTCGGTCGGCCGGATTCCAAAGTCTGGGTCTGTCCTCGGCTGATGTCGCACTTCACCCGACGTCATAGCTGCTGTCAATTGGGTATAAAGGCATCAGCCGACGCCATTTTCCTCAGTCTTTCTTGCCGCGCTGTGCCCGAAGCAGAAGCTGTTCACAAGTGCCGGTCGGTCAGATCCAGAGATAAAACTACTACCGAAGACTTCTTAAAAGCTAAGTACCCCGTTGGGGACTCTTTCTTGCCTCAGCCAATGTCAGGAAAAAGTAAATAATTGTTTAACTTGTGGGAAACAAATACCTCATAAGGATTTCCACTCTTACTGCCTTCCTTGCTTAGGCCCAGACCACGACGTAGGGTATCATTGAACCAAGCAATCCACCTACCAACATTCTTCCCCAACCCACAGAACAGGGGGGAAAGACTACTGCATACCTTGGATGTGCACAGGCAATTACGCTACTACCTGGACAGAACCAAGAATAATAGAAAAACTGACCAGCTTCTGGTAGCATATGCAACAGGAATGGAAGGAAAAGCAATTTCAAAACAGACAATCTCAAAATGGATAGGAAATTGCATTAGATTTTGTTACTCTTTTCATGGAAAGACAACTCCAGACAACATCAGACCTCACTCCACAAGGGCGACAGCCACTACTACAGCTTTCTTACGAGGAGTGGCTACCAAAGACATTTTAGAGGCTGCTACTTGGAGCTCCGTGCATACATTTGCCAAGCATTATAATCTACCTTTATACTCCAGATCCCGAGCAGGTTTTGCCACTGCTGTTTTGCAAGGGATCTTAACTACACCATAATCTTCTCCTCCGCCAGTTTAGCTATGGTATTCTACCCATATGTTAGGGATGCATCCTTGAAGGACATAGTACAGTTTTGTACCTACCATAAATGTAGATGTAGATGTCCGAGAGGTATGCATCTGCAGTCAGGATTACCCACCTTCCTTCCCCTCTGTGGTACTCCTAGGGTATTTGCCCATCTTATAGCTGGCTGGAGGAATCTATTATGGTGTATTTGTTTGTATATATGTATATACATGTTTATTTTTGTTTGCTCTCTACTGTTTGGAATCATTTGCATTTATCCAAATTTAGCCTTCCTAGAGGGCACCTGGCATCTGGGGCAAGAAACACTGAGGAAAATGGCGTCAGCTGATGCCTTTATACCCAATTGACAGCAGCTATGACGTCGGGTGAAGTGCGACATCAGCCGAGGCCAGACCCAGACTTTGGAATCCGGCCGACCGAAGGGCTGCCTGACGCAGGACAACCCATATGTTAGGACTGCAGATGCATACCTCTCGGACATCTACATTTATGGTAGGTACAAAACTGTACTTTCTTATGCTTCCAGTTCCCAAGGTAAAGCCATTTCAAAACAGACCATTTCTAAATGGATTGCTCATGGAATTAGATTTTGTTATTCACAGCATGGAAAGCAAATCCCAGGGAGTATACGGACTCATTCCACCAGAGCTGCTGCCACTTCTGCTGCCTTCCTCGGGGGAGTTCCTACCAAAGACATTTTGGAAGCTGCAACTTGGAGTTCTGTGCAAACTTTTTCAAAGCACTACAATCTACCTCTCTACTCTAAGTCTAGGGCAAGCTTTGCTTCTGCAGTCTTGCAGGGCCTTATAGCCGCCCCTTCTGCTTTATGACCACCTCCCTTTCATTTTGCTTTGGGATTCTACCCTACAGTCATGACTGCAACAGTGAAACACGATGAACATAGTACAGTTGTGTACACTTACCATAAATGTAGATGTTCGAGTGTCTTCACTGTTGCAGTCTGGGTTTCCCCTCCCTCCTGTCCCCTCTTATTTTTACTTTTGTGTGGTTCCTTTTCTCACCATTCTTCTGAGGTGTATTTGCAAAGGATATGGGACCTTTTTCATTTTGGGACTCCTGAGATCTGGGGCAAGAAAAACTGGAGAACATGGCGTCGGCTGTCAGCTTTGTACTCCTGGCACTCTGACGTCAGGGAGCATGGTTGAACAGCTGACGCCGGACCCAAACTTTGGGATTCTGGCCGACCGAGGACTGCCTGCCGGCAGGCGTGAACCCTACAGTCATGACTGCAACAGTGAAGACACTCGAACATCTACATTTATGGTAAGTGTACACAACTGTACTTCCCTCTGACAGAGATTCCAGAGCATTAGACAGATGGGGAAATAAAGTATATACGTCTGCAACTTTAGCAATGAGAGCCTTAAATTGCCAATTTCATATGTTAAAATATCAGCAATTTCTGATGTCTCAGTTGAAACAAAAAATGCTTCCAGATTCAGATCCTCCTAATATTAAAGAAATGCAGGATTTATTGCATGCTGCTGAACAAGTGGGAAAACATACTTTGCAATGTGGTTTTGATTCTTTAGAGGCCTCCTTTTCATAGGTTCATAGGTTCGTACTAGGCTATCTGCCCTAAGGCATTTATAAGCCTAGCCAGAGTGTATGTGGCTTACACCACCCCTTAGGATGAGAATACTACGCCCTTTTAGGGTTTAGTTTACTATGCCTTTGTCTAGTAGTGACACAGAGATGACCCCCTGGGTAAACCTACGATCTCCCATCCACTCATCGAGATTTCTCTTGAATAGAGTAAGTGAGGGGCTCTGCCTAACATGGACTGGGATTCTGTTCCAGAGTGTAGGGAGCCTCTGGGTTATGAATCTGTCCCTCCAGCACGTCCTATTTATTTCTGTGTTGAGGTTTAAGTCACTTGTTCTCGTGGCTCTGATGGATTTGGATTTTCTGAGGTGGAGCATGTCCATTAATTCAGGATTGGACATGGCCTTGTACGTCAGGCACAGATCACCTCTGAGTAGGCGGTATGCGACTGAATAGAGCTGGAGTTTTTTCAGTCAGGCAGCATATGACATATGTTTAAAACACTTTATCCTCTTGGTGAGGAACTTTTGGGGTCTTTCCAACTGCCGCAGGTGTCGGGTGAGATACATCCCAAATGGGGCATTGTACTCAATCATTGACCTGATAAGAGAAGAGTACAGGGGTACAATGACTTCTCTTGATCTAGATGTGAAACCCTTCATGATAAGGTGGGCAATATAGAAGGTCTTCCTAACCACCTTGGCAATGTGAGTGTCAAATGAGAGGTTACTGTCAACCTGGGTCCCTAGGTCCCCGATTACCTCTTCCGTACTTAATGGATTACCGCCTATGTGGTAATTTGTCGGTACCTTGTTTTTCCCAAAAGGTATGACTATACATTTTTTGGCGTTCAGCTTAAGGCCATGGCTCTGGCACCAATTATCCGTTTCTATGAGGCCTCTCTGAAGGATGTTTGTGTCCGCTGGAGTATCAATTATGGCGCCCAGTTTGCAGTCATCTGCGAACTTTGTCAGCCACAATCCTCATATGTTTGCCTGTATCTCGGAAAAATAAATGCCGAACAAGAGGGGTCCCAGGACTGAGCCCTGTGGGACACCGCTTGTGACTGGCTTAGAGTCTGACATAGCTCCAGCAACTCCGACCCTGTGGGTTCTGTCCTTGAGCCAGTTTGCAACCCATCTTGTGACATATGGGTTTACATTTAAGCTGGTGAGTTTGTCTATGATGCCAGAGTGGGGTATTGTGTCAAAGGCTTTTGCAAGGTCAAGGTAGGCTGTGTGAACTGCCTTACCCTCATCAATGGCCTTAGTGACTGTTTCAAAAAAGTCAACCAAGTTCAAAAGGCAGGATCTGCCCTTGACAAAGCCAAATTGGGTAGGATCCAATGTCTGTAGGTCCCCAATGTCTTTGTTTATGAGTTCCATAATGAGCCTCTCCATAGCTTTGCAGACCAGGCTCGTCAAGCTTATGGGCGGTAATTTCCAGGGTCCGTAGAAGCACCGCCTTTGTGAAGTGGGACCACTGTTGCCGTCGCCACTCTTTGGGTTCAGATCCTGTAGTAAGGCTAAGATTAAACAGCAGCCTTATTTGTGGGTTTAGTTCCTCTTGGAGTTCATGTAGCACACAGCCGGGACACCGTCGGTCCCATTGATGCTGTGTTTTTAGCTTTAGAGAGGGCTCTCACCTGGGCATCTGAGATGTTAGGGAGGCTACACTCTGCTGGGATAGTTATTTCTCCTTTTGGGGGGGAGGGGAGGAGAAATTTGCACTGAACCTGTCTGCCAGAATGTTGGCAATGTCAATGGGTTCAGTGTATTTTGTGTCATTTTGGACTAACTGAGCATATCTGGGAGTTTCCACCCAGGTTTCTAACATAGCTAAAGAAGGCCTTGTGATTGTCTTTTGTGTCTTTTGCGATTTTTCTCTCAAAGTTGGCCTTGGATGATTTTATGAGTGATCGTAGTTTTTTGCTAGTACTGATCAGAGACGCCTTCCCCTTTAGGGATTCTGCTCTGTCATGTAGTAGCTTCCTCCTCCTGTTGTAAAGTTTGTTTATGGCTGGGGTCCATCAGACCGGGCGCCTGCCTTTGGGGGAATGGGTCTTGGTTTTATTTGGGATTGCATGATCCACGCATTCTTTAAGGTGCCCATAGAAGGCATTTACAAAGGATTCAGTAGTGTGGGTTGTGGTTTCCACTGGCCCAGGGGCATTGAAGGATACCACTTCAGTCTTAAGATGTGTGAAGTTTGCTTTTGAGAAGTTCTTCACTGTGGTCTTTTGTGCAGGGGGTGGGGGCGGGATGTGGATTTCCAGTGAGATTAATTTATGGTCTGATCTTACCAAAGAGGGATATACTTCCGGTGTGGAGCATTTTGTCCCCATGTTTGTGATGATCAGGTCTAGTATATTGTCTCCCCTTGTGGGAATAGTGACTAGTTGTTCCATTGCATTTGAGTTTATGAATTCTAGGAACCTTTGGGCTAGGGTGTTTGGGCTTGAGTAATGTTCCCAGTCTATGTTTGGGTAGTTGAAGTCTCCCAAAATGATGATATTTGGAGAGACATTCATACTCTCCAGTGTCTTCAGGAAGGCTGTGTGGGGTTCCTGAGTTTGAGAGGATGGTCTGTAGCATGGTAGAAACTGTAAGGCAGTTTTGCCTATGGTTAGTTGCACCTGGATAGTCTCCGATGCTTCGTGCGTTGCCACTAACCTGGAGGTATGGGTATCTTTGATGAAAATGGATACTCCCCCTCCTTTTGTGGTTCGGTCCAAGTTTTGGGGACGGAAAGCATGATATGAGGTAAAACCTGATAGTGCTGGGGTGCTCTCAGGAGCCTTGAACCAGGTTTCAGTCACTGCACAAACATCAATGTTCTCCATACTGAGGAGGGCTTAGAGGGCGTGTATCTTGAGGTTTAGACTTCTGGCATTGAGCAGCATTACCCTTAGTTTTTTTCCACTTGTGTTTTCTAGGGAGGTAGGTTTGTCATTTGAGCCTTGCCTAAAAAAGGCACTATGGGGGTGGCAAGAGCCTTGGCCAATATCCGGAAGCCCAGGGGTGACAGGTGCAAGCCATCCCTTGCGAAGCAGCGTGGCTTGTCAAGCATGTCATCCCAAGCAGACAGACATTGGATCCCCTTAGAATGACACCAGTAATTAAGCCAATTGTTAAAACTGATCATTTTGTCTTTGTACTGTGGCATCATTCTTGGTGAGGGTAAGATGCTGCTTACGGTCAGGGTCATACCGGCCTGGGCTACATAATCAGAGAGCTCCTCTATGTCTCTTTTCATGTAGTCCAGGGAGGTACGTCTCAGGTCGTTCACACCGGCATGTACAATGACCGAGTCATATTTGTACTTGCTGTGGAGTGACCTGAGTGCTTGTGTTATGTGGCGGATTCTAGCTCCCGACAGGCAGCTTACTGTGACCTTTTCCTTGTTCAGTCTGGTGAACGGGACGTCAGTGTGTCTGACTATGGAGTCACCTATTACAAGTGTGTCTGGCATGTTGTTTGGCCTTAAGGGCTGTGACTGTTTAGCACACTGACTTTGTGAACTATGTGTTGCATGAGCTATGTCTTGAGGTGGTGGTTGCTTGGGTGTCTGCTTTGGAGGCCTCTGTTGTTTTGGTAGGTTTTTAATCAGCGCCTCCGAGTATGTTTTTGTGTGTTTATGCGTTTGGTTTGCTGTTGTGATAGTTCTTTGTGAGACTGGGTTTGTGCTGTGCGTGGTTACCTTCTCCTCCTGACTGGTCTTGCCAGTACTGAATTGAGAGAGCTCAGCCTCCAGTTTGGCTATATAGTTGCATCTCTCGCATATATTTGTATTTGTTGGGAGGAGGAGAGGGTTGTCTGTGTACATGAGGCAATTGTAACATTGTCTCAAGATTCCCAGAATCACCAGCTGAACAGGAGAGGACGCCAGCAACTGACCCTTCGACATGCTAGAAATAGTGAAAAAGATTGCTGTGTAACTGAGTCAGAAAGGACCTATAGGGAGATGTGTACTCAACAGAATTTAGGTGAATGAAGTACTTTCTTTTGTTTGAGTGCTTTACCTGTATAAAAATGCTTTAGGAGCAAGTGCTGAGCTTTTTTGATAGAGTATAGACTGTTTAGATTGCAAGTAGAACAGTTCTAAGGGAAAAATTGAAGCGCACACTTGGCGGAGCCAGAAAAAGTTTAACCTTGTTTAATCTATGCCCACGACCGCGCATAGCCGTGCAAAGGCGGATTTTAAGCAGTGAACTACAAAAGAGCTAGGAATGGTCCCAAACAACCAATTACTACAGCTTCTTGTGCTGAGGTCACTTCCCCCAAGGACAGATAGGCTGCTCAAGGCTCCCCACTCCCACTGGTGAAAAAAGAAACTTCCTTCTATCCAAGTAAGGTAATGGACAACACAGGAACTACACCACAGCCAAGGAATACAGCAATGCCTGTATACTGGTCTAAACTAGTTGAGAAAGGCGAGAAAACAAGGATTATTTTTTTGTTTTTTTGGGGGGTTTTTTTTGTAGAAATACACAGAAAATGCAGAGACAGTGATAACTTAGTTACACAGGCTAGCACACTTTAGTGGGCAGCCTCCACAGTTAAATTGAACAAACAAGCAAACTTTCGATTAAATTCGACTAAATGTAACTTTAAGTGCAGATTTAAAAATAAATGCAGTAATCAGAAAAAAAACAGTTCAGGCTAGTTTAAAGTAAGCAACAGAAGCTATTTTCAGTGAAAAAAAAAGCAAATATACTTAAATCCAGAAGGTAGTCGCTTTTTCGAGTTCCTTGCTGCTAGGACCACTCTGTAAACCCACGTGGAGCTTGTCTGAGCAGTATAGCCAGAAAAAAACGCCCAGAGGCGTATTTTAAGCAGTGAACTACAAAAGAGCTAGGAATGGTCCCAAACAACCAATTACTACAGCTTCTTGTGCTGTAGAGCAGCAGTTACAGGCTCTGTCATTAGAAGGCATACTTGGTTAAAAGAACATACGTTACCAGACCATGTTAAAGCAAAATTATTGGATGCACCTTTGCAGCAGGATGTGTTATTTGGAATTACGGCAGAAGAGGTATTAAAGAAAATGGAGGATAAGGCAAAATCTATGCATACGGTGAAGGATTTCTTACAGGTTCAGCCTCCTCGATTTAGCAGAAATTGGCCAACAAAGAATTGGTCCTTTCCAGTTACAGACAGACATCAAAGGGGCAGATACAGACGTCCAAGAGGTAGAGGTCAACCACAAGGTCCTTACATGCCTCGACAATGGGGTGCACCAGGCCAGAAATAAGGGGAAGACGGGCCCCAACCATATACAAAGCAGCCCCAATGACTTCCCACTACAGCTGCCAAACAGCTCTCTCTTGGCAGCCCCCTTGGGAGGAAAACTGGCACTTTTCTATCACAATTGGCAAATGATCACCAAAGACAAATGGGTTCTCAACATTGTATCTCAAGGTTACAGGTTCCACTTTCACACACTGCCAAGGTTAAAAGGAATGCGAAATCTGCCACAAAATCAGTGGGCAGAGGCTCAAAAACAAATTACAGCACTCATACACATGAGAGCTATTCAACAGGTACCACCACAGGAACAAGGACAAGGATTTTGCTCAAGACTCTTTCTGGTGCCCAGAAAAGACAAAGGCTGGAGGCCCATTCTAGATCTTTCTTCACTTACCTGGATGTTTCGAAATTCAAAATGTTGACACTACAGCAGCTTCTTCCCATGCTGGGCAAGAAAGCTTGGCTCGTGACCTTGGACCTCAAGGAGGCATACCTGCATGTCCCTATCAGACAAAATTGCAGAAGATACCTCAGATTCATAGCTGGTTCAATGCACTATCAATTCTCTGCACTGCCCTTTGGCTTATCTACTGCGCCCAGGGTCTTCACAAAGTGTCTGGCACCAGTAATTGCATTTTGCAGACAGAAAGGAATTCAGATTTACCCGTACCTGGATGACTGCCTGATTCAAGCAGAGAGCAAGGACATTCTTCTAAAGCATCTGGTGTTTGTAAAAAAAGTTATTAAGTTGCCTGGGGTACGCAGTAAACGAAAAGAAATCAAAACTAGTGCCCTCACAAGAGATAATATTCCTGGGTGCCAGCTTGAACACAACGGCCCAGATGGCTTTTCTCATGCCAGACAGGCAAGGACAATTGACTCAATACTTTCAATTGATGGCAACAAAGACCCAACTCCCTGCAAGAAAAATTCTGCAGGCCTTGGGTTACATGGCATCTTGCATACTACTAATTCCATATGCCAGACTGCATATGAGGAAACTACAGTGGTACCTAAAGAGTGTATGGTCTCAACACCGTCAAAGTTTGGAAACAGTTATACCACTAATTCCTTGCCTTCAACAGGAGTTTCGATGGTGGGCTCAAGCTTGTCACCTCAACAAGGGACAGTTTTTTACTCAAGCCACAGCCAGGCAAACACTGACAACAGATGCATCAGATTACACCTGGGGAGCACACATGGCAGGAAAATGTATTCAGGGCAAGTGGCCCGCAGAACAAAGGCATCTTCACATCAATCAAAAAGAGATGCTAGCTGTACAAAATGCCCTTATAGCTTTCAAGGACCTGCTGCTTCCAGGACAACTAAAGACAGACAACACCACAGTTATGTGGTACATAAACAAGCAAGGGAGCACTCACTCCTACCCCCTCTGCAGACAAGCCATGACCTTCTGGAAGACAGCTCTAAACTATCAAGTTCATCTGCAAACAGAATTCCTGCCAGGAGAGAAAAACACACTGGCAGACAACTTAAGCAGAAACATCATGGATCCCCACGAGTGGGAATTGAATCCACAAATATTCAGAATGATAACACAGAAATGGTGGAGCCCGGACATAGATCTGTTTGCATCCCCAATGAACTACCAACTACAGAAATTCTGCACAAAGAGTTACCATCCACAAGTATGGAAAGTGGATGCCCTCTCATTCAGCTGGAAATACCTGCAAGTATACGCTTTCCCACCACTACCTCTCCTTCCAGAGGTACTCATAAAAGCCAGACAAGAAGAGCCAAAGATGATCCTGATTGCACCAGATTGGCCACGGCAACACTGGTACCCAATCTTAAAGAATTTAACACAAGGACAACCCTGGATTTTGCCTCAAATCCCACATCTGCTGACTCAGCACAACAATCAGATACTCCACAGCCAGCTAAAGACCTTAAACCTAGCTGCATGGAAGATTCTTTAGTAAAGTAAGCAATGCCTCTTTCCAAAGCTGTTATGGATGTCATTCTAGGGGCCAGAAAGCCTAGCACCAGGAAAGCCTATTCGGATAAATGGAAGAGATTATGTGCCTGGAACCAGGCTCACAACCTTGACCCTCTTGTCCCAAACATTCCTCAGATACTACAGTATTTAACTGAGATGCTGGACAAAGGCCTCTCCTTCTCATCCATCAAGATCCACACCTCTGCCATCTCTGCTCATTACAGCACTGATCCTCCCATTTTCTCTAATCCTTTGCTAAAACAGTACCTCAGAGGGGCTAAAAACATAAGACCGCCCCATAGAGCACCTAATCAAACTTGGGATCTCAACTTTGTTTTGGAAAAATTAACTTTACCTCCTTTTGAGCCAGCTACCACAGCAGAATTAAAATATATCTCTTGGAAAACTGCTCTGCTCCTGGCAATAACATCAGCACGAAGAGTTGCAGAATTACAGGCACTAATGGCAGTGGAACATTTCCTCATTTTCCACCAGGACAAGGTGTCTTTAAGAACTAACTCTATGTTTATGCCAAAGGTGGTATCAAGCGTGGCTCTAAACCAAACTATTCACTTGCCAACTTTTTATCCAAAACCACAGAATAAAGGTGGGAGACTACTGCATTCTTAGGACATTCATAGGCAGTTACGCTTCTACTTGGACAAAACCAAAGCTTTCAGAAAATCTGTGCAATTATTGGTAGCATATGCTGCCAAAGCACAGTGAAAAGCCAATTCTAAACAGACTATTTCAAAATGAATAGGACATTGTATACTTTTTTGCTATACACACCATGGGAAACCTGTACCTAGCAGCATTAGATCTCACTCCACTAGGGCAACAGCCACTTCAATTGCCGACTTCAGAGGAGTACCTACCAAGGATATTTTGGAAGCAGCAACATGGAGTTCTGTGCATACCTTCACCAAGCATTACCATCTGCCTCTTTACTCTAAATCCAGTGCTGTCTTCGCCACTGCAGTGCTGCAGGGCCTAATAGCCATCCCTAATGCCTTATAGAACCAGCCTCCCTACCGCAACTTTTGGATTCTACCCAACTGTAATGACAGCAGCTGTGTAACACGATGAACATCGTACAGTTTTGTACCTACCATTAATGTAGATGTTCGAGTGTAGACACTGCTGCTGTCCAGGTTACCCTCCCTCCTTCCCCTCTTACTTGCTGGTACGTACCCATGTATTCTACCCTTTACTACCTATGGAGAGTTTTTGCTGGTAACTGAAAGTTGTTGTTTCCTTTTCTTATGTATGTTTTATTAGCAATATAAATTGCCTACCTATTTGGGGGCACCTGACATCTGGGGCAAGTAAAACTGAAGAAAATGGCGTCAGCTGCATCTTTTTATACCCCTGCCACACTGATGTCAGGGAGGAGGCGACAGCAACTGACACCGGACCAAGACTTTGGAACTCAGGCCGACTGGGGAACCGCCTGATGGCAGGATAACCCAAGTGTAATGACTGCAGCAGTGTCTACACTCGAACATCTACATTTATGATAGGTACAAAACTGTACTATCTTTCTTCTCTAAACACTTAACCTGGATGTTCCGAAATTCAAAATGTTGACACTACAGCAGCTTCTTCCCATGCTGGGCAAGAAAGCTTGGCTCGTGACCTTGGACCTCAAGGAGGCATACTTGCATGTCCCTATCAGACAAAACTGCAGAAGATACCTCACATTCATAACAGGTTCAATGCACTATCAATTCTCTGCACTGCCCTTTGGCTTATCTACTGTGCCCAGGG
Source organism: Protopterus annectens (assembly GCF_019279795.1). Classification (NCBI taxonomy): domain Eukaryota; kingdom Metazoa; phylum Chordata; order Ceratodontiformes; family Protopteridae; genus Protopterus; species Protopterus annectens. Next base: position 807,528,940 of record NC_056730.1, read on the forward strand.
TCTTCACAAAGTGCCTGGCACCAGTAGTTGCATTTTGCAGGCAGAAAGGAATTCAAATTTATCCATACCTGGAAGACTGCCTGATTCAAGCAGAGAGCAAGGACATTCTTCTAAAGCATCTGGTGTTGGTAAAAAAGTTATTAAGTTTCCTGGGGTACACAGTAAACGAAAAGAAATCAAAACTAGTGCCCTCACAAGAGATAATATTCCTGGGTGCCAGCTTGAACACAACGGCCCAGATGGCTTATCTCATGCCAGACAAGCAAGGACAACTGACTCAATACTTTCAATTAATGGCAACAAAGACCCAACTCCCTGCAAGAAAAATTCTGCAGGCCTTGGGTTGCATGGCATCTTGCATACTACTAATTCCATATGCCAGACAGCATATGAGGAAACTACAATGGTACCTAAAGAGTGTATGGTCTCAACACTGCCAAAGTTTGGAAACAGTTATACCACTAATTCCTTGCCTTCAACAGGAGTTTCGATGGTGGGCTCAAGCTTGTCACCTCAACAAGGGACAGCCTTTCACTCAACCCACAGCCAGGCAAACACTGACAACAGATGCATCAGATTACGCCTGGGGAGCACATATGGCAGGAAAATGTATTCAGGGCGAGTGGCCCACAGAACAAAGGCATCTTCACATCAATCAAAAAGAGATGCTAGCTGTACAAAATGCCCTTATTGCTTTCAAGGACCTGCTGCATCCAGGACAACTAAAGACCGACAACACCACAGTTATGTGGTACATAAACAAGCAAGGGAGCACACACTCCTACCCCCTCTGCAGACAAGCCATGACCTTGTGGAACACAGCTCTAGACTACCAAGTTCATCTGCAAGCACAATTCCTGCGAAGAGAGAGAAACACACTGGCAGATGACTTAAGCAGAAACATCAATGGATCCCCACGAATGGGAATTGAATCCACAAATATTCAGAATGATAACACAGAAATGGTGGAGCCCGGACATAGATCTGTTTGCATCCCCAATGAATTTTCCAGATTCAGAAATTCTGCACAAGGAGTTACCATCTGCAAGCGTGGAAAGTGGATGCCCTCTCATTCCGTTTGGAAAAACTACAAGTATACGCTTTCCCACCTCTACCTCTCTTTCCAAAGGTACTCATAAAAGCCAGGCAAGAAGAGCCAAAGATGATCCTGATTGCACCAGACTGGCCACGCTAGCACTGGTACCCAGTCTTAAGGAGATTAGCACAAGAACCACCCTGGATTTTGCCTGAAATCCCACATCTGCTGACTCAGCACAACAATCAGATATTTCACAGCCAGCTGAAGACCTTAAATCTAGCTGCATGGAAAATTCCTTTGTCAAGCAAGCAATGCCTCTCTCCAAAGCTGTTACGGATGTCATTCTGGAGCCCAGAAGGCCTCGTACCAGGAAAGCCTATTTGGATAAATGGAAGAGATTCTGTGCCTGGAACCAGGCTCAATGCCTTGACCCTATTGTCCCAAACTTTCCTCAGATACTACAATATTTAACTGAGATGCTGGACAAGGGCCTCTCCTTTTCATCCATCAAGATCCATGCCTCTGCCATTTCTGCTCATTACAACACGGGTCCACCACGTTTCTTTAATCCTGTGTTAAAACAGTACCTCAGAGGGGCTAAAAACATAAGACTGCCCTGTAGAGCACTTACTCCAACTTGGGATCTCAACTTTGTTTTGGAAAAATTAACTTTACCTCCTTTTGAGGCAGCTAACACAGCAGAATTAATAGTATATCTCGTGGAAAACTGCTTTGCTACTGGCAATAACATCAGCAAGAAGAGTTTCAGAATTACAGGCACTAATGGTGGTGGAACCTTTCTTCATTTTCCAGCAGGACAGGGTGCCGTTTATGCCAAAGGTGGTATCAAGTGTGGCTCTAAACCAAACTATTCACTTGCCAACTTTTTATCCAAAACCACAGAATAAAGGGGAGAGACTACTGCATTCTTTGGACATTCACAGGTAGTTACGCTTCTACTTGGACAAAACCAAAGCTTTCAGAAAATCTGAGCAATTATTGGTAGCGTATGCTGCAGGAGCACAGGGAAAGCCATCTCAAAACAGACTATTTCAAAATGGATAGGACATTGTATACGTTTCTGCTATACACACCATGGGAAAGCTGTACCTAGCAGCATTAGATCTCACTCCACCAGGGCAACAGCCACTTCAACTGCCTACCTCAGAGGAGTACCCACCAAGGATATTTTGGAAGCAGCAACATGGAGTTCGGTGCATACCTTCACCAAGAATTACCATTTGCCTTTATACTCCAAATCCAGAGCTGGCTTCGCCACTGCTGTGCTGCAGGGCCTTATAGCCACCCCTAATGGCTTATAGAACTAGCCACCCTACCTCAGCTTTGGGATTCCACCAAAGTGTAATGACTGCAGCAGTGTAACACGATGAATATAGTACAGATGTCCTTCAAGGATGCATCTGCAGTCCTTAAATATGGGTTGTCCTGCCTCAGGCAGCCCTTCGGTCGGCCGGATTCCAAAGTCTGGGTCCGGCGTCGGCTGATGTCGCCCTTTCCCCGACGTCACAGCGCCTGGGGTACAAAAGCGTCAGCCGACGCCATCTTCCTCAGTCTTTCTTGCCGCGTGGTGCCCGAAGCAGAAGCAGTTCGCAAGTGCCGGTCGGCCAGCTCCTGTAACTTCAGCTACCGAAGACTTCAAAAGCTAAGTACCCCGTTGGGGACTCTTTCTTGCCTCAGCCGATGTCAGATCAAACGCTTAAAGTTAATAATTGCTTAACTTGTGGGAAACAAATACCTCATAAGGATTTCCACTCTTACTGCCTCCCCTGCCTAGGCCCAGACCACGACGTCTTGGCCTGTACAGCCTGTGCTTCCTTCAATCGACGCACTCTTAGGCGTCGGGCGGAGTTTGCAGAGGAATTTTTTGGGGCTAGTTTCTGTTACAATATGCCGTCGGAGACTCAGACTTCTCATTTAACCAAAAAACGGAAGGACAAGGACCGACACACGCGGACCGTGGTTTCGGCCGAAACCACGCCTAGGCCTACCGCGAGTGTCTCGGTCTCGGCTGCAACAGAGTCCTTGGTACTTCCGACAGTCGAAACCGCACAACCGACAACCTCGGCCCCGGAGGCCTCTTCTGAGTCTGGTATAGAATTTTCCTCTGAAACCGGTGTCCTGGAATCATCCAACACCATTTCTCTAGACAAAACTACTCCAGCACGTGGAGCAGCCAGGCCTCCTGCATCCATGTCCATTAAGGCATTCACAAGGGCTAAAGCTGCTAAACAGCCAAAATCTCTGCCTCCCAAGGCTATTCCTCAGGGATCCACTACAGGTTCACAGATTTTAAGTTTAGCTGAGGACCTTATTTCCTTAATTAGGGGCTCTCAGCCGCATCCGGACAGGGGCTCTCAACCTCCTCTAGACAAAAGGCCCAGGGTTGAGCTCACTGATCCGCAGTCCTCTGATGAGGCCTCAGATGGCTCTGCTCTATCGGACTACCAGGAGGAGGCCTTTACGGCCTATGAGGATTCTGATGCAGAGGAATCTATTCCCTCGGCCTCCCCTCCTGAAGAGCTGTCCTTTGGGGAGACCCTTCACTCCATGAGGGAGCATTTCAAATGGCAGGGCCAGGAATTCTCTGATTCCAGGAAGAGATTAAGGACTGTTTTGCATTTACCTTGGCATAGATCTTTGGCTATTCCTCCTGTTTTGAATGTCATTGATGATGTGTACTCTGAGTCTAGCATTACCCCTGACTCCCTTCCTCCGGCTCCTGTCAAACCCGATAGGTACTACAGGGTCCCGGACTCGCATAATTTCCTTTACAAGGCCCATTCTGCTGATCCAGAAACTATTTCCCAGGGCCCTAAAGGGGTTGCAACTGCCACTACTAAAAATCCACTCCCCTCTGAAAGGGAGTCCAGGGCTTTAGAGAGATGGGGTAAAAAAGTGTATACTTCTTCCACTCTTTCTATGAGGGCATTAAATTGTCAGTTCCATATGATACAGTACCAAGAGTATTTGTTAGATGAATTGCATAAAAAACTGTCTTCACCTGAACCCCTAGACCGCAAGTCACTTCAGGATCTGGTACTTAACTCCCAACAGGTTAGCAACCATTTCTTGCAGTGTGGTTATGATGCATTGGAAGCTTCATGTAGGTCAGCAATGACAGCTGCAGTCATACGTAGGCATGCTTGGCTGAAGGAACAAACTCTGCCAGATCATGTTAAAGCAAAGCTTCTGGATGCTCCACTGGAAAAGCAAAAGTTATTTGGCTCCACTGCTCAGGAGGTCTTAAAGAAATTTGAGGAAAAGGCAAAATCTGTACAAACAGTCAAAGATTTTCTCCAGGTCCAACCGCCAAGATTCAGCAGAAATTGGCCTACTAAGAATTGGTCCTTTCCAGACACAGAGAGATTTCAAAGAGGCAAGAACAGGTGTGCCAGAGGTAGAGGGCAAGCTAGAGGCTCCTACAGAGGATGTCAATGGCAGCCTCCTAACCAGAGAGGTAGTGCAGGACCTACAACTGCTGCACAAGGACAGACTCAATGACTTTATCTTGACCCCGCCAACCAGGTCTCAATTGGAAGCACCTTTGGGCGGAAAGCTTTCTTTATTCTCAAAAAATTGGCACAGTATTACAAGGGACAAATGGACACTGCAAATAATAGACAAAGGATACAGGTTCCATTTTCATACATTACCAAAAAGAAAGGGCATGCCAAACCTGCCACCAAATCAAAGGGCAGAGGCTTTGAAACAAATCTCCAACCTATTGCAAATGAAAGCTATAGAAAAGGTTCCTCTATCAGAACAAGGCCAAGGTTTTTAGTCCAGACTATTCCTTGTCCCAAGAAAAGAAAAGCAATGGAGGCCTATTCTCGACCTGTCGCATTGAATACTTATCTCATTGTGCCAAAATTCAAAATGCTGACTCTACAGCAACTCCTTCCCATGCTGGGCAAGGGGTCTTGGCTGGTAACTCTAGACCTCAAGGAGGCATACCTGCATGTCCCTATCAGACAGTTGCAGAAGACACCTCAGATTTCTTGCAGGTTCAGAGCATTATCAATTCTCAGCATTGCCGTTTGGCTTATCTACTGCGCCCAGAGTATTCACAAAATGCCTGGCATCAGTAATTGCACACTGCAGACTTCAGGGGATTCAAATATACCCATATCTGGACGACTGCCTCATACAAGCGGACAGCCTACAAACTTTGGTAAAACACTTGAATTATGCTATCCGCCTACTACAGGCCTTGGGTTACACAGTCAACATTCACAAATCAAGACTTGTTCCATCCCAAATAATAACTTTTCTGGGTGCAAAACTAGACACAACCACCCAAATGGCTTTTCTCTCAGAAGAAAAACAAAGACAACTACCGGATTATTTTGAAAATCTGACAAAACAAACTCAGCTGACTGCAAGGAAAATCCTGCAGGCCCTGGGTTACATGGCATCTTGCATTCTTCTGATTCCACAAGCAAGGCTGCATATGAGGAAACTACAATGGTACCTAAGGAGTCTATGGTCTCAGCACAGTCACAGCCTAGAAGCTTTGATACCACTCATTCCATGCCTTCAAAAGGAATTTCTGTGGTGGGCTCAAGCAAGCCAGTCAAACAGGGGTCTGCCCTTCAGCAAACCAATAACCAGCCAAACCATTACAACGGACGCTTCAGACCATGGATGGGGAGCACACATGGAGCGCAGATGCATTCAAGGACTATGGTCACAGAAAGAACTGTGCATGCACATAAACCAAAAGGAAATGCTGGCAGTGATACATGCAATCGAGGCCTTCAAACACTTTCTGCATCAAGGCCACCTGCTAATAAGGACAGACAATACCACAGTTATGTGGTACATAAACAAGCAAGGAGGTACCCATTCCTACCCTCTTTGCAGGCTGGCAATGAATCTTTGGGAACTTTCCCTAAAACTCAACATAGAGCTGCAATCCCAGTTTGTGCCAGGAAAAGACAATATACTGGCGGACAGCCTAAGCAGAAATATCATGGATCCACACGAATGGATGCTGCACCCAGACATCTTCCTTCAGATAACACAATCATGGGGGAGGCCGGACATAGATCTTTTTACCTCCCACCACAACCATCAGCTGAAGAAATTCTGTTCAAGGACATACCACCCACAAGCATGGAAAGTGGACGCCCTCTCTTTCAGCTGGAAGACTCTAACAGTGTATGCATTTCCACCTCTTCCATTAATGACCAAGGTCTTACTGAAGATCAGGACAGAGCAGCCAAAAGTGATTCTGATAGCTCCGGACTGGCCAAGACAGCACTGGTACCCACTATTAAAGAGCATGTCATGCACGAAACCATGGCCTCTACCACAATGGCCACTTCTTCTGACACAGCACAATTACAAAACTCTGCACTCTAGCCTGAAAACCTTGCAGCTGACAGCCTGGAGAATACCTTGACTCCTCACCAGGATAAGCTATCCAAGAGAGTGAAGGATATCATCATGGAGGCTCGCCGGCCTTCCACAAGAAAGGCATATTCAGCAAAATGCAAAAGATTTCGCACTTGGAGCACCACAAAGGGCCTAGATGCGACAGTGATGAACATGGCACATATCCTGGAATACTTAGCAGAAGTGCTCCACAATGGCCTGCCTTACTCTTCCATAAAAATTCATGCTTCAGCAATTTCAGCAGAATACAATACTGATCCACCTGTCTTGTCTCATCCTCTCCTAAGACAGTTTCTAAGAGGAATTAAAAACATCAATCCTCCAAGGAAGCCACCAGTGCCTACATGAGACCTTAACTTCACATTGGAAAAATTAACTCTGCCTCCCTTTGAACCAGCAGCATCTTCAGAACTACAGTTCCTGTCTTGGAAGACTGCCTTCCTTCTGGCCATAACCTCAGCAAGAAGAGTATCTGAGTTGCAGGCCCTCATGGCAGTACAGCCATTTCTTATCTTTCATCAGGACAGAGTCTCATTGAGAACCAATCCTTCATTCATGCCAAAGGTGGTATCCAGGGTTTCATTGAACCAAGCTATTCACCTGCCTACCTTCTTTCCAAATCCACAAAACAAAGGGGAGAAACTTCTGCATACCCTGGACATTCACAGGCAGTTGCGCTACTACTTGGACAGAACTAAGACTTACAGAAAAACTGACCAGCTCTTTGTAGCATATGCTGCTGGTGTACAAGGCAAAGCAATTTCCAAACAGACAATTTCAAAATGGATTGGGAATTGCATTCAATTCTTTTACTCTTTTCATGGCAAATCTGTGCCAGCTAACATCAGACCTCATTCCACCAGAACCACAGCCACCTCCACAGCCTTCTTAAGAGGGGTGGCTACCAAGGACATTTTAGAAGCTGCTACATGGAGCTCCATGCATACATTTTCCAAGCCTTACAACTTACCTTTATATTCCAGATCCAGAGCAGGCTTTGCTACGGCAGTCCTGCAGGGCATTTTAGCTACACCATCCTTTTCTTAGATCCTACCACCCCCAGATTGGCTATGGTATTCTACCCATATGTAAGGACTGCAGATGTATCCTTGAAGGACATAGTACAGTTTTGTACCTACCATAAATGTAGATGTCCGATAGGTATGCATCTGCAGTCAGCTTTTCCCTCCCTCCTTCCCCTCTGTGGGATTCATTGGGTGCTTATCCCTCTCATAGCTAGCTGGGGTTATCTATTATGGTGCATTTGTTTTATATTTTTGTGCATGTTTGAAATTTATTGCATTTCTCCAAATTTAGCCTTCCTTAGAGGGCACCTGGCATCTGGGGCAAGAAAAACTGAGGAAGATGGCGTCGGCTGATGCTTTTGTACCCCAGGTGCTGTGACGTCGGGGAAAGGGCAACATCAGCCGACGCCGGACCCAGACTTTGGAATCTGGCCGACCGAAGGGCTGCCTGAGGCAGGACAACCCATATGTAAGGACTGCAGATGCATACCTATCGGACATCTACATTTATGGTAGGTACAAAACTGTACTTTTTGTACTTACCATAAATTTAGATGTTCGAGTGTAAACACTGCTGCAGTCCAGGTTACCCTCCCTTCTTCCCCTCTTACTTGTTGGTACGTACCTATGTCTTCTACCCTTTGCTGCCTATGGGGAGTATTTGCTGGTAACTGAAAGTTGTTGTTTGCTTTTCTTATGTATACTTTACTAGCAATTTGAATTGCCTACCTATTTGGTGGCAACTGACTTCTGGGGCAAGAAAAACTGAAGAAAATGGCGTCTGCTGCATCTTATATACCCCTGTTGCACTGACGTCAGGGAGGAGGCGACAGCAACCGACGCCGGACCAAGACTTTGGAAGTCAGGCCGACTGGGAACCACCTGACGGCAGGATAACCCATGTGTAATGACTGCAGCAGTGTTTACACTCTAACATCTACATTTATGGTAGGTACAAAACTGTACTTTACTCTCCCTCCAGTCCCCATCTTTTTCTTTTTTGGATTTACCTCTACTTTCCTTTACTATCTTCAAAAGCTTTTTGGTGTATTTGTTTTTTGTTAGAGGTATAACCTTGTACATTTATAGATTTAATTGCTTCCCATTAAGGGGACAACTGACATCTGGGGCAAGAAAAACTGATGTAATGGCGTCGGCTGCATGTCGTCATGACGTCATGGAAGTAGGGACAGCAATCGACGCAGGACACAAGACTTTGTTAATCAGGCCGACTGAGGGCTATTGCAAGCAGATAACCCAAAAGTGATGACTGCAACAGTGAATACACTTGAACATCTACATTTATGGTAAGTGTACACAACTGTACTTTCTTCGTTCTACCTATGTTCGAATTAAACCGACAACTTCATTTTTAACCAAAACTACTGAGTTTCTTAGGCCCACTGTATGCACTAAGCCTAGAAAACTGACGACCAAAGCTCATGCCCCGAAGCCACAAAAACAAATGCTCAGAATGGCTGAAGACCTTATTACACTGATTAGGGGAAGTCAGCCTTCCCCTGCAAAGAGACAACAAACCCAGTCCCCTTCAGGTTCTACAGACCAGGACTCCGATGACTCTGTCATTTCTGATTATGAAGACATGCCCTTATCCAGTTATGAGGATTCAAATGCAGAGGAATCCATTCCCTCTGCCTCCCCTCCAGAGGATTTTTCTTTTGGTGAAACCTTGCATACTTTAAGAGAGCATTTCCATTGGAATGGCAAGACTATCCTCAGTCCAAAAAGAGTCTCAGAGAATTTTTAGAGTTGTCTCAGCGCAGACCTTTAGCTTTACCCCCGTCCTGGATGTTGTGGAATGTTTTATGGAATCCAGTCTTACTCCTGACACTTTACCTCCTGCCCCTAGGAAACCTGACCGATACTACAGGGTACCTGATACTCACAAGTTTCTGTTAAGAATCCTACTGCTGACCCAGAGGGGGGCCTAAAGGTATCAAGGCTACTACAGCGAAGAATCCCACCCCTTCGGAAAGGGATTCCAGAGCTTTGGACAGATGCGGTAAGAAGGTATATACCTCTGCAACTCTTGTTATCAGGACTTTGAATTGCCAGTTTCATATGCTGAAGTACCAGCAACATATTATGGAATTTATTAAACAAAAAGTGGTAACTTTTCCAGACTGGGCAGAAAATAACGAATTGCAGGAGCTTATACGCTCTGCAAACCAAGTCAGTAAGCGTACTTTGCAGTGTGGCTTTGATGCCCTAGAAGCATCTTGCATGGCAGCAGTCACTGGCTCTGTACTGAGGAGACATGCTTGGCTGAAGGAGCAGACCTTGCCAGATCATGTCATATCTAAATTACTAGATGCTCCTTTGAATAAGGACTCTCTGTTTGGCAGCAAAGTAGAAGTTGTTCTTAAAAAGATGGAAGAAAAAGCTAAATCTATGCACACTGTTAAAGAATTCTTACAATTGCAACCTCCTAGATTCAGTCTTCAAAACCCTGGTCATTTCCTGCCCCCTCCAGGCCTTCTCAAACAAGACCCAGGGGAAACAGACCACCTAGACTGCAGTCTCTGGGTATGCAGAGGTCTTAGCAATGGAGTGCCCCCACTCCTAAAGCAGGAAGTGGTAAGCCACCTCCTTTCGGAAAAAGCTCACAATGGCTTCTTCAATCCACTTCCCAGCCCTATGCAACTGCTTGTCCCTCTAGGAGGAAAACTTGCCCTTCATGCAAAAAACTGGATGTTCATCACCCAGGACTGATGGGTCCTCAACATTGTATCCCAGGGGTACAAATTTTATTTCCATTCTCTGCCAACCCCAAGCGAGTTTGTAGACCTTCCTCTAAACAAGTAGACAGAGGCTCAAAACCAAGTAGTTTCCCTGCTTAACATCAGAGCTATTCAGCCTGTTCCAGTAGAACACAGGGATCAAGGCTTCTACTCAAGACTCCTGCTACCCAGGAAAGAGGCCTCTTGCCACCCAGCCCTGGATCTTTCAATTTTAAACACCTTCCTGGTGGTACCAAAGTTCAAAATGCTTACCCTGCAACAGCTTCTTCCTGTGTTAGCCAAGGATGCCTGGTTAATCACCCTAGACTTAAAAGAAGCCTATCTGCACATCCCTATAAGGGAGTCATGCAGGAAGTATCTGCGTTTCAGGGCAGGATCTATGCATTATCAGTTCTCTATGCTTCCCTTTGGCTTATCTACTGTGCCCAGGGTATTCACAAAATGCCTGGCTCCAGCCATTGCATACTGCAGGCAGAGAAATATCCAAATTTGCCAATGCCTGGATGACTGCCTGATTTAGGCGGATAGTCAGGAGTTGCTACTTCAGCACCTGGCATTTGTAAAACACCTTCTCACTTCCTTGGGGTACACCATTAACGAAAATAAATGACAATGGTACCCAGTCAAAAGATTGTATTCCTTGGAGCCAGCTTGTACACAACTTCCCAGATGGCATTCCTCACTTCAGAAAAACAAGTTTATCTGACAGATTACTTCAAACAAATGGCCACCAGAGCCCAGCTATCTGCAAGAAAAATACTGCAAGCCCTAGGTTTCATAGCCTCATGTATTCTGCTAATTCGTATGCAAGACTGCAAATAACGAAACTTCAATGGTACTTAAAGTCTTTGGTGCCAACATTCTCAGGACCTGGAAACAGTCATTCCTATCATACCTTGTTTAAGGACAGAGTTCCTTTGGTGGGCAGGAGCATGCAACCACAACAAGGGACAGACATTCACTCTACCGCATGCCGCCCAGACCCTGACCACAGACTCAGGCTATGCATAGGGGGCTCACATGGATGGCAAATGTATTCAGGGCCACTGAAGCCCAAGTCAAATTCATCTGCACATCAACCAAAAAGAGATGCTAGCTGTACAAAATGCCCTGACAGCTTTCAGATCTTTACTTCTTCCAAGACAACAACTGATAAAAACAGACAACACGACAGTTATGTGGTACATCAACAAGCAGGGGGGAACCCATTCTTACCCACTCTGCAGGCTAACAATGGCCCTGTGGACCACAAACTTGGATATCCAAGTCCATCTACAAGCTCAATTCCTGCCAAGCAAATTAAACTCACTGGCAGACAACTTAAGCAGAAATCTCCTAGACCCACACGAGTGGATATTGTAGCCCTGCACCTTCAACCTTCTGATTCTGAAATGGGGGACCCCAGAAGTGGATCTCTTTGCCTCCCCCTGCAACCACCAGCTCAGCAAATTCTGCACCAGGAATCCTCACAACAGGGCCTGGAAATTTGATGCCCTATCCTTTCAATGGGAAAACCTATCAATCTATGCCTTTCCCCCTCTGCCCCTTCTCTTAAGAGTATTATTCAAGATAAAACAGGACAGACCAAGGACAGTTCTGATTGCCCCGGACTGGCCATGCCAGCACTGGTACCCACTCCTGCACAGCATGACAATGGTGCCACCCTGGCAACTACACCAGACCCCAAACCTGCTCTCTCAGCAGGAGGGACAGATCTTGCATCCACATTTGCAAACCCTAATCTTGCAGCCTGGCTTATTCCTTGAATACCCCACCTGGAACCCTAAACAAACAAGGTGCTGGACATCATCCTTGAAGCCAGAAGGCCCAGTACAAGGAAATCCTATGCTGATAAGTGGAAAAGGTATTGTTCTTGGATTCAGTCGAAAGGAGAGGACACAGCACTGCCCTCCTTATCTCTAATCCTGGGTTACGTAGCAGAACTACTCCACAGAGGCCTATCCTTCTCCTCCATTAAGATCCATGCCTCTGCCATCTCGGCTCATTACAACACTAAGCCACATCTGTTCTTTCACCCTCTCATCAAACAATTCCTGAGAGGGGCAAATAAACTTAAGGCTACCAAGGAGAGCACCCACCCCTGCTTGGGACCTTAATGTACTGGAAAATCTCACGTGTCCCCATTTGAACCTGCTGCTTCAGCAGAGTTAAAATTCCTCTCTTGGAAAACAGCCTTGCTTCTAGCCATCACCTCAGCTAGAAGAGTGTCTGAGCTACAAGCACTGATGGCAGTGGAACCCTTCTTTATTTTCCATGCTGACAGGGTTTTCCCCGGGACTAACCCTTAATTTATGCCTAAAGTGGTGTCCAGTGTGGCTCTCAACCAATCCAGCAATTTGCCAACCTTCTTCCCTAAGCCTCAAAATAAAGGAGAAAGGATCCTGCCCTCTTTGGTCATGCACAGACAGCTCAGATTATACCTTGATAGAACTAAGCCCTTCAGAAAATCTGACCAGTTACTAGTCAACTTTGCAACAGGGGCAGAGGGCAAGGCCATTTCAAAACAAACCATTTGCAAATGGATAGCATACTGCATCCATTTCTGCTACAAGCACCATGGAAAACCAACCCCTCAGTGTTGGAACACATTCCACTAGGGCAACATCTACCTCTACAGCATTTCTCAGGGGAGTCTCTAACAGGGACATCCTGCAAGCTGCTACCTGGAGTTCTGTACACACCTTCACCAACCATCAAGCATTACCACTTGCCTATCCTTTCCTAATCCAGGGCAGGTTTTTCTACAGCAGTCTTGCAAGGCCTACTAGCCATCCGTAACTGTTCTTGACTGCCTCCACCCTTCCTCTGCTTTGGGAATCCACCCAAGTGTGATGACTGCAACAGTGAAACATGAAGAACATAGTACAGTTGTGTACACTTACCATAAGTAGAGTGTATTCACTGTTGCAGTCCTGGTTTCCCTCCCACCAGCCCCCTGGTTTTCTCTCTCTCTCTCCCCCCTCTCTGTGGCTATTTCTAATAGTATTGGTATTTGCTTTTTACTGGTGGTGTTTCCCCATCATAACCTAGCTCCCTATTTTGGCGCTCCTGACATTTGGGACAAGAAAAACTGATGTAATGGCATCGGCTGCCTGTTTTTATACCCCTGACGACCTGACGTCAGTCCAGGAGTGACAGCATCTGATGAATTAATACTAAGTCTCTGGTATTCGGGCCACCGGCAAGGCAGATAACCCAAGTGTGATGACTGCAACAGTGAATACACTCGAACGTCTACATTTATACTAAGTGTACACAACTGTATTTTGTGGAGCAGCTGCAAAGAGGATTCAGTGTAGAAAATCGAATGCAGAAAGTACCACAACGAGACAGAGCAATGGATATCCAAATTAAGGGGAAACCAGTGAAACAGGAAGCAATTGGTCATGTACCATACTAAGATATTTTGGAGGAAACCAGTATAAATGTTCACTTGAAGCTAGATAGCAAGGAAAGGAACAGGAAACTGTGGAAACTCTGACACAGTCAGTGTTGAGGAGTGATAGGCCAGTGAGTTCCCATATGTCAGAGCAACAGATGATACAGGATGAAATTGAAGAGAATCTGCCACAGGAAGATGCTATAGAACTTTCTATAGAATGCCCGCAGGAAACTGAAAACAAGGGATGTGTCCTCGGTTTGAAAGAAAATGAGCTAAGAGAAGAGTTGCTTGATTTAATGAACATGGATAGATATATTAAGATCAATGAGAGAAATAGACTGCAGAAGGTTAATAAAACCCAAAGAAATAAGAAGTCTGATAAAACAAATGAATTCAGTAATTAGGACTGTCCATAGAGATCCATGTGATATAACAGAAGTAAACAGGATATACTACTCTGCTGCTAAATTAATAACAGATAAAGGTCTACCACAAGAACACAGGGTAGTGAGGGGAAAGGAAGGGGAGAAATCAAATACCATCATGGAAGTATCGAATAGAGAAAACTAGGAAGCAGTTAAGACGTGAAGTGTCACTGTTAGAAGATTATTGAAGATGGACTAGATCAACAAAATACTAAGAAAGATAGATGTGGTTAAAGCAATGCGCAGTATTAGAATAGACCATGATCTATCATGCAGTATTGCAAATAAACTAAAATTGCAGCACAGGCGGAAAAACTTAAAAGGTACACAGATAAATATAAGGGAAAAGTACAAAATAAACAATTTATTGATGACCCAAAACAGTTTTATAGAGAATTGAGAAATAAGGTAAAATGAATTTTTTGCTGTTACTAAAAGTACAAAATAAGCAATTTATTGATGACCCAAAACGTTTTAAGAAAATTGGGAAATAAGGTAAAAGGAAGTGATAGACCGCCAAAAAAAGAGGAAGTAGATACATTTTGACGAAGTATCAATGAAGATCCTGTGGAACATAACAGAGATACTAAATGGATAGAAGAAGTAAAAGAAAGAATAAGAAGTTTAAAGGTACAGGATATGAAATGGGATGAAGTAACAGCCAAAGAGATTAAAACAAAGTTGAGAAAAGCCTCTAACTGGAAAACCCCAGGCCTAAGTGCAGTGCCTAACTTTTGATTAAAAGCATTAACATCTTTGCACGAGGATTTAGCCATGAGTAATAACTATTTATATGTGCACCCCGAACAGACACCACCCTGACTAAAAACTGGCAAAACAATGCTATTAAGAGTGATTTTGAAAGCTACCCTAAAAATTATAGAGCAGTAACTTGCCTTCTGACGATTTATAAACTATACATGGGAATTGACGCCGACAGAGTTTATAGTCATTTAGAAGAAAGCTCCATTATGGCAGTAGAACAGAAGGGCAATAAAAGAAAGTCGTATGGAACAAAGGATCATTTGTTAAAGTTATTGTGGAGAACTGTAAAAAGGGGAAGAACGTAAGTATGGCAAGAATTGACTCCAAAAAAGCATTTGATAGTATCCCACATTCATGGGTAAAAGAGTGCTTAGTAATGTAGAAGATACACCTGCACTAATTGACTACATTACAGTAACCATGAAACAATTAAGCCATGATAAAGGATAAATTATTATCCCAAGGATAAAAATTCAAAGGGGGATATTCCAGTGTGTCTGTCACAGTTGCTATTCTGCCTTGCCATTAATCCAGTTAGCTGTTTACTTAACAGTTTATGCCATGCCTACAATTTGGTTCCTAGAGAACAGCAGTGTCTAATGGCTTCTCATCTTCTCTTTGCTTATGATTTAAAACTGTGTAGCTCATTAGATGAGGAACTGAAAGCACAGCTGCAGGTTGTCAAAACTTTTTCAGATGGTATTAGAATGTCATTTGGTCTTGATCAATGTGCAAAAGCAACCTTTAAAACAGGAAAACTGCAGCACCAGGAAAACATCAGTTTGGGACACAAATGTGATATAAAAGAAGTTAAGCAAGAGGGTGTGTATAAATACTTGGGAATTGTTGAAGGATTAGCAATAAAACATGAACAAATGTGAATAAAATTCAGTAAGGAATACTTTAGATGACTTAAATTAATTCTGAGGACAGCATTGACATATAGGAACAAGATCTAAGCTGTAAATCAGTTTGCTCTTCCTGCCCTAATGTACAGTTTTGGAGTGATTGACTGGCCCCAAAAAGTGTTGGATAGAGTAGATATTACAACAAGAAAGATGCTTTGTGCTCACCAAATGATTTATAAAAATCAGTGTGTACCAAGATTATATATTCCCCTTTCTGAAGGAGGGATAGGCCTCCTTGAAATTGATTACATGTATAGATCTGCAATCCTGCGACTCTACACATATCTCCTGACCTCACAAGATCCAAATGTAGTAAAAGGTTTGAAACATGCGGAGAATAAATCTGAGATGACTTCTCTTCTTAATTTAGTGGAAGCTTATCGATGTCAAGCAGGAATGGAAATCAAATCAGAAGTAGATGAAAAACGGGCAACAACTGAATGTGCCAAAAAACAAAATAAAGAATATAAGGTGAAGAACCAGATGAGATGGCAAGAAATGTGGAAAAACATAAATATATTTGCAGGTATAGAAAACTTCTGGAAGAGCCTCATGTTGATCAAGAACGAACACAGGAATGGTTAAGGAGAGGTGAATTCAAACTAACAAATAAAAGGTTAATATTGGCAGCCCAAGATAGTGGGCTATGTACACACTGGTTTACAAAGTCCATTGAACATGTGGGAGAAACAGACAAATGTAGATTTGGTAAAACCGAACTGGAAAATGTGGGAGACTGTTGTACTGGGGAATGTACAAACATTATGGTATTGAAGTGGCTGAAAAACGCTGGAAACATGAGCCACAAAGCATCATAGAAAATGATGAAGTTTATATCACATGGGATCACCCATTACCAACAGTTCAAAAGATAGGTACTAGAAAACCAGATATAGTAGTCCAAGAAAAGAAGACAAAAGTAGCATTAATAATTGAAGTCACCACACCTGGTGACTATAGTATCTTGTATACAGAGAGAGAGACAAAGTCATAAAATACCAGGATATCCAGGCAGAAACAAGAGCAATATGGAAGAAAGATACCCAGACAGTTTCAATAGTAGTATGAGCAATGAGTCTTAGTTTCTTACACTGTTTTGTAGAAAAAAGAATTTAGAATCATATTTAGATACGTTACCAATCCATGTAACCAGTACAAATTGCAGAAGGGGTCATTACTGGGCACATTGCGGTTGCTGGGAAGAGTACTTTGGCTGACATCAAAGATTGAAACAATACTAATTTCATGAACTTTAATCATACTTTGACTTGGGAATGGGCTCCATTCCCGTCAACGTATTAGAAACCCAAAAGATTTGGAGAAATTAGAAAAGTAAGAATATATTTGGGGTCCTAATGGTGAGATAAAGTCAGCAAGCAAAGGAGAGTAGTAGTGCTGAAATTGAATTAATCCTCCAGTCTTGGTGAGTACCTTCGCGTGGTGGACCCTGTGTTTTTTTTTCTCTCTCAAAGTGTCACTGATATATAGACTGTATTTATATAGCTTATATCATGGACAGAAGTAAGTCAAAAACAAAAAGATAGCTGGGTGCACAAGACCCAGGAGAAAAAAGTGCCCAATCCTGGTAGGCACACGGGTGCCAGGACTGGAAAAAATGACAGTGTAGAATCCTCGAAATATGGAAACATTCTTGCAACAGGGCCAGGCCAGGCCCAGGGGGAGAATGCCCCCCCCCCCCTATTGTAGAATGACGTAGTAAGTCCACAAAAATTAGCCAAAGAAGAGCCATAAAGACGATAGAGTGGATTATTGAGGATAAGAAAGAAATTGCGTATTTTTACTATTTAAAAAGCCCAAAATTTCCAGATCTAAGATATACAAAACGATTAAGGGAAAAATTAGAGAAAAGAAAAATACTTCTCCAGGAAACTGTCAGAAGCTTCAAAAAATTTTGCGTTCATTAATACAACAGATGTTTGAACAGCAGTCTATAGATCAAGAAACGTTGATCTGTTTGGAAAAAGAAACATCTGAGGAAGCGAGAAAATATAAACAACAAAACCTAGAGATATTTGAAAAATATAAAAAGGAAGTATGGAGATGGGAATGAGCGAGATATATGATATGGTGCAATATTTATGCAAAGCAGAAAGCCAAGTTAACTAGTATACAGAAGGCAGTCTCAAAGATATTCAAAGAGAAATACAGGGAAATGCATCCAGATATGGAAAATTTCACAATAAAAAAATTAATATCACAAAGATGTAATGTGGAAAAGAAGATTAGTAAAGCAGAAGTTAAAGAAATAGTTGAAGTTATGGAGTGCCTGCAGTGTGAAGGATTTAATGTAGAAGCCCTAACACAGACTACATCACAGCATTATTGAGCGAGTCCCCAGAATAAGGAAAAGCAAGAAGATCAGGAGACGTGAAGAAGAAATGTGGGCATGGGAAAGGAAAAGAGATTTAATATGGTGTAATATTTATGCATAGGAGAAAGGAAAACTAACCAATACAAAAGAGCAGCACCAAAGATATTTGAAAAGAAATGCAGGCAAAGGAATCCAGATATGGAAAACTTTACAATACAAAAAACAAGAAGGCTAAGAGGAAAAATAGAAAAAGAGATTAGTAATGGAGAAGTCAAAGAAATAGAAATTGAGGTTATGGAGCAGCTGCAAAGAGAAGGATTCAGTGTAGAAAATCAAATGCAGAAAGCACCACAAAAGGATAGAGCAATGGATATCCAAATTAAGGGGAAACCAGTGGAACAGGAAGCAAATGGGTCAGGTGCCATATCAAGATATTTTGGAGCCTTCCACAGGAAACCAGTATAAACATTCACTTGAAGCTAGACAGCAAGGAAAGGGAGAGGAAACTGTGGAAACTCTGATGCAGTCAATATTGAGGAGTGATAGGCCAGTGAGTTTCCATATTTCAGAGCAACAGATGATACAAGATGAAATTGAAGAGAATATGCCACAGGAAGATGCTATAGAACTTTCTATAAAATGCCTGCAGTAAACTGAAAACAAGGGATGTGCTTTCAGTTTGGAAGAAAATGAGCTAAGAGTTGCTTAATTTAATGTACATGGATAGATAAAATATTAAGATCAATGAGAGAAATAGACTGCAGAAGGTCAATACAACTCAAAACGTAAGAAGTCTGATAAACAAATGAATTCAGTAATTAGGACTGTCCATAGAGATCCATGTGATATAACAGAAGTACACAGGATATACTACTGTGCTGCTAAATTAATAACAGATAAAGTTCTACCACAAGAACACAGGGCAGTGAGAGAAAGAAAGGGGAGAAATCAAATGCCATCATGGAAGTATCGAATAGAGAAAACTATGAAGCAGTTAAGACAAAAAGTGTCACTGTTAGAAGATTATAGAAGAGGGAATAGATCAAGAAAAATACTAAGAAAGATAGATGTGAATAAAGCAATACACAGTATTAGAATAGACCAGGCTCTATCATGCACTATGGCAAATAAGCTAAACATTTCAGCACAGGAGGAAAAACTTCGAAGATACACAGATAAATATAAGGGAAAAGTGCAAAATAAGCAGTTTATTGATGACCCAAAAAAGTTTTATAGAGAAGTGGGAAATAAGGTAAAAAGAATTGAAAGACCGCCAAAAACAGAGAAAGTAAATGCATTTTGGAGACGTATCTATGAAGATCCTGTGGAACATAACAAATATGCTAAATGGATAGAAGAAGTAAAATAAAGAATAAGACATTTAAAGGTACAGGATATGAAATGGGATGAAGTAACGGCCAGAGAGATTGAAACAAAGTTGCAAAAAACCTCTAAATGGAAAACCCCAGGCCCAGATGCAGTACCTAACTTTTAGTTAAAAATATTAACATCTTTGCACGAGGATTTAGCCACGAGTAAGAACTATTTATATGTGCACCCCGAACAGACACCACACTGGCTAAAAACTGGGAAAACATGCTCTTAAGAGTGAACCTGAAAGCTACCCTAAAAATTATAGAGCAATAACTTGCCTTCTGACAATGTATAAACTATACATGGGAATTGACCCCGACAGAGTTTATAGTCATTTAGAAGAAAACTCAGTTATGGCAGTAGAACAAAAGGGCAATAAAAGAAAGTCATATGGAACAAAGGATAATTTGTTGTTAAAGTTATTGTGGAGAATGGATTGACAACAAAAAAGCATTTGGTAGTATCCGACATTCATAGATAAGAGTGCTCAATAATGTGTAGGATACACCCTACACTGATTGACTACATTACAGTAACCATGAAACAATTGCAGACCACTTTGCAATTAAGCCATGATAAAGGACAGATTATTATCCCAAGGAAAAAATTCAAAGGGGGATATTCCAGGGTGACTGTCTGTCACCGTTGCTATTCTGCCTTGCCATTAATCCATTAAACTGTTTACTTAACAGCTTAGGCCATGACTACAATTTGGCTCCTAGAAAACAGCAAAGTCTAATGACTTATCATCTTCTCTTTGTTGATGATGTAAAACTGTATAGCTCATCAGATGAGGAACTGAAAGCACAGCTGCAGGTTGTCAAAACTTTTTCAGATGATATTAGAATGTCATTTGGTCTTGATAATTGTGCAGAAGCAACCTTTAAAGCAGGAAATTTGCAGCACCAGGAAAACATCAGTTTGGGACAATAATGTGATGTAAAAGAAGTTGAGCAAGAGGGAGTGTATAAATACTTGGGAATTGATGAAGGATCAGCAATAAAACATGAACAAATGTGAATAAAACTCAGTAAGGAGTACTTTAGAAGACTTAAATTAATCAGTTTTGGAGTGATTGACTGACCCCCAAAAAATTGTTGGATGGATTAGATATTAAAACAAGAAGAATCCTTCATGCTCACCAAATGATTTATAATAATCACTGTATACCAAGATAATATACTCCCCATTCTGTTGGAGAGATGGGCTTTCTTGAAATTGATTACATGTATAGATCTGCAGTCATGGGACTCCACACATATCTACTGATGTCACAAGATCCAAATGTAGGTTTTGAAACATGAGGAGAATAAATCTAAGATGACTTCTCTGCTTAATTTAGCAGAAACATATCGACGTCAAACAGGAATGGTAATCAAACCTGAAGTAGATAAAAACCAGGCAGCAACTGAATATGCTATAAAACAAAAGAAAGAATATAAGGTGAAGGACCAGATGAGAAGGCAAGAAATGTGGCAAAAACATAAATATAGTTGCAAGTATAGAAAACTTCTGGAAGAGCCTCATGTTGATCAAGAACGAATGCAGGAATGGTTAAGGAGAGGCAAATTCAAACCAAGAAATGAAAGGTTAATATTGGGTGCCCTGTTATATGATCGAAGACTCATTCTTTCGAATGTGTCTTGATCGAACTTGAAAGCACGAAACGGCAAAATACTGAAACGGCATATAAGCGAATTCTTTCCCTGGGAAAAAAAATTGCTTGGCCGCCTTCGTTATTTTGCTGTTTTCGTCACTGTAGTGCAATCTCTGAGTTGGTATATTTAAGTGTGGGGGGGGGGGTGGTACAGCCCTCCACTTAATGTAATATTTTAATGTTTTTTTTTTTTTTTGGAACAGCGATTTTTTTTTTTCCCCCCCTGGGAAAAAATCGCTGTTCTAAGTGTTCAGGATTGTAAGCTTTCGCTTATATGGGATCGATAAATCAGCGTTTGCTTTTTTAAGCGTTCGCTGATTTAATATAGACCCTAATATTGGCAGTCCAAGACAGTGGGCTATGTACACCCTGGTTTACAAAGTCCATTGAACATGTGGGAGAAGCAGACAAATGTAGGTTTTGTAAAATCGAATTGGAAACAGTCACACACCTTGTTACTGGTTGCAACACACTAATGGCAGAAGGACTGTATATTCAAAGGCATAATTATGTGGCGAAGACTGTTGCATTGGGGATTGTGCAAACATTATGGTATCGAAGTGGCTGAAAAACACTGGAAACATGAATGACAAAGCATCTTAGAAAATGATGAAGTTTATATCACACGGGATCACCCATTACTAACCGTTCAAAAGATAGATGCTAGAAAACCGGATGTAGTGGTCCAAGAAAAGAAGACAGAAGTAGCATTGATCATTGAAATCGCCACACCTATTGACTGTAGTGTCTTGCGTACAGAGCGAGACAGTCATAAAATACTAGAATCTGCAGGCAGAAATGATAGAAATGTGGAAGAATGATGCCCAGACAGTTCCAATAGTAGGAGCAACTGGTCTTATAAAAAATAATTTACAGTCCTATTTAGATATGTTACCAATCCATGTAACCCCATACAAATTGGAGGAGGAGTCATTACTGGGCACTTTGCGGGTGCTGCGAAGAGCACTTCTGGCTGACATCAAAGACTGAAGCAATACTAATTTCATGAACTTTAATCATACTTTGACTTAGGAATGGGTTCCATTCCCATCATGGTATTATAAACCCAAAAGATTTAGAGAAAAATAAGAAATAGTAACACCTCTCAGGAACAGCATTGCTATAGCAGTGCTTCCAACCTCTCCCCCTTCAGTGCTGAAAATTTTCTCTCTGCTTTCTCAGACCTAAAAGCTAATCAGTTGCAACTAGAAACCATCGACCTAGATGGAGCAGTTTCCCTCTTTAGCTCTGTGTTCATCGATATCCTAAATTCTTATACACCCATTAGACTCAAGAGAATTAAAACTAACCCTGCACCTTGGGTATCAAAGAAGACTAAGCAATTAATGAAGTAAGATGATTAAAGCTTTGAGATTTAAGAAACAGAACAATAGCATACACCTATATAGACTTAGAAACATAACTAAAAACAAAATCAAACTTGATAAAAAGAAATTTCATACCGACCTGCAATCAGAAAATCAGTATAACCCTAAAGCCTTTTGACTGGCAAGTAAGTCTGATGCAAGCCTAGGTCAGCACATACAGTCCACCCCCAGTCTAAACAACTCAACTGAGTGCATAGCCGGTCAATTTAACTCCCAGTTTATCCAAACAGTTACCTCGCTTATGAATACCTCGATCAGTATAGCAAGTACTCCCCTTGCATTAGCTAAAAAGACTCTAAATATTTTCTCTTTCCAACCAGAGTACATATGTACTATTAAGAACTTACTCCAAAGAAAAAAAAACACTAGCCTTGCACCGTATAACTTAGGTTCATAGGTAGGTACTAGGCTATCGGCCCTGGGGCCTATACAAGCCCAGCCAAAAAGGTACCGTGGCTTTTGCCACCCAAGAAAATTATTTTCCTGTGCCACTGTTGAACGGAGCCACAGAGGTGATCCCCGGGGTGAATTTCCTATTTCCCATCCAATCGTCAAGATATTTTTGTTTGAAGAGTGCTAATGAGGAGCTTTGTTTGATGTAGATAAGTAGTTTATTCCAGAGTATGGGAAGTCTATGGGACAGGAATCTATTCCTTCGGCATGTTCTGTTTATTGTGGTGACAAGGTTTAGGTCCATAGAGCATGTAGCTCGGAGGGATTGGGATTTCTTTAAGTGGAGCATGTCCAACAGCTCTGGGTTTGACATAGCTTTGTATGTTAGGCAGAGATCACCTCTGAGTAGGCGATATGCGAGGAAGTAAAGCTGGACTTTTTTGAGACTATCTGCGTAGGGCATCTGTTTGAGGCCGGTAATCCTCTTTGTGAGGTATTTCTGCAGCCTTTCCAGTCGTCGTAGATGTCTTGTGAGGTACATACCAAAAGAGGCGTTGTACTCTATAATGGGTCTAATGAGTGATAAGTAGAGGGGAACAATGACCTCTTTTTTTTCTGGATGGGAAACCTTTTGTGATGAGGTGTGCCATGTAGAAGGATTTCCTGACTACTGTGGTGATGTGATTATCAAAGGAGAGACTACTGTCCACCTGTTTCCCAAGGTCTCTTGTCACACTTTCGGTGTTAAGTATACTACCGCCTATGTAGTTCATGGGTACATAGTTTTTACCAAAGGGGACGACAGCGCAGTTTTTGGCATTGAGCTTGAGGCCATGGCTTTGACACCAGGCATCTGTCTCAGTGAGGCCCTTTTGTAGGATGTCCACATCGTTAGGAGTTTCGATTATGGCTCCTAGTTTGCAGTCATCTGCGAACTTCGTTAGCCAAAGACCTTCTCTGTTAGCTTGTACTTCAGAGAAGTAGATACCAAACAGGAGAGGACTCAAGACTGAACCGTGTGGTACTCCACTTGTCACTGGTCTAAAGTCGGATTTGGAGTCTGCTGCTTTCACTGTGTGGGTTCTGTCAGTGAGCCAGTTGTGACATACTGATTTATACCTAGTTTAGTGAGTTTATCTATAATTCCAGAGTGGGGGATGGTGTCGAAAGCCTTGGCAAGATCTAGATAGGCTGTGTGAACCACCTTACCCCTGTCTACGGCTTTGGTGACTGCTTCAAAGAAGTATATCAGGTTTAGGAGACATGATCTGCTTTTTACAAACCCGAACTGGGTGGGGTCCAGAGTTTGGAGATTACCAATGTCTTTGTTTATGAGTTCCATGATGATGCGTTCCATGGCCTTGCAGACCAGGCTCGTCACGCTAATGGGGCGGTAGTTTCCGGGGTCCGTGGTGGCTCCCCCCTTGTGGAGTGAGATAACAGTCGCTGCGCGCCATTCAACAGGCACAAAGCCTGAGGTGAGGCTATGATTGAACATGGTACTTGGGTGGGGTGCCAGTTCATTCTGTAGTTTGTGTAGAACGCAGCCTGGGATGTTGTCTGGTCCCATGGATGCTGTGTTCTTGGCTTTGGAGAGTGTGGTTTTTACCTGTGCAGCCGTGATTACAGGAACTTTGCATTCTTCCGGTATAGAGATGGGCTGTTTAGGGGGTGAGAGGGGGGTAAAGTTAGCACTGAACCTATTTGTCAGGATGTTGGCAATATCAGTTGGGTCTGTATATTTAGTGCCATTGTGCTGTAACTCAGAGCAGATCTGAGTGTTGCCATTGAGATTCTTGATATAGCTATAGAATGCTTTGTGGTTGTCTTTAGAATTAGTGGCGATTTTGTTTTTGTAACTAGCTTTGGAGGATTTTATCAGGGATCACAGCTTCTTACTGAGGCTGACCAGGGAGCTCCTCCACTCATGGGATTTTACTCTCTTTTGCAACAGTTTCTTCCATCTGTTGTGCAGTTTGTTTATAGCAGGGGACCACCAGATTGGCTTCCTTTTTTTGGAGGATAGTGTCTTGGTTCTGTTTGGGATAGCACGATCCATGCACTCATGTAAGTGCTTATAAAGTGCAATTGTGTAGGATTCAGTAGTCGTAACTGTATTGCCCATCTGCATGGGTGTCATGAAGTTCACCACTTCTGTCTTAAGAAGCATGAAGTTGGCTTTGGAGAAATTTTTTTACCATGGTTTCCTTAATGGGGGATGGGGGCAGGATGTGGATAATCTAGGGTAATTAGCTTATGGTCGGATCAGCCCAATGAGGCATTGACTTCAGGTGTGGAACACCTGAAGTTTAAAGCTGAAGTTTTAGTCTGTCCTGTTTCTTTTTTAATAAATCACCCCCCCTCAATGAAAGGTATGTCGTAGCTCTCTGTCAGTCATCTTTCGTGACCTGTCAAAAACATCATAGCTATTGAACTAACAGGAAGCAGGCATTAAAGTGGCAAAAATTATATCTCACCCTTTCTCTCGTATAGCCAAGAGGTCCACCAGGCTTCATTCTAAGTCCACTCCTCTTCAACATCTTTATCAGTGATCTGCACACTGCAACTAAATATGCCTCAGTTGTACAGTGTGCAGATATTTCCACTTTAATCTGCTCTGGCAGTAGTTTAAATACACTTCAGCAGCTTACTCAGGAATCCCTGTGTTCAGACTTAATTGCTGTTGACCCCCCCCCCCCAAAAAAAAAAGGGTCCTGTTTATTCCCATATCATTATCTGCCAAAAAAGACCAGTTCTCCATCTACTCATCCAATCATACAAAAATTTAACTATTGTCTCAAACTAAACTTTTAGGAGTTGTTATTGATGAAAGTCTGAAATATGATCGCCACATAAAACAGACAGTAAAGGCAATATATCAGAAGCTTGGCACCCTCTACAGGGTTAAAACCTATCCGACAGACAAAGCGAGAATACACCTATCATCTTCATTCTTTCTCTCTTGTTCTCAGCCCCTCTCCTTATTAACCTTCAATCTAA
Source organism: Protopterus annectens (assembly GCF_019279795.1). Taxonomy (NCBI): domain Eukaryota; kingdom Metazoa; phylum Chordata; order Ceratodontiformes; family Protopteridae; genus Protopterus; species Protopterus annectens. The sequence goes on from NC_056730.1 coordinate 807,554,829, forward strand.
CTTACTTTCCTGTATGGAACAGTGTTATAACAAAATAGGCAAATTTGCTTTAAACCACAGATTTAGAACCCATCACTGCATACCCCTTAAACAGCTACAATGGTTAGAACTGAGGCACTCATTAATCCCATTCTCTCTCAGCTTACAACACACAAACTCATAGCATCCTGATAAATGTCCAAGCCCTAAGTACTGTTATACAGCTGTACAACCCTAGTAAGACCCCTTTGCTCAAACTGAAAACTTACTGCCAACAGTAATCAAAAAAAAAAAAAAAAAAAAAAAAAGCTGTGCATATGATTTGCTATACAGCTCTCATCTGTAAAATTCTTGAAATTCCTTACAAGTCTGACAAACTAAAAATGCTATAGCCTTTAAAAAGCAGCCAAAACAATACTTCTATGATACAGAGATATGCACATGCTCCACCTGTAGCCAAGCACTGTTCATATCTAAGAATAATCCAACATAGTCTGTTTCTCCTCTCCCGCTATGTCCAGTCATTAATTTACATGTACCCTGCACCTCCAATTAATATACATTAATCTATCAGATGTTCATCGTGTTACACTGCTGTAGTTATTACACTTGGGTTATCCTGCCGTCAGGCGGTCCTGCAGTCCTGCAGTCGGCCCGAATTTCAAAGTCTTGGTCCGGCGTCGGTTGCTGCCGCTTCTTCCCTGACGTAAGTGTGCCAGGGGTATATAAGATGCATCTGACATCATTTTCTCCAGTCTTTCTTGCCACGCGGTGCCCGAAGCAGAAGCAGTTCGCAAGTGCCGGTCGGCCAACTCCTGAGATTTTTGAAGTTGAATTTCAGATCCGAAGTCTTCAATAAAGCTAAGTACCCCGTTGGGGAAACTTTTTTCCTTGCATCAGACCGATGTCAGAAAAAGTTAATAATTGTATTTCTTGTGGGAAGCAAATACCTAATAAGGGCTTCCACTCTTACTGTATTCCATGCCTAGGCCCTGATCATGACGTCACTAGTTGTCGGTTTTGTGCTAGATTTAACAAACACACTATAAAAAGACGTTTTGATTTTGCTTTGCACTACTTTGGCCGAAGGTTCAATTATACGATGCCGTCGAATCAGCCAACGACCTCAATACCGAAAAAACGCAAAGACAAGTATAAAGACAGGCATCCGAGGTCCAAAACCGACGACGAAACCTCTTCTAGGCCAGTCACCGGTTCGCCGGTTCTCGGGCGCTTTCGCAGCCCCTGACACCCGCTACCTCAGAGCCACAGGCCACTTCCGACTCCCACGTGGAGACATCTAGGCCTCTGGAAACTCAAGGTATTGGGCCTATGGAAACTAATCCCTCAGATGGATCTGGAGCCGCTGAGCAGGCATCAGCTTCTGAGGGTGTTTTCAGACCTTCACAACTCACCATTAAAACAACAGCCAAGACAAAGGTACCATTAAAGACAAAGAAACAAGTACAGCATTCTCCTGGACAGTCCTCCATGCCTAAGAAACAGATGCTTAAAATGGCCGAAGACCTCATTACTCTAATCAGGGGTTCCCATCCTCCTCCTGAGAAAAGGCCTAGGCATGATACAGACTATGACTCCTCTGATCAGGTTTCCATTTCCTCTGATTCCTCTTCAGACCAGGGATACTCTCTACCCCCCTATGAGGACTCTGATGCTGAAGAATCTATCCCTTCAGCCTCTCCTCCTGAGGATTATTCGTTTGGGGAAACTTTACATACCATGAGGGAGCATTTCCATTGGGAAAGCTAGGATTACTCAGAATCCAAGAAAAGGCTCAGGGATTTCATCTTATTGCCTCAACACAGGCCCCTGGCTATTCCCCCTGTGCCAGATATCGTCGATGATGTGTTCTTTGAATCCAGTTTATCTCCTGACTCTTTGCCCCCTGCTCCTGCCAAGCCAGGCAGGTATTATAGAGTCCCCAACTTTCATAAGTTTCTTTACAAAAACCCTTCTGCTGATCCAGAACCTATTTCCCAGGGTCCAAAAGGGGTTAAGGCTTCCATTGCAAAAAAAATGGTACCCTCTGACAGAGATTCCAGAGCTTTGGATAGATGGGGGAATAAAGTATACACTTCTGCAACTTTAGCAGTAAGAGCTTTAAATTGCCAGTTTCACATGCTTAAGTACCAACAATATTTAATGGCTCAGTTAAAACAGAAAATGCTTGCAAGCACAGAAGCTCCTGATTGTAAAGAAATGCAGGATTTATTGCATGCAGTTGAACAGGTGGAAAAACATAGTCTGCAATATGGTTTTGATTCTTTAGAGGCCTCTTGTAGAGCCACAGTTACAGGTTCTGTAATTCGAAGGCATGCTTGGTTAAAAGAACAAAGTTTACCTCTGATCATGTTAAGGCAAAATTATTGGATGCTCCTTTACAGCATGATACTTTGTTTGGTGTTAAGGCAGAAGAAGTGTTAAAGAAAATGGAGGATAAAGCTAAATCTATGCAAACAGTCAAGGATTTCTTACAGGTACAGCCACCTCAGTTTAGCAGAAATTGGCCAACAAAGAATTGGTCCTTTCAAGTGGTAGACAGGCCACAGAGGCAGATACAGACGCCCAAGAGGCAGATCTCAACCCCAAGGCTCAAAGACAAACGACAGTGGGGCACCTCAACCCCAAAAGGTGGTGAGGACAAGTCTCAACCTTACAGGAAACAGTCACAATGACTTTCCCCTTCGTACGCCAAGCACGTCCCTTTTGGAAGCCCCCTTAGGGGGAAAACTAGCACTTTTTTCTCAAAACTGGCAAACAATCACCCAAGACAAATGGGTCCTGAATATTGTGTCTCAAGGTTACAGATTCCACTTTCATACTTTACCAAGGCTAAAAGGAATGCCAGACCTGCCACAAAATCAATGGGCAGAGACACCGAAACAAATTTCAGCCCTCATGGAACATGAGAGCTATTCAAAAAATACCACAACAGGAACAAGGACAAGGATTTTACTCAATACTTTTCCTGGTCCCCTGAAAGGACAAGGCCTGGAGGCCCATACTAGACCTTTCAATTCTGAATACTTACCTGGATATTCCGAAATTCAAAATGTTGACATTACAGCAGCTTCTACCCATGCTGGGCGAGAAGGCTTGGTTTGTTACTCTGGACCTCAGAGGCATACCTGCATGTCCCTATCAGACAAAATTGCAGAAGATACCTCCGATTCAAAGCTGGTACACTGCACTACCAATTCTCTGCACTGCCCTTTGCTTATCTACTGCGCTCAGGGTCTTCACAAAGTGCCTGGCACCAGTAATTGCATTTTGCACACAAAAAGGAATTCAAAAATATCCATATCTGGATGACTGCCTCATTCAAGTAGAGACAAAGGACATTCTTCTACAGCATCTGGCATTTGTAAAAAGGTTGCTAATTTCTCTAGGGTACACAGTAAATGAAAAGAAGTCAAAACTAGTGCCCTCGCAACAGATTATATTCCTGGGTGCCAGCTTAAATACAGCGGCCCAGATGGCTTACCTCTGCCAGACAAACAAGTTCAACTAACTCAATATTTTCAATTGCTGGCAAGAAAGTCCCATCTCCCTGCAAGAAAAATTCTGCAGGCCCTGGGATTCATGGCATCCTGCATACTACTAATACCATATGCCAGACTGCATATGAGGAAATTACAATGGTACCTGAAAAGTGTTTGGACTCAACACTCTTACAGTTTAGAAGCAGTAATACCAATGATTCCTTGCCTACAACAGGAGTTTCGATGGTGGGCACAGGCATGTCACCTAAACAAGGGTCAGCCTTTCACCCAACCCACAGCCAGGCAAACTCTAACAACAGATGCTTCGGGTTACGCCTGGGGGAGCACACATGGCAGGAAAATGCATTCAGTACAAGTGGACCGCAGACCAGATGCATCTTCACATCAATCAAAAAGAGATGTTGGCTGTTCATAATGCCCTAACAGCCTTCAAGGACCTTCTACATCCAGGACAATTACTACTAAAGGCAGACAACACCACAGTAATGTGGTACATAAACAAGCAAGGGGGCACGCATTCTTATCCCCTATGCAGGCAAGCCATGACCTTGTGGAACACAGCTCTAATGTATCAAGTTCACCTACAAGCACAATTCCTGCCAGGAAAGAAAAATACTCCGGCAGACTATTTAAGCAGAAATATCATGGACCCTCACAAATGGAAATTGAATCCACAAATCTTCAGCATGGTAACGCAAACGTGGGGATGCCCAGACATAGATCTTTTTGCATCCCCACTGAATTGCCAACTACAAAAATTCTGCACAAGGACTTATCACAAACAAGCATGGAAAGTGGATGCTCTTCTGTTCAGCTGGAAAAACCTAAAAGTTTATGCCTTCCGCCACTGCCTCTCATTTCAAAGGTACTCCTAAAAGCCAGACAAGAAAAACCACAGATGATCCTGATTGCTCCAGACTGGCCACACCAGCACTGGTACCCTATCTTAAGGAACTTGGCTCAAGGGCCACAATGGATTTTGCCTCAAATTCCACACCGTCTGACTCAACAAAACAATCAGATCTTGCACGGTCAGCTCAAAACCCTAAACCTGGCTGCATGGCAGATACATTAGTCAAACAGACAACACCTCTCTCTAAAGCTGTTATGGATGTCATTCTTGAGGCCAGGAGGCATAGCACCAGGAATGCTAACTCAGAAAAATGGAAGAGATGTTCATCGTGTTACACTGTTGCAGTCATAACACTTGGGGTTATCCTGCCGTCAGGTGGTCCCGCAGTCGGCCAGAGTTCCAAAGTCTTGGTCCAGCGTCAGTTGCTGTCGCTTCTTCCCTGACGTCAGTGTGCCAGGGCTATATAAGAGGCATCCAACGCCATTTTCTTCAGTCTTTCTTGCCGTGCGGTGCCCGAAGCAGAAGCAGTTCGCAAGTGTAATTTCAGACCGAAGTCTTCAATAAAGCTAAGTACCCCGTTGGGGAACCTTTTCTTGCCTCAGTCCGATGTCAGAAAAAGTTAACAATTGCATTTCTTGTGGGAAGCAAGTACCTCATAAGGACTTTCATTCTTATTGTATTCCTTGCCTAGGCCCAGACCATGACGTCACAGGTTGTCGGTTTTGTGCTATGTTTAACTAACTATTAAACGTCGGTTTGATTTCGCCCAACATTATTTTGGTAGGAAATTTAATTATACCATGCCGTCTGAGCAACCAACGAATGCATAAAAAAACTCAAAGATAAGGACAGGCAGCCGAAACCCAAACCAGACTCCGAGGCCTCTGCTAGGCCAGTTGCCGGTTCTCCGGTTTTCAGTGAGGTGCCTACGCAGCCCCCGACGACCACTGATTTAGAACCCCAGACGGCATCCGATTCCCAAGCGGAGATTGCTAGGCCTCCACAACCTTTATCTTTAGGCCCTTCCGACTCCATGGCTGAAGGAGATTCCAGTGCAGTTGAAATGCCTTCAGTTGCAGAAGGTGTCTTCAGACCGACTACACTCACTATTAAATCCTATGCAAAGCTGAAAACTCCTTTCAAAGCAAAGAAGACTGTACAGCAGTCTCCAGTACAAGGCCCCATGCCTAAGAAACAGATGCTTAAGATGGCTGAAGACTTAATTACCCTAATCTGGGGTTCCCATCCCCCTCCTGATAAAAGGCTTAGACAGGAGGAGGACTACGCTTCCTCCGACCAGGTTTCAATTTCCTCAGATTCTTCTGAGGAACAGGAATACTCTTTTCCCCCTTATGAAGACTCTGATGCATGAAGAGTCTATTCCTTCAGCATCTCCCCCAGAAGACTACTCTTTTGGGGAAACTTTACATACCATTAGGGAACATTTCCACTGGGAAGGCCAGCATTACTCTGATTCTAAGAAAAGGCTCTGAGAGTTCCTTTTACTACCCCAGCACATACCACTTGCTATTCCACCCATGTTAGACATTGTGGATGATGTTTATTCAGAATCTAGCCTTAACCCATATTCACTACCTCCTGCACCAGCCAAACCAGACAGATACTACAGAGTCCCTGACTCTCACAAATTCCTATATAAAAGCCCTGTTGCTGACCCAGAAACCATTTCCCAGGGTCCCATAGGGGTTAAGGCCTCTATTGCTAAAAATCCTGTACCCTCTGAAAGGGATTCTAGAGCACTAGACAGATGGGGAAAGAAAGTATATACCTCAGCTACTCTAGCTATGAGGGCCTTAAATTGCCAGTTTCACATGCTGAAATATCAACAATATTTGATGTCTCAATTAAAACAAAAAATGATCACACATACAGAGCAGCCTGATTACAAGGAAATGCAAGATGTCCTTCAAGAATGCAACTGCAGTCATAACATATGGGTTGTCCTGCCTCAGGCAGCCCTCGGTCGGCCGGATTCCAAAGTCTGGGTCCGGCGTCGGCCCGTGTCGCCTCCTCTCCGACATCAGAACAGCTGGAGTATAAAGGCATCGGCCGACGCCATCTTCTTCAGTCTTTCTTGCCGTGCGGTGCCCAAAGCAGAAGCAGTTCGCAAGTGCCGGTCGGTCAGCTCCTGTGTTTTCAGTTACCGAAGTCATCTAAAAGCTAAGTACCCCATTGGGGAACATTTTTTCTTGCCTCAGCCGATGTCAGAACAAATTGAGAAAGTTAATTGTTTGTCTTGTGGTAAACAAATACCTCATAAGGACTTCCATTCTTACTGCCTCCCTTGCCTAGGCCCAGACCACGACGTCTCGGCCTGTGCTGCCTGTGCTTGCTTTAATGAGCGCACCCTCAGGCGCCGGGCAGAATTTGCCGAAGACTTTTTCGGCGAATCCTTCGCTTATATCATGCCGACGGAAAAAATGACAACACAAATTTCCAAAAAACTAAAGGACCGGGACTGACATCCGCGGCCCGCTCCCTCTACCGATATTTCTCCTAAGCCCTCCGCGTGTGCTTCGGTCCCTTCGGAAGCGGTAATTCAAACGCTCCAGGCCGACGACACAGCGGTAACACGTCCTTCGGTCCCGGAGACTACACGGGTGCTGGTTATTGATTTTCCTCCAGAAACCGAAGTTCTGGATCTACCCGACACCATTCCCGTAGACAAGGTTAATCCTGCACGTGGGGCAGCTAGGCCTCCTGTGTCCATGTCCTTCAAGGCCTTTGCACGTGCTAAGGCCGCCAGCCAGGCCAAGGCCCATCCTAAACCTACTGCCTTCCTCTTCCTACCCCTTCTTCTGATAAACAGATCATGTCTCTTGCTGCAGATCTTATCTCTCTTATCAGGGGGTCTCAGCCTCACCCAGACAGAGGTTCTCAGCCGCCTGCAGAGAAAAGGCCTAGAACTGAGCAGGCTGACAACCTCTCTTCAGATGAAGCCTCTGGGGATTCTGAGCATTCAGATACACAAGAAGAATCCTTCCAGGTCTATGAGGACTCTGATGCTGAGGAGTCAATTCCCTCTGCCTCTCCTCCAGAGGATTTTTCATTCGGTGAAGTCCTCCACTCTATGAGGGAGCATTTTAAGTGGCAGGGTCAGGAATTTTCTGATTCTAGGAAAAGGCTACGTACCTTCCTCAAGTTACCCCAGCACAGACCTTTAGCTATCCCTCCAGTTATGGATGTCCTGGATGATGTTTTCTCCGACTCCAGTGCTAACCCTGATTCTCTCCCTCCTGCTCCTGTCAAGCCAGACAGATATTACAGGGTCCCTGACACTCACAAGCATCTCTTTAAGGCCCACTCTGTGAATCTTGAAACTATTTCACAGGGCCCCAAAGGAGTGGCTGCTTCCTCAGCAAAGAATCCACTGCCAGCGGATAGGGAAGCAAGGCCCCTGGAGAGATGGGGTAAAAAAGTTTATACCTCTTCCACCCTTGCCATGAGGTCACTTAACTGCCTTTTTCATATGTTTCAGTACCAGGATTATTTACTGGATGATTTACAGAAAAAACTAGCCTCTCCTGAGTCTATTGATAGAAAGGCATTTCAGGATCTGGTCCATAACTCTCAGCAGGTTAGCAATCATTTTCTTCAGTGTGGTTATGATGCATTGGAGGCTTCATGTAGGGCAGCTATGACGGGCTGTTATACGTAGACATGCTTGGTTAAAAGAACAGCCACTGCCAGACCATGTTAAAGTAAATTTACTTGATGCACCTCTGGAAAAACAGAAGCTTTTTGGTGCTAATGCACAAGATGTGTTGAAGTCCATTGAGGAAAAGGCTAAATCAGTTCGGACAGTCAAAGATTTCCTCCAGGTTCAGCCACCCAGATTCAGCAGGAATTGACCTTCAAAGAATTGGTCCTTTCCAGACACTGACAAGTTTCAAAGGGGAAAAAAACAGGCATGCTCGAGGTAGAGGGCAATACCGAGGCTCCTACAGGGGCCGCCAATGGCAACCACCAAATCAAAGAAGTGGCGCAGGCAGTCCAGCTGCACCACAAGGACAATCACAATGACTTGACTTTCATGACACCTACCAAAGCTCAAAGAGAAGCACCTTTAGGCGGAAAATTATCCTTATTCTCAAAGAACTGGTATATCTTAACCAAGGACAACTGGATTCTGGATTTAATAGACAAAGGTTACAGATTCCACTTCCATACTTTACCAATAAGACAAGGCATGCCAAACCTGCCACATCATCAAAGGGCAGAGGCACTCATTCAAGTTTCAAAGCTGCTAAAAATAAAAGCAATGGAAAAGGTCCCTCCTCAAGAACAAGGCCAGGGATTTTATTCAAGACTGTTCCTTGTTCCAAGAAAAGAAAACAAATGGAGGCCTATACTGGTATACTCTAAATACTTTTCTCATTGTGCCAAAGTTCAAAATGCTGACGTTACAGCAACTCCTTCCCATGCTGGGCAAGTGGTCTTGGCTGGTCACTCTGGACCTCAAGGAGGCATACCTGCATGTCCCAATCAGACACAGTTGCAGAAGATACCTCAGATTTCTTGCAGGGACAGAGCATTATTAATTCTCAGCATTGCCGTTTGGCTTATCTACTGCGCCCAGAGTGTTCACGAAATGCCTGGCATCAGTAGTGGCACACTGCAGACTCCAGGGGATTCAAATATACCCCTACCTGGACGATTGCATGATACAAGCAGACAACAAACAAAACTTGATAACAAACTTGGACTATGTCATTCAATTACTTCAGGCCTTGGGATACACAGTCAACATTCAAAAATCAAGACTACTGCCATCCCAACAGATTATTTTCCTGGGAGCCAAACTGGACACAAAAACACAAATGGCCTTTCTCACAGAAGAAAAACAAGAGCAGTTACCAGAGTATTTCAAATGCCTAGCAAAGCTCTCCCAGCTGACTGCAAGGAAAATCCTGCAGGCCCTGGGGTTCATGGCATCTTGCATTCTTCTGATACCTTTGGCAAGACTTCATATGAGAAAGCTGCAATGGTACTTAAAAAGCTTATGGTCCCAACACAGCCAAAGCCTAGAGGACGTAATCCCACTTATTCCATGTCTGCAAAGGGAATTCCTGTGGTGGGCTCAAGCAAGTCAGTTAAACCAAGGCATGTCTTTCAACAAACCTCAAGCAGGTCAAATCATTACAACAGACCCCTCGGATTATGGATGGGGGGCGCACATGGAAGGCAGATGCATTCAAGGGCAATGGAACCCAAGGGAAAGGCATCTGCACATAAATCAAAAAGAGATGTTGGCAGTGATACGTGCAATCGAGACTTTCGAAAGATCACTTCAACAAGGACATTTGCTAATAAGGACAGACAACACCACTGTTATGTGGTATATAAACAAGCAGGGAGGCACTCATTCTTATCCCCTCTGCAGATTAACAATGATTCTTTGGGAAAAGTCCCTGAGTCTGAAGATCCAATTGCAATCCCAGTTTGTGCCAGGCAAGGACAATGTTCTGGCGGACAAGCTGAGCAGAAATTTCTGGGATCCACACGAATGGATGCTGCATCCTCACATTTTCTCACAAATAACAAGGGCATGGGGAAGACCGGACATAGATCTCTTTGCTTCTCACCTGAACCATCACCTGGAAAAGTTTTGTACAAGAACTCACCATCCTCTAGCCTGGAAAACGGATGCTCTCTCCTTCAGCTGGAATTCCCTAACAATTTATGCATTCCCTCCTCTACCACTGCTGACCAAGGTGATACTGAAGATCAAAGCAGAACAACCAACAGGCATTTTGATAGCTCCAGACTGGCCAAGGCAGCACTGGTACCCATTGCTGTTGAGCATAACTCGGACCAAACCGTGGCCTCTGCCTCTATGGCCTCTGCTTCTAACCCAGCACACTTACAGGACTGTTCATCAAAACCTGCAAACATTGCATCTGACAGCCTGGAGGTTAACATAACTTCTTCTGATATCTCTCTTTCCAAAGAAGTTCAAGAGATTTTACTGGAAGCACGCGGACCTTCCACCAGAAAGACCTATTCAGCCAAGTGGAAGAGATTCATCATCTGGAATGCCAACAAGGGTCAGGATGCAACAGTATTGAGCATACCTCAGATATTAGAATACTTGGCAGAATTGTTTCATACTGGTCTCTCATATTCTTCCATAAAGATTCACGCTTCAGCAATCTCAGCAAAATACAATTGTGATCCACCTGTGTTCTCACATCCCTTGCTAAGACAGTTCCTAAGAGGGATAAAGAATATCAAACCTCCCAGAAAACCACCAGTACCTGCATGGGACCTCAATTTCGTCTTGGAAAAATTAACTCTTCCTCCATTTGAACCAGCAGCATCTTCAGAAATGCAATTTCTATCCTGGAAAACGGGTTTTCTATTGGCAGTAACATCAGCAAGAAGAGTCTTGGAGATACAGGCACTCATGGCAGTACCCCCCTTTCTCATTTTTCATCAGGACAGAGTCTCTCTAAGGACCAATCCTTCTTTCATGCCAAAGTAATTTCCAGGGTGTCTCTAAATCAAGCCATTCACCTGCCTACATTCTTCCCTAACCCTCAAAACAGGGGAGAAAAGCTGCTACATACTTTGGACATACACAGACAACTACGCTGCTACTTGGACAGAACAAAGACCACCAGAAAGTCTGACCAACTGTTCGTAGCCTATGTTGCTGGAGTTCAAGGAAAAGCATTCTCCAAACAAACAATTTCAAAATGGATTGGACACTGCATCAGATTCTGCTATTCCTTTCATGGAAAAGGTGTGCCAGTCAATATTAGGCCACACACCACCAGAGCTATAGCCACATCCACAGCTTTCCTAAGAGGAGTGGCTACAAAGGACATTCTAGAGGCTGCTACATGGAGCTCCGTGCATACATTTACCAAGCACTACAACCTGCCTTTATACTCCAGATCCCAAGCAGGCTTTGCTTCTGCAGTCCTGCAGGGCATTTTAGCTACACCATCCCTTTATTAGTTCCATCCACCCCCAGCTTGGCTATGGTATTCAACCCATATGTTATGACTGCAGTTGCATTCTTGAAGGACATAATACAGTTTTGTACCCATAAATGTAGATGTCCGATAGATATGCAACTGCAGTCGGATTTTCCCTCCCTCCTACCCCTCTACAATTTTCTTTTTGGGTCCACTACCCCTATTCCTTTTTGCTGGGGGTATCTTTTATGGTGTATCTGTTTATTACTGTTGTGCATGTCTGGAATTGTTTATCCATTCACCAAATTTAGCCTTCCTTGGAGGGCACCTGGCATCTGGGGCAAGAGACACTGGGGAAGATGGCGTCGGCCAATGCCTTTATACTCCAGCCGTTCTGACATCGGAGAGGAGACGACACGGGCCGACGCCGGACCCAGACTTTGGAATCCGGCCGACCGAGGGCTGCCTGAGGCAGGACAACCCATATGTTATGACTGCAGTTGCATATCTATCGGACATCTACATTTATGGTAGGTACAAAACTGTACTTTTTGTTGCATGCAGCTGAACAAGTGGGAAAACATACTTTGCAATGTGGATTTGATTCATTGGAAGCTTCTTGTAGAGCAGCAGTGACAGGGTCTGTCATACATAGGTGTGCTTGGTTAAAAGAATAAACTTTACCTGATCATGTTAAAGCAAAGTTATTGGATGCACCTTTACAGCAGGATGTTTTATTTGGTGTAAAAGCAGAAGAGGTTTTTAAGAAAATGGAGGATAAGGCAAAATCTATGCAGACGGTCAAGGATTTTTTACAGGTTCAGCCCCCCTCGTTTCAGCAGAAATTGGCCAACCAAAAAAACTGGTCCTTTCCAGCTTCTGACAGACCACTGAGGGGCAAATACAGACGCCCAAGGGGCAGAGGTCAGTCACAAGGCTCTTACAAGCCTCGACAATGGGGTGCCACAACCCAGAAAGGAGGAGAAGACAGGTCTCAAACTATCAGAAGACAAACACAATGACTTACCCCTCAGACTGCCAAGCAGATCCCTCTTGGCAACTCCCTTGGGAGGAAAACTAGCACTTTTTGCAGACAACTGGCACATCATCACAAAATATTGTATCTCAAGGATACAGATTCCACTTTCACACTTTACCAAAGATAAAAGGAATGCCAAACCTGCCACCAAATCAATGGGCAGAGGCTCAAAAACAAATTACAGCTCTCATGGACATGAGAGCCATTCAGGTTCCTACACAGGAGCAAGGACAAGGATTTTACTCCAGACTCTTTCTAGTTCCCTGAAAGGACAAAGCCTGGAGACCCATTCTGGACCTCTCAATTCTAAACACATATCTGATAGTACCCAAATTCAAGATGCTAACACTACAGCAACTTCTTCCCATGCTGGGCAAGAAGGCTTGGCTAGTAACGTTGGACCTCAAGGAGGCATACCTGCATGTCCCTATCAGACAAAATTGCAGAAGATACCTCCGATTTATAGAAGGTTCAACCCATTACCAATTCTCTGCACTGCCCTTTGGCTTATCTACTGTGCCCAGGGTCTTCACAAAATGCTTGGCACCAGTAATTGCATACTGCAGACAAAGAGGAATGCAAATATATCCATACCTGGCGTTTGTCAAAAAACTATTAAGTTGCCTAGGATACACAGTAAACGAAAAGAAGTCAAAACTAGTGCCCTCACAAGACATAATATTCCTGGGTGCCAGCTTAAATACAACGGCCCAGATGGCTCATCTCACGCCAGACAAGCAAAGACAACTGACTCAATACTTCAAAATGATGGCAACAAAGACCCAGCTTCCTGCAAGAAAAATTCTGCAGGCCTTGGGATTCATGGCATCTTGCATACTACTAATACCATATGCAAAACTGCATATGAGGAAATTACAGTGGTACCTGAAAAGCGTATGGACTCAACACAGCCACAGCTTGGAAACAATAATACCACTCATTCCCTGCCTTCAACAGGAGTTTCTATGGTGGGCTCAGGCATGTCACCTCAACAAGGGTCAGCCATTTACTTTACCCACAGCCAGGCATACTATAACAACAGATGCATCGGATTATGCCTGGGAAGCACACATGGCAGGACAAGTGTATTCAGGGCAAATGGTCTGCAGATCAAAGGCATCTACATATCAATCAAAAAGAGATGCTAGCTGTACAAAATGCCCTAACAGCTTTCAAGGACCTCCTACATCCAGGACAACTCCTAATAAAGACGGACAGCACCACAGTGATGTGGTACATAAACAAGAAATGGGGCACACATTCCTACCCCCTATGCAGACAAGCAATGACCTTGTGGAACACAGCACTGACCTACCAAGTTCAACTACAAGCACAATTCCTGCCAGGAAAGAAAAACACATTGGCAGACGATCTAAGCAGACACATCGTAGATCCTCACGAGTGGAAACTAGATCCACAAATATTCGCAATGATAACTCAAAAATGGGGGAGCCCAGACATAGATCTGTTTGCCTCTCCCCAAAACTACCAACTACGGAAATTTTGCACAAGGACATACCACACACTAGCTTGGAAAGTGGACGCCCTCTCATTCAGTTGGAAAACATTAACAGTGTATGCCTTTCCTCCACTGCCTCTTCTGGCGAAGGTGCTGCTGAAAGCCAGATTAGAGAGGCCACAAATGATACTCATTGCTCCAGACTGGCCACGCCAACACTGGTATCCAATACTAAGGAACATGGCTCAAGGCCCACCATGGATTTTACCTCAAATTCCTCACCTGCTTACTCAGCAAAACAATCAGATTCTACACAGCCAGCTCAAGACTTTAAATCTGGCTGCATGGCAAATTACCTAAACAACCAGTCAACACTTCTCTCTAAAGCTGGTTATCGATGTCATTCTGGAGGCCAGGAGGCCCAGCACCAGGAAAGCCTATTCAGACAAATGGAAAAAGATTCTGCGCCTGGAACCAGGCTAAAGGCCAAAATCTCCTTGTCCCAAATATTCCTCAGATTCTACAATATTTAACTGAGATGTTTCACAAAGGACTTTCCTTTTCATCTATTAAGATCCACGCCTCAACTATTTCAGCTCAATACAACACGGATCCTCCTATATTTTCACATCTATTACTAAGACAGTTCCTCAGAGGGGCTAAGAACATAAGACCACCCCGGAGAGCACCAACACCAACTTGGGATCTCAACTTGGTTTTGAAAAAACTTAACACTACCGCCCTTTGAACCAGCTTTTACAGCTGATTTTTAGTTTCTATCAAGGAAAACTGTCCTGCTGCTAGCAATAACTTCAGCACGAAGAGTCTCAGGGCTACAGGCCCTAATGGCAGTGGAGCCTTTCATCGTTTTTCATCAAGACAGAGTCGCTTTACGAACTAACCCTTCCTTTATGCCAAAGGTGGTATCCAGTGTGGCCCTAGACCAAAACAGACAATTTCAAAATGGATAGGACATTGTATCCGTTTTTACTACACACGCCATGGGAAACCTGTACCTGGTAACATTACGCCCCATTCCACCAGGGCTACAGCAACATCAACAGCCTTCCTCAGAGGGGTACCAACCAAGGATATTTTGGAGGCTGCAACTTGGAGTTCAGTACACACCTTTACCAAGCACTATCACTTACCTCTATACTCCAAAACCAGAGCTGGCTTTGCCACTGCAGTTCTACAGGGCCGACTAGCTTCTCCAAACCCTGTTTAGTTCCACTGCCCATCCTTCGCTTTGGGATTCAACCCAAGTGTGATGACTGCAGCAGTGTAACACGATGAACATAGTACAGTTTTGTACCTACCATAAATGTAGATGTTCGAGTGTTCACACTGCTGCAGTCCAGGATGTCCTTCAAGGATGCATCTGCAGTCCTAACATATGGGTTGTCCTGCCTCAGGCAGCCCTTCGGTCGGCCGGATTCCAAAGTCTGGGTTTGGCCTCGGCTGATGTCGCACTTCACCCGACGTCATAGCTGCTGTTTATTGGGTATAAAGGCATCAGCCGACGCCATTTTCCCCAGTCTTTCTTGCCGCGGTGCCCAAGCAGAAGCTGTTCGCAAGTGCCGGTCGGTCAGATCCAGAGATTTCTACTAGCGAAGACTTCTAAAAAAGCTAAGTACCCCGTTGGGGACTCTTTCTTGCCTCAGCCGATGTCAGACAAAGTAAATAATTGTTTAACTTGTGGGAAACAAATACCTCATAAGGATTTCCACTCTTACTGCCTTCCTTGCTTAGGCCCAGACCACGACGTATCAGCTTGTCTAGCCTGTGCTTCCTTCAACCGACGGACACTTGCACGTCGGTCGGAGTTTGCAGAGGAGATTTTTGGTCCCGCTTTTGCATACAAAATGCCGTCGGAGACTCCGACTACTCAATTAGGTAAAAAGCGCAAGGAAAAGGACCGACATTCGCGGCCCGCGGTTTCGGCTGAAACCACGGTTAGGCCAACCGCGAATGTCTCGGTTTCGGCTGAAACCGAGCCCCCGGTTCTTCATTCGGCCGAAAGCATGCTTCCGATAGCCGAGGCCTCACAGAGCATGGCTGAATCTGCTACTGAATTTACTGCTACAGAAGCAGGCACCCAGGATTTATCAGACACTATTCCTTTAGACATAACTACCCCTGCACGTGGGGCTGCTAGACCCCCTGCTTCCATGTCTATCAAGGCTTTTGCCAGGGCTAAGGCAGCTAAATCTTCTAAGGCCTTGCCTGCCAAAACTCCTTCACATAGGCCTACCTCTAGTTCCCAAATACTCAGCCTGGCTGAGGATCTCATTTCTTTGATCAGAGGATCCCAACCTCACCCAGACAGGGCCTCTCAGCCCCCTCCAGACAAGAGGCCTAGGACTGACCCTCCGGAACCTGTCTCTACAGATTATTCTTCGGATGACTCAGACCTTTCAGACCCTCACGAAGGCCCATATTCTCCTTATGAGGATTCTGATGCAGAAGACTCCATTCCTTCTGCTTCTCCTCCTGAAGAATTTTCCTTTGGGGAAACCTTGCATGCTATGAGGGAACACTTCCAATGGCAGGGCCAGGATTTTTCAGATTCAAGGAAAAGGCTAAGGACTATTTTACACTTACCACAGCATAGACCTTTAGCCATTCCGCCAGTACTAACGGTTGTTGATGATGCATATAATGATGCCTGTACTGCTCCTGATTCTCTTCCTCTGGCCCCTGCCAAGCCAGACAGATATTACAGGGTCCCGGACACACACTACCATTTGTATAAGGCTCCTGTTGCAGACCCTGAAACCATTTCACAGGGCCCTAAAGGTGTGGCAGCTGCCTCTGCCAAAAACCCTCTTCCCTCTGAAAGGGAATCTAGAGCATTAGAGAGATGGGGTAAAAAGGTTTATACTTCTGCTACTCTTTCGGCCAGGGCCTTGAACTGTCAATTTCACATGATTCAGTACCAGGAGTTTTTGTTAGACCAGCTAAATAAAAAACTATCTTCTCCTGAACCTTTAGACCGCAAGTCCCTTCAGGATTTGGTACATAACTCTCAGCAGGTCAGTAACCATTTCTTAAAATGTGGCTATGATGCACTGGAGGCTTCCTTTAGATCAGCTGTGACTGGAACAGTGATTCGAAGGCATGCCTGGTTAAAAGAACAATCCTTACCAGACCATGTTAAGTCAAAACTCCTAGATGCTCCCATGGAGAAACAAAGTTTGTTTGGCTCTCCTGCACAGGAGGTTCTAAAAAAGGTGGAAGAAAAAGCAAAATCTGTCCAAACAGTCAAGGATTTCTTACAGGTCCAACCTCCGAGGTTTAGCAGAAATTGGCCTTCGAAGAATTGGTCCTTTCCAGACAACTCCAGAGCGCAGAGAGGCAGAAATAGACGCCCAAGAGGCAGAGGTCAATCTAGGGGTGCCTACAGGGGACGTCAGTGGCAACCTACCAACCAGAGAAGTACTGCCACAGAATCAACTACAACCACTTCCACAGGGCAGACACAATGACTTGGCTGTAGTTCCGCCTACCAGGGAACAACTGGAAGCACCCTTGGGCAGAAAACTAGCCTTATTCTCCGACAACTGGCATTACATTACAGGAGACAAATGGACTTTACAAACAATAGACAAGGGCTACAGGTTTCACTTCCATACTCTACCAAGAAAGAGAGGAATGCCAAACCTACCACCAAGCCAAAAAACAGACGCTCTAAGACAAATCAACAACTTACTAAGGATGAGAGCTATAGAAGAGGTGCCACCTATGGAAAAAGGCCAAGGATTTTACTCCAGGCTTTTCCTTGTACCAAGAAAAGAAAATCAATGGAGACCTATTCTAGATCTGTCCGCACTGAACACATACCTCATTGTTCCAAAATTCAAAATGCTGACCCTCCAGCAACTTCTTCCCATGCTGGGCAAGGAGTCTTGGCTGGTGACTCTAGATCTCAAGGAGACATACCTGCACGTCCCTATACGACTAGATTGCAGAAGACACCTCAGATTTCTTGCAGGATCAGAGCATTATCAATTGTCAGCATTGCCTTTTGGCTTGTCTACTGCGCCCAGAGTATTCACGAAATGCCTGGCATCAGTAATTGCTCATTGCAGACTTCAGGGAATTCAGATTTACCCATACCTGGACGACTGCCTAATACAAGCGGACAACAAGGCAAAGTTAACAAAAGATTTGGAAAATGTCATACAACTGTTGCAAGCCTTGGGATACACAGTCAACATGCAAAAGTCAAGACTAGTACCATCCCAAAGGATAACATTCTTGGGTGCAGAATTAGACACATCAACTCAGATGGCTTTTCTCACGGAAGAAAAACAAAAGCAACTACCAGTCTACTTCATGACATTAACAACACAAACTCAGCTTACTGTAAGGAAAGTCCTGCAAGCCCTGGGCTACATGGCATCCTGCATAATATTGGTTCCGCATGCCAGGCTGCATATGAGAAAGCTACAATGGTATCTAAGGAATGTATGGTCTCAACACAAGCACAGTCTAGAAGCCCAGATTCCAATAATTCCATGCCTGAAGCAAGAATTCCTGTGGTGGGCTCAGGCCTGTCAGTTGAACAGAGGCTTGCCTTTCCACAAACCACATCCAAGCCAGACCATCACCACGGACGCCTCAGACCTAGGATGGGGGGCACACATTGTGGACAAGTGTATACAAGGCCTATGGACCCAAGACCAGCTGAATCTACACATAAATCTAAAGGAGATGCTGGCAGTGAAACATGCAATCCAGGCATTCAGACCACTCCTTCAACAGGGTCATCTGCTGATAAGGACGGACAATACCACAGTCATGTGGTACATCAACAAACAGGGAGGTACACATTCATATCCTCTACGCCGGATGGCAATGGACCTGTGGAATGTGGCCCTGAACCTCAACATTCAACTTCAGGCCAGATTTGTACCAGGAAAAGAAAATTCTCTAGCAGACACCTTAAGCAGAACTACCACAGATGCTGCATCTAGATATCTTCAAAGACATAACAAAGAAATGGGGACTACCACAGATAGACCTGTTTGCCTCCCCACACAATCACCAATTGAAGAAATTCTGCACAAGAGCATACCACCCACTTGCTTGGAGGGTGGACTCCCTTTCCTTCAGCTGGAAAAACCTGACAGCATATGCATTTCCACCTCTTCCCTTGATGTACAAAGTTCTACTGAAGATCAGAGAGGATCAGCCAAGGGTAATCCTGATAGCTCCAGACTGGCCGAGGCAACATTGGTACCCGCTACTGAGAAGCATGTCTCGGACACACGCATGGCATCTACCTCTATGTCCCTTACTACTAACACAGGACAACTACAAGATCCTACATCCAAACTTGAAAACACTGCAGCTAGCTGCTTGGAATATTGCATAAAACAAAATAACCCAGGTTTATCTCAGAGGGTTAAGGACATTATCCTGGAGGCACGCAGACCCTCCACAAGTAAGACTTATTCAGCCAAGTGGAAAAGATACCTCATTTGGAGTGCAGCAAAGGGAGAAAATGTCTCATTGGCAAACATTGCACACATCCTGGAATATTTAGCAGAGCTGTTCCACAATGGCATCAGCAATTTCAGCAGAATACAACATGGATCCTCCTGTCTTCTCTCATCCTCTACTCAGGCAGTTCTTGAGAGGAATCAAAAATGTAAAGCCTCCAAGGAAACCACCTTTACCTACATGGGATCTCAACTTTGTGCTGGAAAAGTTAACACTTCCCCCTTTTGAACCAGAAGCAACAGCAGAATTACAATTCTTGTCTTGGAAAACTGCTTTCCTGCTAGCAATTACTTCAGCAAGAAGGGTATCTGAGTTACAGGCATTAATGGCAGTACAACCCTTCCTTATCTTCCATCAGGACAGAGTCTCTCTGAGAACTAACCCTACCTTTATGCCAAAAGTGGTCTCCAGAGCATCATTGAACCAAGCGATTCATTTACCTACCTTCTTCCCCAACCCACAGAACAGGGGGGAAAGACTGCTACATACCTTGGATGTGCACAGACAATTACGCTACTATCTGGACAGAACTAAGAACAGCAGAAAAACTGACCAGCTTCTGGTAGCATATGCAACAGGAAGGCAAGGAAAAGTAATTTCAAAACAGACAATCTCAAAATGGATAGGAAATTGCATTCGATTTTGCTACTCTTTTCATGGAAAGACAACTCCTGATAATATCACACCTCATTCCACAAGAGCTACAGCCACCACTACAGCTTTCCTACGAGGAGTGGCTACCAAAGACATTTTAGAAGCTGCTACTTGGAGCTCCGTGCATACATTTGCCAAGCATTACAATCTTCCCTTATACTCTAGATCCCGAGCAGGTTTTGCAACTGCTGTTTTGCAAGGGATCTTAACTACACCATCTTTATCTTAGGACCTCCTCCCCCAGTTTGGCTATGGTATTCTACCCATATGTTAGGACTGCAGATGCATCCTTGAAGGACATAGTACAGTTTTGAACCTACCATAAATGTAGATGTCCGATATGTATGCATCTGCAGTCAGGATTACCCACCCTCCTTCCCCTCTGTGGTATTCCTAGGGTACTTACCCCTCTTTTAGCTAGCTGGGGGAATCTATTATGGTGTATTTGTTTGTATATATGTATGTATATATATATATATATATATATATATATATATATATATATATATATATATATTTATATTGTTTGCTCTCTACTGTTTGGAATTATTTGCATTTATCCAAATTTAGCCTTACTAGAGGGCACCTGGCATCTGGGGCAAGAAACACTGAGGAAAATGGCGTCGGCTGATGCCTTTATACCCAATAAACTGCAGCTATGACGTTGAGTGAAGTGCGACATCAGCCGAGGCCAGACCCAGACTTTGGAATCCGGCCGACCGAAGGGCTGCCTGAGGCAGGACAACCCATATGTTAGGACTGCAGATGCATACCTATCGGACATCTACATTTATGGTAGGTACAAAACTGTACTTTACCCTCCCTCCATCCCCTCTGACCTAGCTGAACTTTTCTATACCTTTCTATCCTGTACAACCTTTGTGGTGTATTTGCTTGTAACTGAAGGTATTCCTTTTATTCCTTTTTATATGTTTTATTAGCAATATGTATTGCCTACCTACTTGGGGGAAACTGACATCTGGGGCAAGAAAAACTGAAGAAAATGGCGTTGGATGCATCTTGTATACATACCCCTGGCGCACTGACGTCAGGGAAGAAGCAACAGCAACCGACGCCGGACCAAGACTTTGGAATTCGGGCCGACTGCGGGACCGCCTGATGGCAGGATAACCTAAGTGTAATGACTGCAGCAGTGTGAACACTCTAACATCTACATTTATGGTAGGTGCAAAACTGTACTTTTCTGCTATCTTAACAATTTCATATGCTACACTCTATTCTTTATAAACCTTCCTTCTGTTCATCTCGATCTTCCGTAGTCTCTATCTACATCCCATCCCTGACCCTCTGTACTTCTAACCAACAATTACTTGATATCTACCACTCAAAAAGGTCAGTAGGCAAACTACGTTACAAACACTGCCTTGACAATGCTTGGAACAACCTTCCCCTTTACTTACGTTCAATCTCCCACACCTCACACTTTAAAAATGAACTTAAAGCTTATTTTCTCAATTCCAGAACCTGCCCTTGCCATGACCCTATCCAGTCTTCCTTCCCTTTATGTACCTTCAAAAGGACCATACTTAGTACCTCATTACACCTCTCTCTTAAATGTGTCTACTATGCATTTGCATAAATTTATGCAAACAAAAAATGTTTATTGTTGACCTATTGAACTATATCAATGTAAAATTTTTTCTTGGCTTCTTTTTAATGCAACTTTAACTTTATGCATGTAACCCAACATATGTGAATCGTTTTGCTATAACTGCTATTATATCAATATTGTTTAAAATTGTACTTGTTTTAAAATGTATTACTGGAGCTTTTCTCCTCGGGTCTCCACTGAAAATGGGCCACAAGCCCAGTTGGACAAACCCGGCTAACACGTCAATAAATAAATAAAATAAATATAATATGGTAGCCCCACTCCTGTCCTCTCCCCTTTTATACTTAATGTCCTTCTCAAGCTCACTGTATTTCCCCTTCCTGCCTTCTTCCACAGTCCAGTTGTCTGTGTCTTGAATAAACCAATTGCTTATATAAGCGTCCTATTTTATCTTAATTGTATCCACTCATCTATCACCCTATGCATATCTCTTTCACCCTTTCATTTTTCTTTCTCATCTACTTTCTTTTCTGTTCATGAACTGGCTTATTTCCTTAACTACCCTGTCCTCTTTCTCTACTTATTTCCTGTCAGGTAATCACAGAAATGTAAAGATTTAAATTCCTGTTGCTTAAACAATGTATAAACTGTTGTGGGCACACTAAATGTACTATGTTATGGTTGTATTGGACCCCCCCCCCAGGCATCCACTGCAAAGGGGCATTTTCTTTCTGCCCAGTCACACTATCCCAGTAAACAAATGCAGTTAGTAAGAAAGTAAATAGCATGCTTCCCTTCTACCCAGGGTTGCCAGAAGTCCCTATTTGGGCGGGACTGTCCTGAGATCTGCAGCCTGATCCCGAGTCCCGCCCTGCCGGTTTAAATCCCGGCCAGCCTCTGCTTTGTTTTTTTTTTTTTTTTTCTGATTGGCCTGTATACCTGGCATATACAGGCCAATCAAAAATCGCTAAACACGGAGCTTCTTGTGTTCCGCGTTAAACAGAAGTAGCTCCGTGTTTAATGATTTTTGATTGGCCTGTATGCCGCATATCTGAGCTAATCAAATCAAACATGGAGCTACTTCTGTTGAATGCGGAACTGCAATGTTCCGCGTTAAACACGAGAAGCTCCGTGTTTAGCAATTTTTGATTGGCCTGTATGCCGGTATACAGGCTAATCAAAAATCGCTAAACACGGAGCTACTTGTGTTGAATGCGGAACTGCAATGCATTAAACACTAGAAGCTCCGTGTTTAGTGCAGAGCTATTGTTCTTTAATGTGGAACTCTGTTCCGCATTAAAGACCTTTTTATTTTTGCGCTCTTCACTTGCCGTGAAAGAGTTTTTTTTTTTGTTTTGTTTTTTTGTCGTCCCTACCTGGCTGGTTGGAAATCTGGCAACCCTGCTTCTACCTGATGTACAATGAGTAAATCATTTTCCACAAATGCTCTGCTGTTCCCAGTTTTAATACTTTCCCTTTTGCCATAATTTTGTCAGGAGTAATTATTTTATGCTGGTATTATTGCATCTTGGTTAATTTATCATGGCCAGATTTGGAGCATGCACTTGATGTGCCCTCTCACTTAAGAAATCCTGCTGTGGAACACTAGTGCAGTTTCTTATTTGAGTAGAAAATTTCATTTTTTTTCCCTGCATGATGCGTCTTCTAACTCTACTGATTTTTGAAGCAGCTATTCTTGAGAAGCCTCATGCTTATACAGCATTTTCTTCATTTCAGCCTCTGATTTTTGCATTTTTTTCATTCATCTTAATATCTAATTGCGGCTATTTTTCTGCCCTTTTATTTCCCTTTATATATCCCTTTATGTTTCACTTATTTTGAACATCTCTAAGTGTAATTGATTTATTTCCCATCTAAGTTAATGGAAACTATCCCCTGTACCAAAGATGAAAACTGAGCTACGTTTTGCTGAACAAGCTGCAGTGTTCTAAGTTGATAGGTACTTCCTAGGCTATTGACTTGTGAGGATCTTAAGAAGCCTAGCCTGGCATCCCCCTGGCTGTTTTTAGACCTTGTATATTGCATGCAAATAACCCAGAGGTGAACTGAACAAGGAAATGTTGGGACATTTTCATGTTTCTCCTGTCAATGAGTGACGGGGTTACTAAACCAGGTCTGAATTTGTGGTTACCCATCCATTCACCCACATTTGAACAGAGTAAGAGAAGTACTTCACTTTATGTGAATGAAGACTGTTCCATAGAAATATTCACTGTGATACAAATTTTATCCAGTCAACATGTTCTATTTATTTTACAGAGGAGGTTGAGATCCTTTGAGCTGGTGTTTATAATACCACTGAACTTGCGAATGTATAATAGGTCTGACAGAGTAGGATGTGTTGAAGATGTCTGTGCGAGGCAGAGGCTGTCTTGTCAGTAGGCTGTATGATATTGAGAAGAGGGGTAAGGCATTGAGACAGTCTGCTTAGATTTTATGATTCAGATGCTTGATGTTTCAGTGAGAAAATATTGTGGTCATTCCAGCTGTGACGAGCATTTGGACAGGTACATACCAAAAGGAGCATTATACTCCATGATTGGCCTAATTAGTGCCACATACAATGTAATGAATGAATCCCTGGATTTGGATGCACAGTAGCTTTTAGATGTCAGCTGTTCAATGAAAAAGGACTAATGTACAACATTGGATATATGGTGATCAAAGGACAGTTCATTGTCAAGGTAGGGTCACAGATCTCTAATTTGAGGGATCAGTTATCAGGGGTGTCTTGCAAATATGGTAGTTACAACAGGAGGTATGCTTGCTGAAAGATAGTTATACACTTCTTGGCATTTAGTTTTAGTCTGTGGATGTCCTTCAAGGATGCATCTGCAGTCCTAACAAATGGGTTGTCCTGTCGTCAGGCAGCCCTTCGGTCGGCCGGATTCCAAAGTCTGGGTCTGGCCTCGGCTGGTGTCACACTTCACCCGACGTCATCTCTGCTGGTCTTCGGGTATAAAGGCATCAGCCGACGCCATTTTCCTCAGTCTTTCTTGCCGTGGCGCCGAAGCAGAAGCTGTTCGCAAGTGCCGGTCGGTCAGATCCAGAGATTACTACTACCGAATACTACTTGAAGACTTCTAAAAGCTAAGTACCCCGTTGGGGACTCTTTCTTGCCTCAGCCGATGTCAGAAAAAGTAAATAACTGTTTAACTTGTGGGAAACAAATACCTCATAAAGATTTCCACTCTTACTGCTTACCTTGTTTAGGCCCAGACCACGACGTAGCAGCATGTTTAGCCTGTGCTTCCTTCAACCGACGAACGCTTAAGCGTCGGTCGGAGTTTGCTGAACAGTTTTTCGGCTCAGATTTTGCGTACATTATGCCGTCGGATCCTCCGACTTCTCAAATTGTTAAAAAACGCAAAGAAAAAGACCGACACTCGCGGTCCGCGGTTTCGGCCGAAACCACGGTTAAGCAAACCGAGAGTGTCTCGGTTTCGTCCGAAACCGAGCAAACGGGCCAATCTTCAGCCGGATCCAAGACTACTGCCGAGGCTCCTGCTACCCTAGTTGAATCGGCCTCTGAAGTTTTGCCTACTAATGTGGTCCCTCTAGAATTATCGGACACCATCCCTTTGGATGTCTCTACCCCAGCACGTGGTGCTGCTAGGCCTCCTGCAGCCATGTCTATTAAGGCCTTTGCCAGGACTAAAGCAGCCAAAGCTGCTAAATCAGTGCCTGTTAAGCCCCCCTCACACAGGCCCAGTTCCAGTTCTCAAATGCTTACTCTGGCAGAGGATCTCATCTCTTTAATAAGGGGATCCCAATCTCACCCAGACAGGGCCTCTCAGCCTCCAGAAAAGAGACCTAGAGCAGAGCCCCCAGAGCCAGTGTCCTCAGATGATTCTTCTGATGATTCAGACATTACAGACCATCCAGAGGCTCCTTTTTCTACTTATGAAGATTCTGATGCTGAAGAATCTATTCCATCTGCCTCTCTACCAGAGGAATTTTCCTTTGGGGAAACCTTACATGCCATGAGAGAGCAATTCCAATGGCAGGGACAAGATTTCTCAGATTCAAGAAAAAGGCTTAGGACCTTTCTACACTTAGCGCAACATAGGCCCTTAGCTATACCTCCAGTTCTGCCTGTTGTGGATGATGCATTTAATGATGTTTGCACTGCTCCTGATACCTTACCTCCAGCCCCTGCCAAACCCAATAGGTTTTACAGGGTACCGGACACTCATCACCACGTTTACAAGGCCCCACTTGCAGATCCTGAGACTATCTCCCAGGGGCCTAAGGCAGTAGCTTCGACCTCAGCAAAAAACCCTCTCCCTTCTGAAAGGGAATCCAGGTCCTTAGAGAGATGGGGTAAAAAAGTTTACACGTCTGCTACTCTCTCAGCTAGAGCTTTGAACTGTCAGTTTCATATGATCCAATACCAAGAGTTTATGCTTGATCAGTTAACTAAGAAACTGTCCTCTGATGATTCCTTAGATAAGAAATATGTTTTAGAAATGGTGAATAACATTCAGCAGGTTAGTAACCATTCTTTAAAATGTGGCTATGATGCACTGGAGGCTTCATTTAGATCAGCCATGACTGGCACAGTTATAAGAAGGCATGCATGGTTGAAAGAACAGGTCTTGCCGGATCATGTTAAAGCAAAGCTGTTAGATGCTCCTATGGATAAGGCCAGTCTATTTGGTTCTCCTGCCCAGCAAGTAATGAAGAAAATGGAAGAGAAGGCAAAATCTGTACAAACAGTTAAAGATTTCTCACAGGTTCAGCCCCCAAGGTTTAGCAGGAACTGGCCTTCCAAAAATTGGTCCTTTCCAGACTCCTCTAAATCTCAGAGAGGCAGGAATAGACGCTCCAGAGGCAGAAATCAATCCAGAGGAGGTGCCTACAGAGGACGCCAGTGGCAAGGCAATAACCAGCGAGGCACAGACACAACCACTGCCACTACAACAGGACAATCACAGTGACTTGGCTCTGACACCGCCTACCAGGGAACAAATAGCAGCACCCTTAGGCGGAAAGTTAGCCTTATTTTCAAAAAGGTTGGCACTATATCACAAAAGACAAGTGGATTTTGCAGACTATAGACCAAGGCTACAGGTTTCATTTCCACACCTTACCAGTAAAAAGAGGAATGCCAAACCTACCTCCAAATCAGAAAACAGAAGCTCTAAAACAGATAGCTCAATTAACAAAAATGAGAGCTGTGGAAAGAGTACCACCAACAGAACAGGGCAAAGGATTCTACTCCAGACTCTTCCTAGTACCAAGAAAAGAGAAAAGTTGGAGACCTATTCTCGACCTGTCCATTTAAACACATTCATCATTGTTCCAAAATTCAAAATGCTGACCCTATAGCAACTTCTTCCCATGCTGGGCAAGGAGTGTTGGCTGGTAACTCTAGATCTCAAGGAGGCATACCTGCACGTCCCCATACGACCAAATTGCAGAAGATACCTCAGATTTCTTGCAGGATCAGAGCATTATCAATTTTCAGCATTGCCCTTTGGCTTATCTACTGCCCAGAGTATTCACAAAATGCCTGGCATCAGTAATCGCCATTGCAGGCTACAGGAATCCAAATTTATCCATACCTGGACGACTGCCTGATACAAGCGGACAACAAAAGCAAGCTGACAAAAGACTTACAAAGAGTCATTTGCTTACTACAAGCCCTGGGATACACAGTCAATTTAAAAAGTCAAGACTAATACCATCCCAAACAAGAACATTCTTGGGTGCAGAATTGGACACAGTAAAACAGATGGCATTCCTAACTGCAGAAAAACAAGAACTCCCTCTTTACTTCTTGGCATTAACAAAGCAGAACAAACTAACAGCAAGGAAAGTACTGCAGGCCTTGGGCTTCATGGCATCATGCATAATCCTGGTCCCCCATGCCAGACTGCATATGAGAAAACTACAGTGGTACCTAAAGAATTTATGGTCTCAACACAGGCACAGCTTAGAAACCAAAATACCACTAATCCCATGCCTGAAACGAGAGTTCCTAGGGTGGGCTCAAGCATGCCAGTCAAACCCAGGCTTGCCCTTCCACAACTTTCAAGCAAGCCAAACCATCACAACGGACGCCTCAGACCTAGGTTGGGGGGCCCACATGCTAGACAAATGCATACAAGGATTATGGACCCCAGATCAACTGCACCTGCACATAAATCAAAAAGAAATGCTGGCAGTAACACTAGCAATCCAGAATTTCAGACCATTCCTCAAAGAAGGCCATTTGATGATAAGGACAGACAACACCACAGTCATGTGGTACATCAACAAACAGGGAGGCACTCATTCATACCCCCTATGCCGAATGACTTTGGACCTATGGAATATGGCTCTGAGCTACAACATTCAGTTACAGGCAATATTTGTACCGGGAAAAGAAAACATCCTAGCAGACATGTTAAGCAGAACTACCTCGGATGCTCACGAATGGATGCTACACCCGGACATCTTCAAGGCCATCACACAGAAATGGGGAATGCCACAAATAGACCTATTCGCATCCCCACTCAATCTCCAGCTCAAGAAATTCTGCACAAGGACATACCACCCACTTGCATGGAAGGTGGACTCTCTATCCTTCAGTTGGAAAGGCCTGACAGCATATGCATTTCCACCTCTTCCTTTGATGCACAAGGTACTACTGAAAATCAAAGAGGAGCGTCCAAGGATAATTCTGATAGCTCCAAATTGGCCAAGACAACACTGGTGTATCCATTGCTGAGGAGCATGTCTCTGGGGAGAACGTGGACACTACCCCTGATGCCCTTGATGTTAACTCAGAACGACTACAACATCATGCATCCAAATCTAAAAACTCTGCAACTAACTGCCTGGAACATTACATAACAGCAACTAACCCAGATTTATACCAAAGGGTTAAAGACATTATCCTGGAGGCCCGCAGACCTTCTACAAGAAGGAACTATGCAGGGAAATGGAAAAGATTTGTCATTTGGAGCACTGAAAGAGGAAAAGATGTCAAAGATAGATATTGCCAACATCCTGGAGTATTTGGCAGAGCTTCTCCATACAGGCCTGTCCTATTCCTCCATCAAGATACATGCATCAGCTATTTCTGCAGAATACAGCTTGATCCCCTGTCTTCTCACATCCTCTACTCAGGCAGTTCCTCAGAGGAATCAAGAATGTAAAACCTCCTAGGAAACCACCATTACCAGCATGGGACTTGAACTTTGTGCTAGAAAAATTGACACTCCCTCCATTCGAACCAGCAGCAACAGCAGATCTTCAACAGCTATCCTGGAAAACTGCTTTCCTACTGGCAATTACTTCAGCAAGAAGGGTTTCGGAACTACAGGCCTTAATGGCAGTACAACCCTTCCTAATCTTCCATTAAGATAGAGTATTCATGAGAACTAATCCTACATTTATGCCTAAGGTGGTATCCAGAGTGTCTCTAAACCAGGCAATCCACCTACCTACCTTCTTTCCCAATCCACAGAACAGGGGGGAAAGACTGCTGCATACCTTGGATGTACATAGACAGTTGCGCTACTACCTGGACAGAACCAAGGGCAGTAGAAAAACTGACCAGCTTCTAGTAGCCTATGCAACAGGAAGGGAAGCAAAAGCAATTTCCAAACAGACAATCTCCAAGTGGATAGGAAATTGCATAAGATTCTGTTACTCCTACCATGGAAAGCCAATTCCACAGAACATAAGACCTCACTCTACAAGGGCTACAGCCACTACCACAGCTTTCTTACGAGGAGTGGCTACCAAGGACATTATTGAGGCGGCTACTTGGACCTCCGTGCATACATTTGCCAAGCATTATAATTTACCTCTATACTCTAGATCCCGAGCCGGGTTTGCCACTGCTGTATTGCAAGGGATCCTAACTACACCATAATTCTTCTTCCTCCTCCCCTAGTTTGGCTATGGTATTCTACCCATTTGTTAGGACTGCAGATGCATCCTTGAAGGACATAGTACAGTTTTGTACCTACCATAAATGTAGATGTCCGAACAGGATAGCATCTGCAGTCAGGATTACCCACCCTCCTTCCCCTCTGTGGTATTCCTAGGGTATTTACCCTCCTAATAGCTAGCTGGGGGGGATCTCTTATGGTGTATTTGTTTGTCTATATGTACATACATGCTTATTTTTTGTGTTTGCCTACCTTTTTTTGGAAACATTGGCATTTACCCAAAATTTAGTTTTCCAAGAGGGCAACTGGCATCTGGGGCAAGAAACACTGAGGAAAATGGCGTCGGCTGATGCCTTTATACCCAAAGACCAGCAGAGATGACGTCGGGTGACGTGCGACACCAGCCGAGGCCAGACCCAGACTTTGGAATCCGGCCAACCGAAGGGCTGCCTGACGACAGGACAACCCATTTGTTAGGACTGCAGATGTATCCTGTTCGGACATCTACATTTATGGTAGGTACAAAACTGTACTTTTTGACACCAGTCTGTGTTTGGGATAGGCTCTCTAGGAGGATCTTGGTGTCCTCTGGGAAGTTTGACAGAGGTTTTTGTCCCAGATAGAGAGATGTTTTCCTTCTTTTCAGATTTTCCTGAACATTCTTTAAATATCTTCTTTGCTGGCATTTGACTTGAGGTGAGAATTGATGCTTATATTTCTGGCATTTTCTTTTTAGAACTGAAAGCTTTTCCTTCCCATCTTGTAACCCATTCTTACTTAAAAACTTAGAAAAAAAGTACCAAGAACAGTTCACTCAGACATAAAGCCAGTAGTAGTTACTTTCAAAAGCAGCAACTGCTCCACAACTCTTCACACAGTGCGACAGCCCGAGCAGCTGGATGCCACAGCAAAGCTTCATATTGCAATTAAAAATTTGAAGAATACGACCTGAAACTACAGCAGAATGACTGTGACATTGTAGAATGAACAGTTAATTTTCTCAGAGAATTATTGCTCAAGAATAGTCTTAAGGCTGTGTGTAAAATTTATTTGTAACAAGATCAGGATAGACAAAAGGATGCAGAGCATTATGGGAGGTGGGGATCATTTACAGCCTGGAAAAGTCATAAAGGTGCCAATCTGACTGGTACCACCACCAGCTAGTCTTGACGATTGAAATGGACGAGTGTGCATCATGCAGAGTCAAACTTTTAGATTGATACCACTTAACCCAGATAGTGTTCATCATTGCACCTCTATTAGTAAAGCCAAATGAATGCCATTTACAACTAGTGCTCATTTTCTGCTGCATATGTTGGCCTTCAAATGAGAGTGTTGCACCAGCCAATAAATTAAAAATAAAACATTCCGCTTGGACTCTAAGGAATCGGGATGGAAATCCTCTATTGAGATGCTGATTTATTCTTAAAATAGATGAGTAATTTTGCCATCTGGAACACCTTACAACAGTATATAGGAAACATCAAGTTTAGAAAAAAAGCCTAAAGTTCACTTTATGAAGTCCTCTGAATGTCATTGTTTTAATCTGGGATTATATAAACAATGTAGCTATGTGTTGTGTATGTAGTTTTACTTATCTTACCTAGACATAAGTTGCATCATGGATACACTGTAGGAAATCTTTGTGAGATTAATTGCTACTTGGTAATTTGAATGCCTTACTTCCCCTTTAAATTTAACCTAATATGGTAATGTATTTAAGTAAAATGATCTCTTTGTAATATATGTAAATATGTTAATCCTTTTATGTTGTGATTGCTGTTGTATATAGCTAACAAAAATAGGATGAGGTCCATCCTCATCATCCAACAGTACTGATCCTGTATGTTGTTCATTTAGCTCTGCATATAAACCTTTCCGGGGCTGCTAGCGTCTCACGTTTACTTATATTCCCCTGCCAACTAGCTTCATCTCCAGATTTTTTTTCCATTTGAGAAACTCTCTGTGGATAAGTAGCCCCAAGCCACTGATTTTTTTCTTTAAGCATTTTGCTTGTGGAAGGAAATTTCATTTATTGGGTCTCTGCTGTTTTTGTATTGAGTCAGTTGCATGGTTTCCTACTTTTGGTCAATGGATAAGTCTCTACTTTCATTTTTCTTCTCCGCCTCCATAAGTCTTGATATTGTTTATTTGTTGCATCAATAAACCTTGTGCATTACTGTTCTGCGACCTGCAGTTAGTAGATGTCCTTCTATATCACTGTTGCAGTATTCTGAATTATAGAGATCTCTTGCCAAGGATAGCTCAACATCCAGCCAGTATACCAAAGTCTTTCGATCTTGTATGCGCTGTACATCAAATGTATGTCCCAGTATTGGG
The DNA here is from genome assembly GCF_019279795.1 of Protopterus annectens. Lineage (NCBI taxonomy): Eukaryota > Metazoa > Chordata > Ceratodontiformes > Protopteridae > Protopterus > Protopterus annectens. The sequence continues at coordinate 807,586,609 of NC_056730.1, forward strand.
GGTAGGGCAAAAGGGTGACATATTGCCACAGTTACCCAGAACTTCTTTGCCATCAGTCTGAATGCCATCATATCTCGGTATGAATGCCCTTTGTACTGAATACTTAGCCCGGTAGATAAGTACCCCATTAGGGTCTTTTTCTTTTTATTATTGATCTTGTTTTCTATTGATTATCTGGAGTTCACATCTTCCAAGTAGGGGAAGTGTCTGTGTGGGAAGCAGAGTCCCCATAAGGATCATCACGAACAGTGTCATTTTTGCTTGGGTGCTTCTCATGACCATACCTTCTGTAATATTTGTAAGGCATTTATGCCCAAGACTCTTAGAAGCCGGTTAACTTTCATGGTCATCCATCTGGGGGAACCAGAGACTTTTGAGCTTAACCCAGGGTAGTATGGTGGAATCAGTTAACCCCAAGGTACTGCTGGTAAGTAAGAAGGCGGCGAAGAAATTTTGGCGGCGAAGAAATTTTGGCTGGATTCTTTGGCTGTCCAGCCACCACAATGTCCGGAGCAGAGCCCTGTATGAATTTACTCAATGTCTATTTAATGCCTTAATGGCCCTGAAACCTCCCCCAAGGGTTTTGTCCCTCCCCCCACCTCACTTAGACTTCTCCTCCTTCCAAAAGAAAGACCTAGGGAACCTGATTCCTTAGATGAAGATTTGGAATCTGATGAAGGGTCCTTGTCTTATTCTTCCCAGATGCCTTCTCCTTTGGCTAATGGCTTTAATGAAGAGGAGCCCATTATCCCTGAGTCTCCTTCGGAAGAGTAGTCTTTTGATGACACAGTAACCAAAATGATGGAATATTTTAAGTGAGATTTTCCTCAAGTGTCTGATGTCCAGAAGTAGTATAAGCTGCTGTAGGTGGACACTCATAAACCTTCTGCAGTACCTCCTGTATTGGCTGCTTTGTTAGACACCTTTATAGCTGCCACTAAAACCCCTGATTCTCAGCCCCCTGCTCCTAAGAAACCTGACATGTTTTGTAAGGTTCCTGAGGGTTGTCAATTCCTATTCATGTCCATCTGCTAACCCTGCAGTGGTGTCAGCCTCTTGTGACAGGCCTTCTAAACCTTTGCCCTGTTCCAAGCTTATGCTTTCAGATGAGGATAGTAGGGCAATGGAGAGGATTTTAAAGATCTATACTGCTGCTACCTTGGCTTTTAGGGGCATCAGTTACTGACCTTGATTGCTCAGGCCTGGGTTATTTCTGACCTCCCTGATTCTGAAGAGAAGCCTTCTGCTTTATCCATTTTGTGCTCTACCACTCAGGTGGCTCACCACCCTGTTAAGTGCAGCTGTGATGCTGCTGCCTTTGAGTCTAACATGAGGCATTACTCTTGGCTTTGTCTGCAGTCATTACCTGAAGACATTAAGGCTAAGTTTCTAGATGCTCCTCTGGATAATAAGAATCTCTTTGGAGCTGCTGTTGCTGCTGTTTAAGACCCTTCAAGAAAAAATTAAAGCTTTGCAAGACCTTAAACATATTTCTTATTCCCAGTTCCAGAGGAACTATCCTACTAGGTTTGCTTTTGCTTGCAGGCAGCCTTGTCAGGCCACTAAAGGCAGGAAGAGTGTTAAGTGAGCTCCTCCTGCAAAGTTGTCCCAGGCTTCTGTGTTTTAGAAGCCTTCTCTTTTTGACAGGCCTGCTTCTCTTTCACATTTTGCCTCATCCCCACCCCAACCTTTGGCCAGATTTGTTTGTGCCTTTGCCTCTCCCTCTGTCTTCTAAACTGGCAACTCGTCACCTCAGATTCTTGGGTTCTGCCCATCATTCATCAGGGTTACTTCATGGTGTGGAAGTCTCTTCCTCCTTTTTCAGAGATTCCTTAACCACCCCTAAAGCAGTTCCGCTTTTCTCAGAGGTTCTTGAGTCCCTGGTGGAGCAGAGAACTATTCAGCTGGTTCCTCCTTTCCATGTGGAAAAGGATTTCACTCCTGAATGTTCCTGGTTTCTCGAGAGAAGAGCACTTGGAAAACTACTCTGCATCTTTCTTTGCTCAACACCTTTCTCCAAGTTCCTTCTTTTCAGATGCTTTCTCTTCAAACCCTGTTTTCTCTGCTGCTGCCATGGGCTTTTCTGTTGTCTGTGGATCTGAAGGATGCTTCCCTTCATATTCTTGTATACCCTCTTTCAGGAAGTTTTTATTTTCCTCTGTCTTCTTCCTCTTATTTGCAGATGTTCGTCGTGCATACAGCTGCAGTCATAACAGATGGGTTCTCCTGCCATCAGGCGGGTCCTCGGTCGGCCGAATTCCAAACTCTAGGTCCGGCGTCGGTTGTCGTCGCTTCTTCCCTGACGTCATTGCGACAGGGGTATAAAAGAACCAGCCGACGCCATTTTCTCCAGTCTTTCTTGCCGCGCGGTGCCCGAAGCAGAAGCAGTTCGCAAGTGCTGGTCGGCCAGCTCCTGAAATTACGAAAATATTGCAACCGAAGTCTTCTTGAAAGCCAAGTACCCCGTTGGGGAAACTTTTCTTGCCTCAGACCGATGTCAGACAAAGTTAATAATTGTATTTCATGTGGGAAGCAAATACCGCATAAGGATATCTATTCCCTCTGTATTCCTTGCTTAGGCCCAGACCACGATGTCTCAGTCTGTCGTTTTTGTGCTACATTCAACAAACGCACCATTAAGCGTTGGGCGGAGTTCGCCCAGCATTATTTTGGCAAAAAGTTTAACTATATTATGTCGTCGGGTACTCCGACTCCAGTTTTGTCTAAAAAGCGCAAAGATAAGGACCGGCACACGAGGTCCGCGGCCCCTACCGACACCACGCCAAAGCAGACTACAGGTGGTCCGGTTCTCAGCGAGGTGCCTACGCAGCCCCTGCCAACCGACGCCACTTCATTGGCGGTGTCTTCTGTGCCCGAGGTCGCAGGCTCCTCGGCCCACACCCCGACTACAGATACCGAAGCCACTCTTGGTGGTGAATCTCAAAATGTGGACAGGTCTGCCTCCTCTCAAGGGGCCTTCAGACCTTCCTCTTCTTTTTCCATCAAGGCTTTCACTAAGTCTAAAGCAGCCATGCATTCTAAGAAACAAGCTACACAGGGCCCATCTCCAGGCCCCATGCCTAAAAAACAGATGCTTAAAATGGCTGAGGATTTAATTACTCTTATCAGGGGTTCTCAACCCCCGGACAAAAGGCCCAGAGTGGAGGAAGAATCCCCCTCCTCTGATCAGGCCTCTATTATATCAGAGCACTCTGATGAACAGGAACATTCTTACTCCCCTTTTGAAGATTCTGATGCAGAGGAGTCCATTCCCTCTGTATACCCCCCAGAGGATTACTCATTTGGGGAAACCTTGCATACCTTAAGGGAACACTTCCACTGGGAAGGCCAAGAGTACTCAGATTCCAAGAAAAGGCTTAGGGAATTTCTCTTGCTACCTCAGCACAGGCCTCTGGCTATACCTCCTGTCTTGGACATACTAGATGATGTGTACTCGGAGGCCTGCCTTAACCCGGATTCTTTACCTCCAGCCCCAGTCAAGCCTGACAGGTACTACCGTGTTCCTGATTCACACCAATTTCTATACAAAAGCCATGCTGCTGACCCAGAAACTATCTCACAGGGCCCCAAGGGAATTAAGGCCTCCACTGCTAAAAATCCATTACCTTCCGAGAGAGATTCCAGATCCTTAGAGAGGTGGGGAAAAAAGGTATATACCTCTGCCACCTTAACCATGAGGGCATTAAACTGCCAGTTCCATATGCTAAAGTACCAACAGTTTCTGTTATCACAGTTGAGAAGTAAAATGTCACAACCTGAACAACCAGACTTGAAGGAGTTGCAGGATTTGATGCATAGTGCAAAACAAGAATGTAAACATACCTTGCAATGTGGTTTTGATGCTCTAGAGGCCTCATGTAGAGCTGCTGTTACAGGATCAGTCATACATAGACATGCCTGGCTCAAGGAACAAACCTTACCAGATCATGTCAAAGCTAAATTACTAGATGCTCCTCTACAAAAGGATGTATTATTTGGTGCTAATGCTGAGGAGGTATTAAAGAAAATGGAGGAAAAGGCTAAATCAATGCAAACAGTGAAAGATTTTCTACAGGTACAACACCCACATTTCAGTAGAAATTGGCCTTCCAAAAATTGGTCCTTTCCAGCCACGGACAGACCCCAAAGAGGTAGATACAGGCGCCCGAGGGGCAGAGGGCAATCCCAAGGATCGTTTAGAGGCAGACAATGGCAAGCTTCTACACAAAGAGGTGGTGAGGATAGTTCGCAGCCATTCAGAAAGCAAGCCCAATGACTTCCCCTTTGCATGCCAAGCAAGGCTCAAATGGCAGCACCCTTAGGCGGAAAACTGGCATTATTTTCAAAAAATTGGCATATTGTCACAAAAGACAAATGGATCCTGGACATTATAAACAGAGGCTACAGATTCCATTTTCACACCCTTCCAAAAATGAGAGGCATGCCAAACCTGCCACACAATCAAAGGGCAGAGGCACAAAGACAAATTTCAGATCTCATAGACATGAAAGCTATTCAAGAGGTACCTATTCACGAACAAGGTCAAGGTTTTTATTCCAGACTATTCCTGGTACCAAGGAAGGGAAAAGATTGGAGACCTATTTTGGACCTATCCATCCTAAAGACATTTTTACTCGTACCAAAGTTCAAGATGCTCACTTTACAGCAGCTTCTTCCCATGCTGGGCAAGGAGTCTTGGCTGGTAACATTGGACCTCAAGGAGGCATACCTGCATGTCCCAATCAGACAAAATTGCAGAAGATGCCTCAGATTTCTTGCAGGTTCAACCCATTATCAATTCTCTGCATTGCCCTTTGGCTTATCTACTGCGCCCAGAGTATTCACAAAATGCCTGGCATCAGTAATTGCCTACTGCAGACTTCAAGGGATACAAATATACCCCTATTTGGACGACTGCCTGATCCAAGCGGACAGCAAGCACATACTTCTGAAACATCTGGCTTATGTAATAATGTTGTTGAATTCTCTGGGATACACAGTCAACAAAAAGAAATCAAGGCTAATACCCTCTCGAAAGATAATTTTCCTGGGTGCCAACTTGGACACAAACACCCAGATGGCCTACCTCACGCCAGAGAAGCAGGGGCAACTAACTCAATACTTCAGAACACTAGCAAATTTCACCAGGCTGACTGCAAGGAAAATCCTGCAGGCTCTGGGATTCATGGCATCTTGCATCTTACTAATCCCATGTGCAAAGCTGCATATGAGGAAACTTCAATGGTACCTGAAAAACCTATGGTCTCAACACAGCCACAGTTTGGAAACAATAATACCACTAATTCCAAATCTTCAAAAGGAATTTCTGTGGTGGGCTCAAGCATGCCAAACAAACACAGGTCTCCCATTCAGCAAGCCTCAAGCAAATCAAGTAATCACAACAGATGCCTCGGACTACGCCTGGGGGGCGCACATGACAGATCGGTGCATTCAGGGCAAATGGTCCCAAAAAGAAAAGCACCTTCACATCAATCAAAAGGAAATGCTAGCAGTAATAAATGCTATTATAGCTTTCAAAGACCTTCTGCATCCAGGTCAACTATTGATAAGGACAGACAACACCACAGTAATGTGGTACATAAACAAACAGGGAGGAACCCATTCATACCCCCTATGCAGGCTGGCCATGTCACTTTGGAACATGGCTCTGGACTTACAAATCGAACTTCAAGCACAGTACTTGCCAGACAAGGAAAACACGCTGGCAGACAACCTAAGCAGAAATATGACAGATCCACATGAATGGAAGTTGCATCTTCAAGTTTTTGCAGAGATAATTCAAGCATGGGGAAGGCCAGACATAGATCTCTTTGCCTCCCACAAAAATCACCAATTGACAAAATTCTGCTCAAGGATTTTTCATCCAAAGGCCTGGAGAGTGGACGCTCTCTCTTTCAGTTGGACAACAATGACAGTTTATGCCTTCCCACCTCTTCCTCTGCTGCCTAAAGTTCTATTAAAAACCAGAGCAGACAGACCAAAGATGATTCTCATTGCTCCAGACTGGCCTAGACAACACTGGTACCCACTCCTGAGGAGCCTGACGCATTCCCTAACATGGACTCTGCCTCTAATGCCTCTTCTTCTGACTCAGCACAGCTTCACAACTCTTCACAGTCAGCTGAAAACACTCAATCTAGCCGTATGGAAGATTCCTTAACATCACAACAGACCCTACTCTCCAAGGAGGTGCAGGATGTCATTTTGGAGGCCAGAAGGCCGTCTACTAGAAAAGCTTACTCCGCAAAATGGAAACGGTTTTGCGCCTGGAATGTGAAAAATGGCCAGAATCCTGGAAAACTGAATTTACCTCAAATATTACAGTATCTAGCTGAGCTGCTAAGCAGTGGACTTTCATTCTCCTCCATCAGAATCCATGCCTCCGCCATTTCTGCAGAATACAACACTGATGCACCTTTATTCTCTCACCCCCTCTTAAGACAGTTCCTCAGAGGGGCTAAGAATCTAAAACCCCCAAGGAAACAATCAATACCTGCTTGGGATCTCAATTTCATTCTAGAAAAGCTGACCTTGCCTCCTTTTGAGCCAGCTGCCTCAACAGATTTGCAATATTTGTCCTGGAAAACGGCTTTCCTTCTGGCTATTACCTCAGCTCGTAGGGTTTCGGAACTACAAGCTCTCATGGCTGTGCAGCCTTTTATCATCTTCCATCAGGACAGAGTTTCCTTACGAACCAACCCGTCCTTTATGCCAAAAGTGGTATCCAGGGTAGCTTTGAATCAGGCTATACACTTACCTACCTTTTATCCTAATCCTCAAAACAAAGCGGAGAGATTACTACATTCCTTGGACATCCACAGACAACTGCGTTATTATTTGGACAGAACAAAGCCTTTCAGAAAATCAGAACAGCTCTTTGTGTCCTATGCTATAGGAGCTCAAGGGAAGGCAATTTCCAAACAGACAATCTCAAAATCGATAGCCCACTGCATACGCTTTTGTTATTCTTTTCATGGCAAAACTGTACCTACAGGCATCAGATCTCACTCCACAAGGGCCACGGCTACCTCTGCAGCTTTTCTCATAGGAGTTCCTGCCAAAGATATTTTGGAAGCAGCCACTTGAGTTCTGTGCATACCTTCTCCAAGCACTACTACCTTCCATTATACTCCAAATCTAGAGCAGGCTTTGCCACTGCAGTCTTGCAGGGCATTCTGGCTCCTCCTAGTTCCACCTAGTGCCTACCACCCCTTTCTTAGCTTTGGGATTCTACCCATCTGTTATGACTGCAGCTGTATGCACGATGAACATAGTACAGTTTTGTACCTACCATAAATGTAGATGTTCGAGTGCTAATACAGCTGCAGTCCAGGTTTCCCCTCCCTCCTTCCCCTCTTGGGACAGGCCTATTGGCTAACACCTCCTCATACATCCTGATTGGGGTATTCATTCATGATGTATTTGCTTGCACTACTGTATTTTGATTATATGGCATTGCCTTATTATACAAATTTATGTATTGCCTTCCTTCTGGGGGCACCTGACATCTGGGGCAAGAAAAACTGAAGAAAATGGCGTCTGCTGGTTCTTTTATACCCCTGTCGCACTGATGTCAGGGAAGAAGAGACTACAACTGACGCCGGACCTAGACTTTGGAATTCGGCCGACCGAGGACCCGCCTGACAGCAGGAGAACCCATCTGTTATGACTGCAGCTGTATTAGCATTCGAACATCTACATATATGGTAGGTACAAAACTGTACTTTCTTTGCTTTGCCCCCTCAACTGCCCAAGGGTATTTACAAAATTCCTAGCTCCTGTGATTGCTTTTTGCAGACTTCCAAGGCATTCATATTTTTCCTTATTTAGATGACCTCTTGATTCAGTCTCCTCCCAGTTGCCTGTTACAGTCTCTGGAATTCACCACATCTGTCCTTCAAAGTCTGGAGTTTACTTCAACATCCAAAAGTCTGCCCTGACTCCCCTCAAAATGTCCCCACTAGTTTTGTCTGAACAGGAGTCTGATGACTCTGATGCATCTAAATATGAAGACATGCAATCCCTTTCTGCTTATGAGGATTCTGATGCAGAGGATTCCATTCCCTCAGCCACTGCACCTGAGGAATTCCTTTGGGGAAACCCTTCATACCTTAAGGGAGCATTTCCAATGGGAATGTCAGGACTACCTTCAGTCTAAAAAGGGACTCGGGGAATTCTTAGATCTTCCACAGCACAGATCCCTGGCCATTCCCCCTGTCCTGGATGTTGTGGATGATGTTTTCCTGGAATACATTTTGCCTCCTAACACCCTACCTCCTGCACACACAAAACCTGACAGGTATTAAAGTCCCTGACTCACACAAATTTCTTTTCAAAAATCCTATTGCTGACCCTGAGGTAATTTCTCAAGGGCCTAAAGGTATTAAAGCAGCCTCTACTAAGAATCCCACCCCCTCAGATAGGGATTCCCGAGCAGTAGACAGGTGGGGTAAAAAAGTATACACCTCTGCTACTCTTGCTATCAGAGCACTAAATTGCCAGTTCCATATGCTAAAAATTTAACAACATACATGGAACTCCTCAAACAAAAGATGTTTTCCTTTCCTGCTTGTGCAGAATCTAAAGAGTTACAAGAGTTAATGCATTCTGCAAGTCAAGTAGCTAAGCACACCTTACATTGTGGTTTTTGAGGCCCTAGAAGCTTCTTGCAGGGCAGCAGTCACTGGTTCTGTCTTTAGAAGGCATGCATGGCTTAAGGAACAGCCCTTGCCAGACCATGTTAAATCTAAATTGTTGGATGCTCCCTTGCACAAAGACAGCTTATTTGGCACTAAGGCAGGAGAGGTCTTAAAAAAGATGGAAGAAAAAGCTAAATCTGTGCAGACAGTTAAGGATTTCTTACAGGTCCAGCCACCCAGGTTCATTAGGCATTGCACCTCCAAGCACTGGTCGTGCTTTCCTTCTCCCACCAGGTCATTTCAGCCCAGACCCCGTAGAAGCAGACCACCCAGACAGCAGCCACAGGGAATGCAGAGATGTCCTTCAAGGATGCATCTGCAGTCATAACAAATGGGTTGTCCTGTCGTCAGGCAGCCCTTCGGTCGGCCGGATTCCAAAGTCTGGGTCCGGCTTCGGCTGATGTCGCACTTCACCCGACGTCATCTCTGCTGGTCTTCGGGTATAAAGGCATCAGCCGACGCCATTTTCCTCAGTCTTTCTTGCCGCATGGCGCCCGAAGCAGAAGCTGTTCGCAAGTGCCGGTCGGTCAGATCCAGAGATTACTACTACCGAATACTACAAGACTTCTAAAGCTAAGTACCCGTTGGGGACTCTTTCTTGCCTCAGCCGATGTCAGAAAAAGTAAATAACTGTTTAACTTGTGGGAAACAAATACCTCATAAAGATTTCCACTCTTACTGCCTACCTTGTTTAGGCCCAGACCACGGCGTAGCAGCCTGTTTAGCCTGTGCTTCCTTCAACCGACAACGCTTAGGCGCCGGTCGGAGTTTGCTGAACAGTTTTTCGCTCAGATTTTGCATACATTATGCCGCCGGATCCTGCGACTACCCAAATTGTTAAAAACGCAAAGAAAAGACCGACACTCGCGGTCCGCGGTTTCGCCAAAACCACGGTTAAGCAAGCGAGTGTCTCGGTTTCAGCCGAAACCGAGAAAACGGGTCAATCTTCAGCCGAATCCATGACTACTACTGAGGCTCCTGCTACCTTAGTTGAATCGGCCTCTGAAGTTTTGCCTACTACTGTGGTTCCTAGTGAATTATCAGACACCATCCCTTTGGATGTCTCTACCCCAGCACGTGGTGCTGCTAGGCCTCCTGCAGCCATGTCTATAAAGGCCTTTGCCAGGGCTAAAGCAGCCAAAACTGTTAAATCAGTGCCTGTTAAGACCCCCTCACATAGGCCCACTTCTAGTTCACAAATGCTTACTCTGGCAGAGGATTTAATCTCCTTAATTAAGGGATCCCAATCTCACCCAGACAGGGCCTCTCAGCCTCCAGAAAAGAGACCTAGAGCAGAGCCCCCCGAGCCAGTGTCCTCTGATGATTCTTCGGATGACTCAGACATTACAGATCAGCCAGAGGCTCCTTTTTCTACTTATGAAGATTCCGATGCTGAAGAATCTATTCCATCTGCCTCTCCTCCAGAGGAATTTTCCTTTGGGGAAACCTTACATGCCATGAGAGAACAATTCCAATGGCAGGGACAAGATTACTCAGATTCAAGAAAAAGGCTTAGGACCTTTCTACACTTACCACAACATAGGCCCTTAGCTATACCTCCAGTTCTGCCTGTTGTGGATGATGCATTTAATGATGTTTGCACTGCTCCTGATACTTTACCTCCAGCCCCTGCCAAACCAGATAGATTTTACAGGGTGCCAGACACTCATCACCACCTATACAAGGCCCCACTTGCAGATCCTGAGACTATCCCAGGGGCCTAAGGCAGTAGCTTCGACCTCAACAAAAAACCCTCTCCCTTCTGAAAGGGAATCCAGGTCCTTAGAGAGATGGGGGAAAAAGTTTACACCTCTGCTACTCTCTCAGCTAGAGCTTTAAACTGTCAGTTTCACATGATCCAATACCAAGAGTTTATGCTTGATCAGTTAACTAAGAAGCTGTCCTCTGATGACTCCTTAGATAAGAAATATGTTTTAGAAATGGTGAATAACATTCAGCAGGTTAGTAACCATTCTTTAAAATGTGGCTATGATGCACTGGAGGCTTCATTTAGATCAGCCATGACTGGCACAGTGATAAGAAGGCATGCATGGTTGAAGGAACAGGTTTTGCGGATCATGTTAAAGCAAAGCTGTTAGATGCTCCTATGGATAAGGCCAGTCTATTTGGTACACCTGCTCAGCAAGTAATGAAGAAAATGGAAGAGAAGGCAAAATCTGTACAAACAGTTAAGGATTTCTTACAGGTTCAGCCCCAAGGTTTAGCAGGAACTGGCCTGCCAAAATTGGTCCTTTCCAGACTCCTCAAAATCTCAAAGAGGCAGGAATAGACGCTCTAGAGGCAGAAATCAATCCAGAGGAGGTGCCTATAGAGGACGCCAGTGGCAAGGCAATAACCAGAGAGGCACAGACACAACCACTGCCACTGCAACAGGATAATCACAGTGACTTGACTCTGACACCGCCTACCAGGGAGCAAATAGCAGCACCTTTAGGCGGAAAGTTAGCCTTATTTTCGAAAAATTGGCACTATATCACAAAACAAGTGGATTTTGCAAACCATAGACCAAGGCTACAGGTTCCACTTCCACACCTTACCAGTAAAAAGAGGAATGCCAAACCTACCTCCAAATCAAAAACAGAAGCTCTAAAGCAGATAGCTCAATTAACAAAGATGAGAGCTGTGGAAAGAGTACCAATAACACAACAGGGCAAAGGATTCTACTCCAGACTCCTCCTAGTACCAAGAAAAGAGAAAAGTTGGAGACCTATTCTCGACCTGTCCGTCTTAAACACATACATCATTGTACCAAAATTCAAAATGCTGACCCTACAGCAACTTCTTCCCATGCTGGGCAAGGAGTGTTGGCTGGTAACTCTAGATCTCAAGGAGGCATACCTGCACGTCCCCATACGACCAAATTGCAGAAGATACCTCAGATTTCTTGCAGGATCAGAGCATTATCAATTCTCAGCATTGCCCTTTGGCTTATCTACTGCCCAGAGTATTCACAAAATGCCTGGCATCAGTAATCGCTCATTGCAGGATACAGGGAATCCAAATTTATCCATACCTGGACGACTGCCTGTTACAAGCGGACAACAAAAGCAAGCTGACAACAGATTTACAAAGAGTCATTTGCTTACTACAAGCCCTGGGATACACAGTCAATTTAAAAAAGTCAAGACTGATACCATCCCAGACAAGAAAATTCTTGGGTGCGGAATTGGACACAGTAAAACAAATGGCATTCCTAACTGCAGAAAAACAAGCACAACTCCTCTTTACTTCTTGGCATTAACAAAGCAGCACAAACTAACAGCAAGAAAGGTACTGCAGGCCTTGGGCTTCATGGCATCATGCATAATCCTGGTCCCCATGCCAGACTGCATATGAGAAAACTACAGTGGTACCTAAAGAATTTATGGTCTCAACACAGGCACAGCTTAGAAACCGAAATCCCACTAATCCCATGCCTGAAACAAGAGTTCCTATGGTGGGCTCAAGCATGCCAGTCAAACCCAGGCTTGCCCTTCCACAACTTTCAAGCAAACCAAACCATCACAACGGACGCCTCAGACCTAGGCTGGGGCACATGTTGGACAAGTGCATACAAGGATTGTGGACTCCAGACCAGCTGCACCTGCACATAAACCAAAAAGAAATGCTGGCAGTAAAACTAGCAATCCAGAAATTCAAACCATTCCTCAAAGAAGGCCATTTAATGATAAGGACAGACAACACCACAGTCATGTGGTACATCAACAAACAGGGAGGCACTCATTCATACCCCCTATGCAGAATGACTCTGGACCTTTGGAATATGGCTCTGAGCAACAACATCCAGTTACAGGCAATATTTGTGCCGGGAAAAGAAAACACCCTAGCAGACATGTTAAGCAGAACCACCTCGGATGCTCACGAATGGATGCTACACCCGGACATCTTCAAGGCCATCACAAAGAAATGGGGAATGCCACAAATAGACCTATTCGCATCCCCACTCAATCACCAGCTCAAAAAGTTCTGCACAAGGACATGCCACCCACTAGCATGGAAGGTGGACTCTCTATCCTTCAGCTGGAAAGGCCTGACAGCATATGCATTTCCACCTCTTCCTTTGATGCACAAGGTACTACTGAAAATCAAAGAGGAACGTCCAAGGATAATTCTGATAGCTCCGAATTGGCCAAGACAACACTGGTATCCTTTGCTGAGGAGCATGTCTCAGGGGAGAATGTGGCCAATACCCCTGATGCCTTTGATGTTAACTCAGAACAACTACAACATCATGCACCCAAACCTAAAACCTTGCAACTGACTGCCTGGAACATCACATAACAGCTACTAACCCAGACTTATCCCAAAGGGTTAAAGACATTATCCTTGAAGCCCGCAGACCTTCAACAAGAAGGAACTATGCAGGAAAATGGAAAAGGTTTGTCATTTGGAGTACTGAAAGAGGAAAAGATGTCTCAACATAGATATTGCTAACATCCTGGAGTACTTGGCAGAGCTTCTACATACAGGCCTGTCCTATTCCTCCATCAAGATACATGCATCAGCTATTTCCGCAGAATACAGCTTCGATCCACCTGTCTTTTAGCATCCTCTACTCAGGCAATTCCTCAGAGGGATCAAGAATGTAAAACCTCCTAGGAAACCACCATTACCAGCATGGGACTTGAACTTTGTGCTAGAAAAATTGACACTCCCTCCATTTGAACCAGCAGCAACAGCAGATCTTCAACACCTATCATGGAAAACTGCTTTCCTACTGGCAATTACTTCAGCAAGGAGGGTTTGAACTACAGGCCTTAATGGCAGTACAACCCTTCCTAATCTTCCATCAAGATAGTGTGTCCATGAGAACTAATCCTACATTTATGCCTAAGGTGGTATCCAGAGTGTCTTTAAACCAGGCAATCCACCTACCTACCTTCTTTCCCAATCCACAGAACAGGGGAAAGGCTGCTGCATACCTTGGATGTACATAGACAGTTACGCTACTACCTGGACAGAACCAAAAGTAACAGAAAAACTGACCAGCTTTTAGTAGCCTATGCAACAGGAAGGGAAGGAAAAGCAATTTCCAAACAGACAATCTCCAAATGGATAGGAAATTGCATAAGATTCTGTTACTCCTACCATGGAAAACCAGTTCCACAGAACATAAGACCTCATTCTACAAGGGCTACAGCCACTACCACAGCTTTCTTACGAGGAGTGGCAACCAAGGACATTATTGAGGCTGCTACTTGGACCTCCGTGCATACATTTGCCAAGCATTATAATTTACCTCTATACTCTAGATCCCGAGCAGGGTTTGCCACTGCTGTATTGCAAGGGATCCTAACTACACCATAATTCTTCTTCCTCCTCCCCTAGTTTGGCTATGGTATTCTACCCATTTGTTATGACTGCAGATGCATCCTTGAAGGACATAGTACAGTTTTGTACCTACCATAAATGTAGATGTCCGAACAGGATAGCATCTGCAGTCAGGATTACCCACCCTCCTTCCCCTCTGTGGTACTCCTAGGGTATTTACCCTCCTGATAGCTAGCTGGGGGGGGGGGAGTCTCTTATGGTGTATTTGTTTGTATATATGTACATACATGCTTATTTTTTGTTTGCCTTCTACTATTTTGGAAACATTGGCATTTATCCAAAATTTAGCTTTCCTAGAGGGCAACTGGCATCTGGGGCAAGAAACACTGAGGAAAATGGCGTCGGCTGATGCCTTTATATCTGAAGACCAGCAGAGATGACGTCGGGTGAAGTGCGACATCAGCCGAAGCCGGACCCAGACTTTGGAATCCGGCCGACCGAAGGGCTGCCTGACGACAGGACAACCCATTTGTTATGACTGCAGATGCTATCCTGTTCGGACATCTACATTTATGGTAGGTACAAAACTGTACTATCAAAACAGTGGAATTCCTTCACTTCAAAAGCAGGGAGTTCTGAGCCACCCCCTCATGGTAAGAACTCACAATGACTCTCCTCCACCACCCCCTCCCTCTGCCCACCTTCACTTACCCCTAGGAGGAAAGCTCTCTTTTCATGCAAGCACCTGGGCCACCATTACCAGCGACTGCTGAGTCCTCAACATAGTGTCCCAGGGATACAGATTTTCTTTCCACACTCTTCCAACCCCAAAAGGGTTCCCAGATCTACCTTCAAACCAGTGGGCAAAGGTGCAAAAGCAAGTCCTTTCCCTGCTCTCTGTGAGGGCAATCGTGCAGGTTCCTTCAGAACAGATAGGCCAAGGTTTCTACTCCAGGCGTTTTTTCTGGTACCCAGAAAAGAGGGCACATGGCGCCCCATCCTCGATCTATCCATTCTAAACACCTTCCTGGTGATACCAAAATTCAGAATGCTCATCCTCCAGCAACTGCTACCCATGCTGTACAAGGATGCTTGGCTAGCCACCCTAGACCTAAAGAGGCCTACCTCCACATTCCTATCAGGGAGTCATGCAGGAAATACCTATGTTTTAGGGCAGGATCTCTGCACTTTCAGTTCTCTGCACTTCCCTTTGGCTTATCTACTGCTCCCAGAGTTTTCACAAAATGTGTGGCTCCGGCCATTGCCATTTGCAGACAAAGGAATATCTAAATTTACCCATATTTAGACTGCCTAATTCAGGCAGGCAGTCAGGAAAAGCTGCTCAAGCACCTGGCCTTTGTAAAGTCCCTACTGACCTCCCTAGTGTACACTATCAACGAAAAGAAATCCAAACTAGTACCTACCCAAAGGATTTTATTCCTGGGAGCAAGTGTGGACACCGCATCCCAGATGGCATTCCTTACACCAGAAAAGCAAACTTACCTGACAGCCTGCTTCTTGCAGCTAGCCACCAGAGTCCAGTTATCTGCAAGGAAAATTCTGCAAGCTCTGGGGTTCTTGGTATCTTGCATTCTACTCATTCCATATGCCAGACTGCATATGAGGAAACTTCAGTGGTAACTAAAAAGCCTTTGGTGTCAACACTCATGACCTGGAAACTCTTATACCCATTATACCTTGCATACTCCCACAAGAAGAGACTACCTTTTTCACCACCACGTGCCGCCCAGACACTCACCACAGACACATCCAGACTATGCCTGGGGTCCACACCTGGACGGCAGGTGCATACAGGGCCAATGGAGCCCACAGCAAATCCATCTGCACATCAACCAAAAAGAGATGTTAGCTGTCCAGCACACATTGACAGCTTTCAGGTCCCTTCTCTCCCCAGGGGCTCTCCTGATCAAAACATACAACACCCCTGCAATGTGGTATATCAACAAGCAGGGAGGAACTCACTCCTACCCTCTATGCAGGCTGGCCATGACCGTTTGTCACACAGCCTGTGCCATGAAACTACACCTGTTAGCACAATTCCTGCCAGGTACTTACAACTGTATGGCAGATGACTTGAGCATAAATCTTCTGGACCCACACAAGTGGCAGCTAGACAAAAGAACCTTCACCCTAATAACTCAGAAATGGGGCACCCTGAAGGTCGACATCTTTGCAACCCACACCAACCATCAGCTCAGCAAGTTCTGCACCAGGGAGCATCACAACATGGCTTGGAAAGTGGATGCCCTGTCCTTCCCCTGGGTCAATGTATCGGTCTATGCCCTTCCTCCACTACCTCACATTGCCAGGGTACTGCTCAAAATAAGGGAGGAAAAACCAAGGACAATTCTTATTGCTCTAGACTGGCCTCGCCAGTACTGGTACCCACTGCTGCGCAGCCTGTCCCCACTGCCACCATGGCATCTCACTCAGACCCCAACCATCCTGACCCAGAGGGAAGGAGAATTCATGAATCCCCAATTGCAGACCCTCAGTTTGGCAGCTTGGCTTATTCCCTAACCACTGATCAGTCTGACAACCTCAGTAAACAGGTACTCAATGTTATACATGAGGCCGGACGCCCTAGCACTAGAAAGTCTTATGCTGACAAATGGAAAATGTTCTGCTCCTGGATTCAGGCTAAGGGAGCCGATACAGCACAGCCCTCCCTCCCATCCTGGATTACCTAGCTGACCCTACTACACAGTGGTCTCTCTTTTTCCTCTGTTAAAATTCATGCCTCAGCTGTCTCTGCTCATTTCCCCACTGACCACTGAGCAGCCTCTTTTCTCACACCATCTGATCAAACAATTCCTAAGAGGGGCTAGAAACTTGAGGCCATCCAGAAGAGAACCTAGCCCAGCTTGGGACCTTAACTTTGTGTTAGAAAAGCTCACCCTGCCCGCCTTCAAACCAGCATCTTCAGCAGAGTTAAAATTTCTCTCCTGGAAGACGGCTTTTCTTCTGGCCATCACTTCAGCCAGTAGGGTATCCGAGCTACAAGCACTCATGGCTGTGGAGCCCTTCATCATCTTCCATGCTGACAAGGTTTCCCTCAGGACTAACCCATCATCATGCCCAAAGTGGTGTACAGTGTGGCTCTCAACCAATCCATTAATTTGCCCACCTTTTTCCTAAACCCACAGAACAAGGGGGAAAGCATCCTGCACTCTTTAGATGTGCACAGACAGCTCAGATTCTATCTAGACAGGACTAAATCATTCAGAATGTCTGACCAATTGCTGGTTGGTTTGCTGCAGAGGACAGAACCATCTCCAAACAATTTCTAAATGGATAGTAGACTGCATCCATTTCTGTTACAAGCAACACAGAAAACCTCCCCCTAAGGGGGTCAGGACTCACACCACCAGAGCAGCCTCCACCTCTGCAGCTTTCCTCAGAGGAGACCCCACCAGGGACATCCTGGAGGTTGCCATCTGGACATCTGTTCACACTTTCACCAAACATTACCACCTGCCTATCTTCTCCAAATCCAGGGCAGGCTTTGCCACTACAGTCTTGCAGGGCATCCTAGGCAGCCCCTAGTCTCCTTGACTACCTCCACCCTTTTCCTCAGCTTTGAGAATCAACCCAAATGTGATGACTGCAACAGTAAAGCACGAAGAACATAGTACAGTTGCGTACACTTACCATAAATGTAGATGTTCGAGTGTATTCACTGTTGCAGTCCTGGTTTCCTGCCCTCCATCCCCCTCTTCTCTCTGTCTCTCTCTCTCCTTACAAGGAACATTTTGGTGTTTACTTTCTACTGGTTGGGTTCTTCTACCATAACCTGGCTCCCACTTGGTGGCTCCTGACAGGGCAAGAAAAAGTGATGTAATGGTGTTGCCTGCCTTACTTTATACTACTGACGACTTGACGTCAGTCCTGAAGAGAGAGCAACCGACTCAGAAATACTAAGTCTCTGGTATTTGAGCAGGCCGATGGCTACCCTGGCAGGGATAACCCAAATGTGATGACTGCAACAGTGAATACACACGAATGTCTACATTTATGTTAAGTGTACACAACTGTATTTTTTTCTTGCAGTCATTAGTCAGGACTGCAGCTGTGAACAGTGCTGTTAGGAACTTTCCATAAATGTAGCTGTTAAGAGTACATTCACTGTCGCAGTCCAGGTACCTCATCATTTCCCTTTTTTCTTCTTGGTACTCTGAGTTGGGGTCGCACCACATCTGATCCATTTGCAACTTCTGCCCTTTTTCCCTACCTGGTCCCCCTCTCCCCTTATTTTGCCATACTTCTGGTGTGGACCTGTGGCACAGTGGACTGTCACTACCTGTTGTGCTAGGGCTTTGATGCTAGGGTCTTCTAACTTAGCTTTGCCAGAGTAAGAAAAATCTGAAGATGATTGTCGTTGCCTATCTTATACCACCAGTGTCCTTGTATGGCAGTGGAAAGGGGTTAAGGTAGTCTGGGAAAATCTTGTGGCTCCTACTGGTCTTAGTCTTGTAAGTGAGGGAGGTGAAACTGTCAATGCAGTTCTGTTGCTAATGTTAAGTATTTAGCTATTTTTGTTAACTTGTGATATGAAAATCTCCAGTAAACACTGCATGACTCGCCTACTATAGAGCCTTTACATTGCTGGGATGTGTTCATTTACTGACTATAGACATTTAGTCGAAAGTCTATGAATGTAACATAAGGTTTTAATTGTACTTGAATTTAGTTGAGCACATGGATTCAGTCTGAAACTAAGAAATCCTGTAGAGCAGGGAAGACAGAGATACTGTTATGCTGAATCTGAGAAGGTATTGACATTGATAGTCAAGCTGTATTTTATTTATGGTATGTGTTGTATAGAAACATTTTAACAGGTTAGTGTCAACATGTCCCCTAAAATATGCATATATTGTAGCTGAAGTGTTTGACTTTACTAATTGTTTTGCATCATACCATGTGGAGAGCTTCTTGTTCTTTATAACAGTAATCATGTTTCTGTTTGCAACTGCTAATTCCTGTTTTACTGCGTTCTACTGATGTGATTTTATTTTTTGAACAGTTTCCTTAAAGGGGATATTTTTATTGTTCACAATGAACTTGAAGATGGGTGGATGTGGGCTGAAAACCTGCGGAGTAATGAGCGGGGACTCATTGTTGAGGATCTAGTAGAAGAAGTGGTAAGTAACTACACTGAATTTGCTTTTGCTTTAAATTAAGTCCATGTGGCTATTATAAAAAAAAAGATTACATTTTCTCTATGCTTTTGTATTTGTATATATTTTAAAGTTCTTTTTGCAAAATTAGTATTTTTGTGCACATTTTAAAGGGCAAATAAATAGTGGCTTTAGTTATTGTGTTATAATAAGTACAGTATATTATTTTATGTATTATGCATTTGTACCTTAGAAAAGGAAAATGTGATTTTGTCATCCAAATCCAAAGGCATTGGCAGTATATATACTGTAAATTGCTAAAATAGCAGCTTGGAAGCCACAGTATGAGTTGTCTTCATTGTGTTTCTAAAATAACACAAACAGGGTTTAGCCACTTTTGCCAGTAGTTTTTTCCATTACAATGCATCAGCTTTAAATAGTTACACTTCTTTCACTGTGAAGATGTTGTGACTTGAACAAGTAAAAGCTGTTATATTTATTTTTCCTTGCACATATTCTCCCTCAGACATGTTCTCACAGCTTCTGCAAATCATTTATTGTCTTACTGTGATCATATGACAGTAGTGGTCATTCACTTTCATCCAAAAACTGCCTTGCCACCTCAGAAGATTAGTACTTTCTGATTATATACATTTCTAAAGTTTGACTGATATTAACTAATGTAAATAATGACCACATTAATGTATTTCAGCCTTTTGCTGTCAAACACATACATAACACTTCCAAGCCATATTGACGATTGGTTAATAGTGACCAGCTAAATGTAATAGCCCTAGCCTTCACTCTGTTCTTTTCCTTCACATGTAGACTGTCTCCACATATCCTTCTTCTGATTTTTGACTTCGAGTGACAGAAGTAATGGCTATAGTTACATGAGTGTCTTGAATGGCTGTATCAGTGATTGTTATAACTTAGCAGCTGCTCTTTGCTTTCATGCATAGTCTGCTCCCATCCCAGAAATGCTGACTGTGTTGATGTTCTTCATGTCTCACCGTTGCAGTCATTACATTTGGGTAATCTGCTGGCAGGTTGCCCTCAGTCGGCCTGAATTCCAAAGTCTTGGGTCCTGCGTCGGTTGCTGTCTCCACTTCCATGACGTCAGGTAGTCAGGGGTATAAAACAAGTAGCCAACGCCATTTTCTTTAGTCTGTTTTGCCGTGCGGTGCCCGAAGCAGAAGTGGTTCGCAAGTGCTGGTCGGCAGACTCCTGAAATTTTCGAGTTCGAGTTTCAGAACCGAAGTCTTCACTAAAGCTAAGTACCCCATTGGGGAAATTTTTTTCTTGCTCCATACCGATGTCAGAAGAAGTTAATAATTGTATTGGGAAGCAGATATCTCATAAGGATTTCCATTTATACTGTATTCTTTGCTTAGGCCCTGATCACAACGTGCCTGGCTGTCGGTTTTGTGCTAGATTTAACCAACGCACTGTTAAACGTCGATATATTTTTGCCTCAAAATATTTTGGAAACCGATTTAACTATCCTGAAATGTCGTCGGATAGCAATCCGACTACCGGAGCACACAAAAAACGCAAAGAAAAGGACAGAGACAGACCGTCGAGGTCCAAAACCGATGACAAAGCTTCTCCTAAGCCAGTCGCCGGTACTCAGTGAGGCGCTTTTGCAGCCCCTAATACCCGCTACTTTCGAGTCTCAGGCCCCTACCGAGACCCATGTGAAGTCCGGCACGCCTCGAGATACTCATAGTATTGTACCCACGGATGTCTCTCCCTTGGATGGGTCTGGAGCCGCAGAGCAGGCACCGGCTTCTGAGGGTGTATTCAGGCCTCAACATTTTTATATAAAACCGACGACAGCTGCAAAACCAAAGACAAAAGCAACTTCTAAAGCTAAAAAAACGATGCATGAGTCACATGCACAGGCTGCTATGCCTAAAAAACAGATGATCAAAATGGCTGAAGACCTGATTACCTTGATCAGGGGTTCTCAACCCCCTCCAGGATAAGAGGCCTAGGCAAGACACTGGTTATGAATCTTCAGATCAGGTTTCTATTTTTTCTGATTCCTCTTCTGATCAGGAATTCTCTACCTCCCTATGAGGATTCTGATGCAAAGGAATCTATCCCATCTGCATCACCTACTGGGGATTATTCATTTGGAGAAACCTTGCATACTTTGCAGGAGCATTTTCATTGGGAGAGTCAAGATTTCTCAGAATCAAAAAAGAGGCTCAGGGATTTCCTTCTTCTCCCTCAGCACAGGCCTTTAGCCACATCCCCTGTTTTAGACATTGTGGACGATGTGTTTTCGGAGTCAGCCTTGACTCCTTACCTCCAGCTCCCAGCAAGCCTGACCAATATTACAGGGTCCCTGACTCACACACATTTTTATTTAGAAACCCCGCTGCTGACCCTGGAACTATTTCACAGGGTCCAAAGGGAGTTAAGGCCTCAACAGCAAAAAATCCTACCCCCTCTGACAGTGATTAAAGGGCACTGGATAGATGGGGAAAGAAGGTTTATACATCTGCAACCTTGGCATTTAGGGCCTTAAACTGCCAGTTTCATATGCTCAAATATCAACAACATGTCATGGAATTGCTGAAACAGAAAATGATGTTGATTTCTGAATGTGCAGAAAATAAAGAATTGCAGGAATTGTTGCATGCAGCTGAACAAGTTGGAAAGCGTACTTTGCAATGTGGTTTTGATTCCTTAGAGGCCTCCTGCAGGGCCGCAGTTTCTGGATTTGTGATTAGGAGGCATGCCTGGCTAAAAGAGCAAAATTTGCCTGATCATGTTAAAGCTAAATTACTGGATGCACCTTTACAGCATGATACTCTGTTTGGTATTAAGGCAGAAGAGGTTTTAAAGAAAATGGAAGACAAAGTTAAGTCCATGCAAACTGTAAAAGACTTACAAGTGCAGCCACCAAGATTCAGTAGACACTGGCCTACATAAAAGTGGTCCTTTCTTGTGTCCGGCAGAGCTCAAAGGGACAAATCCAGATGCCCTAAAGGTTCTAGATACCAGGCACAATATTTTTACAGGTCAAAGCAATGGGGTGCTTCTACCTACAAATCTGGAGGAGATAAAGCTCAACCCTACAGAAAACAGTCCCAATGACTTCCCTCTGCCAATCACCAAGCACTTACCTTTTGGCAGCACCCTTAGGGGGAAAATTAGCACTTTTTGCTCAAAATTGGCAGTTAATAACCCAGGACAAGTGGGTGCTAAACATAGTATCACAGGGATACAGATTCCATTTCCATACTTTGCCACTGGCAAACGGTTGTCCGGATCTGCCAAAAAATCAGTGGGCAGAGGCACAGAAACAGGTTACGCCCCTTATGGATATGGGGGCTATTCGGCCAGTACCAGAACAGGAAAAAAGGACAAGGTTTTTACTCAAGACTGGTCTTGGTACCCAGAAAGGACAAGGCCTGGTGGCCATTACTGGATTTATCAATTTTGAACACATTCCTGGACATTCCAAAATTCAAAATGCTAACTTTGCAGCAGCTTCTGCCCATGCTGGGCAAGAATGCTTGGCTGGTGACATTCGACCTAAAAGAGGCATACCTGCATGTCCCAATAAGGGAATTGTGCAGAAGATGCCTCCATTTCAAGGCTGGCTTAATGCATTACCAATTCTCTGCACTGCCCTTTGGCTTATCTACTGCTCTCAGGGTCTTTACAAAGTGCCTGGCACCAGGAATCGCTTTTTGCAGACAGAGGTATACAAATATATCCCTACTTGAATGACTGTCTGCTTCAGGCAGAGAACAAGGACATTCATCTTCAGCACCTGGCATTTGTGAAAAGGCTTCTAACATGCATAAGGGTACACAATAAATGAAAAGAAATCACAACTGGTACCCTCTCAAAAGATAACATTCCTGGGTGCAAGCTTGAATACAACTGCCCAGATGGCTTTCCTCACGCCAGACAAGCAAAGGCAACTGACTACTTACTTCAAACTGATGGCAACAAAAACCCAGTTATCTACAAGACAAACTCTGCAGGCTTTGGGGTTCATGGCATCCTGCATCCTACTGATTTCATATGCAAGACTGCATATGAGGAAACTTCAATGGTACCTAAAAAGTTTATGGAGTCAACATTGTCACAGTCTGGAAACAATGATTCCTCTCATTCCCTGCCTACAACAGGAGTTTCTATGGTGGGCAAAGGCATGTCACCAAAATATGGGACGGGCCTTCACTCTACCCTCTACCAGCCAAACCTTAACAACAGACATTATGCATGGGGAGCCCACCTGGCGGGAAGATGCATTCAGGGCATATGGATCCCAAAACAAATGCATCTGCATATCAACCAAAAAGAGATGTTAGCTGTTCAAAATGCCCTGACAGCCTTCAAGGTCTTACTTCATCCAGGACAACATCAGACTGACAACACCACGGTTATGTGGTATATAAAGCAGGGGGGCACGCATTCATACCCCCTTTGCAGACTATCCAGGACTGAGTTCCAAAGTCTTGGTCCGGTGTCAGTTGCTGTCGCCTCCTCCCTGACGTCAGTGCGACAGGGGTATATAAGATGCAGCTGACGCCATTTTCTTCAGTCTTTCTTGCTGAGCGGTGCCTGAAGCAAAAGCAGTTCGCAAGTGCCAATCGGCCGACTCCTGAGATTTTCATTCCGAATCCAGAACCGAAGTCTTCTACAAAGCTAAGTACCCCGTTGTGGAAACTTTTTCTTGCCTCAGACCGATGTCAGTAAAAGTTAATAACTGTATTTCTTGTGGGAAGCAAATACCTCATAAGGATTTACATTCTTATTGTATCCCATGCCTAGGCCCAGTCACTGGTTGTCGGTTTTGTGCTAGGGTTAACACGTGCACTATGAAACGTCGGTTTGATTTTGCCCGACATTATTTTGGCAGAAAATTCAATTACACCATGCCGTTGGAACTGTGACGGCGGAATATAAAAGCGCCAAAGACAAGGACAGCCATCAGGGCCCAAAAGGCCCAGCGAAGCCTCTTCTGGGCCAGTGGCCAGTTCTCAGTTAATCAGCATATATGTATATATATATATATATTTGTATATGTATATATATATATATATATATATATTTGTATATGTATATATATATATATATTTGTATATGTGTATATATATATATATATATATATATATATATATATATGTATATATATGTATATATGTATATATATATGTATCTGCTCACTCTCTCTCTCTCTTTCTCTCTCCCCTCTCTCTCCCTCCTCTTTCTCCCTCCCCTCTCTCCTCTCTCTCTCCTCTCTCATCCTCTCTCTCTCTCCTCTCTCTCCACTCTCTGCTCTTGCTCTCTCTCTCTCCTCTCTCATATATATATATATGTGTAATAATTGCATAATATATGTATATATATATATTCTGCATATATATATATATATATATATATATATATATATATATATATATATATATATGTATATATATATATATATATATTTATATATATATATATATATGAA